>NC_067486.1:60140839-60832839 GCF_947179515.1 Apodemus sylvaticus | reverse complement strand
TGACCCTGTAGCCTTTCTCTTGATTCCTCTTCTACCTTCTGCCATGCAGCTACTTGTCAACCTCCATTGCTGAACACACTGGCTTCCATGACCCTTAGTTCAAAAGAGCATGGCTTTTTTTCTTTCTCATCCAGGTGCAACTTCCCAGCAGCTACAGAGATTTATAACTTGCCTTCTCACAATACAATTGCCCAAAGCTTCCTTTTGAGTCCATTTTAAAATCAGTTTCATATTTGAGTCCAAGAACTTCAAAAGAGATTCTTAGTTTTCCTTGTTGTAAGGCTATCTGGCAAGATAATGTTTCCTGAAGGGCTGGAGTTTCTGCTATGAACCAAATTTCATTTTTTTCCCACGTGGGTCTCAATGGTGGATCAAGTAATGGCCATGTTTAGAGATGGAGGATGTGCAGAGAGATTATAGTTGTTTTTTTTTAATAACACGGTTTTACATTTGATCTCTTACTGGTTTACTCATAATCATATTCATCAAGGAGATTCCCTAATTTCACTCCACATTAAAGGGGCAAGAGATGAAGAGGAAATGGGTGTTAAAGAAGCTGTGAGTGTTGCTTGTTGCCCACAGTCTGTCATGTTTTTAAACTTTTGCTTTATATCACTTTTCTTCTTCTGACACCATTCTGAGATTCCCAATACTCTCCTTCATAATTCTACGAAGAATCTGGGATTGTAATATTTAATCACTGCTCTGTGACTTTCAAATGCTTAGCCTGTTTCTTCCAGGGACTGCAATGTACTTTGAAAAGCAAGAACTTTCTGAGTTTTGCCTCCCACACATTCTATTGCACGAAGAAGATTCTAAATATTCTTCAGCATAAATAAATCTAATTATTTTCCTTAAAGGGTAGCCTTCCTTTATACTAACTCTTCAGGCGTATGTCAAATTGTGTGCCTTCTGTCCTCAAAACATGCAATGGTTTGCAGCTCAGTCATAGTAAAAGCAGGAGTCTGTGCCCTGGTCCCACGTCACACACCTCATGATGAATGTCTCACTGACTGTTCAACCCACCCATATGCAGCCCTTTATTTTTTGAACACTGGATATTTTCTTGCCTCAGAATCGTTGTAGAAGTTAGTTCCTTTACCTGGCGCACTCTCCTCCTTCATAGCTGCTGATTCATTCTCTCACCCACTCAAGACCTTTCGACAAATAATACCTTCTCAATGAGACATTCGTTCCCACAGTATTTAAAATTGACCTTTCTATTTAATCATTCTTGACTTTATTTTTTGCTGTATGTTTTAACAAACAGCTCATTATTAAATATCATACTATATATTAAGTTTTTACTTTTATTTATTTCCTGGCTGGAATATGATCTGTCTTACTGACTGACATATCCTTATTGCCTAGTACATGGTCAGTATTTAAGGAGCATCTGCTAAGATAGGGAATTGATGCTACAGATACAGATAAGTCTGTGCTTCCAACAATGAGGATACATCGTACCACTAAGTTCTTGACTACCTGTCTAATTACATTGGGACTTGTGAGAGAAATACCAGAGAGGTTTAGGTTGGAAAGGGAATTGATCACATTTTCTCTTGAGATTGCAAGTCGCATAAATGCATACTTTAGAAAGAATCTCTATGTAGGTTAGAAAAGATAAGGAGGAGCTTGTAATCATAGTGTAAACCACAGGAAAAAGTCCTAGTGGAAAAGTGTGCAGAATAAAAAACATGATATTTCTTTTTGTCTTCACGGACCTCTATCTTCTCACACACTGATAGGTCCTGAGCCTGCCACATCTTCTGAGTAAAGACAGTACAACCATGATCTACCCCGGGCAGTGGCTTTCCACAAATTAAATTAAGCATAAATTCTCTAGAGCATGGTTGTGTTTGAAATTTGATGAAAATAGATTATTGCCTTGTCACTCACTGTCTCAGATCAGGGAGGAGTGTGTTGTACAGGAAGTTTGGTTTCACTCTGTGAGGGGTAGAACATGGAGGAGAAAGCTCTGCCTCCATTCCTTTCAGGGGGTAATTGTGGAAGCAATAAGAAAGGCTTCAACCTTATGAGGTCCCATTTGTCAATTCTTGCTCTTAGAGCATACGCTATTGGTGTTCTGTTCAGAAGTTTCTGTAAGGCAAAGGACACCATTGAGAGGACAGATCGGCAACCAACAAATTGGGAAAAGATCTTCACCAATCCTACATCAGATAGAGGACTAATATCCAATATATATAAAGAACTCAAGAAGTTAGACTCCAGAAAACCAAACAACCCTATTAAAAAATGGGGTACAGAGTTAAACAAAGAATTCTCACCTGAAGAACTTTGGATGGCGGAGAAGCATCTTAAAAAATGCTCAACTTCATTAGTCATTAGGGAAATGCAAATCAAAACAACACTAAGATTTCATCTTACACCAGTCAGAATGGCTAAGATTAAAAATTCAGGAGACAGCAGGTGCTGGAGAGGGTGTGGAGAAAGAGGAACACTCCTCCACTGCTGGTGGGGTTGCAAATTGGTACAACCACTCTGGAAATCAGTCTGGCGGTTCCTCCGAAAACTGGGCACCTCGCTTCCAGAAGATCCTGCTATTCCACTCCTGGGCATATACCCAGAGGATTCCCCACCATGTAATAAGGATACATGCTCTACTATGTTCATAGCAGCCCTATTTATAATTGCCAGATGCTGGAAAGAACCCAGGTATCCTCAACAGAAGAGTGGATGCAAAAAATGTGGTATATCTACACAATGGAGTACTATTCAGCCATTAGAAACAATGAATTCATGAAATTCTTAGGCAAATGGATGGAGCTAGAGAACATCATACTAAGTGAGGTAACCCAGACTCAAAAGGTGAATCATGGTATGCACTCACTAATAAGTGGTTATTAACCTAGAAAACTGGAATACCCAAAACATAATCCACACATCAAATGAGATACAAGAAGAAAGGAGGAGCGGTCCCTGGTTCTGGAAAGACTCAGTGAAACAGTATTCAGCAAAACCAGAACGGGGAACTGGGAAGGGGTGGGAGGGAGGACAGGGGAAGAGAAGGGGGCTTACGGGACTTTCGGGGATTGGGGGGGCTAGAAAAGGGGAAATCATTTGAAATGTAAATAAATTATATCGAATAAAAAAAAAAGAAAGGCTTCAAAGTCCCCCACAGGGCTGCCCCAAGGAATACAGAGTTTTGGGTGAGATATCTATGGGGGAAAGGGAAATACTGTTCAGACATGAAGTGTACACAGGCATGCATGTGCGCGTGCTTCCGTACACACACACACACACACACACACACACACACACACACACACACACACACAGATGTGATTTTTAAGCTGAAATGGGCTTTGAAAAGCATGTGCTAGAAGCATTCTAAGTTTCCTTCGGTTCTTAGTGGAACATGAAACTACCATGTCTCCATATCAAGAGACTTTCACATAGTACTTTAGGAAATGAACGAAATTGAAGACTAGGTTCTGATGTATTTATTTAAGGTTGTCCAAACTTTTTCCAGATGACTGTAACAAGTTGATAACAAATTACTTTAGTACTAAACTTCCCTACCTGTTTTGTTAAATAGCACCTACACATGCACTTAATTTTGACCAACCCAATTTCCAGTCTAATTTCTCAAGCTTATGCCTGACTCATTCCTATCTTTCCATGTGTATTTTGAAACAATAAATCAGTAAAGTTTTTTATTTTCTCCCATATTTTCAATCTTCCCCTAAAGATTTCTCTTTCACTATTTCCCCATAGATTTCCCCTGGAGATTTTTCTATTTGTTTCCCTTCAAGGACTACATGTTTTCTATTGAGTGAATTATGCTGTTTAATGCTGGGCTCTCACACATCAGGGCTGCAAAGAAGAAAACTTTTTCTAGATTGTTGAGACAGGAGCATCTTCAAATATCTCACCTGCACCTCCTCACAGATACTCTCATCCTTGTCAACAGGAAGATCTCCTTTTCACTTAAGCTGTGTCTTCATCAGAGCCATAAAATCTTGAGCTGTCAGGGTTTTGAGCACGTCTTTGCTGCAAATTTTAATTGCTTCCTGGAAAGTCCCTCTGTCACATCTCTAAATCACCCCTTTTTGTTTATCTTTGAAGTTGCATTTCAGTTGTAACATTTCCTGGAGTATTTTAATTTAGCTTTATTCCTACCAATTCCGGGTTATCATTCTGGCAAATGCCAAGTCATGTTCCCCTTGCAAAACACTGAGCGCTATCCTGTAACCCTCTTCTGTTCTTTCAAAGAGGCCAAGTTACCAACTTTCACTCCGAATACTATCTTTAGTCTCATAAGGTTGGTTGGTTCGTTCAAGAACTTTTGTTTTCCCAAAGACACTTAAGTTTTCACTATTTTTTTTCCTCAAAAACAGTTTTCGCCCTCAAAACAGTTCTTAAATCTCTTGCCTCAAATAAATATGGTCACATGAAAATAAGCAAAATAAGCAACAAGCAAAAGAAGAAAGCACCTGGAAAGTCTAATAAATAAAAACAAAAAAGAAATGTAAAATTAATATGAGAACAGTAAAAGTATAGAGAAAATTTAGCAAAATAATACTATGTCTAATACAGTACAAATAAGGTAAAAATTATAACTTTCATGAGTAATAATCAAAAAATGCTAATTATCAAAATTTCTCATGAGAAACCTTAGGAAGATTAAAATTTTTTATTAAAAAGTGAAATTTTGTTATAGAAGTGCATATTTTAGATTATGGGTTTAACTTCTTTATGTAGAATGGTTTTCAAAGATTTAGGAAATTAAAAATATGTAAAAGTGTTAAAATTATTAATTTCAGAAAGAAAGACTGAGCAATAGAATAATATATAAATGCATATTTCATATGTGAAAACCGAGTAGCTATTTCTGTTTGGCTTTATCTAACTAATCTCATTTACATAGAAAAACAATTTTAAGAATAAGCCATGAGCAAGTTTAATTCCTATATAACTAAAATATAATCAAAATGCAATATTTAATATTAGGCTATAATAGTAAATTAATATCAAGAAATTTATTAATTGGATTAAGCAAGTGAAAATAATTATCTCATGAAATATTAAGCAGGTTTTGATTGTATTCAATACCCATTCCATCGCAGTTCTTAGAGAACATTTCTAAAGCAGAGTCTCATAATCCTGCATTGTATTTAATGACAAAGCTTTAGAAATTAACCCTTTATCCAAGAAAATGTAAGGTTGTTTATTTTAAAAGTTCTTTTTTCAGTAGTTGAAGATGAAAACCTAGGAAAAATTAGTAAAACTTAGGAGAGAAATTGTAAGTAATATTTAAAGTTATTCATGAAAATATTTTTTAAAAGAATTTCATATATGAGTACTATATTTATATCATTTTCACTGTTCCCTTTCTTCCCTCTGGTACCTCCACGTGCCTTACTCCCTCTCAAATTCGTGAGTTCTTTAAGTGCTATTGTTATATATATGACCATATATGTACACATATGTATATATCGTACAGTGTTGTGTGTCCTCTTAGTTTTTTGCCCGATGTTTACCTTGTTCAGGGCTAACCACTTGGTATTGACTAACTTACCAGGAGTTTCCTGTGAGAAGACTGGTTCTCCCTCTCAGTGGCCCTCAATCCGCTCTTGGTTTTTGTACTGGTTTCCATGTAATATAAAAAGAAGCTCCTGTGATAACAGGAAGAGCTATACTTACCCATGTGCACAGGAATGAACATCTAGAAAGAGTTAGAAAAGAAACCGACTTAGTAAAGTGGCAGCGGTGGGGTCTTTCTTCTCTGGGCTTGTGTGCAAGACCTGAAATACCAGACACAGATTCCCATCTATTGAACAGGCCTTAAAACCCATTACATGGCTATTGAATTTGGCCTAATGTCTATATTATGTTAATTGGGGTCCCAAAAATTTTGAGACTCTACAGTAACACGCTGAGTGCCTCTACACCCAGTTGTTTTTGATTGGCAATTAAAGTTGTCAGTGGCCCGTGTCTGGGCAGGGAGACAGAGGTGAGACTTTAGGATTTGTGGACAAGGGGAGGAAGGAAAAGAACAGTAACCACCATGTCTGGAAGGGGAAAAGGCCCAGGCCTGAGAGGTGTGGAAGAGAGAGCATGGCAATCATGAAGAACCAGGGAAGAGCGGCCACAGAACCACGCCCCTCCCCCTTATTGGGTCTAGGGCAACAAAAGTAGAATATAGATTCTAGTAAGTAATAACTTACAAGTATCAGAGGGGAGGTATTAGCCACGTGGAGGCGGGTAGGAGTGGTCCAGTCATTGAGCTGTTTGAAGCATATTAAAATATAAGGAATCATGTGTGGAGTGCATGTGCATGTGCTTGTGTGCATGTCTGTGTGTGTGTGTTATATGTGTGTGTATGTGCATGTGTGTGTGTGTGTGTATGTGTGTGTTTCATTTGGGAACTGGGAACATCAGGGCAGGTAGCGAGGAATACCCTGCCACCAGGTCGATTTGAGCAGGATTAAGTGACAACAGCAAAGCCCAAAATATAAATGCTACTAGTGTGCACTTGAGGATGGTCTTCCTTGGTCATTTTGTGGTTTAAACACCTTAGATTTGGGTTGGACTACTGATAGCTTTCCTCCTTCGGCAGGTTGCCTAACATCTTTCGGTTCCATGAGTGCTAGAGCCAGGGAGGATGCTTCTAGGCCAGTCCCAGAGTGATTCCTCTAAATTCTGAAGAAGATGGAAAGATAAGATTTTACGAAAATTAATGAGCAAAGAGAGTAGACTCAGGATAACCTTTGAAAACCAGCAACATCATTCTAAGACATAAGTAAAAGATTGTATTTACCACAGAAATATAAAACATAAACTATAGGCAGTGGGCACTAGCGTTAGCTGCAAGATGATGGAGATGCTACTGCTCCTGCTGCTGACACCGTGATAACATAAAGCCTGAGCCTGGGAATAATAAAATTTATTTATAAGTAAAAACACAAGATACTTCTGAGCAACATTTGGTTATTTGTTGGTCTGTATCTTTCTCAAGCCAAGATACAGCTTTAAAGAAATATTTATAAAATGTGGCCAGTTTTAATTATTTGCAGATGCTATGATTTACAAAGTTAGTAGTCAATACCAAATCATTGCTCTACAAGATACATAAATGAAGTTCCCAATGGCTTTTAGTCATTTTAGGTTATTTTTACCTGTGTGTGTGTGTGTTTGTATATATGCATGTATGTGTATGAATGTGTGCAGGAATATGTGAATGTGTGTATGAATATGTGTATATATGTGTAATCTGTGAACATTGAATATGCAGCTAGTAGAACCACAATTCATGCTTAAACCAAATTTATCTGGTGCACGCATTTCCCCCACAGGTCATATCTCGACAATAATGACCAAGAGAACATTAAAGACCCCTTGAGCACACAAGAAAGTAGAAGCCACACACTTGTAACAAGGTTTGACATGAATAAGCCACAGATAGGGCACCTTAGAGTAGCAAAGTTGAGATCAGAAGACCTGTAGCAGGTGGCTATCTCTGGGCTTCGGCTCAGAAAATTTACATTTTCACTGTTCTGCCTATGTTTAATACTGACCAAGAAAGAAAACATTGGATTGGGGAGTTCTGAGTACATTTTATAAGGAACATTTAGCATCAATTTGGCCAAATTTGCAAGTTTGAAATGTCAGGCAATTGGGATCTTCTCTGTCTATTAATTTTTCTTTTGTAGAGATTTGACAAAATAATTCTAAAATTCATCTCCAGTCTGGTAGGATAAAGCAAAGAGAAATTGGAAGATGAGAGGAGGATTTTCCCCCTACTGGATATTAAAATTGATTATACCACTAAAGCAATTTTGAATCCTTTGTTATAAATATTTACAGACAGATCAATAGAACTTGTAACCTTGAAATAAATTCTAGTATATTTAGATACTTGGTATTTGACAAATAGCATATAATAAAACAATGGAGGAGCTATGGGACATTCAGGAATTGTTTTAATTTTATGAGGAACACTAATTTATTTTCCCCTCATTTACATTGAAATGAATTTCAGATGAATTATAAAAATAAAAAGCAGAAAAAATAAAAACAACAAAAAGAGTAGAAAACACTGGCGAACACTTCGTGGATGTTCAGACAAAGTATTTTCTCAGATAAAAGTAATGAAAGAGAAATGCAACAAGAAAAAAACAATAGTTTTTGATAAGCAGATCAAAAGGCAAATAAAAAGAATTCTTTTGTTTATGCAAAAATGTAATTAAGAGACAAATATCAAGATGAGAAAAAAAGTTATTTCAATAGGCAGTTTTATACTCTTAATTTGAAAAACGCCTTTCAGAAGTAAGCTACAGACTGGCACTCAGTGGAACTGGGCATCAAGAGGGGTGGGACACATGCGGCAGCAGAAATGGAGAAGTGGAAGCATTGGACTCTATGGTTAAGCACACATACAAATCTGGACAAAGTATGGCATCGCCAGCTTTCACAAAGTAGAGATGAGAAGGACAGTAAAGGGAAGGACTGGTGAGAACGTGGACCCAGGCGGCAGCATTACAGACAGGGCTGTGCAGTTGTAAACCTGGATTCAAGCCTGATAGTTCTTTTTTTCTCCAGTTTCATAAACTTATGCAAACTGCGAACCCTCACTGTGGCTCAGAATCATCAGTTAACAAGACTGGTTCTATTCATACGCTATAGGGGACAGTCTAAGGAAGCACATGGAGAGCATCCTGAAGCACAGTCAGACTCACCAAATGTCGGCTATGAGCCGCAGAATGAGGCTTTTGTACTCAGATGGGAACATGTACTGGGGTTCAGAAGTGACACCCCAAAGTGTAATGATCCGGCATGTTGAGAACTTTGTAAAATTTTTAGATTTATTCATTTTTAAGCATTTTATTGGTTATTTTATTTGGTTACATTTCAGATGTTATCGTCCTTCCCAGTTTCTCCCTTTCCACATACCCCTATCCCCTTCCCCTCCTCTGCTTCTATGATTGTGCTCCTCCCCACCCACCCACTCCTCCCTCAGTGACCCTAGCATTCCCCTATGGTGAGTCATTCAGCCTTCACAGATCCAATGGCCTTCTCTCCGATTGACGCCAGGTAAGGCTATCCTCTGCTACGTATGCAGCTGGACCCAGGGGTTCTTCCTGCTGTATCCTTTGTTTTTTGGTTTAATCTCTGAGAGCTTTGGGGGGGGGGTCTGGTTTATTTTATGTGTATGAGGGTTTTTTCCATATATGTATGGATACCTCATGTATACCTGGTGCCTAAGAAGGTCACAAGAGGGTATCTGAACCCCTGAAACTAGAGTTACGAGGAACCGAATAACCACCGAATAACCGAAAGAAGCCATGTAGATCACGTGAACTGAATGGAGTGTCTGTAAGAGCAGCAAGTGCTTGTAATCTCTGCGCCTCTGCTCCATGCAAACGCTGAGCATTTTCAATGAAAAGGAAATGGAAGACCTCTGTGGTTCACACATCTGTGATCTGTTGTTTCTGCACCTGTCTGCCCTTTCTCAAGTATAGAGAGCGGCAGTCTAAAGATTCTTCCCTGGCTTCTGATCAAAATTCTTACAAAATTCTTATACATTCATTGTATTTTCTCCCTAAAAATATCTGATTTTTCTGATTACTACAGTCTGAGGGATGTATTAGCATAAGACTGTCTATGCTCCTAGTGTGTTTCTACACTGTATCTTCTCACCACTTGACCCCATCACTCCTCAAATTCAGAAGGTTTTGGATAATTCCAAGATATTGTCTGTTCTTAACATTAATTTTTCCTAAAAATCACTACCCTGTTAACGTTGCCTAGCTCCCATTTTCCCTTCTCCATGACTAGGTTATTTACAATTCATCATGTGGTCTTTCATTGAGTTTCATATATAGCAAGACTTCTGTCTGTGCACATTAGTAAATCTATCTTTTCAGTTGTTAATTTATATTAGCAAATTTTGACTTTCAGAGATGAAGGGAAACTTATTTCTCCTTTATATTGGAACATTTGGGGAAGCAAATTTATTCAATTGTATAAAGCACAATTTTATACAATTCCTTTCTAAGGTACATGCCTTTTAAACTAGTAATTTGACTTCTTAGAACACACTTTAGTAATAGACCAGATAATAATATAATAATAAACAACTATATAATTATTTATAATATAATAATAATTTAATCAGAAATGGCAGCAAATGCATTTTGCATCAAATAGGCTTCTAGATATTATTTGTGAATATTAATAGAGACAATTCCAACAACCCAAAATGAAGAGCCGGAAACATGTTATAGAAATCATAAACAAACATCTAGTTTTATTTAAAAGACACACCTGGCAATGATTAAAATTATTTCCCAAGAATATTTGACAAAAATGACAACGACAACGACATCGACAACAACAAAACTGTTCAAACTGCTCTATTAAGTGAACAAGGCAGAAGTATTGACTCACTCAGCTTAATCCTGATTTCTCTCAAGTCTTTCCAATCTGGTCTTAATCTTCTAACACTCTCATATTTTTTTTCCCAGCATGCATCACCACATGAAGGCACTCGCATTGTATACTGTGTGCTTCTCCCAAAAGATGTACTATTCAGGAGAGTATTGAGCACTTCCAACTTGTTCACTAGCTACCTTCATTTCATATGGAGTAAAATGATTCTGGTTATCACTGCATAGTAGGATGTTTAATGAAATAACTAATAATAGAGACGTCTTTTACATTATGTGAAAAATGTTGACCTTTCCTGGTACATCCTGATTATATCTAGAAGCAACAAAAGAAATCATAAATCCACAGCAAATCATCTTTCTTTCATCCATATCATCTTCAAAGTTGGCTTCGGATTCTCTGTAATTCAGAGTGTTTTCTGAGCATGTTGCTGTGTTTCATGTAGTCTCCGTTTAGTTTAGGCTTACACTATCATTACGATTAGAGAAAAGTTAGACCATCCATGTATTCCTTCAGTGGCTGAGCCTGTACCTCTTTCATATAATACAAGGCACCCCTGACTGTATTTGTTCTAACTGAACAAAGCGAAGCAGCTGTTGAATGCCTCAAGACCGGGCGTCCTCATCCTTCTTACTGTTCTGCAGGAGCTATACACCACTTGCACTCCTCCAATCCTCAAAGCACACATCATCCAGGTCACCGCCTGGCTGAGGCTGCTCCTGTGTGCCACTTCCTCTCTTTAAAAGCACCAATCATACCCAAGGAAAACATCTATATATGCTCTCCCCCTGGTATTTGAAAGAAAGAGGTGGGAATTAGCATTAGCCAAATTCTATCCTAAGTGGTAAATGGAATCAGGGCTTGGGGAGGTTTGTGTGGGGAGAACTCACCCTCCTATATGCAGTTGGAAGCATCCATAATACAGCCCTTTAGTCAATGGTATTTTCCTCCTTAGTACATAGCAAGTAACCTGAATAAAAGGTTTGAATTACAAAGCAGCCTAATTCGCACATTCTTTGAGCAATGACTGCTATTTGTGTCAAGAAAATAAAGAGGCAGGGCACATGAGGGAGAGGGAGAGGGAGGGGAGGGAGAGCGGGAAAGAGAGAGGAAGAGGGAGAGGGAGAGGGAAGAAAACAGAAGGAAAAAAAAACAACCAAGACTTTTCCTTCTCACAGGAAAGGAGCAGAATTAGATTTTGTTTTTCTCTTAAAAGTTTGTGCTTTATATCTTTGGTAAGGTTATTATTTAGAGAAGAAGTAAACATTTCCCGGGTTCCCTCTCCCTGTCTCCAAATGCTGAGAGCCAAAGCGAGTAGCCAGCATCCCTGCAACCTCTCCAGTCCTTCTGCCTTTTCTGCGCACTCTGGTGCAGGGTGTTGCTAATGTGTGGTAATGGTGCAGATGAAAAGCATTTATGTTCCATTTTTCCCCCAATATTATTAAAACTGCTCCATCACTGGCTGTAATGGGGGCTTCCATATTTTCTCTTGCCTGTATTCCTGACATGACATAATGCCTGCCCTTACCAGTATACCATAATACGGAGGTAATTGAAACATAACTCACCGTAAATTACAGGCAATGTTCAGGCACAGCCCTAGTGAGTTTCCTGAGGCTCATTAGAAATATAAGCTAAGTATTTCTTTAAGGGAAGTGGGAAGAAACTAGAGCTTGAAAAAGAAAAAGCAGGGAGAGAGAGAGAGAGAGAGAGAGAGAGAGAGAGAGAGAGAGAGAGAGAGAGAGAGAGAGAGAGAGAGAAGACTATTGAGACAATGAACACAGAAGAGGCAGCATACATTAGGCTATCAGAGGGGTAGGGAGAGTCCCCACTTAGTTTTCACGAGCTCCAGTTGTACTGAGACAGGTGACACCTGGTAACATTTGTTGGCTATGTGGCTATTTTCTGGCCTACTTGAAATTGTGGACTGCTATTCACTTCTTATGCAGCCTGGGATCATAAAATTGTGTTAACAGTCCCATTGATTCTTGGGTTAGTAGCATTTGCTTCTGGAAGAGACCATGGGAAATGAAGTAGTAGCTTGGAGAGACTAGAAGATACACCACATTCCCATGTTTTCCATAACACCTTTAGCTCTCCAAACTCGAAACCTCACCCATGTCTTCGTGGAGTAAGGTACCTAAATACATTCATCCCTTAATTTGGAATGTGTTTCTTTTTATAGAATATTGTCCATTGTTGCAGCCTCAGGAGGGAATTGGCAAGGTTTGTGAAGCATTTGTGTTAAAGCAAATGGCTTGCATGTGACTGGGTCCATTTCTTTCTCATGTGAAGGGCATTTATGATTCCTATTACTCTGTCTTCCATTTCATCTCTACTCTAATACTACATGCACATAGTTATTTGACTTCCCTCCTTGAGCTCCTGTCTCACACCTGAGTTCATAAAAGTTTGTACCCAGGACCATGCCTCTTCTCTTGACTATGAGAAGTAACTGCCTTCACTCTGCTCTATAGAGGGAGGGGTGTGTGGTGCAGCTTATGGGTACCAGGGAAGAAGAAAAATTCATTCAACTAGACATAGTACTTATAGAAATTGGTCAGCTGATACTACTCTCTACATTTTTATAATGGTTCATAATGTACCCCATGTAACTTGTCATAAAGAATGGAAGAGACATAGTTCTCGTCTTCCTGGGCAATTAGTAGGAGCTGGCTATGAGGAGGCTTTGAGCAACATATATGTATGTGTATGTGTATGTATGTGTGTATGTGCATGTATATGTGTATGCATATATATGTGTATGTGTTTGTATGTATACATATATGCTATATATGTGCTATATGTATATGCAAATGTATTAAGTACTTAACAATCATTCTTGACCTCTACCCCAATACAAGAGAGTTTGACCTCTACCCCAATACAAGAGAGACAAACAAAAACACAACAAACCGCAGGGGAGCAAACTAGCTTGTCCTCTGTTTTTATATCAGCTTCTTTCCTACAATCTTTGTGACTATCTACTTTGGTTACAAGAAACCAAGTTTCTACCAAAAAATGCATATTATAATTGACCATTCCAAATCAGTCTCTAAAATGATTCATGGGATACATAGCTCTCACAACCATGAAAACATTATCTATTCTAATCCCATTATTTTCTCAAGAATAGACAAGGGAGCTAACTAATTAAAATACAATTAGCAATTGAGCTATAAGCAAAAAACAAATTCTTTTTCAGTTCTATGCTTTTCTACTATTTTCAAAAAGCAAGTTAAGTTTCAATATTTTTAAAAAATAATTTAAAGTACTTATTTCTATTTTGTTATTTATATGTGCATTTGTATCTTGTGTATGCTCTCTCTCTCTCTCTCTCTCTCTCTGTGTGTGTGTGTGTGTGTGTGTGTGTGTGTGTGTGTGTGACAGTGGGGACCAGAACAGAGAGGGAAATCATCTTATTCCAACAAATTGGAGTTATAGACACTTGTGGACCATGTGACTTACTCTGGGAACTGAATTCATGTCTCTTGGGAGAGCAGGAGGTGATCTGAACCACTGAGACATCTATCTAGTTTGTTCTATTTTTATTCTTTCCTGCTAATATATTTATTTATTTTATATTCTAATCTCATCCCCCTATGCTCAGTCCCCTCCTCACATATCCCAGTCCCCCCACTCCCCTTCTCTGAGAAGTGGGTGATTCCTCTGAGTACTAACCCACCCTGGCACATCAAGACACTGCAGGATTAGGTACATCTTCTCTCACTGTTGCCAGACATGGCAGTTTAGTTAGGGGAACAGGATTCATAGGCAGGCAACAGAGTCAAGGAAAGCCCCTGCTCCAGTTGTTGGGGAATCCACATGAAGACCAGGCTGTACTTCTGCTACATAAGTGCGGGAGCCCAGGACCAGCTCATGCGAGCTCTTTGGTTGTTTTCAGTCTCTAAGAGGCCCCAAGAGTCCAGGTGAGCTGACTCTATTGGTCTTCTTGAGGCATCCTTAAATCCTTCTAGTCCCTCTATCGATTACTCAACTTTTCCGAAAGACTCCTGAGCTCTGTCTAACATACCCCTGTAGGGCTTTTAATCTGTATTCATCAGTTGCTGGGTGGAGCCTCTCTGAGGGCAATAATGCTAGGCTCCTGTCTGCAAGCATAACAGAGCACCATTAATAGTGTCAGAGATTGATTCTTGCCCATCGGATGGGTCTCAAGTTGAGCCTTCCCCTGGTTGGCCAATTCTCTCAGTCTCTGCTCTCTTTGTCCCTGCACTTCTTGTAAGCAGGACAAATTATGGGTCGAAGGTTTTTGTGGGTGGCTTGGTGTCTTTATCCCTCTACGAGTCCTACCTGGCTACAGGAGGTGGCCACCTTCAGGCTCCATATCCCCACTACTAAGAGTTGGAGGCAGCTGGAGTTGCCTCCTCTGGAGCCCCAACATCCCAGGTCTCTAGCTAGTCCTAGAGATTGTCCCACTTCCCTGCCTGCTGCTGATATCCATTCACTCTCCCAGCCCTCTCTCCCTTGCTCTCTCTACCCCTGATTCCCTCCATCCTCCCTCCCCCACCCTGTTCTCCTATCTCTTTGCCTACCCAGTTCTTTTCCGCCACCCACCTCCAGTGACTATTTTATTTCCACTCTGAGCAAGATTCAAGCATCCTCCTCGCCCCTCTTGTTATTTAGCTACTTTAAGTTAGTGGGTTGTAGCGTGGGTATGTCTGTCTCACTGCTGGTGTGCCTGGAGTGACAAACAGCATGTTGCTCAGGGGAGGCAGCATGCAGTCAGTAAAGGGGTTCTCAGCCTGCCTTTGCCCTGGTGTAAAACAGAAGCCGAGTTTGCAATGGTTGCTGGTATCCTGCTCTCCTGTTTATCCAGGCGGTGCCCGGATGCTGCTTGGAGTTGGCAACAGGGTTCCCTAGTCCATGCTTCCCCTCAGGTTGTCCAGGGCAGGCGAGCATGGAACCAAGTTTTGTTCCAAGTGAGTGCCTATATAGTACAGAAGGGCTCGGAGAGGGAGGGCCTTCTCAGGGAGATTCAGGCAAGCCTCTTTAAGACAGGTGATCCTTGATGAAGAGACAGTCCTTGTCCAAACTGCTTTATTTGATGAATACAAATGCATACACATTTCTCAGTGTGAATGAGAGATCAAATGCCTTTTGTGGGAAGGAATGCCCAGGAAGGGAAGTTCATTCGCTGAATAGTCGGGACTTATTTAGATACCCCATTAAAATGGATAACTCCAGGTTTTTATGCCCCACTTCTCAGTGGGGTGTCAGGGTTACATGTATTAGAACAGGTAGAGTTTGTCAGTGAGCTGGTTCCATGCCTACCTTTCTCATTTCTGAGTCTCAAAGGGTTTGGTTTCACTCAACATTACCAGTTTTTCTGTCCACTTGCCCCATAGCCAAACAATGGAAAACTGAAAGCATCTTCAGCAAATGGTGCTGATCTAAACTGGATGTCTACATGTTGAAGAATGAAAATAAATCCGTATTTACCACTTACACAAATCTCAAGTCCAACTGGATCAGAAAACTCAGCATAAACCTGAAAACACTAAATCTAATAGAAGAGAAAGTGGGGATTGCTTTGAACACATTGGTATAGGAGACCAATTCCTGAACAGGACACCAAACACTCAGGTACTAAGAACAACAATTATTAAATGAGACCTCATGAAACTGAAACACCTCTGTAAGGCAAAGGACAGCAGTAACAGGACAAAACATCAGCCTAGAAAATGGGAAAATATCTTCACCAACCCTTCATCTGACAGGGCTAATATCCAAAACATATAAGGAACTCAAGAAATTAGACACCAACAAACCAAATAAACCCATTTAAAAAATTGGGATACAAAGCTAAACAGAGGATTCTCAACAGAGGAATCTCAAATGGCTGAGAAGCAGTGACAGAAATATTCAACATTTAGTCATCAGGGAGATACAAATCCAAACAACTCTGAGGTTCCATCCTATACCCCTCAGAATATTTAAGATAAAAAATTCAAGTGACAGCATATGTTGGTGAGGATATGGAGTGGGTAGTTGGAGGGCGATTCGTAAGGGCAGGACTGGGAGAAAAAGAGAAATGGGCTATAGTTGGGATGAAAAATGAATACAAATATTATTGAAAAAAGTATTTTTGATTTAAATTATATATGAAAATATACAAGCACATGCAGCTCATTAGTGTGAAAATTTGTATTTATCTTTTAACTAACAGTAAAATTATAAGTATACCAAAGAATTGTGAAATGAATTTCTTTTTGATTAATTATTAGTAATCATTGTTTGACTTGTATAGCCATTTTATATTCCTGCATACAGGATAACATGAATACCTCTCATGTAAACATGAATCAAAACTGAAAAATATTTCAGAGGCCTTTTGTGTGGTTGAGTGACAGCTATTAATTGTGTACTTCAAATTTGTAAGAAAAGAACATTTTTGCATGTTTACAAGAGACAGAAACATAATAGCCAGAGGTAAGGCATGAACATATCTTGTTTAAATCATTATAAAGTGTACGCATGCCACTAAACATTCCACTCTACTCACAATATGCATAATTAGTTAAAGTCAATACTAAGCAAAGACTAGTATTACTGTAGCTAAGCTGGGATTTCTTCATTTGCTGGTTGATGAAATGCTAAAACTGCTTTGAAAAAATATTTTCAGTAATATTGAAAGACACACTAATGATGCAGTAATATCCAATAGGTATTGATCTGTATCATTAGCAATATGAGAATATGCATAACAGCTACACCCAGAGATGAAAACATTCATAAACTAAATGTTCAGCAGCAATAAAAAGAAATAGATATTCTTAGAGTAGAATACTATACATAAATACAGAGAAGCTATGATTCCTAGACATTTACAGATTTCAAAAACATAATACTAAATAAAGGACTTCAGATACAATACAGATCAGTGGAGCCTATAGGAGACTTGACAACAAGAAACATCAGTAGTGAGTGTGGTCTTTGAAGGAGAAAAGTTACTGCCTGAGAAGGATCAAAATCCTGCCAAATTTTTCAGAATCCTGGAAGTTTTAATCTATGTTTATTTTAGTAATCATACAAATCTGTGATCTTATGTATGTGTGACTGTGCATAAAATAATTACATGTACACCAAAGTCTCCTATACTTTATTAATAGAAATCTATTACAGCCATCTTTCTTTCTTTCTTTCTTTCTTTCTTTCTTTCTTTCTTTCTTTCTTTCTTTCTTTCTTTCTTTCTTTCTTTCTTTCTTTCTTTCTTTCTTTCTTTCTTCTTTTTCTTTCTTTCCTTCCTTCCTTCCTTCCTTCCTTCCTTCCTTCCTTCCTTCCTTCCTTCCTTCCTTCCTCCCTCCCTCCCTCCCTCCCTCCCTCCCTCCCTCCCTCCCTCCCTCCCTCCTTTCTTTCTTTCTTTCTTTCTTTCTTTCTTTCTTTCTTTCTTTCTTTCTTTCTTTCTTTCTTTCTTTCTTTCTTTCTTTCTTTCTTTCTTTCTTTCTTTCTTTTCTTTCTTTCTTTCTTTCTTTCTTTCTTTCTTTTTTTCTCTTTATTTTTTGTTTTTTCAAGATAGGGTTTCTCTGTATAGCCCTGACTGTCCTGGAACTCACTCTGTAGACCAGGCTGGCCTCAAACTCATAAATCCACCTGCCTCTGCCTCCCAAGTACTGGGATTAAAGCTGTGAGCCACCACGGCCTGGCTACAGTCATGATTTTAAGGAACAAGTATAGTTGCCGGATATCATATTTGTTTTCCATAAGTAGAATTTAGGTGTGTGTGTGTGTGTGTATGTGTTCAAATGTTCCCCCATGATTGCTATTCATACCTTTGCTAAGTCACTTTATCTCTAGACTCTGGCAATTCCAATACTTTTCATTAGATCAGCCCTCATTGGTACAAGTCCTGACTCTGCAAAGAACAAGAAGTTCAGCATTGACCATTATTGCCATAAGAAGAACAAAATAGCGCTGATGAATTCTCACGCCTCTACCAACATTAAAGTAAATTCTATGACATAAGTTTATACTAGTCAGCCCACACAAAGAAACCCAGCATTAAAACCCAAGGAAAGCTGTATGATCAGAGTATAATTTCAGTGATGGCTATCCAAAAGTTCTTTCTGTCTATGTGAAATAAATTCAACAGATTCTATTATGCATAGGTATTCTTTGAATGAAAAGTTATCAAAATACAGTAACAGATGAAGCTATTAGCAGTAATGAAAAGTAGGGAACGATATTTAATTTTGGTTTGTTAGTTACTAGATTTGTCTTCATTAAGAATAAGTAGAAGATTTGGATTACCTCACTCAGGATGATAATTTCTAGTTTCAAACATATACGTGAAAATTTCATGATATTGCTATTTTCAATAGCTAAGTGGTATTCCATTGTGCAAATGAACCACATTTTATTTACCCGTTCTTCTATTGAGGGACCTATGGGTTATTTCTAGTTTCTAGCTATTATGAATAAATCTGCTATGAACATAGTTGAGCAACTATCCTTGTAGTATGGTGGAGCAGTTTTTGGACATATGCCCAAGAGTGGTATAGTTGGGTCTTGAGGTAGAATTTCCAATGTTCTGAGCAATCATGAGATTGATTTCTAGAGTGGCTGTACACAGTTGAACCATCAATGGAAGAACATTCCCCTTGCTACAAAACATCAACAGCATGTACTGTCCCCAACTTCATTCTCATCCTGTTTATTGTATCTAGCTACATTGCTAAAGGTGTTTGTTAACTATAGGCATTCCCTGGTAGAATTTTTGGGGTCACTAATGCATACTATTATATCATCTGTGAATAGTGATATTCTGGCTTCTTCTTTTCCAATTTGTATCCCCTTGGTTTTCCTTTAGTTGTTTTATTTCTCTGGATAAAACTTTAAGTCCTATATTGAATAGACTGGGGGAGAGTGGGTAGCCTTGCCTTGTCTCTGATTTTAGTGGAATTGCTTTAAGTTTCTCTTCATTTAATTTTATTTTTGCTATTGGTGTGCTGTTTATTTTCTTTATTGTATTTAAGATGTGCCTTGTATCCCTGATATCTCCACTACTTTTTTTTTTTAAAAATTTTATTTTCTATATTCTTTGTTTACATTCCAAATGATTTCCCCTTTCCCGGATCCCCCCTCCCCATATGTCCCATAAACCTTCTTCTCTCCATCCATTCTCCAATCACCTCCCTCCTTTTTCTCTGTCCTTATATTCCCCTCCACCGCTAGATCAATCCTTTCCAGAATCAGGACCCTATCCATACTTCTTCATGGGAGTCATTTGTTATGCGATTTGTGCCTTGGGTATTCAGAGCTTCTGGGCTAATTAATATCCACTTATCAGAGATTGCATTCCATGTGTATTCTTTTGTGATTGGGTTACCTCACTTAGGATGATATTTTCCAGATCAAACCATTTGCCTAAAAATTTTGTGAATTCATTGTTTCTAATTGCTGAGTAGTATTCCATTGTGTAAATATCCCACATTTTCTGTATCCATTCCTCCTTTGAGGGACATCTGGGTCCTTTCCAGCTTATGGCTATTATAAATAAGGCTGCTATGAACATAATGGAGCATGTGTCTTTATTGCATGCCGGGGAATCCTCTGGGTATATGACCAGGAGAGGTATAGCAGGGTCCTCCGGAAGTGTCATGTCCAGTTTTCTGAGGAACCGCCAGACTGATTTCCAAAGTGGTTGTACCATCTTACAGCCCCACCAGCAGTGGAGGAGTGTTCCTCTTTCTCTGCATCCTCACCAACACCTGCTGTCTCCTGAATTTTTGACCTTAGCCATTCTGACTGGTGTAAGATGAAATCTCAGGGTTGTTTTGATTTGCATTTCCCTAATGACTAATGATGTTGAGCACTTCTTAAGGTGCCTCTCGGCCATCTGAATTTCTTCAGGTGAAAATTCTTTGTTTAGATCTGTACCCCATTTTTTAATATGGTTATTTGGTTCCCTGGGGTCTAACTTCTTGAGTTCTTTGTATATATTGGATATTAGCCCTCTATCAGATGTAGGGTTGGTGAATATCCTTTCCCAATTTGTTGGTGCCCTTTTGTCCTTTTAACAGTGTCCTTTGCCTTACAGAAACTTTGTAATTTTATGAGGTCCCATCTGTCAATTTTTGATCTTAGAGCATAAGCACTACTTTTTTTTTGTTTGTTTGTTTGTTTGTTTGTGAGCGCTTTATACAGTCCCAGAAAGTTCAGATACTAGTGGCTTGGGAGACATTGCTGGTTTTAACTCTATGAATCTAAGGATCGGGTCAGAATTGGGAAAGCTAAAATGGCATGAACAGCTTGCATCCACCCATCTGGGTATCATGGCGTGTGCTAGGGCACACGGACACTCTGAGAAGATGACAGGTGTCAGCACGGAAGGGGCTCCTGGCTGATCCTCACCTGGGCGAGCTCCCTCCTGAGGTCTCAGGCAGTCGGTTCCTGCTATAAGCACTACTTTTAACATAAATGGCTGTTGGATTTTGTCAAAAGCTTCTTCAGCATTTAATTAGATGATCATGTAATTTTTTCCCTTTAGTTTGTTTATATGGTAGATTATGTTGATGGTAGATTTTTTTTTGGGTATTTAAGCCATCCCTGCATCCCTGAGATGAAGACTACTTGATCATGATAGATAATGTCTTTTAGGTGATCTTCGATTTGGTTTGGGAGTATTTTATTGTGAATATAAGGGCAACTGGTCTGAAGTTTGCTTGTTTTTCGTTGAGTCTTTGTGTGGTTTAGGGATCAGGGTGATTGTAGCCTCATAAAATGAGTTTGACAATGTTCCTTCTGTTTAAACTTTGTGTAATAGTTTCAAAAGTTTTGGTATTAGCTCTTCTATGAAAGCCTAGTAGAATTCTGTAGTAAAACCATCTGGCCCCAGGCTCTTTTTGGTTGGGAGAATTTTAATGACTGCTTCCATTTCCTTAGGAGTTATAGGGCTATTTAAATAGTTTAAGTGATCTTGATTTAAATTTGGTAAGTGTTGTCTATCAAGAAAATTATCCATTTCATTTAGATTTTCCAATTTTCTGGATTACAGGCTTTTGAAGTAAGACCTAATTATTTTTTGATTTTCCTCAGCCTCAGTGTCTGTTTTTATGTCTCCCTTTTCATTTCTGATTTTGCTAATTTGGATACAGTCTCTCTTGTCTTTTAGTTAGTTTGGTTAATGTTTCACTATCTTGTTAATTTTCTCAAAGTATCAGATCTTGGTTTCATTGAAACCATCTTTCTGTTGTTCTTTTTGTTTATAATTTATTGATTTAAGGCCTGAGTTTAATTATGTTCAGCCATCTGCTGCTTTTGCAAGTGTTTGTTTCGTTTTTCTTCTAGAATGTTCAGGTGTGCTTTTAAATTCTTAGTATATTTATGAAAGTGCTTAGTGTTATAAACTTTCACTTAGCACTACTGTTATTTTGTTCCATAAATTTGGGGTGTTTTGCCTTCATATTTACTGAATTCTAGAAAGTTTTTAATTTTTTTTCAAATTTCTTCCATGACCAGTTATTGAATAGAGAATTGTCCAATTTCTATGAATCTGTAAACTCTGTTGTTTCTGTTGTTGTTAATGTGTAGCTTTAGTCCATTGGCCTGATTATATACAAGGGGTTATTTCAGTTTCCTTTATCTGTTGAGGCTTCCTTTGTGAAGGACTATATGGTCAGTTTTGGAGAAGGTTCCATGAGGTGCTAAGAAGAAGGCACACACACACACACACACACATACACACACACACACGCACACACACACGCACACACACATGTACACACACATATGTGTACGTGTACATGTATGATGTATGTATATTGCTTGTTTGAGTGAAATGCTCTATAGGTAGTTCTATAGCTAGGCCCATTTGATTCATAAAGTCTATTAGTTTATTTCTCTGTTTAGTTTTTGTCTTGATGACCTGTCAGCTGCTGTGCAGGGGATATTAAAGACTCCCCTTATTAATGTGCAGGGTTCTGTGTATGATTAAAGCTTTAGTAGTGTTTCCTTTATGAATGTGAGTGGCCTTGTATTTGGGGAATAGATATTCAGAATTGAGATGCAGTCTTTGTGGGTTTTTCCTTTGATGAGTATAAAGTGTCTTTCCCTGTCTCTTTTGGTTATTTCTGGTTGAAAGTCTATTAATGGTCATTTAAGTCTATTAAGTCTATTAAAGAAAGATACTAATGACCAATGATTGTTAATTCTTATTTGGTGGTGGTGGTGCTGGCATGTGTTTGTGTGTGTGTGTGTGTGTGTGTGTCCCTTAGTTTGTTTTTGCTGGTATGGAGTGATTTATTCCTTGTGTTTTCTTGGGTATAGATATCTTTTTGGGTTGGGAGTTTTTCTTCTAGTATTTTCTGTAGTCTGGATTTGTGGAGAGATACTGTTTAAATTTTGTTTTGTCTTAGAATATCTTGGTTTCTCCATCTATGCTGATTGAGAGTTTCACTGGGTATAGTAGTCTAGGTTGGCATTCATTGTTTCTAAGAGGTTGTAAGACATCTGTCCAGGCTCTACTATATTTAGAGTCTCTGTTGAGAAGTCACATGTAATTCTGATCAGTCTTCCTTTGCATGTTCCTTGGCCTTTTCCTCTTGTAGTTTTTAATATACTTTGTACTGTATATTTGGTGTTTTGATTATTGTGTGGCAAGAGTATTTTCTTCTCTTGTCCAATCTAGTTGTTGTTCTTTAAGCTTCTTGTATGTTTATAGGCATGTTTCTTTAGTTTGGGGAAAGTTCCTTTTAAGATCGTGTTGAAAAATATTTTTGTGTCCTTATAACTAGGACCACTACCCATTTGATAGTATTTTTCTGTATTTCTTTAAGATATTTATTCATTTCTTCATTAAGAACCTCTATCATCTTTATGAGATTAGATATAGAGTCATTTCTTCTGGTTCAGTAGTCTTAGGATATCCAGGGCATACTGTGGTAGGATAGTTGTGATCTGAAGCTGTGGCTTTTGTTAGCTGTGTTCTTACTCTGGCCTTTAGCCATCTGGTTGTTATTGGCTATTCCTGATGTAGCAGGTATTGGGAAGGCAGGTCTAACTTGCATGTCCCTGGTGCAGCAGGCCTCTGGTGGGCAGCCTTGGGCTGGGCAATGAAAGTCAGAGGCAGCACATATCTCCCAGCACCTGGGTGTTTCACTGAGGACTTAGCAGGTTTGGGAATGTGTAGAAAGAAAGGACCTAACCTGAATGTTTCTGGTGATGCGGGCCTGGTGAAGGTGGGCAGAGAGCTGGCTGGTCAGTGGAGATCCGTGGAGACAGCATGCTGCTCAGGGAAGTTGGCCTTCATAGATGAAAACATAATACTACAGGATGCAAAATGTCCTTAATACATTTCAGATTTTACTAATATTTTGCTTTTATGATTGTCAATGCAAAGAGCATCATTTTTGCTAAAATGTGTTGTATATAATGTGGACTGTGGTTATGGCCATTTCAGAAATGATCAATATCAATTCAAATTTGAGATTAATGTAACGCCATTTTAAAGAACTGCAAGTCATTAACTCAAATACCAAGATCAAACTTCTAACTCAATGCATCCCACAGATATTAATAATTCCACAAGCTGAAGAATAACAGTAGGGAACTTGTAAAAGTCTTTGTTTTCTGTAATTGAACCATTATATTTCTATAGGAGAAGAATGCCTTGTATGTTCAGTAATAATCACTGCAGTTCATGACAGATGGCAGTTTAGAACTGCAGGGTTAAAGCAACATTCCCTGGTGTGTTAGAATGCATAGTGCAAAGTGCTCAGTTTGTATATTCAAAACTAAAGTTGAGGAGGTGGGATACCCTGTAGAAGGACCAGCAGTCTCAATTAATCTGGACCCTTGAGATCTCTGAAACACTAGACCACCAAACAAGCAGCCGACATCAGATGATATGAGGCCCCTGCACATATACAGCAGAGGACTGCTGGGTGTGTGTTCAATCAAATGATGCACCTAACCCTCAAGAGACTGAAGGACCCAGGGAGCTTAGAGGTCAGGTGGGGTGGGGGAGTGGGGGTTGGGGACATCCTTGTGGAGATGAGGTGGGGAGGAGGTATGGGATGTGGAACAGCCAGAGGGTTGACAGGGGTGGGGGAATAAAATCTGGAGTGAAAAAAAAAGGATGCATGCAACCTTTACCAAAAGTGCTGGCTGGGCAAAGCAGCTAACTGAAGAATGTTTCAAATTTAAAATGAATTTGTTGGACTCTGGATCATTTGTGATGCTCTGGACTCTGTGATGCTCAATTCACATTTCTTTGCCTGTATAAAGTCCCAGCTGTTCCATTGTCAAAATGTCTTGATTTTAAGTAGATCTAATTAAAGTATGATGGAATATATTTTGATCTTTTTATTAAAAATCACCTATGCAACAAACAAAAACCAAACAAAAAAACCTAAAGCCGTCACTTAATTTTTGAAAAACAATTTAAAAAACATACATGTAAGAAATGTTAGCCAGTTTAAGAGATGGTAATGGGCATTCCTCAGAGACTGCCCCACCTAGGGGTCCATCCCATCTGCAGACACCAAACCTCGACCCTATTGCTGATGCTAAGTAGTTCTTGCTAGAAGGAACCTAGTATGGCTGTTACCTGAGAGGTTCTCCTAGCATTTGACCAATACAGATGCAGATACTCACAGCCAACCATCAGACTGAGCCCGGGACCGCAAAAAGAAAGTTAGGAGAAAAAAATGAAGGAGCTGAAGGGGATTGCAACCCTACAGGAAGAACAATATCAACTCACCAGACTACATAGAGATCCTAGAGACTATATTACCAAAGAGTATATATGGAGGGATCCATGACTCTAGATACATACATAGCAGAGGAGGGCCTTATCTGACATCAGTGGGAGGGGAAGTTCTTGGTTCTGTGGAGGTTTGATACCCTAGCTTAGGGGGATGCTAGTGCAGTGAAGCAGGAGTGGGTGAGTGGGTAGAAAAACACCCTTATAAGGCGAAGGGGAGGGAGGAAGTGGGTATGGTCTGGAGGATTGTAGAGTAACCAGGAAGTTTGATATTATTTGAAGTATAAACAAATAAAATGATTTAAAGAAAAGATATGTCACCAGGGAATGGTTTCTATGCATAAAAGAATAAAAATAGATACATATCTCTCATCTTGTATCAAAATCAATTAACAGTGGATCACAGACCTGAAACTAGGGCCTGAAACTAAAACCAATAGACAGAAACACATGTAACACAACTCAACTCAAAATGATCGCAAGCAAAGAATTTTGTTTCTTTTTTTTTAATTTATTGATATATTTATTTACATTTCGAATGATTTCCCCTTTTCTGGACCCCCACTCCCCGAAAGTCCCATCAGTCCCCTTCCCTCCCCCTGTTTTCCCACCCAACCCTTCCCACTTCCCTGTTCTGATTTTGCCCTATACTGCTTCACTGAGTCTTTCCAGAATAAGGGGCCACTCCCCCGCTCTTCTTGTACCTCATTTGATGTGTGGATTATGTTTTGGGTATTCCAGTTTTCTAGGTTAATATCCACTTATTAATGAGTGCATACCATGATTCATCTTTTGAGTCTGGGTCACATCACTTAGTATGATGTTCTCCAGCTCCATCCATTTGCCTAAGAATTTCATGAATTCATTGTTTCTAATGGCTAAATAGTACTCCATTGTGTATATATACCACATTTTTTGCATCCACTCTTCTGTTGAGGGATACCTGGGTTCTTTCCAACTTCTGGCAATTATAAATAGGGCTGCTATGAACATAGTGGAACATGTATTCTTATTACATGCTGGGAAATCTTTTGGGTATATGCCCAGGAGTGGTATAGCAGGATCTTCTGGAAGTGAGGTGCCCAGTTTTCGGGGGAACTGCCAGACTGATTTCCAGAGTGGTTGTACCAATTTGCAACTCCACCAGCAGTGGAGGAGTGTTCCTCTTTCTCCCCATCCTCGCCAACACCTGCTGTCTCCTGAATTTTTAATCTTAGCCATTCTGACTGGTGTAAGGTGAAATCTCAGGGTTGTTTTGATTTGCATTTCCCTAATGACTAATGAAGTTGAGCATTTTTTAAGATGCTTCTCCACCATCCGAAGTTCTTCAGGTGAGAATTCTTTGTTTAACTCTATACCCCATTTTTTAATAGGGTTGTTTGGTTTTCTGGAGTCTAACTTCTTGAGTTCTTTATATATATATTGGATATTAGCCCTCTATCTGATGTAGGATTGGTGAAGATCTTTTCCCAATTTGTTGGTTGCTGATTTGTCCTTTTGGTGGTGTCCTTTGCCTTACAGAAACTTTGTAATTTTATGAGGTCCCATTTGTCAATTCTTGATCTTAGAGCATATGCTATTGGTGTTCTGTTCAGAAACTTTCTCCCTGTACCAATGTCCTCAAGGGTCTTCCCCAGTTTCTTTTCTATTAGCTTCAGAGTGTCTGGATTTATGTGGAGGTCCTTGATCCATTTGGATTTGAGCTTAGTACAAGGAGACAAGGATGGATCAATTCGCATTCTTCTGCATGCTGACCTCCAGTTGAACCAGCACCATTTGTTGAAAAGGCTATCTTTTTTCCATTGGATGTTTTCAGCCTCTTTGTCGAGGATCAAGTGGCCATAGGTGTGTGGGTTCATTTCTGGATCTTCAATCCTGTTCCATTGATCCTCCTGTCTGTCACTGTACCAATACCATGCAGTTTTTAACACTATTGCTCTGTAGTATTGCTTGAGGTCAGGGATACTGATTCCCCCAGATTTTCTTTTGTTGCTGAGAATAGTTTTAGCTATCCTGGGTTTTTTGTTGTTCCAGATGAATTTGATAATTGCTCTTTCTAACTCTGTGAAGAATTGAGTTGGGATTTTGATGGGTATTGCATTGAATCTGTATATTGCTTTTGGCAAAATGGCCATTTTAACTATATTGATTCTACCGATCCATGAGCATGGGAGGTTTTCCCAATTTTTGAGGTCTTCTTCCATTTCCTTCTTCAGAGTCTTGAAGTTCTTGTCATACAGATCTTTCACATGTTTGGTAAGAGTCACCCCAAGATACTTTATATTGTTTGTGGCTATTTTGAAGGGGGTCATTTCCCTAATTTCTTTCTCAGCCTGCTTATCCTTTGAGTATAGGAAGGCCACTGATTTGCTTGTGTTGATTTTATAACCTGCCACTTTGCTGAAGTTGTTTATCAGCTGTAGGAGCTCTCTAGTGGAGTTTTTTGGGTCACTTAGGTAGATTATCATGTCGTCTGCAAATAATGAAAGTTTGACTTCTTCCTTTCCAATTTGTATCCCTTTGACCTCCTTATGTTGTCGAATTGCCCGAGCTAGTACCTCAAGTACAATATTGAAAAGATAAGGAGAAAGGGGGCAGCCTTGTCTGGTCCCTGATTTCATGGTCTCTGGTGAGAAGTCTGGTGTGATTCTGATAGGTCTTCCTTTATATGTTACTTGGCCTTTTTCTCTTACTGCCTTTAATATCCTTTCTTTGTTTAGTGCATTTAGGGTTTTAATTATTATGTGGCGAGAGGTACTTCTCTTCAGATCCAGTCTGTTTGGAGTTCTGTAGGCTTCTTGTATATTTATAGGTATCTCTCTCTTTAAGTTGGGAAAGTCTTCTTCCATAATTTTGTTGAAGATATTTGCTGGCCCTTTCACTTGTAAATCTTCACTCTCATCTATACCTATAATCCTTAGGTTTGGTCTTGTTATTGTATCCTGGATTTCCTGGATGTTCTGGGACACAAGCTTTTTGCATTTTGCATTTTCTTTGACTGTTGAGTCAATGGTTTCTATGGTATCTTCGGCATCTGAAATTCTTTCTTCCATCTCTTGTATTCTGTTGTTTATATTTGCATCTATGGCCCCTGATTTCTTCTCAAGGTTTTCTATCTCCAAAGTTGTCTCCCTTTGTGATTTCTTAGTTGTTTCTACTTCTGTTTTTAGATCCAGAATGGTTTTGCTCAGTTCCATCATTTGTTTGTTTGTGTTTTCCTGTAATTTTTAAAGAGATTTTTGTGTTTCCTCTTTCATGACTTCTGCCTCTTGAATCAAGTTCTCCTGCATTTTTTAAGTTTTTTTTTGCGTTTCTTCTTTATTGGCTTCTGTCTCTTGAGCCTTATTCTCCTGCATTTCTTTAAGTGATTTTTGTGTTTCCATTATACGTGTTTCTAGCTTATTCACGTTCCCCTGTATTTCTTTAAGAGATTCATTTATGTCCTTTTTGTGTTCTTCTAGCAGCATCATAATCAGTGATTTTAAATCCAAATCTTGTTTCTCTGGTGTGTTGGCATAACCTGGACTTGCTGATGTTGGAGAGTTTGGTTCAGATGCTGCCATATTGCCTAGATTTCTGAGTTTGCCCTTTGCCATCTTGTTCTCTGGAGTTAGTTGGTCTTGTCCCTGGCTGGTGTTTGGGCCTCCTGCGGGGCTCTGGGGCTATTACTGCAACACTATATGGCTGGGATTCCCTGTAGCAGATTGCTGATGTGCTGTCCTCCTCTTTGGTGCCCTTGCAGCTCTTGTGTGCTTTGCCCCAGATTGTGTCTGTGAACCAGATGGAGCCCGTTTACACCTTCAGGGAGTGCTGATGGTGTATGCTGCTGGGACCTTTTGCGCATGCTGATCACTCTGCTGGGCAGCCAATCTCCCAACGTGGTTGGTGCACAGAAGGCTAACCTGGCTGCTCAGGCCCTGGGTCAAGGCAAAAGCCTGGGAGGCCAAGGTCCAAGCAAAGTTCCCCTCGGGCTATGACTGTTAATTGGGTCTGTCAGGTGGCCAGGATGGTGAGCGTGTGTGCTCGTGCTCCCTGAAAGTGCCGGGAGAGTCTGCTGGGCTAACAACCTCCTGGGCGGGTTGACACACAGATGGCCCACCAAGCTGCCCAGTTCTTGGGGTCAGTCCAGGTCCTGTTGGGGCCTAGACCCCCGCTTTGTTAGCCTCAGACTATGCCTGTTAGCCGGCTTTGCCTGCTAGAGCTCTCTGGCGTCCTGTAGGCTAAATGGCGGCGTGCGTGCCGGCCTGGGCAAAAAAACCCTCCTGGCTGGGTTGGCACCCCGATGGCCCCCCAACAGCCCTGGGCCTGGGTGCAGGTCAACGCCCATCAGGCTTAGACCCCCGCGATGTTGGCCTTGGGATATGTTTGCTACCTCAGTCTGTCCGATTTCTCTGGAGTCCGAAACCAAGATGGAGGTGAGTCTTTTGTGACTGGCGGGAGGCAGAGTTCTGAAGTGGCTTCTGTGTGGTGAAAGGCACTGTAAATCCGCAGTTGCTTGTAGCCTGGCTGGCCAGCGAAGGTCAGTGGTTGTGGGCACAGGGCCTAACTGGACCCTGTGTGGTCTTGGTTCCACTGCTGATGGCCCTTCAGCTGGACCAGCCACTGCTGTACTGCCGCCACCGCTGCTGCCGCCACCGGCAAAGAATTTCTGAACAGAGTACTTATACAGAAAAGAATCCCAAGAAATAAAAAATGGCATACATTATATTAAAATGCTACTGCATGTATATACATATATTCAACAATAATAATTAAAGAAAAGGAGAGCATGAATTTGAGAAGGAACAAGAGGCAGCGTGTGAGGGAATGAAGTGAGGAGTAGAGGAAAAATATTGCAACTTTAAAAGTTGAAAATTAAAAAAACATAGTGTATGAGAGAAAATCTGTTTTCAATAAAAATAATAAAAAAGAAAACTAAAAATATAAAAAATAATTATTTGCTGACTTATATGAGATAAAATGCTATGTTAATTTTATAAAAATCTCTAACATTCTGGCTCACTCAGCTTGCCTTCGTATGCATCCTAGGAACACCTACCCATGGATGCCATCACACAAAGTGGGGTCCCTTCTATGCCAACCATTCATCAACGGAACTCCCCCAACAGACTTGCTTGAAGGCCAGTCTGATCTAGATTTCTTTTTTCAGTTGAGGTTACATTTAACCTTTGATTCCTGTATGTGTTAAGTTGACACAAAACTAACCAGTACATGGTGTGAAAAGGTAGATGCTATACAAACCAAAGTACATCCTTTTTAGAGTTGTTTTCTACAGGCAATATTTTATAGCAATGAGAAAAATAACGAATACAAGTGTGTTAGGGCAATATAAACTTCTTATTATCTGGGTGTTCTATGTCTTCTAAGAGAAGAGATTTTTCTGGTAACTATTCAGTTAAGTAAGATGTCTTTTGTCAATATTATGGCTATTATTTCATTATCTGTTATAATTTGTTACAGTAAATAATAATGTAATTATTTAATGATTATTAAATTTAAAAATTAATTAATAATTATTTAATATTTTAACATCTCAATTCCTATAGTCTCCACTATTAACCTCCTCACAGGGTTCCTTCCCCCAAGGCTCTCCCTTTCTTCTCTGAGAGAGTGAGGTCACCCTGGGTATTCCCCACCCTGGTGCATCATGTCTCTGCAGGTTTAGGTGCATCCTCTTCATTGAGGCTGGACATGGTAGCCCTGTTGGGAAGCAGATTCCATAGTTAGGCAACAGCTTGAGGGATAGACCCTGCTCCAGTTATTAGAGGACTACATGGAGACTGAACTGCACATCTGCTAAATATATGCCGGGGGACTTGGTCCAACCCATTTATAGGATTTTGTTGGTGGCTCAGTCTATGACAACTTCGAAGGGTCCAGGTTTGTTAACTCTGTTTGCCCTCTTATGGAGTTCCTATCCCCTTCAGGGTTTTCAATCGATTTCCCCCAACTCTTTTGTAAAAGTTTCCTACCTCTGTCTACTTTTTAGCTGTGGGGTATCTGCATCTATTTCAGCCAGCTGCTGGGTAGAGCCTCTCAGAGGACAATTACGCTAGACTCCTGTCTGCAAGCATAACAGGAATAAAGGAGTTTGGATCTTAGCCATTTTGATTGGTGTAAGGTGAAAATCTCAGTGTTATTTTGATTTGCATTTCTTTGATGACTAAGGACATTGAACACTTAAGTAATTCTCTGGCATTTGAGATTCCTCTGTTGAGAATTCTCTGCTTAGCTCTGTACTCCATGTTTTAATTGGTTTTTTTTTTTTTTTGGCTTTTTTTTGTTTTTGTTTTTGTTTTTGTTTTTGTTTTTGGTTTGTTGGAGTCTAACTTCTTGAGTTCTTTATATATTTTGGATATTAGCCTTCTGTCTGATGTAGGGTTAGTGAAAATCTCTTCCCATTCTGTTCACTGCCATTTGGTCCTATTGACAATATCTTTTGTCTTACAGAACCTTTTCAGTTTTATGAAATCTCATTTATTAATTTTTGATCCTAGAGCCTTAGCCATTGTTGTTCTGTTCAGGAAATTGTCTATTGTACCAATGAATTCAAAGGTATTCCTATCTCTTCTACTAGATTTAGTTAATCTTGCTTTATGTCAAAGTTCTTGATCTACTTGAAGTTGAGTTTTGTTCAGGGTCTTAAATATGGATCTATTTGCATTTTTCTGTGTGCAGACATTCAGTTAGACAAGTACCATTTGTGGAAGAGGCTTCCTCTTTTCTACTGTACTGGACTTCTTAGTCAAAAATCAATTGTTCATAGGTATGTGGATTTATTTCTGGGCCTTTGGTTTAATTCCATTGATCAGTGTGTCTGTTTCTGTACCAATACCATGCAGTTTTTATTATTATTGCTCTGTAGTACAGCTTAAGATCAGGGGTGGTGATTCCTCCAAAGTTCTTTTATTGTTCAGGATTGTTTTAGATATCCTGTTTTTTGTTTTGTTTTTTTTTGTTTTGTTTTTTATATATAGTTGAAAATTGCTCTTTCAAAGTCTATGAAAAATGTGTTGGAATTTTGATTTGAATTGTATTGAGTCTGCCATTTGCTTTTGGTAGGTTGGCCATTTTCACTATTAACCCTACTGATCCAAGAGCATGGAAGATCTTTCCATCTTCTTATATATTCTATATTCTCTTTTATTTTTGAAATTTCTATAAGGTAAACATTTATTCTGTAATACTTTAGTTATGAATTTGTGGGCTGTCTTTAACTTCATTCATTTTTCTCTTCTTTTTGACTGGAAAACATTAAGGTTTCTATCTTTAAATCAAATATTCTTTCTTTTTCTTGAACTAGTCTGTAGGCAAAGCTTTTACAAACTATTCTTTATTGTGCTTTTTTGAGTTCTTCATCTCTAATATCCTAATTTTTGTTTCTTACAAATAATTTTCTGTATTAGATTCTTATCCAGATCATGGACTTTTATTCGTTTAATTATTTATGTTTTTGCTAAATTGTCTGTTTTTAAACTCTTTTTTTTATCTCAACAACTTTCCTAAAAATCATTATTTTGAGTTCTATTTGTCATCTAATTTTTTGTTGTTGTTTTTGCTCATGGTTGGGGTGCTTTAGCCATTGGAGAATTACTATGCACCTTTAGCTGCATCAAGCTTCCTTTCTTTTTTGTTTTTCTTGTGTCCTTACAGTGACTTATCCATTACTAGTAGATCAATCCCATCTTTTCAACTTTATACATTGATATTCATGGAATATCTTTCACCTGCCAGTGAGCTTTGGTGTTCTTTTTGGAAAGCTGTGATGCCCCTGGTTCCTAGAAGATATGATTATACAGTTTTTGTGGAACTGGGTTTTGGTGTGCTGTGAATAAATATTATGTGGTAGTAATTCTGGGGCATGGGACTGTTGGATGTAGCAATCTCTGACTCTTAATGTTAGTTGCAGCACAGAAAGGGACTCTGGAATAATGATGGCATCTGTTCATTGGTTACAGAGACAGTAATCATGGCCAAAATGACTGAACTGCCTGGAAAAGTCCATCTTCACAGCCAGTCTTCTGGCCTCATCCAGTATGAAGGAGAAGATTGGCATCTGTGACAGACTGTCTGAGCTGACCCAATGCTCTAATTTCCTAGCATTATATAATGCTTCTACCCTCAGTCCTGGAAGGCACAGTTGCTTGACTTAGCCAAGACACTTTTCTTTTGAGAATCAGTATCCACAGATCTGTGTGTCAGGGCTACTCTGGTTATCCAAGGATAATTTCTTCTTGGGAAAATTGACATTGTCTATCCAGGCTTTGAGAATCAGTGTGCAGTAATAATTAGAAGAAGTAGATGAATCAGCTTGGAAATGACAGCAAAGTCCTTCCATTGTGACTTTGTACAGAGCCTTACTTAATGCTTAGCATACCTCTGAGGTGTAAGTGAATCTTTGCTAGTTAGCATACTCCTAGGAATATAAATCTACATATCTCTATTGCTATCATAACTCTACATATCTATATATGTTTACCTGTCTGTCTATCTATCTATCTATCTATCTATCTATCTATCTATCTATCTATCTATCTATCTATTTATCTATCTCATAGCTTCATCTGTGGGCGCAAAGAACAGGGTAGCGCAATAATTTTGAGCTGTATAGTAAGGCTTCCAAGGCACTGTTTCATTGGGAGCAAACATGTGACTTCAATTCAAACTTTTGATGGCAGTGAATTACTATAATTGTGAGCTAAAGAAGGAGCAGGTCGGCTGGAGCTTGGTCCCAGAGGGTAAAGGGTGATTGCAGCAATTCATGTAGGAGATATAACATGTCATGAAATATGACTACTTAGGTAGTGACTAAGACTCCAACCACTCTTGCAGTTTAAAGATAGAGATGGACATTAGCTGTCTTGGCTACAGGGAATAGGACACAGTGTCGCTTTGGTTCTGAAAAATTCTAGCTGTGTGGATTCCAAGGAAGTTCCCTCTCCTGACCATATGGCCATTTAGATCATAGAGGTATTCAGTGTAAAAGAGAGAAAGTGTATCTAAAGTGGTGATGGTGACTTTTGAAGGTCCCATTTGTGCCTTTTCTGCCAAAGGAAGATCAGCTTCTAATGGGTATAAGGGGCAATGAGTTTACTAGAAACCTAGAAGCCTGAATTCCCCAGTCTTCCTACTAGACTTCAGTGTTCCCTGGTATTCTACGGTTGTTGCAAGAATGCTGTCTATTTTTCCCTTTGTGACTATCTCTTTGGACGTGATGAGAAAATTTTTCTGATATAAGCCCCCTCCTGTCCAAGACTTTAATATTAATATTTCTAATGCTGAGTATAATTTGCCATCCATCCATTCCATCTACCCATTCATGCATATCTACTTATCTATCCACCCGTCTGTCTTCTAGCTACTCACGATATTATTTTTCACCCTGTTTCTTACCTTTTTTAATTCCTTCGTGGTGACTTTTGATGAACAAAAGATCTTAACTTTAGTAATGCCCAATTTGCTATTCTTTTTTAATTCTTGCCATTATATTTTAATGTGGCATAAGAAATCTGCCTGTCTAGTGGTCGTAATGATAGTCACCTATGCTTTATAACAGAACCTTCATTCTTTTCAGCTTTCCAATTCAGTCCTGTGATCTATCTTAATATGTTTTTGTGCTTGTGTATGGCAGTAACTAAAACATTTTTAATGCTCTCCAATTAATTTTTATGACATTTTTTGTTGAGAATATTTGGAAGTAAAAAGATTTAGAATAAGGTCTGTATTCAAATAGCATTTGTGCTACCCATTAACTGAGTCATATTTGTCAAATCTTTTTTCTCCTATTAAAGTCATCAAGATTAATAATATTCATATTTTTAGAGTTTGAGGATATTAAATGGATATTCATTTTAAAAGTTTGACAAAGTGTAGATTATTAATCTTTACTTAAAAATTTAATTTGTAAACATGTGTATGCTAAGTTCATTTTTGAAGAAATGTAATTATTATAATTAGTTAGGTCTGAGTTGAGTTGTCTCAACCTTCATTAGTTGCTATAAACCCATAGGTCATTTCTAGTGTTAGGTTTTTCGAAAGACAACTGGAATTGGGGTCATTCTAGGGACAAACTGGAAACAGTACAATGAAAACTTCTGGGAATCTATAAGCTATGACATATCCTAGCTATGACTCCTAGTAATGGGGCATATGGAGCCTAAAGTGGTTCTCTTATGATCTAGCAAGATTTGTAATGGAGGGACTGAGACTCCAAACCAGCAACAAAACATTCAACCTAGAATTTGTTCTGCCTGCAACACATGCTGGGGTAAAGATGGCACAGAAATTGTGAATGGACAATCAATGACTTGTCCAGCTTGAAACAAATACTATGAGAAGGAGTCCATCCCTGCCTGGAGGGCCAGGGCCCAGAGGGTGGGTATCCCAGAGACAAATGGGAAAAGATATCAATGAAATGATTCCTAATGATATTCTAGTATACTCATACATCAGTGCCTAGACCAACTGGCATCAGAGAGGCTTCATCCAGCAACTGATGAAAACAGATACAGACACCCACAGTCACACATAATGTTGAGATCAGGGAATCTTGCAGAAGAAGAGGAGGAAGAATTGTAAGAACTAGAAGATCAAGGACACCATGAGATAAACCACAAAATCAACAAACCTGGGCTCATTGGGCATCACTGAGACAGAACCTAGAACCCGGGAGCCTGTATGGGTCTGACCTAGGCCTTCATGTATATGTTAATGATGCGCAGCTTGGTTTTCCTATGGGACTCCTTACAATGGGAGCAGGGGCTATCTCTGACTGTTTTGTCTACTTTTGGGGTGCTTTTTTTTCCAACTGAACAAGGTTGCCCCATTTAACCTTAATAAAAAGGGAGTTGCCTACTCTCATGTCAACTTGATATAGCATGTTTGGTTGACATCCATGGGATTTCTGTCCTTTTCTTTCAGAAAAGGAAGAAGAGTGGATAGAGGGGCCAGGGAGAAGGGGAATTGGGGAAAGAACCTAAGAATGGGATTGGGGGTATGAAATATGTGAAAGAAGAAAATAAAGATTAATTAAAAGAAGATATTAGCTTTGTAAGCCATATAAAACAAGTCAACAAATAGCATCTTTTCACGGTTTCACTTAAGCTCTTGCTTGAGTTCCTGCCCTGATTTCCCTCAGTGATGGAATGTGACCTAGAAGTTCTGAGATAAAATGAACTCTTTACTCCCCAGTTGATATTGGTTCCATCACAGAAATGTAAAATCAAATGGACAACCCCCCCTTTCCATCCTGATTTGCAGCATCTTACTACATGGGAGAGCGAGTTTGGATTGCCTCGTGATCACACACATGCCATGTGTGCTTAACCTCTAGCTTTATTTTAGCCTTCTACATCAGCTGCCTCCATGACTTCATTAACAAAGACTCTAGATTCTTAGAGCTTAAATCTAATCTGATATATGTGAAATGACATTCTTCTCACCTTTATCAACTTGTGGTTGAACTGAGAACAGTATTCAAATTGCCAAGCCAAGTGGTTCTATAATGGCTCAGAATACTTAATCTCTATATCATTAGGCATTACTATATACTTAGTGCACAGATTAATGGAGGCATTTTTTTTAATTGACCAAGATATTTGCTTGGTTTCCTTTGAATGTATATGTAAAGATAAATTTTGAGGTCCATATACAAATAAACTTATCTCAAAGCCAAAAATCTATTCACTTCATACTGTGGAGGAGATTCATTTATGTAGAGAAAAGAATTTTCAGAAGGTTGCTGTCTTACTTTATTTCCATAGGCTTCTCTGTAGTTGTTACATGCTAGTCAACTTTTTTGTAACTATATTCAGGTCTCAATATTTGATGGATGCAAGTGTAATTCTCAGTAGTTTTCAAACACATTCTTGATGTGTTTCCTTATTGAAAATAGTTGCTCAAAGTTTCCACCAAGCAGATGACCCAGATAGATGCAGAAACCCACAGTGAAACAGTGCCTGGAGATTGGGGACTCTTATGGAAGAACAGGAAGAAGGATTGTTAGCCCCAAAGTGGATAGGAACTCCGCAGGAAGACCAGTAGAGACAATTAATGTTGGCCCTTGGGGTTCTTAGAGACTGAACCAACAGCCAAAGATTAACACAGTCTAGATCTAGGCCATCTGTACATATGTAGCAGATATGCAGCTACGTCTTCATGTGGGTCCCTAAGAACTGGAGCAAGGCTATCCCAGAAGGATATGCTGCCTGTACATAGGGTATGTTCTTTCAGCTGGGCTGCATTGCCTAGCCTCAGTGGGAGAGGAGGATATATCTAGCCCTGCAGAAACTTGATGTGCCACAGTGGGGGAAATACCCAGGAGGGGCTGTCTCACTGAGAGGAGAAGGGAGAGGGATAGGGGGAAGGACTGTGGAAGGGGTAGCTGAGAGGAGGGGCAGTGAACAAATGTAATGTGAATAAAAAGTAAAGAAAAAAGAAAAAATAGTTACTCAAATGTGGTTCTGCCAAAAAGTGATGGAATGAATCATTTATGATCATGAAGCAAAGTCTTCTTGATTCTGAGAAGATAGGATCTGCCTTAGGGTTTTATTGCCATGAAGAGACACCATGACCAAGGCAACTCTTATAAAGGAAAACATTTGATTAAGGAAGCTTTACAGTTCATAGGTTTAGTCCATTATATCATGGCAGGAATGATGGCAACACCCAGGCATATGTGGTGCTGTAGGGGTAGCTGAGAGGTCTACATCTGGATTGGTAAGCCACAGGAAGACAGAGTGAGCCACGAGGCCTGGCTTGAGCTTCTGAAACCTGAATCCTCCTCCCCTCAGTGACACACTACCTTCAAGAATGGCACACATCTAATAACAGCACTCCCCTACTCTGTGAATCCAAGGGGCCTATTTTTATTCTGACCAGGCCAGGACCTACAAAAGTCTAATAAAGACAGGATCATATTTTTCCTTGTTTTGAGTATCAGATTGGAGCTTTAAGCACTCCATTGGAGAGTAGGTAGGTAAAATATATACTTCTGTCCAAAAATGGCTCAAATATGCCAAAATATTTTCTCAGAAAACTTAAAATATATTTTCAAATTATTACATCAAATGAAAAAGAGAAGCTTATACATTTTTGTTTTTTAATGGAGTTCATTTACCCGAAATGTCAAAATGCATGAAGTTACCTTATTTTGAGCTTGCCAAAAATGCAGTTTTACTGTTATCATTTGAAATAGTGCATTGATCAGTTTTTGTTTTATGCTTTCTTTGTTTTTTTTTTTTTTTTTTTTTTGCTTTAAGATACAACTTTTACTCACTTAAATAAGTGCTTAAGTACACAAAAGTGTTAAAGGTGAAAGTCAAATTTCATCCCCAACCTCTGGTACAAATTTGTTGTTGATTCCATAGATGATTTAATAACTTCATAAATGTAAAATCTTTTCAACATTAGGAACCCCCTACCTCCAGGAAATGATATCAGCATAGTCACAGAGAATGTGCAAAGAAATTCTTGAACTGTCAATCCTTGTCATCTTTATAAATTTTATTCTTGGTGATAACTCTCGTTTTGTTATCTGTGATAATATGAATGTAATTGGCTCCCATAGGCCCATAGGAAGTGACCCTATTAGAAGGTGTGGCCTTTAGGATTAGGCATGGCCTAGTTGGAGGAAAGGATTCATCATGGGAGCAGGTTTTGAGGTCTTCTATGTTCAAGCTTTGCACAGCATGGCATAGTCTTCTCCTGCCTGCAGATTCTCAGCTACCATTCCAGCACCATGTCTGCTTGCACACTGCCATGCTTCCCACCATGATAATAATAGTCTAAGCCTCTGAAACTGTGAACTAGCCATAATAAAATATTTTTCTTTATAAGAGTTGCCATGGTCATGATGTCTCTTCACAGCAGTAAAACCCAAAACTAAGACATTTTTTAATGCTTTTGAGCATTAACTTTCTTGGTATATCTGTAATAATGTTTCATTAACTGTAGGGCACCACTTGATTCATCTTTTATTAGTCTTAATAAATCTCTCTTTACCTTTGATTGTTGGGACTCCATCAGTAACTGTCAGATATGTTGACAATCCGCAAAGAAAATCACTTTAGCGTATTTTTGTTACTGGTTCATATAAATCTTTTTATTTTAATGACAACTAAGAAGCTGTTTGTTCAGTGACATATTTGTCATTAATACCTCTAATAAAAACTGCAAGGGGAGCCAGATCACTGACACTGGCACTGCCATTCCTCATCATAACATAAAATTTATTGTTTGTAGCAATCCTCTCCCAAATTATTTCAGTAGGGTTTCCAGTTTCTGCAGTTTATCTGACTTTAGTGTCAAAGTGATTTTAGTTGAGTTCTTTTTTGTTTAGGGCATGCTGAACTGGCTACAAGCTCAATCTGATGCTTAGTAAACTCTCCCTCAGTCAGTAGGTTTCCATTAAATATACTACCTCGTAAGCAGTTTTTATAGTTGACTCCACTGTTCTGAAATAAAACCAAACAAACAAACAAAATCAGTTTAAGGAAGGAAAGGCTCTTCTGTTCCTCCCCTCTGTCTTGAGGACAGTTTTCTATGAGAATGAATTTGGCATCATAGTTTTATATGTAATGTTAAGGGCTTTGGGAACCTTCACAAATTTTCCCACAAATTAAGTAGTATTTTGTTATTTACTATGATAAACATAATAATCAGCTGTTCTTCCTTTTCACTGAACAAATAACCTTCATTTTGTTATTTATCTTTGTGAAGTTCTGTTTTATTTTACAGTACTTTGGGAGCCATGTGGGGAGATGGAAAAATGGTTACGGATTCTATTTCCTTTATGATGAAAATGAATTAATGGAAAAATACAAAACAAGGTTGAGACCTGTCTTAGTTTTGCTGTCTATTAATGCGAATAAAACACTGACTAAAAGCAGCTTGGGGAGAAAGAGTTTTATTTGGATTGCATATACATCACCTGTCACAGTCTTGAGGAATTCCAGGCAGGAATTCAAACAGGAATCTACAGGCGCAAACTCGAACAGGGCAATGAAGGCATACTGCTCAGTGGCTTACTCTCCATGGCTTGCACAGCTTGTCATGCTTAAAAAATACAACCCACAATTCGAGTTCCTTCCACATAAATCATAAGTTAAGAAAATGCTCCATAGACTCGCCTATACACCAACCTGATAAAGGCATTTTCTAGGTTGAGATTCATCCTTCCCAGATGACCTCCTATTGGACCAAGTGAGAAAAACCTTAACTGGCAAAGGACTCTTATGCCACAATTGCCTAAGGTGATGGCTGAAAGGCAAAGGTGAGATGCAGAAGACCCCTTAGCAAGCAAATAAGAACAGTTACCTGCTTTCTAAACAACATGGTATACCTATCATTTGCAATGATAGGTTAAAACATTATTGATAACCCTTTGCTTCCTCACCGAGCCATCATATGCACATGAAGCATCAGATGGTGCCAATTCTACTGCCTGTGCCTTGAAGATAACGCACTGGAAACCTCACAGCACTCATAAAACTGAAGCTGTGCATGAATAAAAATACATATGCTTATTTTTGCATGACCTTGCATAAGGGCTATCATCCACAGAGTTCACACTTGAGAGCTGCATAAAATGAATTGAAAACAATCACAATCAAATATCATGATGCCTTAAGTCAGCTCAGTGTTTTGTGCCCTCTTCCATACATAGGTATCCTGAGACAAATACAGCCTTTGGGATGAGGGCTAGATACCCGTAGGTTACATACTAGAAACATTACACCAGAAATTATAGCCAGGAGAAGCTACTATCTCAGTGGTTTCTGAATGATAGCAAATTTGGCAGAAAAGGGGGGAGAAATAGATTTAAGGAGTGCGTGATAAGGGTAATCTAATAAGGAAATCTCGCCAACTTCAGAGCATTGGTGTCTATTAATCACTGTGTGCTTTGTTTTTAAGTTTGCTTATGATTCAGCTCAACAGTTTCATTCACTAACCCCATCACATTCGTCATAGCTGCCATTCAGACTAGCTCAGGACTGGAGTCAGAGTGGGCCAACTCCTTCCTGGAAATGGGAGAGAAGCAACCTGAAACAAAAACCAGAATATTCTTTCATAGGTTTTATCATAGCTAGATAGTATCTGTTGGAATTACAAAAAAGAAGTTTTCCATCTAAAGCATGCCAACAGAAGGCACAGAATTACAAATAATTACTTCTCCTGAACCTATTTCACAAGGAGAAAGTGTTACTTGGCAGGAGACAAGAGCCAGCCTACTAGCTATACCCCTAATTAAACTGTCCCCTCTTTTTCTGCTCTTAATGAGATCAACTGCCAGTTTTTGTTATTCAGTCACAACAGAAAATAATCTGTTCTCTCTGTGTGTCTCTGGATCATCAAAACTACCCAGTGACAAAACCACAGAGAATGAACAGTGCTACAATCCACCAGTGACTTTCTCCCACCTTCCACTCTGGGAGTTCACCAATAATGGCCAATATCCCTCTCTTCTTTACTCCTCATGTCACCCACCAGCTGCGTCTGACTTGGCTGATGGAATCTCAGTGTCTGACATATATGTCATAGAAGGAGACAGCCAGTAGCTCCACCCCGGAAAGGCCCCTCAGTTACCATTGCCCAAGTCAGAAATGCTGCCCCATACTTTTGCTTCCTATTCAAAAATAAAACGTTTGCTTGTTGGCCTGTCTTGCCTGTCACTAACAAGACAAAGAGCCCAAACAGAAAGGGTCCAGCCTTCCAGGCAGACCTCATCTAAAGCCATGACAAAAGGTCACCAAGTAACTTCTATAGGCCAAGAACCTTCAACAACATTTCAGATGGAAATCTGTAACAAGTCAGTTCTGGCACCGAAAAGCACCCTTATTCTTATAAACGAGGAGAGCAAGAAGTAAAATACATAGATTTGTGATTTGGGACAGAAGGTCAGTGTTGAAGGCCTGGAAAACTAGCTTATTGAGTTCAAGTACGAGGAACTGAGTTCTATCCTTGGAACTCACGTAAAAATCTAGACATGTTTGCAATCCCTGTGCTGGGGAAGCTAAGGCAAGAGGATCCCTCAATGTCTCCAGCTAGCCAGCCTGGGCTTATCAGTCAGCTTCAGCTCCCAGCCAGAGTCTGATTAATAAACAAGATGGATGGCTCCCGAGGAACAACATTAGAGACTACTGTTGTCCACATCCGCATCCATACATAGATGCATACCTATGGACACATGCATATACTTACTGCATGGATCCACATAAACAGGCATGCATGAATGTCTATACGCCCACAGACACACACATACCATACAGGCACACATAGAGAGAAAGTGAGAGACAGAGCAGATGAGATAAATAGGAGAGATTATAGTTGATGAGGTCTATCGCACATATGGATGCTTAGTCACAAAGATAATGTCTCTGAATACTAGCTGATATTCGCGGATGAGCCACTGTAGCTTTTATATTCTACAGATGGGAAGGAAGATAAATTGATCAGGATTAAATATCTTGTATTCACTGAGAGAAGTTAGAATCAAAACAGCCAATCTTAGCTCAGAATATTTTTATATAAAATTCAATGGCCAATAAAGAATTGGATGAGTGAATGCTAGGCAGAAACGTGATACAATAACAAGTGGATTATTAATCAGAAGCTTCTCTAGTCCCCCACAGAAATACAGTTTAGCCAGAGGAGAAGAAAACCCATTTTAAACAATATTTGCTGGTGGGTTATAAAATTTAATGTCGATTAAAATACTTCATTAGGCTGAACTCATTTTTAAATCTGTCCTCAAGAAGAAAAATAAATTCCATAAATCTAAACATTGAGTAATAATAAGGCAACTATTGACCCAGTGAATGCAAAAGAGTTTGCAGAAAAGTTAGCATGTGCACATCAAGCCAAAGCGTTATTTATTTACAGCCATTGTAATTAGCAAATATGTATTTGCAGAGCAGCTATTATTGAAGAATGCATAAGCTGAATGAATACCTCAAGGTTAGAAAGGACACTATTAAATTCTGCTTTGACATAAAATCTCTGGATTGAATATTATGCACCAATCTCTATGCGCCTCATATGATATAAATAAGTAGGGGGACTCATTTATATAGAATTATTAATGAAAATCTTAGTAATTAAAAACCAAATAGCTGTTACTGGACAGGTTCTTTATAATCTAGTAGGCACCTGTAAATCCTATCTAAGCCATCTCCCATGCTCCTGTGCCCTGTGTTCTAGTCATAATGAATTAAAGTTCCCAGAGTCTCTCTCTTCTGTAACTCCAAGCTGATGCTCAAACTCATTTATGCCCCTCCCCTTCCTTCTATCCTGTTACTGAGCTTTGTTTTTTCCTGAATAATTATTTTTTCTCCTGCCCTTTGCATTGGCCTCTTCTCTGTCTTATCATTTACCTCTGTGATATTCAAGAGCACATAGACATCCCTCCTCTCAGTTTTGATGCTGATCAATAAATTGCTAATTTTTCAGATTCAATGACTAGACCTTACATTTTGTAATTATTTATTTATGCAAATCAGTTTTTGCTGTATTGTCCAGACTATATGTTTGAATTCATGAACTCCAATGATCCTCGTGCCTTAACTTTCTGAGTAATTGTGTTACGAATGTGTGCTGCCATCTTAGGCTTAGCCACTGTACCCATAAAGGCAGGGACTGCTTCTCGTGGTGATGCCTTAGAGGAGGTCAAGATGGCTCTGGTCTTGAGAGAAAGATGGCTATAGTTAATTATCTAGATTATTTTGAAATTCCAGAAATAGAGAGGCTAAATATATAGATTTATTTCATTTAGCGAACTTAGCATCCTTTGTCAACAGTTAGATAAAATAACAAAGTGATCAGGAAGGGAAAATAAAAGGAAAGACAAAGGCATTCTGATCAGACGAAGTTGAGTTGAGAGCATCCTCCCACACCCTGGGGCCCATTCCTTTTTATCATCTGAAATGAAGAGGAGTAATTCTCTTCCCCTGTCATCAAGATTATTATTGAATCATGTGCAGAGTGAGCTCTTAGGCATCTGCCTTGGGACCTGTCACAAGCTCTGTAGAGCTCACTGTGATGCACAGGATTCAGGCAGCTTTGGATAATGTTATGTTATATGGTCGTCATTATCCTTCCAATGGAATTGATGACACTTCAGAGATGAAGAGGAATAAGAGAAAATGAAAAATAAAACTAAGAGAGATGCAGGGCTGAGCTCGCTTTTTTCAGGGACAGCGTGCTAGTGATGGAACACTAGTACATGGCTACAAATCACACCCAAATGAACTGGAGAGCAAAAATCAAGTGCAAAAGTGCATTCAGCCAGCCATAGGAAGAACTGGAATCCATACTGAAATCCATAAAACTTGAAATAAAGAAAGACAGTAACTGACCAGTAGGAAACTAATACAAAAGATGTATGTGAAGTGTGAGCCTCACTTACTGTTTCTATGTAGAACCAGGGTAAGTTATCAGAAACTCAAAACAGCCATAGGGTTTATAACATGCCCTCACTTCCTAGTACACATGGACAGTGATTTAAAAAAAAAAGTCTCCTGACATTGTAAGAGTTGAATCATTCCCAAATGCTTGTCAATTAACGTTTTATTTTATCAATTGTAAAGTCTCCAGTTTTCTGTTCTGAATTTGATGTTTTACTCAGTGAGGTATTCTCTTGTTAAAAATTTGCCATTTGAGAAAATTGAATGCCTAACAAAGAACTGATTGTAATACAAGCTTATTTATGGAGATGATTCTAAATGAGTACACTTTGTGTGCTGGAGACTTTGTATCATATCCACTTATCTATGATACAGACTAGGCTGTGTACTCATGAAGTTTATATTTCATTGGCACATGCATTCATGCATGTCTGTGCCAATGTGGCAAATAAACAATAACTTAAATAATCGGTTGTAAATCATGCTGTGATCTTGAAGGCTATGTAAGTACTGTATAAAAGTGAAGCATGGATAGAGGGCTTGGAAGGGGGTTAAATTATGCTACAGATTAGAGTGGTTGGCAGAGTTTTATTGAGGGCTGGCATTTAAGTGAAGGTTGGAGATGACAGAAGACATGTCATATGTCATGTCACGCTCCGAGAGTAAGATACAGAAATACCTAGAAAGGCAGAAATACCTGTGCAGGAGATCTGTGGCAGAAGCATCTCGGTTAATCTTGAGGAGTGTCAAGGAGGTCAACATTTGTGGAATAAAATTAGAGAATGGTGAGAGGTGAGGTTGGAGAGGCAATGCCATCAGTCACTGGGAGCTTATGGCAAGGGCCTTTAGTTCTTCTTCTAAGTGAACTTGAAAGGAGTGGGGTTCTAAGACTAGCTTTATTCAATGCCTCTGGCAATTAGGCTAAGGAAAAAAAATCCCCACAGGACAAGAGAGCTATCAAGAGGCTTTCATGTTAGTGTAATAAATTACCACGGATATGGCAGCTCAAAACAATATAAATTACTTTTCTTATAGTTGTAAGGGCAGAAAACTGATGCGAATCTCCTCTGGCAGGAATTAAGGCATTGGTTGTGTTTCTTCTGGGGACTCTGGGTAGAATCCATTTCTCCATCTCTGAGTGGTTCAGGGCTCCCTTCCAGAAATTACTATGACCACAGTCTCTGGTTCCTTCTTTTATCTGCTCTGACTCCCTAATGGTTAGCTTGGGCCGGCTCAGATGATGCAAGTTAATCTCTGCATCATGGTATATTCTATTTAATCAGACCTGAAAAATCGGTTCTGTTAGTCCTAAACCTATAAAATTATTTTAACTTTTGAAAAATCATTTGCTTCAAAAATTTATTTTGTGATTAGGTTTTCATATATATATATATGAATAGTGAATATATTCCCTGTTATGGGACATTCAAGTAACTTTAGAATTTCTCTAATATAAAATCGGCGGTCAGACTATACTCAATGTCGACATATATACCAGCTTGGAGAGTTCTCATTTTATATTCTTAGAACACCCAAAGTGGAATCACTGACAGGAGCAGAACATTCTTCCTAATTGCGATGCAGAGTACTAAGCTGTTTATAAAACAGATGCTGAAATTTCTGTGGTCAAAATTAATATTAGAATATACAAGCATCTCTGGATTTTCCCAGTAATAATCATTGTCACCCCCAGCCCCATTTTAAATGAAAAGCAATTGTTATGGGAGTGTAAGGCCAATGGCATCTTTTCATTTGTCAGCCATCCATAATTTCTCTTTTGAGAATTCTCTTTCTGTTGAGCTATAATGGTGATATATCTTATTCTTGATATTATCTGAACAGTTTTGTTAATACAAAGTCTCAGTACATAAAACACTTTTCTTACTAAAATTGATTATGAATTAGGAAAATGTATGCAGCTGTCTAAAAGATAACAAAGTTGAATGGGTTTGTGTTACATTCATCAGATTCAAGTGCAGTCTGTGCCTTCCCAGTCAGCAAGCTAGTTTTGTAGAGACTAGCTATTTGAAACATCTGCATGGACCAGAAAAGAAGCAGAAAAGTTTTCCAAAAATGGTAAGATTGGATCTGTGTGTGTGTGTGTGTGTGTGTGTGTGTGTGTGCCTCCTTGCCTGTCTGTCTGTGTGTTTATATGCCCATCTATATTTTCCACCTGATTGTCTTTCAAGCAAGGTCTCTCTTTCGTTTTGGGCTTACTGGTGAGCTAGACTGCCTGGCCAGCAAGCCCTGGTTATCCTTCTGGTTCTACCCCTAAGATGGGATTACAGGTACACACCACACCACGCCACAACTAACTTTTCATGTATTTACTGGAACCCAACTCAGACCTCATATTTGCAGGTAAGCAGTTTACTGAGTCATCTCCCTAGAACTCAAGTCAGAGAGTTTGAAGAATCTCCTTCCTAAATAGGATTTACCATCAAAACACAATAAATTTATTTTTAAATGGGTATAAACACACTTTTCCCATTTTTTCTTGGAAATGTTTCAAAGGTGATGTTATCATGAAGAGTCATAAATAGTAATTTAAGCAAAAGACAGTGGACAAAACACTTTGCTGAATTGGCAGTGGAACAAAGGGTATTATGGATGCCATGGGCAAAGACAAGCTTCTCTCTCTTTTTTTTTTTTAACTCTTCAATTAATATCTTTGGGAATGATCAGCACATTAATACATCTTGAAATGATGCTATATTAGGCAAAGCAGTAAACACAGATAATGACTTAGAAACTACTTCTCTGAAACTTGAAAAGGTTACAAATATGGACTCAAATCAAAATGAGATTAAACTGGAGAGAAAGTAAACTCGTACATCTGGGAAGAAATTGAATCAGCTTCGTGGTCCTCCTGAGAAATCTGGTGGAAGATCTGGAGCAAGCGGGTAGCTAAATCAAACAAAATTTACAATATAATATTTGAGAGAAAAAGCCAATGTGATGTGAGCTACAAAAAAAGGAGAAATCTTAAAAAGCAAAGAAGAAAATGAAACAGGAAGCGGCAATCAAGTCTATTCTTATGGTTTTGGAGACTGATATTCCCTGAGACATATTGACAATCAAGCCAACTAGTCAGAAAATGAGGGTAGTTATTCAAGAAGAAAAGACTTTAATAAACAAAGCAGATTCGGGGAACAACCCAAAGGCCCACAGCGAGCCCTGCAAAGTGTGTTGATATTCTCTGAAGCTTATCCTATTTGATAATTATTTGCTTTGGCCTGTGTGACTCTACCTCCCCTGTCCTTCTCTGTCCTCATATCTGCTGCTGCTGTCCTTGCCCCATTTCCCACCTCTTCTTTCCTGGTTATCACTACTTAGTGTGTTAACTGGCGTTGTTCATGCTGTTGTTTCAGAGTAAGAGAGTCTGGCCACCGTTCCCGTCTAAAGAGCAAAGCCTGTAAAGGCAACAACTCCAAAAACACGCTTAATACATTTGGACCCTTCAGTTCTGCAATGTGGTTCAAGTGCTATCTCAGCTAACTGTTGTGGAGCCCCTCTGAAATTAGAGCTAGTCCTTTCTCAGCGCTAGCTCTAGTACTGCTTACATGCACTGTGCTAATGAGCTGTCCACTCCACCCAGTAAATCTGAAGCTTTTTCATAACCAAAACCAAAATGTCTTTTCTTTGATTCATTACTTCAATTTTATTTTACAACTAGCCACTCTACCTTGTATACAAGAGGCATTTAATACATGTTTATTATTCGATTAAAAGTGAAAAATTGTATCATTATTTCTAGAAATGGAATTCAGCTTTACCAAGAGACCAAGGTCACAGCGACCCATGGTCCAGGCACACACACACACACACACACACACACTCACACTCACACACACACACACACTCACACACACACACACACTCACACACACACACATACTCACACACACACACTCACACACACACACACTCTCACACACACACTCACACACACATACACATACACTCACACACACACTCACACACACACACTCACACACACTTATACACACATACTCACACACACACTCACACACACACACTCACACACACATACACACACACACACTCACACACACACACTCTCACACACACACTCACACACACACTCACACACACACACACTCACACACACACACTCACACACACACTCACACACACACTCATACACACGCACTCACACACACACATACTCACACACACACACTCACACACACACACACTCACACACACACTCACACACACACACACACACACACACACACACACACACACACGGAGATGGCAGAAGAAATTCACATTTAGTGAGTGAAGGTTGCTGTTTGCTAGGCTTTCAGTAGGTCCTTTATGTCTCTGTTTAGTATCACGGGGCCTCTATGATATAGATACTGTTTGCCCCATTTACAGATGTAAGATTGCAGGCAGAAACAGAACTAGAGAGTAGTGGACAAGCTTTGTGCATTGATCTGCCCTGATTCTAATGCCTATGCATACAGGAAGCATATCTTTGTATGTGTGCAGTATATCTTAGTTAACGCCAGCTCTCTATGTGTTCCCACTTTCAAGCCCGGATATAATTACTGAAGTTTAAAATGATTCCATTTCTGGGGTGCCACAACACCATAAATTCTGGGCTTTCCTATTCTTGCTCATATTCCTGCTGATGAAGCATTTCCTCTCCTGAATGGGAAACTCACAGAAGAGCAATTGAGTGAAAATGGTCATCTCTTTCATGAGCTAAAAATCTCCAAGTTTACCCGCGAAACAGCTCCTGCTAAAACTAAAAGATTGAACGAAACTTCATTGAATTGAAATAGTTAAAATGTATTTAAAATCTCAAAGAATCAGAATCACCATGGTAATTTAAGGAATATGTCTATGTGTAGAGAATAAGTGACTTCAAAACCAAGTATGTTAACTTATATAGAAAAATATTTTAAAATTAAGAATGGCAACAGAGTTCTTTACCAGAATTTTTCACCCTTCTAAGAGAACTCCAAATTAATGAGCCAGGAAATGGTTTGGAAGGGTCTACTGCTATCGGGCTAGGGACTTAAAAATCTTTAGTAATTATTTTAGGGCTTTCTCTAAGAATGTCATCAAAACATAAGCAAATGTATTCATTTATCACAGATTTATATATTAACACCATAGATCAACACATGGCCTTTATGAAATTCCTCTACAAAATGGCTCACTTATCAAAACATGCAAAACCACATTTCATATACTCTTCTCCATTTCAGAAGTTACAGAAATTGCACCAAACATGAACAGTGACTTCCTTCACCACGTTTATAGTCTGGTAGAGAGTATAGTAGTACTGAGCTGTGAAATCAATTTGATGAATTTTGTTCACCAGGCTAAGACATACAGTATTATAGAAAAATATTAGAGTCTGTTACATATAATGATTAAAGCTACTGGTTTTTGGGTAGTTTATTTCTGCTATATGGCTATGCATATGTTTTTCTAGGCAGTATTTTTTTCTGCAGATTATAATAGAAGATAAAAGCTTTGAAAAGTATATATAGGTATACACATGCATATGTATATTATAAATGTATTTTATATAAGCTTATGTCTCCCTGTCTTTTTCAAACCTCTTAGTGTTATTTATTCCTTATTCTACTATTTTACTGTCTCCCGTGCTTAACATGCTATATGCATCAGACACAGGGATGGCGGGATTGAGTTCTCCTCCCTGAGAACTGATTCTTACAATATTGGAATGGAATACGTAAGCTGTCAATGGAGAAAAGCAATCAATAGTCCTATTTACCTGTAAAGTCTGAGAACCACAACCCTGGGTAGCATGGCAATGTATCTCTAAGGGCGCAAGAATATCACAATATTTTAGGGGTAACCAAGAACTATGTAGTGTGACTTGATGCTCACTCAATAAAAGAAGATTCCTGCCATGTACTGTAAATCTAGACAACTCCCTGTGGTGAGAGAGTTCATAGACCCCAGCAGGAGAACCAGCTACTACTATTTTCCTAAGCCTATACAGTTTCTAGTTGTGTTTAAGTATATATCCTTACACCCACATATAAGTGTAGATCTTCCTCCTCATCAAAGAACATTTTGCAGCAGATGGAGACTCATACAGATATTTACATCAAGTCAGAATGCATAGCAAAAACATGACCATGGAGTGTCTAGACCCAGTTGATACCATCTCTAGTCCAGTCTCTATACCTAATGCTCAGGTAACATTGTGGAGGAAGGAGAAGAGAGACTGTAAGATTCAGAGGACCGGAAAGCTTGCCACTAGATAGTGTCTTCTGGGAATGACAGAGAGGCTGCACACATGAAATCTCAAGAATATGTTTGTCCAAATAATACCTGCATGGTATCAGATGCCACTATCAGATTTGCCAACATAGATGGAGGGAAATGAACAATGTCCTACTACTAGATAAAAATCTACCAGCGATCAATCATCACTGAACAGGGAGAATCAGTTTTCTCCAAGAAGCCCCTGATAGGTTTATTTAATTCTAAGTGGCATTCCTAAATATATGTACATTTTCAGCAAGACAAACACAATTCTATGTCCATTATATGTAAAAACAAAACCCCCATCACTACTCAATCTGGTGGATATTTCTACTTTCCTAGACTTCTTTTTATTTTAGTTCTCAAGCAAAAAAAAAAATCTGTACTTGTTTAAAATATTGCCTACAGATATGAGAGTAATTGACTATCTTAACAATTATATAGTTTCCTAACAGTTTTAAAAATGTATTATGTATGAATTTCATTCATATGGAAGTGAACTTAATGCTCCTGAAATCTGAAACTTGAAAGGTTAGCCAAGCCATGAAGCTGTGCTCTTCATGGACTCTCACCAACAGTAGGTAACTACTCTCTTAGCATGGACAGCCTTCCGCTTTCAGATATGTCTTAATGTTGCCACATCTGACTCAGTTAAATTATTTCTTTTCTGCATTTTACAGAGTACATAGTCTTGTACTAGACAAGTAATTTTTAAATTACAAGTATAAGTAAAGCAAGTAATTATTTGCTTTGACTTTCTGGTTTTGACTGAAGCTATATTAATGGGGCTTCAGAATGGGAAAATTCTCAACAGGTAAGTGGATGAACTTGGCTGATAGCTCCTTTGTGAATGAGTGCTATAATTCATCTAAGTAAAATTCATCTGGCTAAGGTAATTCATGCTAGAACACTAATTGCTTTTGAGGTTTGCTGGTGACAAAGGCTTAATCCTTGACCAAAGCCTACCAGGACTCCTCTGTTACTCCTTGACTAGCCCTTGTCCTTGAGGCTTCTCCTCAAGATTCCAGTCGTAGTAGAGTTTCCTTTAAATCAACACAAATACAAGCCCTCTCCTCAGTGTAGGATCTGATTTTCTTCTTTACTACTGCTCCACTAGACGATAAAGGATCACTCAGGCGTACATTGAGCAGGAATCTTATTACCACAGCTTAGCATGAATTTACCCCTAATGCTTGGAGAGGAGCTGAGCTCTGGACTATGTTTCTTTTCCTCTCCTGTACTACTTCCTGAATAGTCTCCCTTTCCCACTGTGTCTCCTGAACGACTCTTGTTTTCTTTGGCTCCTGTTCAAGTTTTAAAGTCTTGTCACAATTGGTGGCCACAGTCTTACTTAATTAAAGAGATTTTAAAGATTACAACAGCTTGGCTTATTGTAAGTAAAAAATGAAAAAGAATTTAATTTAAGATCCAGGCTGGGCAGTGGAAAGATGCACTAAACCAAGCTTAGGAACCTTCTAGGAACTCCTGGAGAAGTCTAGAGGAATTCAACATCACTAAATAATATGGCACATGGAGCTGGGGCAGAGAACACTATTGTTAGTTACATTGCAAGGGATTTCTAGGTAGAGCAGAGCAGCATGTACAGATAGGCCTGAATGAGGAAGATTTTAACTCTTTAAATTATCCTAAGAAAACTTTACGTCATAGATTACTCATGCAAACTTGTACTCATCAACCTTCAAATTACTTGTAAGTGTCCATTTCTTTGGTCAGCCAGGATGGTTGATATCAATTCAATGTGAAAGCTCCCATCTCTTGTTTGGCATAAAGTCATATTTGCTCCCTCTAGTGAGTCTGTGTGCTGATCAAGGGCTAACTCTGCTTATTTCCAAGCTTGACTATTGCCTTATCTTTCTTTTGGTTATGTAATTTTATTAAATATTACAAAATATAATTTTATTACAATACATATAATATGAAAACAAATGGATTTTTGACCATAACATCTAAATTAAATACTTGGGGAGCACTTGGCATAGGGAGGCATCACTAGCCAGAGAGTAAATGTGATAAAACTTAGAAGAAAAACATAAACCTATATGAAGATTTTTTAATTAGGGTGCTTTAAAAATACTTATCATGTCCTTGTTTTATATTATAGGGAAATAGTAAAAAAACTGAAATAGGGAAGAATATGTAGCTCCTGTGCTTTGCTTTTGAAGATATTTCACTCACAATACAATCAGCAGATGTCCAGTGAGGATTTTTTTCTCTATGCCAACTAATATATTCCATATTTTTGTAATTTAAGTGATACATATTCATCATTGTTTTAATGCTTGTCATTTACAACGACTTTCCCCATTTTGTGGGGTCATACTTAGAGATGCCTGGTACATGCATGACTTCCAGGAATGGACACAACTGAGACAGTGAAGTAATGAAGAAAGACAGACACATGGACACAGAGACATACAACAAAGTTGGGATTGTGTGGACTAGCCCTGATGTGGAAATTGTTGTACCTCAGTAGCTCATTGTGTTTATTATACAGAATTGAATAGGGAGGCAGAATTATTTACACCACTCAACAAGAGAGCGAGGTCATTATTTGTCCTTAAAGAAGGAGTCAGGATTTATGGTAGGTAGCTGGATCAAGGCTTAGCTCTGTGGGGAACAGCCTTCGGGCTGTTTATACCCAGGATAAAAAAGCTATTATGAACACTTTCTGTACACACTATCCTATATCCTTCCACATAGGGACTGGAAAGAAACATGGCCATTTTCTTTTGAGCCTCACTCAAATGGAGTGAGGAATGAGCAGTTGGGAGGGTAGGATGCTTTACCATTTCTTCATTTGTCCGAGGCTCTGAGGTCCATAGCATGGTCATGCTCATGCTAGCAGTATATATTCACTAGGACCTTACCTACTCAGGGCTTTCTTTAACTCCATACACCTAGACAAAGAACTACAGGCAACTAATGACTACTAGAAAAAGAAGTAACTTGTCTCAGGGATGAGAACTCTTACTGCTTGTCCAATGCAGAGTAATCAGCCTTGAAACAATATACACCACACCACCACAAAAACAAACAAACAAACAAACAAACAACAAAACAAAACAAAACAACCCAAAACCCAAAAATCAAAACCCAGATTTAGTGAAGCTGCCTGAAGCACTTGCTAATCCAAGAGGACCTCTAAAAAACCACAGGTGCTATCCTTGACTTCTATCCTCAGCAAAACTCTCAATCACCATAGACAGAGAAAACAAGATATTTCAAGACAACTCCAAACTCAAACAATATCCAATTCCAAACAATATCACAATTCCAGCTCTATAGAAAATAGTGTAAAATCAGATACACTAAATCTCAGAAAAGAAAGTGGGAAATACACTTGAATGCATTGCTATAGAAGACAATTTCCTGAGAAGAACATCAATGGCTTAGACTCTAAGATCGACAATTGATAAATGGGAACTTATGAAACTAAAATATTTCTGTAAGACAAAGGACATGATCAATAGAACAAACTGGCAGCCTCTAGACTGGGAAAGGATCTTCATTAACCATACATCTGATGGAGGGCTAATATAAAAAAAATTACAAAGAACTCAAGAAGTTAGACACCAACAACCCAAATGACCCCCCCCCCAAAAAAAAGGATATAGAGAACTCTCAACAGAGGAATCTTGATTGGCAGAGAAGCACTTAAAGAAATTCTCAAAGACTCTAGTCATCAGGGAAATGTAAGTTAAAACAACTCTGAGGTTCCATCTTACAGCCATCAGAATGGCTAGGATCAAAAACTCAAGATATAGCAGATGCTGTTGAGGATGTGGAGAAAGGGAAACATTCCTCCATTGCAGGTGGGAGGTTCATACTTGTACAACCACTTTGGAAATCAATTTGGTGATCTCTCAGAAAACTGGGAAAAGACCCAGCAATACCACTCCTTGGCATATACTCAAAAGATGCTTTAATATCCTACAAAGATACTTACTCAAAATGCTCATGGAAGCTTTATTTTTAATAGCTGGAAAGTGGAAACAACCTAGATGTCCCGCAACTGAGGAATGGTTAAAGAAAATGTTATACATTTACACAATGGAATACTCTTCAGCTATTAAAAACAGACATGAAATTTGCAGGCAAATGGATGGAACTTGAGAATAGCATCCCGAGTGAGGTAACCCAGTCACAAGAGGACATGCATATGTACTCACTCATAAGTGGATATTAGCAGTAAAATACGGGTACCATGTTATACTTCACAGACCCAAAGAAGCTAAACAAGAAGAAAGGAACAAGCAGGAATGCCTGAATCTCACTACGAAGGGGCAATAAAATAGTTATAAGGGGCAAATGAAGGGAGGGAACAGGGACAGAGGGGGATAGGGAGGGAATGTGGGATTCGGGTTCATGTGCAAGGAAGGACAGGCTAGATGGGTAGATGATCATGAAAATGAATGTAAATCTGCACTTGATGGGGGGTGAGGAGGAGTGAGACATCTCCAGGACAAGATAGAGACTAGGTATAAGGGGGTTGCCTAAGAATCAATGGGGGTGACCTTAGCTGTGACTCACAACATTGGGGATAATGAACCTGAAGAGGTCACCTCTTGTAGCCAGGCAGGAAGCCCTGTGGAGTAATAGAGACACCAACCCATCCACAAAACTTTCAACTCCAAATTTATCCTATCTCCAAGAAATGCAGGCACAGGGGAGAGAACAGAGACTGAAGGGTGGCCAACTTGAGACTCATCCTACGAACAAGCACCAATCCCTAACACTATGATTCTCTGTTGTACTTGTAGACAGGAGCATGTTGTCCTCTGAGAGGCTCTACCCAACAGCTGACTCAGGCAGTTATAGACACCTATTACCAAACAGTGCATGGAGTTTGGGGGTTTCTTCCAGAAGAATAGGAGGATGAATTGTGACTGCAAAGGGAATAGGGAATTCACAGGAAGACTAAAAGAGTCAACTAACCTAGACCTTTGGGGCGCTCAGTGTCTGAACCACTAACCAAAGAACATACACAGGCTAGATCTAGGCCTCCCCTACATATGCAACAGATGTGCAGCTTGACCTTCATGCGAGTCCTGAACAGCAGGAGCGGGGCCTATCCCAAAAGACTGTATGTGGTATATGTTCTTCTAGGTGGGCTGTCTCATTTGGCCTCAGTGGAAGAGGAAGCACCTAGCCTTTCAGAAACTTGAAGTGCCAGGGTTGAGAGGATACCTAGGGTGGGGCCCCTGCTCAGTGGAGAAGGGGAGGCTTGGATGGGGGAAGAACTGTAGGATGAGTGACCATGAGGCGGGAGGCAGTGAGCAGGATGTAAAGTGAGTAATTAAAATTAAAAAAAAAGTTTAAAAAAAGTCAGACTCAATCTTTGATAAGTGGATATTAATTAGCCCAGAAACTCTGAATACCCAAGGCACAATTAGCATAACAAATGACTCCCATGAAGAAGTAAGGAGAGGGTCCTGATCCTGGAAAGGCTTGATCTAGAATTGGAGGGGAATATATGGACAGAGAAAAAGGAGGGAGGTGATTGGAGAATGGGTGGAGAGAAGAAGGTTTATGGGACATATGGGGAAGGACGAACTGGGAAAGGGGAAATCATTTGTAATGTAAACAAAGAATATAGAAAATAAAAATATATATATAAAAAAGTCAGACTCAGCAGGTTGTAAATTTATATGTGTTTGTGCAAACATATACATAGGTACATGCACATGTACATGTATATTTTTATGTTTTTGTGTATTTGTGTGTAACAATAATAAAGAGCAAGAGGATATTGCCTTGAGAGTGAGAGGTACTGGAGAGCTTTGAGGGAATATAGTTAGGAAGATTTGAAGAGAGGAAAAGGAGGGGGAAAGTTATGTAAATTGTAGTTTAATTAAAAACTTATTAAAGTAAAAATAAATAAATAAATAGATTACAGTAAAAAATATGACTTCTCCCAGATGGTTGACTAATACTAGTTTTAATTACAAAATAATAGAGTATGAATTGCGGTGCTGATTTTTAATTTTTCCTCCCTGAAATTTGATAAGATTGTCGTTTATGTATTACAGTGAAGTCTTCCAGTTTGGGACCCTCTCTGACTCTCATATCCTCATGCTTGCCTGATACTCTGCTTCTGACTTATTCATATTCTGTATGAAAGGGCCTCTTCCTTGTACTGGGATATTAGTAATACTGCAACTGTGTGGGGATCTCCATGATTGCCTTGGTTTGCATATGAAATTGCATTGTTCTTGTTGATTGATTTCTAATTATTTTCTTCTTCTGTTAATGCCTTCTGCAGGAAACCTGCTGCAGCTGCTTATGATGTAGGAACAGCCTGCTTGTTTGTGCCAGGAGCATAATGTCTCCTTTCAGTACTTTTGCCTGCTGGTGAGGTTGTGGTAGCCAATTCCTCTTTCTTTTATCAGGAGAGGAAGTATTGAAAATCCACACCTTGGGAAAAGAGTTATACCCAGAAACAATAGTTTACAGTCCCAAATGGACTTCTTAGGACTAGAACATCAGAGCCATAAAACAAAGATGGCAAAACAAACAAAAATCCATACACGTAGAGTAGATATAGAGATGGATGCCAATATTCAGGAAGATTAGAATTTCAATGTTACCCTTGTATAGTCAGCATGTTTGAGTTTAGCCTGTGCTACATAAAACCCTGTCCCAACAAAGCAAAAGAAAACAAAACAAAAAAAAAACTATTTTGTGTTTATGAATAACTGGAAAATCAAGAAACATTTCTGCTTCTTGGAGTTAATTTCTTGACTATAACCATCCCCAAGATGTGGTACTAATGAACTATTATTTTAGAGCTATATAGCAGGAAGTCAGGAAAGATTTAAGGAATATTAGTGCATAAGGAAACTAAGTAGGAGGGGATGGAATTAGAAGGAAATGCCCACCATGAGTAGGTCTGCTATTACCAGATGCCTCACTACCTCAGATGGGAATTTTATAGGTGCATACTCTAGCAATACAGAATCCTCCGTGGAAATTACAATGTTAAAATATAATATATAGATTCTATTGATCTGGAGTGGAAGATAGTACGAGGATTATTTTGGAGTGGAAGGCATTTGTAACCGAGTTTACATAAAAAAATACTTTCTATCCTTAGCCATCACTAGAAAAGAGAGATAGTTCTTCAGTGTCTAAGAAGTTCTTCTCTGATTTTGGAAAATTACATTAAATAGAGAAATGTAAAAGATAGACTGACTCAGGAATAAAAGAGCTTGGGAATGGAATAGTTCCCAGTCAACAGCCCAGTGGTCAGCATTACCACCACCATCTCTCACAACCCACCACCACCACTTGCATACCACCACCATCACCACCACTGCTACCACCACCCACATACCATCAGAACAAATACCACTACCACCACCACTACCACCACCACCACCACCACCACCACCACCACCACCACTACTAGTAGTATTTGTACTAAAATATCATTGTCACCATGCTTCCTCTTAGTGCTTTCAAGGGTGTCATTTTTTTGAATACTAGTTTGTCAGTTTCATATACTCTTCTTATACAATTAGTTTTCTTATTAATGCCTAAAGTGATTATGAGATAGTGTTTAATTCAGATAATAAATAGTATGTCCATTTTTGGTGATGTGGATTCAAATCTATTATAAATGAAAGAAGTCATGGAACCTTCATCTCCCATTTCATATTGCAGTATGATAAAGCACACTTTTAAAATGGAGAGTCTTTGATGGTGGTCACCAAATTTCTGATTTTTCACATTATTGCTAAACCAAAGAAGAGTGTAGTAGGATACAAGTAGGATATCTCATGATGCAAGGATTTTCTTTGCTCTATAGGCCATGAAGTTAAATAGCTTAGATAGGGATAAGTGTGAGCTAGCCCCATGATCTCAATCAATGGCACAAGTGTTTTGAGTTATTTCTAGAAATGTATTTCTCTTGACTGTAATTCAGCTGCTGAGGAAGACTGACCTTTTATGTCTTATGTTTATATTTCTATAGCTCTAGGCAGACAGATTCTAATGTCTGCTTTCAGCTTGGCAGTCTCTTGAACTTTAAAGTGTCTGCTCCTGTTATCCAATGCAATCATTTTATGAGATCTATACGCCATGACTGGCTGTGGCACTAACCCTTTCACCTCTTGGACATCTCTATTTGCAAAAATTGTCTTTATGGGCCCATGCTCAGAGAGCCTGCTGTCTGCATGGAAATGGAACAACATGCCTAGTCTAATCGGTCATCCGAGTGCATTTCCCTATAGAATTTAAGAACAACTAAGGGATAAATGCAAGGTGGATCTCACCTTCCTTCTCTACAAGAGGCAAAGATACGTATTATTTATTTTGGTTTCATTTGCTATCATCATCCTTGAGAGGAAATTCTTGTGTGTGCAAAATGGAACACTGGTTTACTTTAGCACATAACCTTTGTTTTGTTTGTATTTAGAGTAGGGTTTGAAAATGCTAATGCTATAGAGCTGAAGCCAATACTGTCCTTTCCTATAAGCAACATTGAAAATTAAAATTTTGCATTCCATGGTTATTGTTGAGACATATCATTCCTTTACCACTAGGATCAATCTGTAAAAATGTGGGTTTCAAAGAACATGACTTAAGTTACAGAATGATTGATACTGAACAATTAAGAAGTGTATGTGTGAGGTGGAATCTCAGGGTTGTTTTGATTTGCATTTCACTGATGACTAAGGATGTTGAATAGCTAAGATAAAAAACTCAGGCAATAGCAGGTACTGGTGAGGATGTGGAGAAAGAGGACCACTCCTCCACTGCTGGTGGGATTGTAAGCTGGCACAACTACTCTGGAAGTCAGTTTGGCAGTACATCAGAAATTTGGACATTGTACTACTAGAGGACCCAGCTATAGCACTCCTGGGTATATACTCAGAAGATTCTCCAACATGTAATAAAGACATATGCTTCACTATGTTTATAGCAGCCTTATTTATAATGGCCAGAAGCTGGAGACAATCCAGATGTCCCTCAAGAGGGGAATGGATACAGAAAATGTGGTACATTTACGCAATGGAATACTACTCAGCTATTAAAAATAATGAATTCATGAAATTCTTAGGCAAATGGATGAAACTAAAAAATATCATCTTTGAGTGAAGTAACCCAATCACAAAAGATCACATGTGGTACACACTCACTGATAAGTAGATATTAGCCCAGAAACTTGGAATACCCAAGATACAATTCACAGGAAGCTCAAGCAGAGGTCATCAAAGGGAGGAGAAGCCCTTGGTCCTGAGAAGGCTGGATGCCCCAGTAGAGGGGAATGCCAGGACAGGGTAGAAGAAGTGGGTGGGTTGGTGAGTAGGGGGAAGGGGGATGGTATAGGGTGTTTTTGGAGGGGAAACCAGGAAAGGGGATAACATTCAAAATGTAAATAAAGAAAATATCTAATTAAAAAAAGAAAGCAGAGCAAAAAAAGTGTGTGCGTGTGTGTGTGTGTGTGTGTGTGTGTGTGTGTGTGTGTGCACATATGTACATGGCATGATGGTCCACATCTGTAGCTCCAGAACTCAAGATATTGATCATGATATTCCTTTTGAGCAGAAAGCCAAACTGGATTATATGAGACCTTGAGTCCAGCATGGGCAGACCACAGTATGAAATCCTCTCTCAGAACTAACTAATTTATTATCTAGCTAGCTAACTAACTAACTATCTAACTAACTAACATAACAAATGTTCATACATAAATCACAAATTGCATGTTTCAAATATGTTATAGATGCTAATCAGTAGCAGGGTATAATCCCCAGTTTGAAATAAAATAAAAATTACATTCTTTGATCTGATCCTTGACGTGTCCTTGCAGTTGCATACCTGGGAATACCTGACACCTCCTCAGTTGGGGAAAGATTATTGGTATGTACTGATCATGCAGGTCCTCATGGGAATCTTGAAAGTTAGTTTTAGAGAAGGTAAAAAGTGCCATTCCCTGGGTTTGTGGAATTTTGCTGTGACTTCTACATCGAATCATTCTTGCTATTGACATAATTGCCATTATGACTATGATGGGGGTAAATATTGACTTGGAGTCTAGGCATCTGAACTAGAATTTGGGATTCAGCAGAGTTGATATAGTTATTAGGAAACAGGAGAGGGCACAGCAGACAGTTTGTATTTCAGCACAGCTGTCTGTGATTGTCTGCTATGTGTCTTGAGCCCTGTGTCTGGTTCTATTTGAGGTAGATTGCGAAGTCGCTATCATGCAGCACAAGTTTTCTTCAGTACCATATTCCAAAAAGAAAGGATGGAGAAGGTCTGCTGGCTGAAGGATAATGGCCCAGTGATTAATTGGCAAGGCAAATCTGAATTTATTAAGCTTCTCAATGAGCTTGTCTTTTGACCGGATTATGGTTAAGGGGGCAACAATCATCAAAAGATTGAGTACCAAGAATTTATTTTTGTCTTTAGTGTCTGAAGCACATGATGGCACAGCGTTCTGAAGCAGGTGTGCTAGAACTGTAGCAGTAATTGGAAGCAGCAGTAAAGCCCATGTGAGTGACATGAGCCAGGGTACCCTGGGCAGGCAGCATGCCCTCATCACTCCAAGTGATGCCGCATACAGTGACTATGGTCCTGTAGTCAAGCATCACCATCATCATGGTATAGCCTTCATTAATTATGACTGCAATAAAAGGAAACTGAGACCTGACTTACATCTACTAGAGGACAAGTCTATAAAGGAGAGGTGCCATCTCCTGAGGGTTGTCAGAATTATTCAATTTCTTGTACAGTAAGTGAGATGTTGAGCTTTGTGCAGGCTGTGGTGATTGCCTTCTCATGTATTTATTATGCTCATTTATGAACATATGAATTTGTAAATGCATGCCATCCAAACCATATCTCTTAATATTTGTTATGTATTAAATTTTTTGTGCCAAGTGCTCTCTCTGTGCCTTCTAGCCTTAGCCACAGCTTTATCTTTTATTCCTATACTATCATTACATTTTTGGGTGGGGCAAGGGCTCTACCGTTGAATAAAACCTTTATCCATTTTCTTCCTTTCACTACATTTGAAATTATTCTGACTTGAAAATATTGATTCTTATTCTTTAGGATTATTCTCGTGTATCACTCGTCAAAGCATCTTTGACGTTCTCCTTCTTAAGAGCTCGTATCCTTAGCAGAGAAGGGACAGAGGATAAAACATTAATCAATAAATTTACATGCCTAGCTATATACACTTCAACATTCACTTTCCAGAAAACAGTGGAGGTACTCTAGATTATATTTTCTTTAAGATCTGGTTCTTTTCCCACAACTAGCAGAATAAGGCCAAAATGTTTGAAAATTGATCTCCAAGGGCTTCCAGAGTCTGAGCTGACTTTTCCTTTCTATCATTGCCTTAGAAAATTTCTTACCAGGCTGACTGACTCTCTAGAAGCTAGCTCGGTTTTGTTTGTTTGTTTATGTTGTTGTTCTTGTTGGTTGTTGTTTAAATAGTTTTCACTCATGGTCTGAGCTTTGTCCAGTTGTCCGTCTGCTCCGGCTTTGTCTGTAACGTGTCTATTTTGTCAGGCCTCCACAGGGATGGAACTGACAGGCCCTGAACAGAACTCTCTCTCTCTACAGTGAGCTCAGAGTCTACTCACCTGCACTGTCATTCCACAAAGACCCCTTGGTGTTTAGCTTCTGTTGCTCTTAAATGTTTACACTGTGTCCTCTACAACCATGTAAGTCTGCAGTATCAGGGACAGTGTCTTGCCTCTCCTTGTGCCCTAGGAGCTTCCCAGGATTCCTAGAGCACAATGGGGCTTGAATATGCTTATTACTTGCTTGGTTGATTGAAGTGCACAACACAGGGGAAGAAGCTTGTGTGTGGGGGGGACTGAAATAGCATTGAGGAGAAAGAAATGGCAGGAGGGACAGAATTTCTTTAGTTTTAACCTCAGGGTTTACTGCCAGCCACAGATAAGCTGTTATTACAGATAAGCTCTTCAGTCCCCAAACTCTTGCTCCAAGCTGCCACCAATGATAACAGAAAATGGGGAGGGGAAGGAGGGCAGAAGAAGGATGGGGACTTAGTTTCTACCTCCCTTCCAGAAGCTTGGCAGGAGCCTTCTGTAATCCAGCACTCAGTCAAATCTTAAGCACCTTTGAAATGCTTCTCTGACCTTAACATCAGATAGGCACAGCCACTGGGAATCACTCTGAGGACTTTTTTTTTTTTAATTTAATTTTCACAGTTACCTCATTACTTCAATCTTACCCATAGAGTTCTTTGCTTCATTTTCCGTTTTACTTTTCCAGCTACTACTACAATTTTAATCTCCTTTTCTCCACTGGCTTTTCTAGCAATGCGCAATTTTGCATATGTGGGAACTACTTAGTTCTACTAGTGGTGCACGCATTTAAAGGAGCACATGATCTAGATTATCGATCAGGGTCTCAAGGAGTTATGAAATTAGTTTTATAGTGGAGTTCTGTGTTCCGTTAGGAAGTAAAGGAGGTTGTGTTTGCAAAGTGAAGTAGAGATTTGGACATTACCTCCTAGAATTGGGCTGTAGAGAGTGCTAAACAAGACCTTCGAGTTCAAAAGTCTCTTTTCTTTCCACCTATTTCCAATTATATAGATTAACTGTCAACACAACTTAAATTTATCAAATATTTGTTGCTTCTCCCAATTGAATAGATTTATCATTTTACCTACACCAATTGGGTCCTTGGCCTTGAACAATAGGACTTCTGGGCACCCTGGAGTTAAGCCACCAAAGACTTAATTGCTTCAAATACTTCCATTTGTTTGTAATTTGGATTTTGTTTGCTCCTGGTCTCTTGGGAGTGCTTTGTGCTGTGAGTTAATTGAAAGTGGCTAAAGCTGACTGAAGCAGCCTCACTTCAGGAGGCATCTTTGGGATCAATTTGAGAAGACTATTGAAATCCTGTTGCTTAGTTTAATAATTATCTCTGATTGAGGTAGGATTTTAGTCTGAGACTAATAGGAGATTCCAAAAGTTTCCCATTGGCTTTAGGGAGTAACAATTCCCTGAACAATTAGCTGTTTCTGGAGGGTGTTTCTGTAAGACTGTGCAGCTGCTGATGTTAGAAAGCAAGGTAGCAATGTGATGGGTGGGAATGGCACAGAAGACAGAGAAGAAGGGGGAAAAAGGGAAGGCATCAGAGTGAAAGATGAAAGGGTCATGAAGGATGTCTTACACAACTGGGTAAAGAGGAGAACTGAACTGGTCCAGGTGCAAGAAAGTGAAGCACATTTCAGAAGTTTACAGGAAAATTGTCTGCGTATTACAGAAAAAGTTCCCTGAGGTAACTGTAACCCTGATCTTTTTTTTTTTTTGTTTGTTTGTTAGAAAAAAAGAACGTAACAATGAGTATTAGAAATAACATGGATGGGGAAAATAAATGGTAAAATCTTTTGAAAAAAATAGGAGTAGAATAATAGTACTAGATGTATCTTTTATAATTCAACTAGAAGAGAGGCAATATGCGAATGAGTATACTGTCTCCCTAGAGATTCTATAAAGTTTGGGGACTGTATTATATTCTAGTATTCTGATACTCTGATAGTTTATTGACATTTCTAGCCTACAAGTTCTAGCCCAGATATAAATCATAAAGTTGAAAAATAGTAAAGTAACATAAGTCTTGCTTCGTTGTTAAGGTCAGTTTTAATTGGGTAGAGTCATCAAGTTCCTAAGTGGTCAAGTGAATTTTATAGCTTGGTATGGGAAGAAGTGAGTCCTTAGAGTTTACTGTGTGCCTGGCACTGCACTGATTCTTTACACATAATACTGAGGACTAGGTACTGAGGGCTGGTGAGGCAGGCATTGCACTCAACGCTGTGTTGTCCATTTCACAACTGTATTATGCTTTAGATTCCAGAAATATAAAATTAAGACTAGGCAATGATATGTGCAATTATATAAACAAGACATATTCTTTTAAAAAGAGAAATGTGTTAAACATTTAAAAAACTGACAGATGTCACAAACAAAACTGTAAACATCTGTGTGTTTGTGTATGTGTGTGAACAACTTATAAAATTAACTATTTTATTGCTTCATACACTTTTATAACACATTTTTTTAAAACCTTTGGCGTGATCAGTAAATATAAAAAGTCAAAATGAATTTGAAATCCATGCCAATAGAAACATGCATTTGTAGATTATGCTAACATTGTGTTGAGCCAAGTAATGGTGTGATCTAATTCCTCTCCCCTGGCATAAATTGACTTCCTGATCAACATGGACGGAGTGTTTGTCACTAGAACATTTGTCTCTTCAGGCTGTTTTGGAACTTCAGTGGCAATCTTGCTCACTGATTTGTCTGACATGCCAGACAGTATCAAGACAAGATGCATGCATCCACTGTGATAAGATACAATCCAGTACTTCACAGATAATGCCACAGACAGCTTCCCATCCTAATGTCCTGGTTCACTGTAGCTTTGTTATAGGTATGTGAGCTAATTAACATCAATAAGAACAACAAAAGAATTCTTGGAAGTTCAGCTTTATGCACAACTCCCATTTTAAAATGTACTTCATGTTTATAACTGGAAACGTTACATTATTGAATTCATTCTTGACAGGCTGCACCTTTTGTTTTGACTAGGATTCATAGGAATTGAATGGACTGCTTAGAATTTCACACTACTGATTGCTGGAAATTTTTCCACGGGCTACCTTCTGGCTGTGTACATTTCAAACCTGGTTTTTCTTCCATTATCCTCTCTTCCAGCCTGGAAACTGGAGGGCATGTTTATATAATATGACTTCTGATACTGAGCCATGCAATGGTGGGTGAGTTCACACAGCAAGAGGTGCAAGCATTCAGAGTTCTCTCCCTAGACTAGGTGGCTAACAGGAAGGTCAGTGCACATCATTGTTTTTGAGCCACATAATCTGTATTCCAGTAAACCAAAATGATGAACATCCTCTACTAAAAGTTTCTTTTTCTAGATTTGCCATGTATTTATCATCCAAGTATCATGAAAAATACATAAGAAAACAAAAGATAGAAGTTACTAGAAAACTTTCTCTCCCAATTTTACTTCAGTCTGTGGCCATGTGAATATATTTTATATCCCTACCTAGAGCCTTCTGAAAGCTCTGTGCAAGAGAGAATCCTTGAATCCTAAAGTCCCATCTACTTGATAACAAATTCATCCTGACTTTGAGTGATTTATTCAAATTATTCAGGACAGATTTCAACAAAAATATTATGACTCAATTGTTCAATTAAATCTCAACATTTCTGTGTTGCCTTTAAGCATTTCTTCTATTTTTACCCATGGCCTGTTAAATTAAATCTTTTATGAATCATAATATTGCAACCATTATGTAACCATTCCCTGTATGCTGTGGGAAGACACTCATTGCTGGAAATCTTTCTATATTCTAGTGTCCTAACTCAGTGATTTACATGGTTAATAAACACCATTGATTAAAAGCAAAGTAACAAGAGGAACCAATTTGAGTAGGCTTCTCATTCCTAGTGTTATCATCAATACAAGGAACTTGAGGACTAAGTTAAAAGAGATGAGATGTCCTTGAGTATTTGAAACATTATAGAGCAAATGATTCAGGACTTCATGATCCCATGCAGGTTTCCTACAAAGGGTTGGTTGAAGACAAGTTTAGTTGCTTTTGGAGGAGCTGTGTGATTATAGAAGTTAAAAACAAATTCTATTATTTTAAAATTTATTTCATTGTGTATATTTGATACTGACAAAAAGATGTTATGGCAGGCAATTATGTTATGAGATGGTTTCTATAATAAAGCGGATGAACATGTATCATTTCATGTAGGTACTTCTTTGTGACAAGAGCAAACTAATAACTACTTATTTAAGATACACCATCTTTTACATTAGAACTCTAGACTCACTCCCTTCAGACTCAATTGTTCCCTCTGAACTCCCTTCAGAGTTATGCTGTCTACCATCTAATGTCTCAAACTACTTTCCCATTTCTGGGTTTTGGTTATTTTGCTGGCTAGTTTTTAACTCAACTGTACATAAGTCATCTTCATTGGGGAAGAAGAAATTACAATTGAGAAATTGCCTTCATACTATTTGTCTGTAAGCAAATCTGAAGGGCATTTTCTTAATTAATGATTGATGTGGAAGGGCAAGTAGATTGTGGGTGTTATAATCCTTTGGTAGATGGTCTTGGGTGTTACATGAGATCAGGCTGAGCCAGTTGTGAGGAGCAAGCCAGTGAAAAGCATTCTTCCACCGCTTCTGGTTCAGCTTCTGCCTCCTGGATCTTGCTGTGAGTTCCTGCTCTGACGTCCTTTGATGATGGACTGTGATGTGAAGGTGTAAGGTGAAATAAATCCTTTCTTCCCTAAGTCAGTTTTTGTCACGGTGTTTCATCACAGCAACATAAACCCTAACTAAGACAGAAGGTAACTATTGTTTATCTCGCAGTGTCTGTATACCTGAGCAGTTAATAAAATATTCATTGGTTATTTCTCTTACTTTCGGCTTTGTTTCATACATCATAATGTTTTTATGTCCATTTATGCTGAGAAAATGACAAACTATGCATTTGTTCTTATTTATTTTTAATGTGGATATGTGTGGTCTACATGCCTGAGTATATGCACATTTGTGTGTGTGTTTGTGTGTGTGTGTGCATGTGCTTGTGTGCAGAATCTAAGATTGAGTTCAAAAATCTTTCACGATGGCTTTCTTACCTTTCTATCTTGAGGCAAGATCTGTCAATCAAATCCAGACCTCACAGGTATATATTCTTACTAGTCAGTCTTGCTCTAAAATTCCTGTTTATACCTTCCAGGGTTACTGCAGGAACGCCACATGCCCAACAGATATTTACACGCCTTCTGGAGTTTTATCTGACCTCTAGTTCTATTTCTTGCAAGGCAAGTGTTTTAAATCAAAGACCATCTCTTTGGTTCCCAAAATTCTTTTGAACTTACTATTAGGTTTCCTTTTTATTTCATTGTTCTGTGGTTTTGTTCTTTTTTTTTTTCAGACTGTCATGGTTATTACAGTTTTAACTATGATTTAAAATAAGAAAATATATTGTTTCCTAGTTTTGTGTTGTTGGGGGTATTTGTATTCTATTTGTTGTTTCCTATGAATTTGATTTACTTTTCTATGTTAGATAAGAATGTCATAAGAATTTCGACGACAGAGACTTTATCAAATCTGTATGCTTTGGAGTACAGCACAGGTATTTTAAGAATATTAATATTGTCGAATATTCTTAATACTTACATTTACAGACACAGTGGATGTTTTCATTTAGTTTTAGCTTCAATTGCTCTTATCAGACTATTTTTATGGGTTTTAGTGTACAAATGTTTCACATTCTTGGTTAAGTTTATTCCTTGGTAATTTCATATGAAATGTAAATGAAACTGTTTTCTGGATTCTTTTCAAAAGATAGGCCATTGTATTGAGTGGTCACTTTATGGCTAGCTTTATTCTAATGGCTCTTCTGAGGTATTAAGTCACTTATTCCTCAGGAGAATCTCACCAGTTCCACACAGTACCCTAGTCACAGCAGCTACACACTTGCCATGCTGCGGAGCCTATGCTCTGGCACATGACCCCACAGCCCAACAGCAATGAGATTGCTAAAGCCAAGAACTTATGGAGTTTCTATTAGCACCACTGATCACCCAAGTAAGATATTTAGCGTCCTCTGAGTTTATAAAAAATGCATGTGTTGCCTAGTGGGGTGATTTGAGCCTATAATATCAGCACTGAGACACAGAGGCATGAGGATCACATATTTTATGACAGCCTAAGGAATGTAGAAAGATCCAATATCACAAAACCAAAGGAAATACATGCAAAATTCAAATCTATTTTCATTTTATTCTAAGTTTTATTGGAGTGGTAGGATATGTAAAACAGGAATTCACATGAAGCAAAAGTTTGGAAGAGAAGACAAATGAGTTTCAGAAGCTAACAGCAGGCACATCAAACAAAGGGTATTAGAAGAAGTCATGGCCTGTGTCATAAAAGCAAAGAAAACCACTGGCACTGGAGGGAATCTTGGGAGTGAAGCAGATTTAGAGGGGTAACTGTGTAACCATCTGTTGTCAGCTATTGAAAATGAAAAATAATAATAAACAACAGCTTAAGCAATCATACAAATTCTAGTCCAATGGAAAACAAAACAAAACAAAACACAACAAACAAAACAAAACAACAGTACAAAACTTAAACATTTCATTTCCTTAGAAGCATTAAAACCTGCACTTAGTGATGAATTAGGCTCAAATGCTCAGTTTCCAATAGTAGCTGTACCTAGAGAAGGGTCCAAGTGTTGTTATTTCATTTTTATTATAATTAGCCCATTTTATTAGTTCCTTGTAGACTTCCTTACACTTACTATATACCAGTAAAAGTAAAGAAAATCAAATGCCTATGTCTCACTCATTGATATCCTTAGATCTGCTCCCAGGTTTTACCTTTCCAGGGTGGTAAGTGAACCAACTGTATGATCAGATTCAAGATCCACTGACTTGATTGGGTACCTTAAGTTGTGAGTCTAATGGTATTCTAATTTAATCTTTCTTTATTTCATTCTGAGATGGTAATACAACTTTATACATTTTTATGACTGTAATATAAATAATAACATATGCTTAAGATTTGTTTTATCTTTGAAAATGCTTTGGTTTTATTTTGCTTAATTACATATTATTGAAACCCCTCCATATCTGCTTACAATTTGCCTTATTTTAAATACCTGCATACTATTTCACTTTATGGATGTGCCATAGTGTATTCATTAACTCATATATTCATTCAGGTTGTTTTCAAGAACAATTTCAAGTAGTTCTACAATTCAGCAAATAAACTTGTATTGCCCTCTGAACCCCAGCCAGAATAACCCCATTTTTGCACAAAGCTTCCATTTAGCTGCTCTATATATCAGACTGCAGTGAAGGAAACCACTCCTTCCATGATTGGACAATGTTTGCTGAGGCCAACAGAATCCCCAGTAAGGTCAAAGACTGGGCACACAAAACCAGTAAGATTTCTAGCCTCTGCATTGGTCTGTACTTACGCTGTCTAGGGATGTAGTCTGCTCTGTTACTTTAATGGTAGTTACACCACTAAGTTCAGTTTTACATTCATTCTACTATAGACCCAAATGCAAAAATAAGTACCAAGATACTTTGGGAAGATGCCAATTATCCAAAGTCATCTACTGCTTTATAAGTAGCCATTGCTAATCTGAATTTATCCCATCAAGATGGTCTCAAGGGAGTAGTTCTTTGGGTTATAGATGCTGTCCCAGTTTGGTGGCATATGCTAATTTACCTCCTCAACAAAGTCTTAGCACAATACTCATTTTCATACCTCTTAATTTCTTAGAGCCTTGACCATGGAGCATGTTATCATACTTGTACATTTTCTTTGGTCTGATGCTTACAAATATACATAGGGTTGCCTGTCTTAGTGTTTCTCCAACTGGAAGTTACAGTTTCTCTCGCCATGCATAAGGATCATTTTATACCTCTTATGTGAGAGTTATCTTCCCATTTTTTGTTGCATTTTATCATACATTATGGGTTGATTGTCATTTGATATTTAGTAGGTTTCATATATTAGAAGTATTATTCATTTGAGCTGTATCTCAAATGGATATCTAAGCTTTGCAATCTGCCAGTTGTTTTTGGACTTAACTTATGACATTTATTTTGCCATAGTTTTTGAAATGAAAGAGATATATAACCTTAAAAGAGATATACAACATGTAATTGGATAGTAATCACTTACAGTTTCATGAGGTTCCATTTAATAATTGTTGTGCGTGGTGCCTGACCCACTGGTATTCTGTTTAGAAAGTTGTTTTCTGTGCCAGTGCCTTCAGGGCTAGTCTCCACTTTCCTCTCCATCAGATTTAGTATATCCAGTTTAGGTCTCAGCACCCACTCCTCTGAGGCAAAAGGGAGGGGTGGATGGGAGTGGAGGTAAGAGGGAGGGACTGGGAGGATAGGAGAGAGGGGAAGCTGCAATTGGGATGAAAAAAAAACAATTAATAAAAAATAAAAATTAATAAAAAATAAGAGTATAGAAAATTTAGGGAATAGTGTTTACCTTTTTCCTTTAACATTTTAAACCTGTTAACTGGATGAACATTGTTAGGGAAATAACAACTTTTGAATTTATTTATTGAGAGATGAGTTTTTAATATACAATATCACTACAGCCATTTTTAAATTATGAGCATGGAGCTGATTAAGATGTTTCTTCCAGAATTCCGACTCAATATATATTGACAACAGCCTTGACCATTGTGGATTGTGCCAGACCCCGGTTCTGTATTTTCTATCCTGATTTTAATTTCAGAAGGGAGATGTTGTTAATAATAAACATCCATGAAAATTTAAAGAGACACGGCAGACATACTTGAAACACATGGAAATTTTGAGAGAGCACACCAAAATTGCAGTCTCCTTTCATTTCTCTAAAACCTTATATATCAAATATTCACACCGGATTTTTTTTCTTGCACACCTTAAATTATGAATGAAAAAAAGAAGTGCAGCAGTGGTATGTGGTTGCAAATTCTGCTTTATTTCTTACCTTTAAAATATATTTTTTTCTTCCTATGTAGTTTGTCTCCTAGTTAAGTTTTAAGAGTAATTTTTGCATAGCAGTCTTAATTTTCGTGCAACTATTTTAAAATTTACCCTTTACAATGTGCAGTTTTTTTTTTTTTTTTTTTGGTAAGTGTATTTATGGAAATAAGACATCCTTGCCATTGTCCAGTGTTTGAACTTTTTATCACCACAAAAGAAGCCCTGTGTCTATTCAAATCCTGCTCCTCACTCTGCCCATCCTGTGGGAGCCACTAATCTCTCTGTCACTGCTTATCTCCCTGTTGCGAACATTTCATTTGTATAGAATCATACATTAATGCGACTTTTGTGACTGTTTCTTCTTTTTTTTAAAGTTAATTTATGAGCATGAGATACACTTCCATTCACGTAGAGCCCTTACTGATTCCAGTGAATTTATTTCTGTGTATTTGTTATTATGCCCATTGCTTTTGAAAAGGGAACAATTTGTATTTTATCACTTGTAATAATCTGTATGTGTGTGGTATAGGCATGTGTCCATGGAGGACAAAGGCATTAGATCTTCCCCAGAACTGGAAGTACAGGAGTTTGTGACCTACTTAATATGGGTGCTGGAACTGCAAAAAGCATTAAATGCTTTCATCTCTTAGGCCATATCTCAAGACCCAGAAAATGGAAAATATTCTTAATTTTAGATACGTATTCTTAATTTCTGGTTGAAGTGACTTTTTTAAAGCTCAACTAACCTGAATTGGGCCAGTCTTCATAGGTGAAAGCATGCCCTCAGTGAGATTGTTGTCCATTTAGATACTAGGTACCAATTCACAGGTTCCTTGGCTGGCCTTACTTCAGATCAGCTGCGCGCAAATCCCAGAATAGTTTCTGGCCCCTAGAACAGAAAATATTTGCTATGAAAACTCACAGAACTCATAAATGAGAAAACACTATTTCTATGTTATTTCACAAAGAATGTAAATAAGGACTAGTTAAAAAAAGACAAATATGGGACAAAGATGGGAGATAATTGGTCATGCTTCATGCTGAGAATATAGAGAAATACTAACCAGGAAAGCTCACCAAAGGGTGAGTCAGGTTTGTTGTTGTTGTTTGGTTGTTTTTTGTTTTTGTTTTTTGTCAGTTGATATGTGTATCTGTGCATGCTCATGTGTCAGCAGGTATATGCATGTAGAGGGCTCCATATTTCTGTGTAGGCTATATGTGCACATACATGGTGTGGAAACCAGAGGACAGGTTCACATGTCACCCTCAGGCACACCATACACCTCATTTGAGACAGGATCTTTCTTTGGCTTTGAGCTCATAAGTTAACCTTGACCAGCTAGAGGTCATCTTATCTTTGCCTCTTCAATGCTCGTTTTTTTTTTTTGTTTGTTTGCTTGTTTTTGTTTTTTTTTTTGTTTTTTTTTGAGCTCTGAGGGATTGAATTCTGTTCCCCATGCTTAAGAGACAAACACTTCCAGGACTCTAGCCATCTCTTCAGCTGAAGCTCAGAATTATTTTTTGCAGTCCTATGAAGCAAACATGTTTGTTTGAATTATTCACCTTGTATTGGATATCAGCAAATGTAACCAATACTATGATGGCCAGTGATAGTATGAAATGGATGCTTTCCTGATGTTTTTTAAAATGTTCAGTCACCATTACATAGTGAAAAAAATCCCTTCTAACCACAACTACATTACTTACTATAAATAACAACAAAGTCATTATTATTTTAGTGCTCATGAAGAAAAGGGAAGGAGATGCTGAGGTTAAGGAGAATGATCACCAAGTGAAGTACAGTGAAAGGCAAAATGCATTGGAAATAAATACCCACGATTTTTGTGAGAAGAATGATCCAAGGAAATGGAGAAAATTGATTTGGAAAACACAGAAGTGGATGGAAATGGCTAGTTAAGTGGGGAAGATGAAGCGCCACTCTGAATTCTTAGCACTTTCTCGTCTGCATCAACCTTTCTTTATATGCCATTTAACTCAGAGACAGCACCATACACCAAGCATCTCCAAATAAGATGAGCAGGAACTGTGCTCCATCCTTAACCATGGCTTTGGCATTGTTCTCTTCTTTCTAGATGAAACTGTGGTTATGACGCTTACTCATAGTTTGGATTTACTACTGCTTAGTAAGTAATCTTTGACAATCGCTGAAGTCCTATTCCACAGACTTTTAGCCTGTAAAATGGGAATGACACATGGGTACAGTGGTTGTAAATATTGAATGAAATGATGTATGTGAGCAGCAGAATTTCCCTTTGTGCATATGATTCTTATAAAAATGCTACCAAGGACTAAACCATCAACCAAAGAGTACACATGGAAGGACCCATGGCTCCAGATGCATATGCAGCAGAGGATGACCTTGTTGGACATCAAAGAGAGGAGAGGCCCTTGTTCCTGAGAAGGCTCGATGCTGCAGTGTAGGCGAATGCCAGGACAGGAAAATTGGAGTAGGTGAATTGGTGAACAGAGGAGGTTAGGTTAGGGGATTTTCAGGGGGAAACCAGGAAAAGGGACAACATTTGAAATGTAAATAAAAATATATTTAATAAAAAATGCTACATCTTATTTTGTAGACTTTGATACACATTTATTTCCAAGAGCCCATAGAATAAAAAGGGGAATTTGTATTAAAGGCCAGCATAAAGAGGACTACCATCAACTTCGAAGGTATCAGATTAAAAGAAAGTATTAAAAATAATAAATTAGGCAACATTTAGCATATACAACCAACATACAAATATCAGTTTTGTTTCTATACAACAATAAACATCCATAAAGAAAAAATTCATAATGTATTTCAGTAAACAGTAATATCAAAAATTCTTAGGCATAAAATTAACTAAAGAGGAAAAATCATTGTACACTGAAAACTATACAACATTGCTAAAACATATATAAATGAAAAGACATTCTCAAGTGAAGGACTAGAAGACACTAGTGGTGAGATGTCAATATTACTCAAGGTAATTTACATACTTAACATTCCAATGTCAAACTTTAATGGTAATTATTTTTTTCAGAACTAATATGAAAAGCTAGCATTCTTATGCAATGGCAAAATATCCTCAATGGCCCAAACAATGTCAATCACAGAACAGGCAATAGAGTAGAGCGCCAAGACAAAAAGCCCCAGGACGTTTGTCCTTCAACGAGGGAGCTTCAGTCCTCATTTGCTGCTGTGGCAATACTTGGTAAATGTAGCTTACTTAGGAAAAGAAGGGCTGCTTTCATGCTAAAGTTCAGGGTATAAAGTCTGCCATAACATGGAAGGTATAACTGAACTAGCATGCAGAAGGCAGGTAACCATACCGTGTGCACAGTCAGGAGCAGAAAGCAGTAAACGTTTAAACAATCAATTTTAATCAGTCCAGATCAGGGTTCTTCTCCCCATATTATAATAAGGGTGGGCCTTCCTACCTCTCTTCCTACCTTAACCCAATCTAGGTAGGCTCCTGGACTTGTCTCCAAGGTGATTCCCGGCTTTGTCAAGTTTACAACCAACATAAGGCATGGTAGGTGCTGACATCACTTAGTAGGGAAAGGATGAGTGAGGCAACAGTTTTGAAAAACTGGTTATTCAAAGTTTATTTTGGACTCTAATATTCCAGCTTTTCTAAGTAATAGGAAAGATAGAATATATATATGTATATATATGTATACATAAGTGTGTGCATATATATAATGCACACACTTATGTATACATATGCATATATACTAAATATAGTATACATTTTAGTATAATAAACACATACACAGACACACACATATACACACAGACATACACAGATACACACACACAGACACACACACACACACACACATACATATAAAAGAGATTCATTAGAAATTCTTATAGGCTGTCGTGTGAGTAGTTTAACAATTGCTATATCCTGCTGAAAACCAGTGGTTGTTCAGTCCATAAGACTAGATGTCTCAACAACTTATAGTCTAGTACTGGAGTCCCTGTCTGGTTCTAGAAAGCTGCTAGTTTTCAGGCCACATTGGAATCATGAAGAAGTAGATGAACTTGTCAGAGAGAGTGAAGGCAAGCAGACAGAAATCCCAACTTTCCTTCTTCCATGTCCTGTGGGCTGCCACAAGAGGTATAGCCCAGATTTAGGGAGGGTCTCAAATGATCTGACCTCAAATAATCTAGATTTAGGTTGAGTCTCCTACCTCAAATAACCCACCCCTCTCCCAACAATCCCTTTAGTTGTATCCTGCTGCTTGGGTTTTTGTTATCTCCTAATGTGGTCAAGTTGACAACCAAGATTAGCTATCATGACTCTGAGACCATAATTATTTTTAAGCTGAACATTAATTAAAAACTTAAAGAAAATATTCTAAACTACATAAGGTTGATTAAAAGAAATAAGTGCAGAGGTCTATGATATCAATTTTGAGAGTGATTTGTTGGTTCTAACATTCTCAAGAATACACAAAGGAAAATCAAACAAATGAGTTTGCGTCTACCTCCGGGAAGTTTGCTTGTCCAAGGACATAAGCAATGAAGTAAAGATATTCTACAGGTTGAAAGAAAAGAAAAAAAAGGTATTAAAGTCACATATTTTAACATATTCCCAATATATAGAGTTCCTAAAATTAATCTATAATGCAACCCAAATAATCTGATCTAAAAATAAAGAACTTGGATGTGCAGTATCTCAAATGATATGCATAAACAACTAAGAGAACGTGACTGTCATCAATTTACAGTGAAATATGAATGAAAATTACACTATTCTGATGATTACTATAAACATGTGCAGAAAACAAAAGGTATTGGACAGTGTGTGAGGTAGTTGGAAAGCTTAAGCTCAGAGGATAGAATTGGAAATGTTATGGTGAAGGTAGGAAACAATTTAACTGTTGGACAAATTAAAACTAGAACAATTATTTCACCCATCTACCCCATTTCTGAGTGACTATTCAAAATAGTTGAAGTCTAAGTTGCCATATAGAAAATATTGTCCTATTCATGTTCATAGGACTGTATTTCACATTACCCAAAAGGTGGAATCAACCCAATAGTATATCAACAGTTGTGTCGATGAGCAAACTGGTGTATACTTCAAACCCATGGTAATTTGTTTAACACTAAAAGGGAAGAAAATCTTGTCACAAAGTAAAACTTGCATGAATTTGAAGGACATTATAATGAATAAAGTCAGCCAGTCAAAAAAGGAGTAATATTACCAAATTTCATGGATATGTTTAAAAGTGGTCAAAGCCATATAAATAAAAATACATTAATAGCTACCAGGGAGTCAGGGAAGAGGAATAGGGAGTTGTGTGATATGTAGTTTCAATTTTTCACAATGGTAGGATTCTGAACATCTCTTTCATATTAGCCTAACTGCACCTATAACTGTTGAACTTTTAATGTTGACAATGATAAGATGGTACATATATGATATGAGGGACTTCAAACATTTTTATTCACTGAGAATTTCATACATGTGCTCTATAATATATTTCAATCATGTTGATGTCACACTCCCCATCTCAGTTCCCACTATCACATTTTCCTCCCAAGAGTATCTCCTCTTTTTATAGCCCAATGACTACACTCAGTGCTACACATATGTGCATGGGTGGAGGCTCATTCGCTGGTGTGCATGGACAACCTAGCATAGATCAGTTCCCTAATAAATTTTCATTAGTTCCCAAATAAATTTATTCTCCTTATCCCAGCAGTCTTCAACTGCCAAAGATCCTCATCTGTATGGGGGGGGGTATTGTGAGTCCCTCTACAATCTGTATCAGAAGTTTGACTTGCTCGATCCTGTACATGACTTGTGCAGACGTTCACAGCCATGCTGAGTTCAAGAGGTCAGTGGCTGAGATGTGTTCATAACTCAAAATGTCAGCAGCACACCTGTAGCCTTGATTGACCAGTATTAGAGATTTTAAGTTACAGGTGAGAATGAGAGACAATAAGAAAGTATCATTGTACTCTCTCTCTCTCTCTCTCTCTCTCTCTCTCTCTCTCTCTCTCTCTCTCTCTCTCTCTGTGTGTGTGTGTGTGTGTGTACATGTGTTAGCTGAGAAATGCATTTTCCCTAACAGGCTTATATATTGAACTTTGGTCCCTAGATGTAGATGTTTGAGCCCATTCAAAGGTGATAGGATCACTAGAGATCAATCTGTTGATGAGTCGAAAGCTCAATCAGCTATTAGAAAGTAGGACTTGGTCATTTGAAGGGGCCTTGGCTTGGAAGGATACGCCTTGACTTTGTCCTTCATCCTCTTTTCTGCCTACCTGACAGGTGCCATGAATAAATGATTTTCTCAGTACTAGCTCACATCAATAAGGCCACGAGGCTATGGACTAAAACTTCAGAAACCATAAGCCAAATCAAAGCTCTCTCCCTTTAAGTTGTTTTCGTGGGTGTTTTATTAGAACAATGAGCAAGTGACTAACAGCCTGTCAGCTCTGCTGACAAGAAGACAAAGCCTGAGTAGTTAGCAGAGTCTTGGATTCACTGGAGTTTTAACTACTGGTTCGAGTTTGTTTTGGTGATTAAGAGTTCTTTTCTTTCATGTTTTATTTTTTTAAATAAAAGTATCTTAATGACACTTGGAGGAGCCCTTCTCAGTAGTTGCGATACAGATTTGACTTCGAACTTACAGGGTGGCGCTTTGCTTGCTTGTTAAACTTAAAATCTGAGGGAAAATGATGCACTGAACAATCCATGTGAGAACTCATCCAGATTCTACTTTATCTCCCCCCACTAACCCCACTGCCTCTGATTCAGCAGAGTAAGCTTATTGGAAGGAAGTATAGGCAACAAAGTAGTTATTTGATGACATCAAGTGACAGACAATTTTAAAACAATAAAACTGCTTTATGACCTATAAATGCATCTTCAACAATCATAAATGTTTGCTTGGCAGTGACTGGCAGCATGGAAGGCTTTCCAGCTCCATAAAGGATCCAATTGTCTCCTCCCTGGCGACTGCCAGGTCTCTTTGGACTTGGCTGAGTGCCTGACATGTAAGGACTTCTTAGTTAATTGTTCAATGAATGTGTGGTTTCCAGGATTAAAAAAAAAATTCAATATGATAGTACAGTGATTAATAGGATGAGGGGTGAAGCCATGGGATGGGTAAATTGTGACCAACCAAGTTACAAAAATGTAAAACCAGTGCGCAGTCTTGGAAACTGAATTAGATAGAGGAGTAGTATGGAGAAATTGCCAATGTCTACTCTAAGTACTCAATCCAGGATAAGAATACTAAGTGAAAACAAGATCTCTAAATGAGCTATGTCTATTTGTTAGACAGGTCTAACTTTTACTTCACCAAGAAACTATCTATATTGCTTTGATTCTTGATAAGGAATACAAGTTTTTACCTTCTTTATCTACAGAGATTCCCAAACTTACCCCACTATCATAGAAAAATGAAAATTAATGCAAACATATATTTATCAAAACTTAGGTTTTCAGATTGAAAGAATAATAAAAGAAGACATTTGGGAAAATTTATTAAAAATTAGTGAAAGCCTGGAGGACCTTAGAAATAAACATCAAAAAGAGGAAAACTTTCTACAAAAAGGTGAACAATGAAGAAATGAGGAAAAGGTAGTCTAGCATTGTAGATGACATTGACAAAAAAAGGAAAAGAGACAAGCTCAAAATACGATTCAGAGAAAATCTACAGAAGACTGAGTGCTGGTGATAATTAATTTGACAGTATCCACGGCACAAAACCAGAGAGAAACACACTTGACAGCTGTGGTGTAAAATGGTGCTGGAGACTGGGAGGGAAGAGGAAGAAACAATCTTGTTGCTGGGAAGCTTTCTGAGGAAGATTTCAGTGGAATCACCAGTCCCAAATTCTCTTTTAACAAAGATAGATCAGATGTGCCGGATCACATGCCTGCAAATGCTAGCAGTGTTCTCCATGTAATTGAAAAACCAGATGAAGATAAATAACTTGGCTTGCTACCGTCTATCCTGCATTTGGATTTTCATGATAAATGCTTTTGTTCCACCTGTCCTGAAATTTACTGCCTAGAATGACATCTGTTTGCTGTAAGTAGCTCCCACCACTCAGGTTCGGTACAAACCATGTTAGACACAGGTGAGAAGACCATGAACCTACTGACCAATTGCTTCTGCTACTATGATCAGCGTCCCCCAGTGTGGGTGTCTTTCTTCCCTACTTTCTAAAATTCGAGCTCCAGATTATATGCCCATGAGCACTGCCATTGGCCTTTTGAACTTCACAGTCTCTTATAATCTTCTCTATGAGTCTGTGTATTTAAGTCCTATTGCATGTCTGGCCCATGGTATTGTTTTTCAGATGCTGTTGTTTGGGGAAGATTCAATTTACTTCCTCCTCCTCCCTGTCCTCCTCCTCCTCTTCCTCTTCCTCTTCCTCCTCCTCTTCCTTCTCAGTACTAACTTACTCCTTTTCCTTCTCCTTCTCCTCTCCGTTCTCTTTCCTCTTTGCCCTAGTCTTTCCTTGTCCTGCATTCCTAGTATCTCTCAGGTCCCTTAGGCCCCATTCAGTTAATGACTTATCAAGAGACATTTAAAGGAACCCAGGAGTGAAATTGTGGAGTCACTGGCATAAATGCGCAAGCTGCCATAAACAAGCCACTGTGCTGTGTGATTGTCACAGCAACTCCCAACAATGACTGAGAAGAGCCCCTTGGGGACTCTGGAGCCACAGACCAGTGAGCTTCATTCTTTGTGGGTTCAGCTGGTAGAATTTGTGACAAAAGATCATTGCACTGATCACTAGGCTCAGGCTGCTGAGGCTTTCCCGAAGAGGATTTAGAGTGGCAGAGTATGTTGAACAGGTGCACCCTGGGAGTCGAGGGGCATGCCTTGAAATCTGCTGCAACAACAGCTTTACAGTTATGTTTTATCTGCTCGTTCTAGTGACCCTTAAAACCCATTCCATAATAATATTTGGTTTAGGAGATTATGTTGCAGATTCATGTCTCATGTGTTTATGTTTTGGATTCTTATTTAACAAAATGCAGTGTGACATATTCCTAAAATCAAACTTCGATAAAAAAAAAAAGATTGGGGGTGGTGGTGGTGGTGGTGGTGTTCAGCATCCTGAAATCCAGATCTGTGAGACCTAGCAGAAGAGGAAGGAGTCAGTGACAGTTCTTTCCTTGCTTCTCTCTCAATGAGAGTTTGGTAGGCATCCTTAATGATCATCTCTGCTTGGCAGATGGTTGGATGGCTGTATCAAATGGTAGGAAGGCTTGTGGTGGGTATGAGCAGGTGACCAACAGCACATCTGATGGCTGTTGTAGGGATTCATGCCTCTCTCTGCTTTACTGCACATCCATAGGGCTAAGCTAGAGCTTTTTGTCGAATCTCTTCTTTTTTGTATCTATTATTTTTATTAAAAATTTATTTTTATTAGCATAAAAGTAATTAGGCTTCATTATGGCAGTTTTTAAATAAAAAAGAGTTAAAAGCAAAATTCATTGAGGAAGTTAATATAAATATTCTGAAGAGGCAAGAATGAGCTATAAAACTTTATTTTCCAGTTGACATTTTTTTTTCAAATGTTGTAGTGGAATTGGCATCGCAGGAAGATGTACATTCTGCCTACAAATGTTGTCTATAACACTGAAGTGTACACCAGGGTATTCTGACCACATACATGCATCTGCATGTATATTTGTGAGGGACTATGAGTCACAATGTTTGAACAAACACAGGAAGAAGTACAAAGAAAAAATTGTCTTATTTTAACTTTTACAAGGCATCAGTTGCCTTGTATTTTAACACATACACACACACATTTTTTATAATGGTTCTACTACTTATTCTTAGTGAATTCACATAGGATAAGAAATGAAGACATCAAACTAAAATGTAAGAACACAAAACAATGTATGTAGGTGTTTGGCAAGATTAATCCCAAGGAAAGCTGTGTATATACTGCCTAGGGGTTCTTAATGAAGTAACACTCCTGCTCCTTCACTGAATACCATTTGTCACTAAAGTTCTGAGCAATGATGCTGAGAATTTGGCCAGACTAATGTCATGTAGTGAAAATCTTGATCTTGGTAAACAGATCACATACCAAGATAAGAACTAAAATTAACATAATACAGAGCTCATTAGTTTTACTGTCTGTATTTATCTCAATAAATCCAAGAATCTTGCAACTTTGGAAGGGCGCATCAAGCACAGTAGAGGGCCCAGGGTGAAATGGGAAAAATGTATATATTTTTTAACCTTGGGGAAGGAAGTATGATGAATGAATTAAGCTGATATTTTAGTAAAGCTATTTTATTAAGGCTAACAATTTATATACATAAAAAAAATCACATGAATTTTTCATAGATCTCAACATGCCAAACTTGGCTGAATCCCCTGAGGTAGAAAAAGATGATCTTATTCCTGGCCTATGTAGGCATCAGTTCTCCATGTTTATAGGAACCAGTTGCTTCCCAGAACAGTTTAGTTGTCTCTGTGAAGTTATTCTGTAAATGGAATTAACATTTGTAATCAGTTCACTTTAAGATATATCACCGTAACATTAATAAGGTAAGTAGATCTCTCCCCATCAGGTAAGGTCTGAAGAGCCAGAGCATTTTACTCAGAAGAAAAAAATTTGCTTCAGAACTTGCTTAGAAACACTGCCAGAAATCTCAGCCTCCTGGTCTACCTCCAAAACTGGAACTTGTCATCGCCCACTACTGCATAGGCCAAGTCATTAAAAATAAATGCCTTTAAAAATCTATCTCCTATTGTCTTTAAATATACTGTAGACACAGCAGAAATATCTTAACCTATTCAAATTCTATCATGTTTTCCCACAGAGAAGAATTTTATCATGGCACCTAGAACAAGAGAAGAAATGGAAATAATGTACATAATTTTAACCTGGGGTAGAGTATGAGGACTAATTATGAGATTTATCATGCCCATAGGCAAACCAATGAAATGGGACAATTGTACCACAGCAATTTGTTTGGCTTCCTCTCCATCATCCTATCTTTCCTCCCTTGCCAGTTAATCATGAAAATGTCCTACGAAATCCCCACAACAGCTATATTCATCACCTACCCTGTGTGTGTGTGTGTGTGGGTGTATGAGTATCTACTCTTAATGATTATTTTAAGGGATATCTCATAGCAGATTCTTTTTATTTTGCCCTTTTGAGTTCCAACTACGCTGATCACTTCTAGCCTACTATGAAATTTGGTCTCACCAGAAAGCTTTTGCAATTTTGTACTCCAGAGTGCTTTTTGTCTTGCTGCTTTAGCCATGGATATGCCTTCTTAATATTGAGAGGATTCAGGGTCATTAGGGAAGCAGTCCCTACCCTTCAGAAGGTCAAACTCCATCATTAATATGCACTCCCAATGTGATAGAGTATCCATTTGTGGCTGTTATCACAATGCAAATTGTACGGGTTATGGTATATTATAAATGCTGCCCTGATGTCCCTATCCTCAACTAGATCATAGACTATTGAGAGTATGATTGCTTTACTTTTTATTCACAGCGTGTGTCAGGTAGCCACTCAATACAGCTATAATGAAAAGTAGATTGATAATCATAGCTTAGAGTGAGGGAAACTAGGGTTACGAAGGTTATATCTTAAAAACCTAAGTTTGGCAAAACACATTCTGCTGTATTGAGAAAAAGATAGGTTTCTGATTCCAGGCAGGCACTCACACATTTAAGTTTCAAACAGATAGGATGCCCCAACTCTGGGTCCGCTTCAGTTGTATTTTTTTGTGAGGGAGCTTGGCTTCAGCTGATGCTCAGTGGAATAGATTCATATATTTGTTATGAAGTTTTGCTTTGGCAATCAGTGTGGAAAGGAAGAAGGAACTTCAATCAATTAGAAAGTTGCTGATTCACAAACTGTAAGGGTTTAATGGAGAATTTGGCCAGTATATGAGATGCTACTAAGTGCATGACAGCAGCATGCTGGGTGCATTAGCTGACTGAGTTAGACTGAGAAAGCAGAAGAGAGAGAATAATTGTAAGTCATGGAAAAATCTAGGATGGTGTGAGTTTTCTTTGCCTTTTAATTTTTTCATAAATAGATAATAGAAGATACATATGTGTTCTATAGAAAGGCTGAGAGAAGTCTCATAAATCTTTATAATATATGATTTCATCATTTATACATGTAAAATTCTGTTACTTTAGAGAACCCTGATCAATACAACAGCCAAACTGTTAACCTAGTCATGCGAAGACTGCTCTTCTAAACAAAATAGATGTGATTGTTGCAGATCCCTAATCCTGCATCAAATTGAATTCCCAAGATCCCATTCATTGCCCATATGATCTGCTCTTACATTATTTTTCTGTGACAATGAAAGTGGTTCTTTTAGTTCTTATTTTTTTCAAAATTTGAAACTTAAAACATTATGAAAGACATCTAAAATATTGTTTCTTAAAGATAAAAATATAACATATGAAAATGGACTTAGCACAGAAATGTATTAAATATTACAATATGAATTAACTTCAGGACAAAAATTTTTAAGTCTCACTTTTTTAGAAAAAAACTAACTATAAGAGTCATACAGAGAGATATAGGTTAGCCATCAATACAGGGAAACAAATACAGTGGGTAGGCCCTTATAACGAGCTCTGATATTTATTAAGGAAATCTTCTCAGGGCTAGGGAAAATGATACTCCTGCCCTGCCTCTCATAACTAGATGATAGGATTTAGTTGATGAAACAACTATAAAAATGGTTGTAGGATGTAGAAAATTCATGTTGGAACTGAACAGGAGCTTCCTTCCTGTTGGCTCCCTTTCATAGTATTGGGAAATGCTATGGAGGTTGTTGAAGGTGGAAAGCCATCGATGGGCTGGTCCACCTCTGGAACTTGCATGCTATAACACTGACAAGACAGGCAACACACACATTGTGGTGCAACTGAGGCATGAATGTTATGAGTTTAACCAATCACTTTTTGCTTATATTTGTGGCCTGATCCACAGGAAGCAAGATATGCCTCAAACTGTAAACATTGTTAAAAGTTCATGGATGTGACTGTCAGAGGTCCTAGGAGGAATATATTACTGTTGTTTCCTTACACAAACGTGTTTTGTAACTGTCTTAAAATACCTGTTTCTAACCACAGATTAGTGCACTCTCAGCAGTCATAAGATAAGCTTCTTTTTTATGTAGTGAATGGAATTTACTAAGAGGCCCATAAATGGCCAAAGTGCAGATAACAAGGAACTACTGAGAGGTTAGACTCACAAGGGGCATGCGTGCCACCATTTCAAAACATAGGGAATATTATAGAAAAAGGACAAGATTAAAGAACCCTTGTTGAGAGGATTAGTGTGAAATTTTCTTCTGGATATGACATGCACATTACACCCATGAGCTCATGGCATTGTAGGTTACCTGCATAATACTGTATAAAATTGGCCTTTTAGCATTCAGGAATGGGCTGGGTCCTGGCATTCTCTCTCTGAGCTATTGGAAGTCAAGGTTGAGGTGAACTGGAAGTGATTTCCACCAGCCACGTGTAAGTTACCCATGTTTCAACACGCATGTTCCACCCATGCTCATGCAGGCAACATCAGGTAAACTTTGTCACAAAGGAAAAGATATGAACATAAGAGGGGAGCTTGCTGGAAAGAAGATGGTCTTCAGAGGGAGGAGGGCGCATAGAAGAGAGGGTAATTTGTGGTGAATAAGATAAAAATAACTTCAAATCTGTAGGAGATGGTCAAAGAAGAAACAAAAACATGAAGGCTTCAGATGGAACTTGTCTGTGCCATGGATCTGCTGTCTCTTGGGTTCTCCTAGGCCCGGAGCACAGTTCCTTTATACTGTGGTCCTCAAGTACAGAGAGTGTGTCATCTGTAAAGAGAGGTTAGAGTGGGAACACTTTCAGATGCCTGCCCGCTCCCTCTTCCTCTCCCTCTCCCTCTCTCCCTCTCCCTCTCTTCCTCTCCCTGTCTCCCTCTCCCTGTCTCCCTTTCCCTGTCTCCCTCTCCCTCTTATCCCTCTCCCTCTCTTCCTCTCCCTGTCTCCCTCTCCCTGTCTCCCTTTCCCTGTCTCCCTCTCCCTCTTATCCCTTTCCCTCTCTTCCTCTGCCTGTCTCCCTCTCCCTGTCTCCCTTTCCCTGTCTCCCCTCCCCCTTCCTCTCCCTCTCCCTGTATCCCTCTCCCTGTCTCCCCTCCCTCTTCCTCTCCCTCTCCCTCTCCCTGTCTCCCTCTCCCTCTTTTCCTCTGCCTGTCTCCCTCTCCCTCTTCCTCTCCCTCTCCCGGTCTCCCTCCCTCTTCCTCTCCCTCTCCCTGTATCCCTCTCCCTCTTTTCCCTCTCCCTCTCTTCTTCCTCTCCTCCTCTTCCTCTTCCTCTCCCTCTCCCTCTCTTCCTCTTCCTCTCCCTATCCCCGTCTCCCTTTCCCTCTTCTCCCTCTCCCTCTCTTCTTCCTCTCCTCTTCTCCCTCCTCTAGTTGTTTATCTGTATGTATTTTGTTTATTTTTAATTAATTACTCTAGCCTGAGGTATGTGACAGTGTCCTTTGGGATAACGTCAACATAAAGTAATTTATTCCTGACATAGAGGAGGACATGACACATCACTTTATTTGATAATGGTATACTTAAGGTGTGTTTTACTTTTTTTATTAAATATTTTCTTTATTTACATTTCACATGTTATCCCCTTTCCTCATTTCCCCTCCAAAAAAAAAAACCATCCCCTCCCCCTACTCACCAACTCACCCACTCCTGCTTCCCTGTCCTGGCATTCCCTTACAGTGGGGCATTGAGCCTTCACAGCACCAAGGGCCTCTTCTCTCATTGATGTCTGCAAAGGTCATCATCTGCTACATGTGTAGCTGGAGTCATGTGTCCCTCCTTGTGGACTCTTTGGTTGATGGTTTAGTCCCTGGGAGCTCTGGGGTACTGGGTGGTTCATATTGTTATTCCTTCTATGGGGTTGCAAGCCAGTACAACTGTTCTGGGAATCAGTTTGGCAGTTCCTCAGAAAAGTGTGTTTTGCTTTAAATTACACCAACTTACTTAAAAAATGATGGTCAAAGAGAATTTTATCATTATTCCTTTGCTTTCTCATTAATCTTTCAAATCATTTTACTGGAGTACATTGTAAACTTATATGAAGTTCCTAGAATCATTTGATGAACTTGTGAGCCATCACTTAATTGAGTAGTTAACAATTATAACTAATCTAGCCCCATTCCCACCCATATACTCTGGAATATTAGTTTGGAACTAATCTCAGGCATTTTAGATCTGGCATGGTAATTTTAAAATATCTGAGTATGTATCTAAAATCTTATTTAAATTGTGACATCAATTATAATGACAAAAGCATTCACAATACTTTTTCATTGTCATCAAATATTAGTTAATGCTAAGAAAATTTTAAATCCCCTAAATGTTCTAATTTGATTTTTAAATTTGTTTCAATAGTATAATTTTTAAAATTATTTATTTTATGTGTATGGGTGTTTGGCTCACGTATAAGTCCATATGCTACATGCATGGCTGGTGTCTCTGGTGGCCAGAAGAGTGTATTAGATCCCTTGGGACTGGTATGAGCAGCCATGAGGATGCTGCTAATGAACCCAGGTCCTCTGGAAAGTGCAGCAAGTGCTTCTGAACCATTTCTCCAGCTCCAATAGCACGTTTCAGGTTGAAAACTTGCAACTTAAAGGTGACTTCATGGTTGTCTTGTTTTGTTTTTTTTTTTTTTAATCTTCAGGCTTCTTCCCCATCTGCCCCAACATTTCATAGCCGAACTCCTCTCCTCTCCTCTCAGATAAAAGAAAATTATTTATGTGGCTCTCATTTATTTTGTAACTTAGCTTCTCATACTCTAGAATTTGCTGATTGGTTTTCCTCGGAGGCATGCAAAGGTTCTTTCTTCCCGTAAATTGTCAGTTTGACCTAAGGGCTCCATCACATGGAGAATCAATGCTCTCAGCACGACTATTTCACAAGTAAACTCGCTGTCTTCTTTCTAAGGCACACGATGCCTGGCTGTTAACTGTCATTGATACTACTGTCAGGATCAATTCTTGGTCTAGTTAGATATTTTGCTGCTGACATACCTTATACATCTATTAGCTAGAAACATCCCTCTTTTCTTGATTTGAATATTATACAGACTAAGTGATATAAAAAGGTATGTGTAATTGATTGGGTTTTTTCTCAGTTCTTTACCTTTATTTCAAATTCAGACAAGGAATGACAAGCAGAGTAATCAATTGAATGTTTGGTGTTTATATTTCAGTTAATATTTCACACATTGTAATTCATTGTGTTTTGGTGGGGTAGTAATTTCTGCTTAATAATCCCACTTTTGGTTGTGGGAAACTTCAAATTGGCTTCAGTGTTGCTCTGTTTTCCACTGAATAGTCTTTGATGGTTTTCTTTGGGATACCAAATTGTACATGCACACAGAACTAAATCCACCATTTCTCTCAATGTGAGATGGTGCTCACTGTACAGAGATTGTCGTCTGCATGCTGGGATGCTCATGGATTTTGGTCTGCTTATTGTTTCTAAGAGTGAAGAGACTTGGGGCGCAGAGAATAAATTCCATTGTAAACTTCTTTAAGTATTTCTAGGAGTTTCACAGTTAGTAAAATGAAGGATTTACTTGTTTTCTTGTATGTATGTGTGTATGTGTATCTGTGTGTTTGTGTATGCATATGTATGCATGTTATCTGAGTGACTGTGTATATGTGGTATGCGCACAGGTGTGTGATTATGTGAGCACACTTGTATATGTATGTCTGTGTGTACATATGGATGCGTACTTATGTGAGTGTATTTTCGTTAGGGTTTTATTTTATTTCTTATAAGCATCCCTCTTCTTTTCTTTTTTTAAATTAGATATATTCTTTATTTACATCTCAAATGATTTCCAGTTTCCTGGTTCTCCCCTCTCTGAAAGTCCCATAAGCCATGTCTCCTTTCCCTGTTCCCCAGTCAACCCCCTCCTGCTTCCCTGTTCTGGTATTCCCCTACACTGCTGCATCAAGCCTTTCCAGGACCAGGGGCCTCTCCTTCCTTCTTCTTTGACATCATTTGATATGTGAATTGTGTCTTGGGCATGGGCACAGGGGAGAATTTCCTGAATAGAACACCAGTATCTTATGCTCTAAGATCAAGAATTGACAAATTGGACCTCATAAAATTGCAAAGCTTCTGTAAGGCAAAGGGCACTGTCAAGAGGACAAAACGGCAACCAACAAATTGGGAAAAGATCTTCACCAACCCTACATCTGATAGAGGGCTAATATTCAATATATGCAAAGAACTCAAGTAGACTTCAAAGAGCCAAATAACCCAATGAAAAAATGGGGTACAGAGCTAAATAAAGAATTTTCACCTGAGGAATATCAAATGGCTGAGAAGCATCTAAAGAAATGTTCAACATCCTTAGTCATCAGGGAAATGAAAATCAAAACAACCCTGAGATTTCACCTCACACCAGTCAGAATGGCTAAGATCAAAAACTCAGGAGACAGCAGGTGCTGGAGAGGATGTGAAGAAAGGGGAACACTCCTCCACTGCTGGTGGGATTGCAAGTTGGTACAACCACTCTGGAAATCAGTCTGGAAGTTCCTCAGAAAACTGAGCATCATACTACTGGAGGATCCCATTATATCACTCCTGGGCATATACCCAGAGGATTCCTCAGCATGCAATAAGGACACATGCTCCACTATGTTCATAGCAGCCCTATTTATAATAGCCAGAAGCTGGAAAGAACCCAGATGTCCCTCAACGGAGGAATGAATACAGAAAATGTGGTATATTTACACTATGGAATACAACTCAGTTATTAAAAACAATGAATTCATGAAATTTTTAGGCAAATAGGTGGAACTGGAAAATATCATCCTGAGTGAGGTAACCCAATCACAAAAGAATACACATGGTATGCACTCACAGATAAGTGGATATTAGCCCAGAAGCTTGAAATACCCTCTTATTTTCTGATGTCTGGTCTGAAGTTTGTTGAGCTAGCCAATGAGTCCTGGGGTTCCTCTCCCTTTTGTTTCTCCTGGGCTGGGTTTACAGGTGTGGAGCCCTAACCTGTCTTTTCACATGGGGAGTGTGAATTAAACTCTGGTCCTTAGACTTTTGTGACAAGCACTTACCAACTGAGCCATCTCTTTAGCCTCTGTTTGTGGTGTGTGTGTGTGTGTGTGTGTGTGTGTATGTTTGTGCATTTGCTTTGTATCTTCTATTCGTTTCTCTTTTATGTCCCACTAGGAATTTCAGTTTTCATTATGTTGGAAGTGATGGAAGTGAGTGACCCATAATCACTCCTTTGCTTCATTCCCTAACACGCAGTTGCTATGTCTCAGTTTCAATGCTACAGTGAATTGTACTTGATGAAAAGTTTTAGATTCTGATTGCATTTTTTTTCTATTTCTTTAGGAGACATATGTTAATTACTTTGTCTTACTGTTTCTTGAATTAGTTATGTAACTGAATGCATATTTAGGTTCACTTGTACGTGAGTGTCTCTTTTTATTAATCCACCGATAACGTGAATATTGTTAATGTCGTTTGAAGGTAGTACTAGTACAGTTCAGCTCAGACCTATGAAAGATGTTCTCAGGGAAGAGAGCTTTCTCCCCTTGCTCCCCCTGCTGCTTCTTTTTCATAATCCTGCAGAAGCCGATGTCTCTTGGTTCTGTTATGCTGTTGTTTCTTCATGAGTTTATTTTGTGTGTTCCTGAAGGTTGCATGTGATACTAATATTGACTCTATAGGAAAGCTCTTTTTTTGCGCACTGGAAGTTTCTTTGTCCTTACTTTGTGATCTTCTCTTGGTTCCCACCTATTAGCCATATTGGAGTGAACTAGGGACCATGTCTTCCCATTCACTTTCTGAAGTAATATTCTTTCATCTTAGATAAAAGCTACAAGGTGATCAATAAAGCTATTCCACTTTCATATTTTCCTCCTTTTATCTTTTCTTCTGTGATTGTTACATTTTACCTACATTATCAGAACACTCTTGTTACATGCTGATTCTCTTGCAAAAATCTTGTCACCTTAATTCGTCAGTTAAATAAGAATTCAAAGCCATCAACTGTTCTTCACCTTCACAGAGGTATACCTGACCTATGCTATGATTTAAAATGCTATCTAAACCCTTATTATGTTTTCCTTCTTTAAGTACTTTAACTATATCACTACATTATCTGCTGCTGTAGATACTGACTGCTGTAAATCTGGTTTCAAGTCTTAAAAATACCATAAAATATCATAATATTTCTTTCCTAGATGTCCAAAGCTTTTCTTATGTAATATTATGTCTATTATGGATGCTCCTTGTGACTTCCTGGCCCCCTTGTCTTGAGTCTTGCCTTGTCTTGTCTTGTTTTCTCTATTTTTTGAATGTCTTTAGAATTCCCACATCCCCAACTTTTCTTAAGCCTTTGCTGGTAGATTTACTAAACTTGGGTTCAGATTTGGGAATTTCAGTAAAATTTTCAAGCATGTGGTATATTTTCCTGAATTGTCAACACATAGTGTATAGGTTTTGAGTATTATCAGTTGATGCATAAGTTTATAAATATGTTGTGTGTTGGGATAAATTTGTATATGTGTATTTTCATGTATGTGGAGGATAGAGGACTAGCTTGACTGTTGTTTTTTGGATACTTTCCTCCCCTGTTTTAAGATAAGATCTCTCACTGACCTGGAACTTGACAAGTTGACCAGACTGTCTGAACAATGAGCCCCAGGGATCTGTCTACCTCTGCCTTCCCAGAGCACAAATTACAAACACATTCTTAAAAGCTTCATGCTAAGAAAAATAATCAAGGACAGATTCATAATAGGGAGCTGATAGGTTTAGTCTAAGAAGACCTGCTATAATTATTCTACTGGAGGAACATAACGATAAATGACTCCCAATGGCATATTTTTATACCCATATCTGTATTAACACAACCAAGTCCTGCACAAGTCCAAACTAGTCAAAGAGCCAGCACTGAGAAGGCGTAGTGGACATGAATTCTTACCCTAAATGAGAAGCTATCTTCAACTAACACCTCCAGGGAAGGGAATATCAATTTTCCTCAATAAAGTGATAGTGGGTATATCAACCACATTCCTCTTAACAAAGATATACCTTCTAATCCTTTTAAACATTTCTACTTCCTGGTGACTAATCAGTCAAATATATGAGCCTATGAGGGCTATCTTTATTCAAATCACCACACTTACCAAAACACATTGTATGAAAACCAAAAAAAAAGCCCTATGGAAGTGTTCTTGTACTCATCTGGGACAGGGAGTCAGTTTCTCCATCTCTGCTGTTCTCATAGTGAGCAGGATATCTGTATGCAGATGGGCCTCTCCCTTTTGCATCCTTCCTCTTCTCTGTCAGAAATAAATGTAGGAATTGTAGCTACAGTCAGTTTCTCAGTGTCTACTCTTAGGTTGGCACCTTAGAAACACCTCAGACACAATTATGGCTATATCTTTTGCATGGGTTTTTGTATCCTCCTTTCTGTATATATTCTAATGAAGGACTTCGAATACTCAATAAATTGCCGCCTGCGATACCATTTTGAGCCCAGTCACAGCCAAGAGATTCATTTTCTAAAAGCAAGATTTGTATTTTGTGCTAACTCAATAATAAAATGATCTGACATATTGGAAATTTGCTCATGACTATGGAATAGGACATTTATGATCCTTACTTGACATCACCACAAAATGAGGGTGACTAATAAAATATAGAGTCATATTATTATATTCACATGGGACTGGATTTGACTGAGTTGGACAGTGAAGTGAGTTTCTAAATTTGGAACATCCTCTGGGCATATGTAAAGACAGAGGTAAATCAAAGCCAAATGATTTACACATACAATGGTATGACATAGGAATTCCTTTAGTCTTGCCTGATCCATAGCCATAATGAACTTCTGTGTAAATATTTCATCAAAATGATCTTAACTAATTCTGAGATGATTAATAATATAAGATGTGCTCAGTCTAAAGTATATTAGAAATATTCTGAGGAAAGGGAACATAAAACTAGGAATGATAGATATGAATAATAAAATAGGAACTAGGGATAATAAATAGTGTAAAAGCACACTAAACATAAAATATACTGCCATAAAATAAGAATATTTTGTTAAAAGGCCAGTATGAATGAAAAAGGAAAAGTTAATGAAGCAATCAAAGTTTTAAATTGAAAAATGAGTATTCAAAGATATAAGGAAATATAAACAGATCAAGTGTGGGCTGAGAGTACACAAAAAATATTGAAGAAAAAAGTAAATTGATTATTAAAATGAAAATCTTATTGAAAGTAAATAAATTCTATTGGAAACATGATAACATATATGGAGGGTTAGTTTGAGTAAAATTAAAGAGGAAATATATTATGAAGAACAAGAAAACATGGCTACCTTGCAAAAGAGACTGTGGAGTCAAATGTACGAGTAGATGTTTGTCAACCATGGGAAAAAACCCAAAGGAACAAAGTCATATACAATTTTGAAATAGTTGAATAATCTAAGATATTTCTATTTCTAACTCAGACAGAAGTTATTAAAAATCCCAATGTCCTTTATGTAGTAGGATTTTTTTGAGGTTTGATTGGCATTTCTCTGGTGAATAAGCATACTTTCTGTGTTTGGCATAATTTTTCTCTTTGTGTCTTCTTCAATGAAGTGTATTCATGTTCTTTGTCCAATTTCTCATTAGATTGTTTTGACTATTTTGTTTAATATCTATTTTTATTTTATGTGTGGCTGTGCATGTATGAATGTCCATTGTTAATATAGAGTCACAGAAGTTTTATTCTAATTTTTTCTTTCTTATCACCCTGTTGGACCATTTTGTGAGTGCTATCTGATTGAAGAGTTTCTGAAAAAACATATGTGACATGTTTTGTCTTTAACTATCTTTCTGTGTGTGCATGGAATGTTGTGGCACAGCACGTGCAAAGCTGAATAATGGGTAGTTTGTAAGAGTCTGCTTCCGGGATGGAACTCTCATTGGCCCTGTGTTTAGAAAAGGACCCAAGGAGCTGAAGGCGTTTGCAGCCCCATAGGAGGAACAACAATATGAAAAACCAGTACCCCCAGAGTTCCCAGAGACTAAACCACCAACCAAAGAGTACATATGGAGGGACCCATGGCTCCAGCTGCATATGTAATAGAGCATGACCTTGTTGGACACCAATGAGAGGAGAGGCCCTTGGTCTTGTGAAGGCTCAGCTTGACACCCCAGTGTAGGGGAATGCCAGGACAGGGAAGCAGGAGTGGGTGGGTTAGTGAACACGGGGAGGAGGGATGGGATAGGGTGTTTTCAGATAGGAGACTAGGAAAGGGGATAACATTGTAAATGTAAATAAAGAAAATTAATAAAAAAAAGAAAAAATAGTTTTCAAATTTGAAGTTTAATTCTTCCTTTTGATGTTCATAAATTATTTTTCTGCTTCTTTTTCTTTGGTTTTAATTTTTAATTCAGGGTTGCTGTCGTACTTTAATAGTTCTGCTGAAGAAGAGCCCATGCTGGTTCCTAACCAGGTTTACAGCATTCAAGTCTAATCTTAACTGTTGACTCTTTTGTGCTTAACATAGTGAGTTGATGAAAGTCCTTAATATCCCCATTTTTCATAGTTTTAAAGAATGAATGGATTTTTAAAAAAATGTACCAAATATTTTAACATTTCAAATAACATGATTACATAATGTTTACTTGTTACTTAATATTATATGAAACATTGTCTAATACTTTTAAAAATATTAACTCTAGCTTGTATCTTTAGAATAAATCATGTTTGGTAGTGGTGTAGAATTGCGCACACACACTCACGCACAGATATGTGTGCACATATGTGTGCGTGCATGTGTATGTGTGGATTTGCATGTCTACATGTATATATATGTATATCTGTATGTGTATATTAATACACATATATGTACATATATGCATATGTATTTATGTATATATTTTCATATGTGCATGTTGCTATATATGTGTGCATATGTGCATGTATACATGTATATATGTATGCATATCTGCACATGTATATAAACAAATATATTTATGTATATATATGTATATATGCATATTTTTATATATATTTTGAATATATGTGTTTGCAATAGCAGAATATCATTAACAGTGTCAGGGACAAGATGCCTCATACATATGTACATTCATACATGTATATCTGTATGTAAATCTGTATAAGCATATACACACATATATGGATATGTATATATGTACATTTGTTTATATGTATTTATATCCAATACATGTACATATGTATATATGTGTGTGTGTGTGTGTGTGTGTGTGTGTGCTTATTTGAATATGTTTTTATGAGTTGCATTATGACTTCTGTATTTCTATATTATCTTTATCAGGTGATAATGTTCATGTCAAAAAATTTCATAAAACTCAGAATGAAAGCATTTATTCTTTATTATTTCAGAACTTTCAAAGAAATCTTAAAAGCTGTGCATGGGGTAGGCACCTTTCCCCAGAACATGACAGCTGAGTGTGAGGAGAACACAAGAATTACAAGGAAAGAACAATATATATGTATACATACATTAGGAAAATGGAAAGAACTAGACAGTATAACTGAAGTGATTGAATCAGAGAGAGAGGTGCCTTTTTACTTTCATATGTGGATTCTTACTTTTTTTAGTGAATTCTTTTAAATTTGTATTTTTCTTTTGACACAATATATTGATTGTATTCTTTTTCCTCCTCATTATAAATTCCTTTCAGGTCTATGTTTTGGAAAGCTTTCCCAATAGTAGGTTTTCTAATGGCCTTTCCTGTTAGCCGTTCCTCCTATATCACCTCCTTTTAAGTACCTCAGCCCCTGTAAATTTAATCACCCTGTTCTAGGTTCCTCTTTATTTCTGTATACATTTATGAAGTATCTGTTTCATGTATGTTTCTATAATTTTTTTGTTTTAACAAACTTACATTGAAAACTGAAGAGAAAAAAAGTCTATTGTAGCTACCTTTTATTTATTTATTTTTTTGTAGTAGTATCCTTGACCTCTCTAACTTCATCAATATTACTCCTCCTTTTCCACAGGATTCCCCTAGTTCCACCAAATGTTTGGCTGTGGGTCTCTGCATCTGTTTATATCAGTTGCTGGGTAAGCATCTAAGATGATGGTTGCCCCTGTCTCCAAGGATAGCAGAATATCATTAACAGTGTCAGGAGCAAGATGCTTCATGGAATGTCTCTCAATCTGGACCAGTCATTTGTCCAGCAGAAATAGTCAATATCTGCTCCATCTTTACCACAGCACATCTTGTAGGCAGGGATGTGCTTGTAGGTTGCAGATGTTGTGGCTGAATTGGTGTTCCAATCCTTTTATTGGAAGTCTTACCTGTTTAGAGGAAATGGCTCATCAGACTCCACATCCCCCATTGCTAGGGTCACCCTTATAGATTCCTGGAGCTTTCCATTGTCCTGGGTTTCTGGATCTTCCCTGCAACCCCCATTCAAGTTGTCTTTCCCAGAACTTTCTCCCTCTGTCTTTCTCATATCTGATACCTGCTGTTCCCCTTCCCACCTCTACTCTTTCCACATCCCCTCACCATGTCCACCTATGATGTCTATTCTATTTCCCCTAATTAGGAACATTTGACTGTCACCCTTTGAGCTCCCCTTCTTGCTAAGTATCTTTGGGTCTGTGTATTGTACCATGGTTATTCTTTACTTTAAGTCTATTTTCTGCTTATAAGTGAGTACATGCTATATTTGTCTTTCTGGTTCTGGGTTACCTCACTCAATATGATCTTTCCTAGTTCCATCTATTTGCCTTCAAATTTCATGTTGTTATTGTTCTGAATAGCTGAGTACTCCACTGTGTACATGTGCCACATTATCTTTTACATTTTTTGGATTGAAGGACATCTAGTTTATTTCCAGTTCCTGGCTATTCCTATGAATAATTCTTATATGATCATAGTTGAGCAAATGACCTTGTGATAGAATGGAGTAGCTTTTGAATGTATGCCCTGGATGGTACAGCTGTGTTTTGAGGTAGATCTATTCCCAATTTCCTGAGAAACTGCCAAATTGCTATCCAAAGTGGCTGCGATTTTGCACTCCCACCAGCAATGGAGGAGTGTTCCCTTTGTGCTACATTCTTGCAAGCATGAGCTTTTACTGTGTTTTAGATCATATTCATTCTAATGGGTGTAAGATGGAATATCAGAAATGTTTAATTTGCATTTCTCAGATGAGTAAGGATGTTGAACACTTTTTAAAGTGCTTGTTGGCCTAGAGATTCCTCTGTTGAGAATTCTCTATTTAGATTTGTGTTCCATTTTTAAATTGGGCTATTTGGTTTGTTGATATACAGTTTCTTGAGTTCTTTATGTATTTCAGATATCAGATCTCTGTCAGATATAGAGTTGGTGAAGATCTTTTCCAGTTCTGTAGTCTGCCCTTCTGTACTTTTGAAGGTGTCTTTTCCCTTACATAAACTTTTGAGTTTCATGAGATCCCATTTATTAATTGTTGATCTTAATGTCTGAGATATTGGCGTTCTGTTCAGGACATGGTCTCTTGTGACAGTGTGCTCAGAGCTCACTGTCTTTTCTATAAGTTTTAGTGCCTCAAATACTTCTCTATAAGTTTTAGTGTATCTGGTTTTATCCTGAGGACCTTAATCTACTTGGGCTTGAGTTTTGTGCAGGGTGATAAATATGGATCTATTTTCATTCTTCTACATGTAGGCATAAGTTAGTCCAGCCTTGTTTGTTGAGGATGCTTTCATTTTTCCATTGGATGATTTGGATTTTTATTAAAAATCAAATGTCCATATGTGTGTGTGTATGTGTGTCCATATGTTTGTGTGTGTGTGTTTATTACTAGATCTTCAATTCAATTCCATTGATCAATATGTTTGTTTCTGTACCAATATCATGCACATTTTATCTCTATTGCTCTGTAGTACAGCTTGATGTCAGAGACGGTGATTCCTCCCAATGTTCGTTTATTGTTCAGATTTACTTTGGTTATCCTGGGATTTTTTTCCCTATAAAGTTGAGAATGGCTGTTTCATTGTATATTTGATGCAATTAATCTGAAGATTACTATTGGTAAGATGCTATTTTTCACTATAATAATCCTACCTATCCATCAGCATGGGATATCTTTCAATTTTCTGATATCTTCTTTAATTTCTTTCTTCAGAGGCTTGAAATTCTTGTCATACATATCTTTCATTTGCTTGATTAGAGTAACACCAAGGTGTTTTATATTATTTTTTGCTTTTTTGATAGGTGTTTCCATAATTTTTTCAGAATTTTTTGTTAGATATTTTCTTTTTAATCTTTAAAGATGTGTTTCTTTGTTTTTATTTTATTCGATATATTTTTTATTTACATTTCAAATGTTATCACCTTTCCTCGCATTTCCCCTCTGAATACCCGCAATCATTCTGTATTCAACCACTTTTATGGAAGTACTTATCAACTTTGGGAGTTTCCTGGAAGAATTTTTAGAGTTACTTATTTATACTATCATATCATCTGCAAATAGTGATACTGTGACTTTTTTCTTACCAAATTCTATCTCCTTGATCTTCTTTAGTTGTTTTAGTGCTCTATATAAAACTTCAAGTACTAAGTTGAAGAGAATTGGAGAGAGTGGACAGCCTTGTATTTTCCCTGGTTTTACTGGAATTGCTTTAAATTTCTCTGCATTTAATTTGGTGGTGACTCTTATTTTGCTCTACTTTTCTATAATTGGGTTTAGTATGTACCTTGTATGCCTGATTTTTACAAGACTTTTATCATGAAGGGATGTTGGATTTTGTCAAAGGCTTTTTTTTAGCACCTAATGAGATGATCATTTGATACTTTTTCATTTTTTTAAATGTAGTGGAGTATGTGGATGGATTTTCGTATGTTGAAGCTTGCCTGCATCCCTGGGAGGGGGCCTATTTGATCATGGTTGATGCTGTTTTTGATGTCTTCTTGAATTTTGTTTGTGAGTATTTTGTTGAATATTTTTGCATCAAAGTTCATAAGGGAAATTTCTTTGAAATTATCTTTCTTTGTTGAATGTGGCCTTATAAAAAGACTTTGGGTTGAAGTTTTCCTTTTAATATTTTCTGTAGTGATGTATTTATGGACAGTTATGGTTTAAATTTGGTTTTATCATGAAATACCTTCTTTTTTTTCATCTATGATAATTGAAAATTTTGCTGGGTATAGTAATTGTGCCTGGCATCTGTGGGTCTTTTTTAAGAGGCTACAAGACATCTGGCCAGGCCCTTCTGACTTTTACAGTTTCTGTTGAGACTTATTTTGTAATTCTAATAGGGCTCCCTTTCTATGTCCTTGTCCCCTTGCAGATTTTAATGTTCTTTGTTTGTTTTGTACATTTAATGTTTAAGTATTATATGGCAGGGGAATTTTCCTTTCTGGTCCAATCTATTTCGTATTTTGTAAGCTTCTTGTATGTTTATAGACATCTCTTACTTTTGGTTGGAGAAATTTTATTCTATGATTTTGTTGAAGATATTTTCTTGGTGTTTGAGCTGAGAACCTCTTCCTTCTTTCTATTCATATTATTCTTAGGTTTGGTCTTTTCATTGTTTCCCAGATTTCCTGGATGTTTCATTTCAGAAACTTTTTAGATTTAACATTTTCTTTGGCGATGTATCAGTTTATGATATTGTATCTTCTATGCCTGAGATTCTCTTTTTGATCTTTTGTATTGTGTTGGTAATGCATGTATATGTAGTTCATGTTCTCTTCCCTAGGTTTTACATCTCCAGGATTCACTCAGTTTGTGCTTTTATTTTTTTAAAAAATGGATATTTTATTTGTTTACATTTCAATTGTTATCCCCTTCCCAATTTTCTCTCTATAACTCCCCAAACCTATTCCCCTTCCCCCTGCTTCTATGAGTTTGTGCTTTCTGTATTGCTTCTCTTTCCTCTCATTTTGCATTTTTGTTGGTTTTTGTTTTTATTTATTTAGCTTCTATTTCAATTTTTAGGTTTTTGAAAACTTTATTGATTTCACTCACCTGTTTTTCTGATTACTCTCTAGTGCTACAAGGATCCAAGGAAGTCATGGTAAGCTGCCTGATTATCACCAAATGTTGGGGAAGTTAAGGGCTTCCAATTAGGTTCCACTGATAGTCTAGAAATGGACTTCTATTGATTTCTGGGAGGTCCTGGTTTTTCATGTGATGACCCCTCAGTTGGGCCTCTTTAATTCTGGGTGAAAGAGGATGTTTTCCCCTTTACTTGCCTCCCTAATATACCTAAAGCTGTTCTTTGTCATTTCTGGTTTGGAAAGGAAGAATTCTGTTTTGTTATGTGGCAGTGCGTTTGGTATTAGTAGTTAGCAGACATGGTAAGTCATCACTGTGTCATTGCTAGTGGATATAGTGTGGGAGGAACAATCCGTGTTATTTGGAGTAATGAGGTTATTGTCTGGCATATTTCTGCTTCCTGGTTTCCTTTCTGTTAGCCATTTGGCTTGATCAAGCTTTTGCTGGAGATTGAAAAGTGTTATTCCTGTTCTGTTGTATTTCTTTTGTCATTTTCTTCCACTCAGGTCTGGGACATAGATATTGAAAAGAAAAATCATCATGACCTTTCTTAGGTCCTACATTCCTGAGCTAGTCAGGGTTTTTTTTTTCATTTTCCAAAATCTTATTTTCTTTATGTAAGGGCCAGAGTTTATCATTGTATTTCCAAGAAGAATAAGAAAAAAATGTCTGCTCAATTTCTACAAAGGTCAGACAGTTAGGTCTTCTAAACACCGCATCTTATGTTAGTTTCAAATCTGAAATATTTTCAGTCTTAGAAACAAGTTCAAACACAGTTTAAAAAATTAGCTAAAGTACTAGCAGATGCTATTTATTATTGTCCATAAATACTTTAATGTTTATTTCTCATAATGAAAGACAGACATAACTGATTAGCAGATTCAACTCATTTTTATGATTTATTCTATAAAACTTTTCTAAATAAAGATGAAATTTTTTTATTTAGGTGTTATTTTTCTTTATATTAATTCAACATTGAACTCCTTTCAGTCTTAAACTTCATAACAGATACTTTTGAAGATGGCATAACTTTTGTTTTGTGGCATGATCTTCATTACATGTTCATCAAATGCTAACTTATAACTGAATACAACTATATATTTGGGGTAAACATGATGAAGGGTGATATTTCACTATTCTCACATATGTTTAGACTGCCTCTAATTTGTAATTTTGTCTTTGATTACATAATAAAATTGGTAGATGGGAAGATATACTAAATTGTAAATTATAAGCATTAATTTATATTTTGGGGGTGGACTGTACCTTTCCCATGCTTTCATCATGTAACTTATGCCTATATAGCTTTATTATATCATGACTATAATTGATAAAATGGTCATTTGTTTAGTTGCTTGAAATATTTTCAGTTATTTACTTTTCATAAAGTAGGAGATCTTCAAGCTGAATATGCTGGGCTTCTATACAAAGTAGATGTTTGTCTTTTCTTCAGTTCCAGATATACCTGTCTTCCTTGACATCTTTTCTCCAGTCTTAGTATCAGGAGTTTCCAACAGGAAGGATATTCTTTTAAATGATTATTAGAAACCAAGAACTAACATTGTTTTAATCATCAGATTTAAATTAGATTTAAATAGCTTATTTAAAATATGTTTATATTTTTATTTTTGATTAATTATATTTTATTAAAATTTTATACAATAATTTTTGTCTTGGATTCATCTCTGATTGAACTTCATGTTCTTTTCTTGCCACTAATATATAGTTTTCAACATGTTGTATTTTTATATATTATTTGCATGAATGCTTACCTGCATGTATGTATATGCATCTCATGTTTGATTGGTGCTCAAGGAGGCTAGAGCTAGAGAAATACACACACACACACACACACACACACACACACACACACACATGATATGATAAGAAGGTCTCCTTTAATTGTAGTTGTAGAGAGCTGGAAGTAGTCATGTGTTTGCTGAGTTGCTGAGAAAGGGACATACATCTCCTATCAGCAAGTGTACTTAACTACTGATTGACTTGTAGTGTCACATGGGTGTATTCTCTACACGTTTATTTTCATATTAATTTATGAGTACTGCAACATGTCCACTTGCATTTGCACTACCAATTTCAACACAAGAAACACAACTCATGGGACTTTCGGGGAGTGGGGGGCTGGAAAAGGGGAAATCATTTGAAATGTAAATAAAAAATATATCGAATAAAAAAAAAAAGAAACACAACTCATTTTTTTCTCCTTTCCTTCAAATGTGTAACTTTCTTTTTTTGACCATGAAAACTTGGAATCAACCATTCTAATTTACATACTTTAAAACTTTTTCTTCATGAGCTTAATTCTCTATGCTGGGCCACCTGCCGGTCCTTTTATCCCCATTCTACTCAGCACATTCAGACCTCTGGCTGGCCTTCATCTAACCCCTTAGGAGAGGGCTTCTCAAGAATGCAATAGAAGGGAAAAAATAAGAAAAGAAAAGAAAAGGAAAAGAATAAAGGAAATAGAAAAGTGCACGATAAAAGGCTGACAACACTTTACAAAGTATGTTTCTTATCATTTTGTTATCATGCACATTCTCTCTGACATTTGGCATTTTGCACCAATTTTGTGTGGAATATAACTTAAGGATTAGTTGCAGATGATTATTTGTTAGAAATAATGCACAGAGTTTTGAAGTTAAAAAATCATTTTCCTATGAAAACATCTGCTGATAAATATCAGTGCAACATTGCAATGTTACACACACACACACACACACACACACACACACACACACTTGAGAAATCATGAGACAAGTGGCATTTTACTGCTAAATTTATCTAGGAAGCTGTTCTTCAGCTGTAGAATTAGTGATGAAAATAAAACTACACATACATGTTAAAATAATTCTCCTTGACCAAATGGAATTTATTACAGAGATATTTTCATGGTCAACATTTGGAAATTTGTTTATTAGTCTTCATGCTAATACTTTTTATTCTTGCTTTCCTATTTTATGGTTCTAAGGATTGAATCTAGAAGCTTACATGTACTACCTAGTGTTCTACCACGGAGCTGAGTCCACACGCCTGTCTTTATTCTTTGTTTGCAGATATGTTCTCATAAGCTTGTACAGACTGAACTTGAATTCACTTTGTAGCGCAGACAAAGCCTTGACTTTTTGATCTTCTATCTGCAGTTCACTGATTACCTGGGATTATAGCTCTGTGTCATCAGCCATGGTTTAGACTTCAAAAGGAACAGTCATGTTATTTCAGGTGAGGGGAAGGCATTGATAATTTCTGTGGGTTTGTGCTTGCTTACCTTCTTTTGCTTTTGAGTTGTGTGTATATGCATGTGTGTATGTGCATGTGTGTGTGTGTGTGTGTGTGTTTATGTGTTGTGTGTACATGTGTCTTGATGTTTGAGACAGGGTTTTGTGATGTATCCTAACCTGCATTCCAATTCCGTGGGATTATAGGCAATGTACCATGACATTTAGGTCAATAACTAGTTTGATATAAAATAAATTTGAAGATAGAAATATATTATTACAAACTGAAACAGGCATTATAATTTTCAGAGATAATATTTGGACCGTTACACTAAGTGTAGGAACAAGCAAAGATGGCAAGTAAACATTTTCCCTCAGGTGTTAAAACCTGCAAATATAGAGATGAAAATGGCAGAACATATAGTGGTAAAACTTTAAATGTTTAAAAATGTAGCAATCAATGGCTCCTAGTGGTATTCTGCTGCACTCATAGATCAGTGCCTTTGCTCAGGCATCATCAGAGAAACCTCCTGCAGCAGATGAGAACAAATACAGAGAACCACAGCCGTACTTTATGCAGAGTACTAGAGACCTTGGAACACTCAGGCCCTGAAGAAGATGTTTCCATGAGATCCCCCAGGCTCAGGAATACTGCAGAAGAGAAGATAAAACGATCCAGAGGCAATGGAGGATACCAATGAAACATGGTCCTCTAGATTAACTAGAATGACACACAAGAACTTGCAGAATCTGGAGCAGCATGCACAGGGCCTTCACAGATCTGCAGAAGATGGGGTTCTAGAGCTAAAACAAGAGGTGGACATATGCATCCATACCTAACCCAGAAACTATATCCAATTGATCACCACTTGCAAGTGAAAATTAGTTTTCTCCAAGGGAACCTCACGGGGAAATGAACTGCATGTCCAGCTGTAAATGGCCAACACAAAATGAAAATGGCATCATTAGAAGTTCCTTGTCTCATAATGTTCCAAGGATTTTCTTTTTCTTTTTAAATGTTATCTTCTTTTACAAATATATATTCTCATATATAATATTATATTCTCTCTTTTTGCCCTACAAGTCCTTTGAATATATATATATATATATATATATATATATATATATATATATATATATATTATGGCTTCCAGTTCAGTATTTTTATGGAAGTCCTGATTGTGCAAATGGGTGGGTCTTTGTATTTATATCTATTTCTTGTGACTTTCTTTTTTTCTATATTCTTTATATTCCAAATTATTTCCCCTTTCCTGGTTCCCCCCCCCCCCCATAAGTCTCATAAGTCCTCTTCCCTCTGCGCTTTCCCCAATCAACTTCCTCCAACTTCTCTGTCCTAGTAATCCCCTACAATTCTGCATCAAGCCTTTCCAGGACCAGGGTCCTCTCCTTCTTCTTCTTGGGAATCATTTCATATGTGAATTGTGTCTTGGGTATTTAGAGCTTCTGGGCTAATATCCACTTATCAGTGACTGCATTCCATGTGTGGTCTTTTGTGATTGGATTACCTCACTTAGGATGATATTTTCCAGTTCCAACCATTTGCCTAAGAATTTTATGAATTCATTGTTTTTAATTGCTGAGTAGTATTCCATTGTGTAAATATACCACATTTTCTGTATCCATTCCACCATTGAGAGACATCTGGGTTCTTTCCAGCTTCTGGCTATTATATAAATAAGGCTACTATGAACATAGTGGAGCATGTGTCCTTATTGCATGCTGGGGAATCCTCTGGGTATATGCCCAGGAGAGGTATAGCAGGGTCCTCTGGAAGTGTCATGCCCAGTTTTCTGAGGAACCACCAGACTGATTTCCAGAGTGGTTGTACCAATTTGCAACCCCACCAGCAGTGGAGGATTATTCCTCTTTCTCCACATCCTGGCCAACACCTGCTGTCTCCTGAGTTTTTAATCTTAGCCATTCTGACTGGTGTGAGGTGAAATCTCAGGGTTGTTTTGATTTGCATTTCCCTAATGACTAATGTTGAACATTTCATTAGGTGCTTCTCAGCCATTTAAAAATCTTTAGGTGAAAATTCTTTGTTTAGCTCTGTTCTCCATTTTTTAAGAGGATTGTTTAGCTCTCTGGAGGCTAACTTCTTGAGTTCTTTGTATATATTGGATATTAGCCCTTTGTCAGATGTAGGGTTGGTGAAGATCTTTTCCCAATTTGTTGGTTGCATTTTGTCTGATTGACAGTGTCCTTTGCCTTACAGAAACTTTGTAATTTTATGAAGGCTCATTTGTCAATTTTTGATCTTAGAGCATAAGCTATTGGGGTTCTGTTCAGGAAAATTTCCCCTGTGCCCATGTGCTCAATGCTCTCCCCCAGTTTCTTTTCTATTAGTTTCAGTGTGTCTGGTTTTATGTGGAGGTCCTTGATCCACTTGGAATTGAGTTTAGTACAACTGCATGCTGACCTCCAGTGGAACCATTTGTTGAAAAGGCTGTATTATTCCCACTGGATGTTTTCCTCTACTTTGTCGAAGATCAAGTGGCCATAGATGTGGGGGTTCATTTCTGGGTTTTCAATTCTATTCCATTGATCACCCTGCCTGTCACTGTAGCAATACCATGCAGTTTTTAACATTATTGCTCTGTAGTACTGCTTGAGGTCCAGGATATTGATTCCCCCAGAAGTTCTTTTACTGTTGAGAATAGTTTCAGCTATCCTGGGTTTTTTGTTATTCCAGATGAATTTGAGAATTTTTCTTTCTAACTCTGTGAAGAACTGAATTGGGATTTTGATGGGGACTGCATTGAATCTGTATATTGCTTTTGGCAAGATGGCCATTTTTACTATATTAATCCTGCCAATCTACAAGCATGGGGGATTTTTCCATTTTCTGAGGTCTTCTTCGATTCCCTTCTTCAGAGACCTGAAGTTCTTATCATAAAGATCTTTCACTTTTTTGGTTAGAGTTAACCAAGATACTTTATATTGTTTGTGACTATTGTGAAGGATGTTATTTCCTTAATTTCTTTCTCGGCCTGCTTATCCTTTGAGTATAGGAAGAGTACTGATTTGCTTGAGTTGATTTTATAACTAGCCACTTTGCTGAAGTTATCAGCTGTAGGAGTTCTCTGGTGGATTTTTTTGGGTCGTTTAAGTATACAATCATATCATCTGCAAATCGTGATATTTTGACTTCTTCCTTTTCCTATTTATATCCCTTCGATCTCCTTATGTTGTCTAATTGCTCTAGCTAGAACTTCAAGTACTATATTGAAAAGATATGGAGAGAGGAGTCAGCCTTGTCTAGTCCCTGATTTTAGTGTAATTGCTTCATGTTTCTTGTGACTTTCTTTGGTAAATTTTCTTTATGTTTATTTTGTCCTATTCCAGTGTGTTTTTATAATCTTATTATGCTGTAGAACCTGTTTGCTTTCTAATGAGAGACAGAAAGGAAGTGGTTCCAGATGGACGGGATTGGAGAGGACCTGGAGGAAGTAGAGGGAGGGAGAACGGTAATCAGCATGTATTAGGTGAGAAAACAAATATATTTTCAATAAAAGAAAAAATCAATCATCTGTAGATGTTAGATGTTATCTACAGGAAGATCCAAGGTAATTAAACAGATGGAGGTAAAAATAATTTAACACAATGTTAGGATATAAAATTAGCATACAGAAGTCAGCTATGCTACTAGAGAAATACAAAACTAGTGGTTAAATAATTGTTAGTTAAAAAGATCACACTTATAACTGTGATTATAGCAACATTGTAACAACAAAATGCAATGGAATTCTAGGAATGAATTTAAGGAGGGCTGTTTAATAAGAGAATTGTAAAAAATGATTGTTTCAAGAATTATTTCAAAACTGGAAAGTTCAATTGTTTCTTGGAATGGTGATGTCCAAGCTCATAGATTCCATTGCTCTCCTTAATTAGGATGCAAATAAAACACTCTTTTCCTTCAACATCAATGGGTCAGAACTTAAGTGAACATGATTGAGAAAAATTCAAAAGTAACTATGATCAAGAAAATTGAAGTCACACAGGAACAAACATGAAGCTACTATAATTACAATAATATGACACCATTGTATAAATAGATACATCAGTAGAAAAGGAATGAGTTTCTAGAAATGGATTCAGATATTACATTTTGGTTGTAAGCCTAACCTTTGAGCTGAGCCACATCTCCATCTCAGGATCCAAATCTTATAGTCTGAATGATGAAATTCATTTATCAGTAGAGAAAGCATCTCATTTAATAAACTATAATTCAGTATTCTCACAGATAAAATGGTTTCCTCATATCTCAAGAAATTTTAGTTACACCAACCAGTAAATGAAAAGCTATGGAATCTATGGAAGACGGCAAAAAAGAATTAAATGTTTATGGTTGGAATGGAGGAAAAATTCCTAACAAAACATTGGAGCTACCAAAATCACAGAAGTTAAAACTAGCTCATACAGAATTTGAGTCAAGGTCAACAATAAAATGTGAAAAAGGCTTGGAGGATAATTCTGTAAGAAAATCAAGAACATCAACAACATCTCAAGAACATCATACATAAAATGGAATAATTTATAAGATTACAATACTATTAAATCATAGAGAATAACTCACAAGAAATCAACTCCAGAAGCACAATCTCACCTACATATCTGACCCAGATAACAGCTCAAAGACATGGTAAAGAACATAAAAAGATGCTTCACAGGAAATTATCATCATGGTTTTTAAACATATGAAAAAGACATAAGTATTCTTTAATTAAAAAAAACAAAAAACAAAAAGGAAGGCCGGGAGGTGGTGGTGCATGTCTTTAATCCCAGAACTTGGGAGGCAGAGGCAGGCAGATTTTTTAATTCGAGGCCAGCCTGGTCTACAGAGTGAGTTCCAGGACAGCCAGAGTTACACAGACAAACTCTGTCTCAAAAAGGCAAAAAAAAAAATTTTTTTTAAATTTTCTCTATTCTTTGTTTACATTCCAAATGCTTTCTCCCCTTTTCCAGTTCTTCCCTCCCCATATATCCCGTAAGTCCTATTCTCTCCATCCATTCTCCAATCAGAAAGAAAGGAAGGGAGGAAGGAAGGACAGAAAGAAAGAAGGAAACTACAATTTATAGTTTGTTCCCTTCTGACTTACTATGCTTTTTGGTTTTTCTTTGTTTTTTGTTTTGTTTTGTTTTTTGGCATGGACAGTATCATCATATGTTTATATATGCACAATACAATAATATAGTAACTTCCATATATTGTTGAGTGAATAATAAATGAAATTTGTTTCCATGTCTTGAGGTCTATTTGTTAAGTATTTATCAACAGTCAGAATGTAAATATTCTTTCTTTTTTTTTATTCGATATAATTTATTTACATTTCAAATGATTTCCCTTTTCTAGCCCCCCCACTCCCCGAAAGTCCCATAAGCCCCTTTCTCTTCCCCTGTCCTCCCACCCACCCCTTCCCACTTCCCCGTTCTGGTTTTGCCGAATACTGTTTCACTGAGACTTTACAGAACCAGGGGTCACTCCTCCTTTCTTCTTGTACCTCATTTGATGTGTGGATTATGTTTTGGGTATTCCAGTTTTCTAGGTTAATATCCACTTATTAGTGAGTGCATACCATGATTCACCTTTTGAGTCTGGGTTACCTCACTTAGTATGATATTCTCTAGCTCCATCCATTTGCCTAAGAATTTCATGAATTCATTGTTTCTAATGGCTGAATAGTACTCCATTGTGTAGATATACCACATTTTTTTGCACCCACTCTTCTGTTGAGGGAAACCTGGGTTCTTTCCAGCATCTGGCAATTATAAATAGGGCTGCTATGAACATAATAGAACATGTATCCTTATTACATGGTGGGGAGTCTTCTGAGTATATGCCCAGGAGTGGTATAGCAGGATCTTCTGGAAGTGAGGTGCCCAGTTTTCGGAGGAACCGCCAGACTGATTTCCAGGGTGGTTGTACCAATTTGCAACCCCACCAGCAGTGGAGGAGTGTTCCTCTTTCTCCACACCCTCTCCAACACCTGCTGTCTCCTGAATTTTTAATCTTAGCCATTCTGACTGGTGTAAGATGAAATCTTAGGGTTCTTTTGATTTGCATTTCCCTAATGACTAATGAAGTTGAGCATTTTTTAAGATGCTTCTCTGCCATCCGAAGTTCTTCAGGTGAGAATTCTTTGTTTAACTCTGTACCCCATTTTTAATAGGGTTGTTTGGTTTTCTGGAGTCTAACTTCTTGAGTTCTTTATATATATTGGATATTAGCCCTCTATCTGATGCAGGATTGGTGAAGATCTTTTCCCAACTTGTTGGTTGCCGATTTGTCCTCTTGATGGTGTCCTTTGCCTTACAGAAACTTTGTAATTTTATGAGGTCCCATTTGTCAATTCTTGCTCTTAGAGCATACGCTATTGGTGTTCTGTTCAGAAACTTTCTCCCTGTACCGATGTCCTCAAGGGTCTTCCCCAGTTTCTTTTCTATTAATTTCAGAGTGTCTGGCTTTATGTGGAGGTCCTTGATCCATTTGGATTTGAGCTTAGTACAAGGAGACAAGGATGGATCAATTCGCATTCTTCTGCATGCTGACCTCCACTTGAAACAGCACCATTTGTTGAAAAGGCTATCTTTTTTCCATTGCATGTTCTCAGCCTCTTTGTCGAGGATCAAGTGGCCATAGGTGTGTGGGTTCATTTCTGGATCTTCAATCCTGTTCCATTGATCCTCCTGCCTGTCACTGTACCAATACCATGCAGTTTTTAACACTATTGCTCTGTAGTATTGCTGGAGGTCAGGGATACTGATTCCCCCAGATTTTCTTTTGTTGCTGAGAATAGTTTTAGCTATCCTGGGTTTTTTGTTGTTCCAGATGAATTTGATAATTGCTCTTTCTAACTCTGTGAAGAATTGAGTTGGGATTTTGATGGGTATTGCATTGAATCTGTATAGTGCTTTAGGCAAAATGGCCATTTTAACTATATTGATTCTACTGATCCATGAGCATGGGAGGTTTTCCCATTTTTTGAGGTCTTCTTCCATTTCCTTCTTCAGAGTCTTGAAGTTCTTGTCATACGGATCTTTCACATGTTTGGTAAGAGTCACCCCAAGATACTTTATACTGTTTGTGGCTATTGTGAAGGGGATCATTTCCCTAATTTCTTTCTCAGCCTGCTTATCCTTTGAGTATAGGAAGGCCACTGATTTGTTTGAGTTGATTTTATAACCTGCCACTTTGCTGAAGTTGTTTATCAGCTGTAGGAGCTCTCTAGTGGAGTTCTTTGGGTCACTTAGGTAGACGATCATGTCGTCTGCAAATAATGATAGTTTGACTTCTTCCTTTCCAATGAAAGCAGTGCTAAGAGGAAAACTCATAGCCCTGAGTGCCTCCAAAAAGAAAATGGAGAGAGCATACATTACCAGCTTAATGACACACCTGAAAGCCCTAGAACAAAAAGAAGCTATTTCACCCAGGAGGAGTAGAAGGCAGGAAATCATCAAACTCAGGGCCGAAATCAATCAAGTAGAAACAAAGAGAACCATACAAAAAATCAACAAAACCAGGAGCTGGTTCTTTGAGAAAATCAACAAGATAGATAAACCCTTAGCCAGACTGACCAAAGGGCACAGAGAAAGTATCCAAATTAACAAACTTAGAAATGAAAAGGGAGATATAACAACGGAAACTGAGGAAATCCAAAAAATCATCAGATCCTACTACAAGAGCCTGTACTCAACACAACTGGAGAATCTGGAGGAAATGGACAATTTCCTTGACAGATACCAAATACCAAAATTAAATCAGGACCAACTAGAACATCTAAACAGTCCCATAATGCCTAAAGAAATAGAAGGAGTCATAGAAAGTCTTCCAACCAAAAAAATCACAGGACCAGATGGCTTCAGTGCAGAATTCTACCAGACCTTCAAAGAAGAGTTAACACCGATACTCTTCAAACTATTCCACAAAATAGAAACAGAAGGAACACTACCTAATTCCTTCTACGAAGCCACAATTACGCTGATACCAAAGCCACACAAAGATCCAACAAAGAAAGAGAACTTCAGACCAATTTCCCTTATGAAAATCGATGTAAAAATACTCAATAAAATTCTTGCCAACCGAATCCAAGAACACATCAAAACGATCATCCACCATGATCAAGTAGGCTTTATCCCAGGAATGCAGGGTTGGTTCAATATACGGAAATCCATCAATACAATCCACTACATAAACAAACTCAAAGAACAAAACCACATGGTCATTTCATTGGATGCTGAAAAAGCATTTGACAAAATTCAGCATCCTTTCATGCTTAAAGTCTTGGAGAGAACAGGAATTCAAGGCCCATACCTAAACATAGTAAAAGCAATATACAGCTAACCGGTAGCCAGCATCAAACTAAATGGAGAGAAACTTGAAGCAATCCCACTGAAATCAGGGACCAGAAAAGGCTGCCCCCTTTCTCCTTATCTTTTCAATATTGTACTTGAGGTACTAGCTCGGGCAATTCGACAACATAAGGAGGTCACAGGGATACAAATTGGAAAGGAAATATTCTTTCTTTTAAAAAATCTGTTTGCAGGAATTTATTTTACAAACATGAAGCTATATGTCCCAAATGACATTCATAGAAATTCTTGCATCTTAAAATTGTTCTTTCCTCTATAAACCCAGGTAGAGATTAATCCTAATTTATTCAATTGAGTATTATATGAAAACTAAAAATCAATGAGGTACCTTGTCATGTTGCAAGTGAAGCAATTTTCTAGTTCTGTGCTGAACCAAAGGGAAGACTTAGACTAGGCAATTTATAATTTGAACATGCTCATGTGCACGTGCACATGTGCGCGCACACCACACACACACACACACACACACACACACACACACACACACACACACCAGTTTGAGATAAAAGGTTGATCTAGAACTGTGGTCTGGGATATCCTTGAACTCCTCATCACCTGCTTCCAAGTGATGAGGTTCTAATACTATGTATGCATCATGCTGGGTACTCAGTTACACATTTTACATGTAATGATACAGAATGGACATTATTGGATGGCAAATATTAAGCTAGGCTCATTAAAAATTAACTTTCCTAATTCAGTTTGCCAAAATAAACAGATCATTTTTTTTATTTTGCTTTGTTTTCAATTAGAAAATGAGCTTGCAATCAAAGCAAAGCAAAATGAAATTTAAAAAAATGCAATAAATACATGTCAAGATATGCAGTTTTCAACTTTTCTCATATTTAGCTGTGTGAGCTTGCACAATGAATGGTTGTGCTAGCATTGCCTTTAATAAAACACACGCATAAGACTGAGCAAATCTGTCTACAATATATCTCATTTTACTTCAAGGACAGACTCTACAGCCAACCAGCAACAAAGGGCTCAGGAGTTAAAAATCTTACTGTTCTTGCCGAGGGCCTGGGTTCCACTCAGCATCTAAAGGGAGGCTCACAACCACAATTTGAACTTGAGTTTCAGGAAATTTGATATTCTCTTTCGGTGTCCAAGGGCACTGCATTCACATAGTGCACTTACGTGCAAAACACTCCTGCACAAAACGATCAAATAAACTAATGAATAAAATGAGTGTATGAGAGTTGAAAACCATAACAATATTTGAGCTTTATATCACTATTTCAGTATTAAAACTTGTATGGACAATCCTATTAGAAATCTGTGATTCAGGCTGTTTTCTTTTTTTTGTTCCAATATTACTTGTGTGCCCAACAAACTTGTGGCAGAATGGGTTTTGATAATCCAGTAAAATTAATAATGTGATTCTGGAAAAAAAAAAGCAATTCCAATTAGAATTTCTTGTGATTATTGCCAATGTTGTAATATTTTATATTCTATGTAAATTTATTTTCCCAGCTAATAGCTAGTCCCACGTTTAACCACTCTCAGTGAACAGTTCTTTCTTTTGGGTTATATCATGTCCTCAGAATATTTCCACTCTCTTGAGGCAAAGTTAGTTTCTTTAATCATTGTAAAATGTTTGTTTCTTGAAATTTGTTAGATTTTTATTATAGATAATACAGGATGCTCAAATCTGTGTAAAAAGTAATCATGAAATCCCAATTGGCATGGAGTGAGTAATAAAGGAGAATGGGTAAGAGGAACTTACTGCTTTGGAGGCCGAGTGAATATTCACATAGAAACTCTCAGTTTTAACCACACAGTGTTGATGTGATGCAAAGGTACTGGAAAAATAGGAGTTCTCCCCTCCTGTAAGCTCTATGCACAGCCAGACAACTTCTAATATTCATTTGTCAACTTCCTTCAACACATGCTCATCTGTTAGTGTTTTCTCAAAATGCAGAGTACGTTTTTTAGAACTTCAGCATAGGATAGTAATACATTCTTCTACTGGTGAAATGTGGAATTTCACCAGTGCTTTCAATTTGATTGCACAAAGCATATAGAAAGCCTGAAGGATCTTGTAATCATTTTTTTGTAAGGTAAAAATTTAGTAAGAGTATGCATGAGGGCGCAGGCTGTTCTTTTACCTATTTTTTCTTTACTGAGATCTTTAAAATTACAGCTGCTGCTTCCAGCTAGTGCCTATTGTTTTGCCAAAGTCCAAGGGATCAGAATGCATGAACAATAGAATTTATATCATAATGTTATAGAAGATCAATTAACATCCTAGGAGTGCTTGGAAGTATTAATTTTATAAACTATTATAAATATACTTGGCACGATTTCTATACTGAAATTTTTTTCCTGGAAGAATTTACATATCAGTGATCACGGAGACACAAGGAAGCAAAATAAAATTCAGGGTGGCTCAAAATAAAAATCACACTGCCATTTAGTCTTTGAAGCAGCTCTCCATGTTCCACATGGTACAATTACAATTAAATGAGGACTGATCACCTTATAATGTGGTAAATTGATTCATTTACATGGAAGATTAGTTTTATAATTTTATTGAAAATCTTATCTTAAAATCAATTACTTTAGCTTCTGGTCAGCAGTGGTGAAATATGGATAGTGAAATGACTATTTTAAGCCATGCTTTATCTCAACCTGTACTATCAAAAACACATATGACATAAATGTCATCCTTACGACATTGTATTCGTCTCTTGAATATTTGTTAACTAAAATTTCTGACGTTAAAATTATCAAGAGCTATAGTACGATGCTATTGAAAACATATCTGAATGCAAATGCAATGCTTGCTAATCATTGGAGGACATCTTGTCAATATATTTTCTGTCCCTCTTTGAAATCAGTGTGTGGCAATAGCATTTTGCATAAATGCAGAAGAACCCATAAGAAGAAGTGATTAGCAAATAAATGGAAATAATAATAACAACCTGAATTAATCCTCAACACAACCAACTCAAGATGATTTGTTTCCTCTGTTTCCAGGATGTTTACTAAAGCTCACACTGTGCACTCTACTATTTTCAGTGTTTATTTAAATTAATATTTTTTATTTGATATATTTTTATTTACATTTCAATGATTTCCCCTTTTCTAGACCCCCACTCCCCGAAAGTTCCATCAGCCCCCTTCCCTCCCCCTGTTTTCCCACCCAACACTTCCCACTTCCCTGTTCTGATTTTGTTCTATACTGCTTCACTGTGTCTTTCCAGAACAAGGGGCCACTCCTCCATTCTTCTTGTACCTCATTTGATGTGTGGATTATGTTTTGGGTATTCCAGTTTTCTAGGTTAACACCCACTTATTAGTGAGAGCATACCATGATTCATCTTTTGAGTCTGGGTTACCTCACTTAGTATGATGTTCTCCAGCTCCATCCATTTGCCTAAGAATTTCATGAATTCATTGTTTCTAATGGCTGAATAGTACTCCATTATATATATATATATATATATATATATATATATCACACTTTTTGCATCCACTCTTCTGTTGAGGGATATCTGGGTTCTTTCCAGCTTCTGGCAATTATAAATAGGGCTGCTATGAACATAGTAGAGCATGTATCCTTATTACATGCTGGGGAATCCTCTGGGTATATGCCCAGGAGTGGTATAGCAGGATCTTCTGGAAGTGAGGTGCCCAGTTTTCGGAGGAACCACCAGACTGATTTCCAGAGTGGTTGTACCAATTTGCAACCCCACCAGCAGTGGAAGAGTGTTCCCCTTTCTCCACATCCTCGCCAACATCTGCTGTCTCCTGAATTTTTGATCTTAGCCCCAGGTCTCTGTTCTACTGGTGTGGGAGCTTTTCCTGGGTACGTGAACTGACATTTCATTGTCTGTATCCATCAGATAGTGATAAAATAGTGCCTTCACCTAAGTAGATATAAACAAATTGTAGTAAATATTCATAAATCACAACAAATAATTATATGACCTTAAAATATCAAACTAAGAACAGTTCTCTGATTCTTTCTCATACCAATTGTACTTAACCTGGGGCTAACTGATACAGGAAGTAATCCTACTTCCTATTCAAATTTTGCTGATAGATCTTTTTGCATTTATCTAGAGAACGGTTGTTAAAGGTTGAAGATGAACAATTACTATTTGGGAATTAATATTTAACTAAAGGGAGACATGATTTTATTCCCTCACTTATACTGACAGAGTAATTGCTTACAGAACCTGCTTTGTAGCGCTCAGTTGTCCCTATATTTTTGCAGAGTTAGAACATTGCTAATCCTTACTTATCTACAATCCATCCAAGGTGACATTTTTTGTTTTTACCAGAGATCTCCATTTTTCTATGTCACCCAGGACTAGCTACATAAATTACATTAAGGGTCACAGTGACTAATGTACTCTGTTTAGAAGTTAAGTTTCTCATGGTTTCAGTGTCTTGAATTCTTCATCTCCCTGTTATAGAAATAAATTAGAAAACATTTAGAGTTTTTGAATAGGCTAAAATTAAAATCTATGTAAAATTCAACAAAGATATTGTTATGGCTAATAAATGTTCTCAATTAGTATTCTTGCTATAAGTGATACACTCAAATTTAGAGATTTCACTAAAACACAACAATCAAATGCAGAAAGCAAACCCATTAATTTTAGAGAGAGCAATGGGTGTGTACAATGGGAGGGGGTTGAAAGAGGATTGGCAAGGGGAGAATGTGACTATCTTTTAATGTAAACAACAAAAAAGTACCAGTTCATAGTAAGATGCATCTTGTGAGATCTCTTGGTAAATAAGACAGGGAACAATTGGACAATGCTTCCAAGGTAGAGAGTGCCTGCCCACCACACCTGCAAGGGAGGGCTGCTGATTGCAGATGCCTGGTGTACAATCCAAAGGACAAAGTCATTGATGATAAGGAAATTACAGTGTCCCAACCCCAGCAATGAGAACTTAAGGATATTAAAACACAAAACTGAATGCATATTCATCAGAGCACTGATAAGTCACAGAAAGACAAACACAGAACACTGGGGTTTTTTAAATCTTTATCTCTTATATTGGACACTAAGTAATATGGGAGAAAAATTAATTAGAAGTACAAACCTAGTAGGATGAAAATAATGTAATGGATCTCTAAACCTAATATTAAGGATAAATGGAATTATCTGACACTTTTCAAAAAAAGTTTTCTTCTTGTAGATGCTTATAATAGATTATGGGAAAAATTATTTTTATAATAATTGAAGGGTATTCACATCCACACCAGGTAACTCTTTTAATTTCCTTTTGATGAGTTGGTTCCAATTTTATGAAGAGCTGAGGGCTGTGCTAACATCTGTATTCCTCCAGTTTTGTTGGCCAGTTGTGGTATTATCCCTATAAAGACCAAGACTAGCATGTATTTCTAGTTGTTTTATTGCTGTTTGTATAATGATTAACAACTCCAGTAAATAATCCTGAAGAGCACCTCAGGTTAAAAGGGGCATCAGACTTTCCTTAAGCCACACATTTACTTATTTATTTTTGTTTTCGATAACCAATTCTCTGACACATCTGTCAGAACTAACATCAAAATTGTATGCTTCTCAGACTCGTCTTTCTCGATAGCGTTACTTGTCTTCAATATTATACAATTCTTCTAATCTCTGAAAAGGCTGCTCTTATCTGTGGGCTGTATTCTCTCAGACCACACTTCTGCCTGCCAGTTTCATGTCCAATTCCCAGCTGCCACAGTCTCAGAGCACGCTGACAGGCTACCTGTTGGCTTTCTCAGAAAAGGAGAAACAGCCTACCATGCATTTAACATTTAAATGATCCCCAAGCATGGTTTTCTTCCCCATCATATATTAAAGGCATTCCCAACTCTGCTAGCACCTGACTTAAAGAGCATCCTATTAGTAGAGTTAGATATGCTTGCTGCTGCTCTGTCTCCCATCAATCTCCACAGGAGGCAATTTCCTATGATGTAGCTGGTGCAATGAAATTCGCCACCAGTGTGTACTTCCTGCCACCTATTCTGTGTGACTCACTAAATTATGCTCCTAGGTAATTGTGTTAAGTGTACATGCACCATTTCTCAAATTACCCTTTTCAAAGTCCTTTCTCTGCTACTACAGGAAATGCCTCTTCCTCCCTATTCTGTTTTACACATCTCCCACTCCAACCAACACCTCTCCCCCTCCCCCACGTTTGCCAGTGGCATAGCAAAGAAGCTGTACAGCTCAGTAAAACAGTCCTGAGTCTCGAATCGAAAGAAGAATTTTTTTTCTGATCTTGGAGATTTTCACTTAACAGTAATACAAATCAGATGATCTTTTGTTTCCGCTGAGGAAATTGAGAATAATATCAATGCACTCTGAGTACATTGAGGTATATTTAATATGCTAACATAGAGGTGGTCCTCACTGGTATACAGGTTAGCTCTGTCATCCCGTTTATGAAGCAAAGATATGTGTAGATTTTGAGATAAATTTGCCATAAATAACATTTTGATTAGGGAAGGCAGGGAGGTACTTTGATTGTCTTTAAGAAAGACAATGAGGCCATTAACTAAGTCAGGGGTGATAAAATCAAAGAGACCAAAATGTGAGGTGTCATTATGAGGTTTAGAAGAAATCTTAGTCAATTGTGTTTAGGTTTGTGAAGATTAGCAATGGCTACTGTGCTGCTATCTAACCTTTAATCTATGACATTTTAAGTAGAGGAAAAAAATGAGCCAAAAGTTTGCTTTTAAAGAAAATAGGTATTTTTCTATTAGTTCCTGTAAAAAAAATTAGTAGATTCTAAGCAACAACCACAACCACAGCCCCAACAACCACAACCACAACCACCACCAACACAACAACAACAACAACAACAAATCTTTGTGCTTGAACTTAAAGCTTAAAACTTAAAACATGGTTTGTATGCTTTTATTTTGAATCATTCTTGCCAAGTCAGACGTGAAAATCCAAGGAAATGGTGATACCAAAGAAGTTAAAAATACATGGGAATGCTCTTCGGAAGTACTAAAATTTGGCTTTTCAAAACTGGCATGCAAGATTTAGGAAATCTTGTTCGTTTTCATTGTTTTCTCTAATGAGAAAAATCTCAAATGTTAGTGTTTTTAGTATAGCGTTCTTTCAACTGTGATCAGATAAAAATGAATACAGGTTCTACTAACAGAATGCCTGGTTCTTATCCATAACAATTTATGAGGTTTTGCTAACTCCATATAAATATTTTCTTGCAAGATGCCATTGACTTCAACAGAAGCCACTGGGTTGATAATAGCTTTTCAGAAAAATTAATGCTTTTAAAATCAGAAGGGAGATTACTATTATAATGTTGAAAAGTAAAAAATGTACATCATGGAACTGAATAAATACAATGCATGGCTATATCAACCTGAGAAAATTATATAACTTATATTTTTATGAAGGAATATTCCATGAAATGAGAACTTACGTTTTACTGCACAGATAATGCAGGTATTTTATGGTAGAAAGCTGTTACAAATTTTTAGTATTTCTTCACTTAAACATTTTGTGAGCAGCTTTCTTCCATTGTTCTAATCTGCCCAGTCAATGGGAGCATATATAGCTCTCTACTAGCACTGTGAACTAATAGCATTTCTGAGGATAAACATTAATGGAGAGGTGGTTATAAACTTGGTCAGTAGGTTAGTAGCTCTGCATGCTAGGTAGAATGTTTGGTGGCTTGAATAGTCTTAGTATAGTTTGCTGTCTATACAAACCCAGTTTGAGGCAACTGGGTTGCCTTTAATAATTCACTTCTGTTATCAGTTGAAAGTTGGAGGGTGACCCCAAGTTGCACCCTGCAAATAATTCTCTAGAAAGCTGTTATCTACTGACAGCTACTATATTCACAGTTAAAATTGGGTCCAGGAAAATGAATCAAATGAAGAGATGTATGAGACACAGTCCAGAGAGAGTAAAAACAAATTCAAAATCACCCTCTACCCTTGGAATCTGGGCAGTTGCTTTATACGCATCAACATATGATGGTTACCATGTTCACTTGAGGTAGTTAGTCTGGGTCTGGCTGTCTACAGACTTTCCTGGAGATCTTTCTCATAAGGCTGGTTGGATATCCTCTTGATTTACCTGTTTTCCAGCATCCTAGCAGGTGAAGCTACATGTCCCAAAGCACCCATCACACACCAGAATCCTAGTGCACATCTCTAAATCAAATGGTCATTCTTTTATGTCCAAGATTTAAGTCTTCTCTGCCTACTCTATTGCTTCTCTTTTGAATCCTCTGTGAGGAGGGACTAACCATCCCATGTATGACCCTCTATTTGCTGAGATGGGAAACATATATCCAAGGTAGGGACAATCAGTGTTTTTTTTACAGGTTCATAATGTGAGATGTGGAGACACTATGTAAGGTGTTTTCAGTCACCTTTCTGACACAGGGAGAAAAATCCATATACATCAGGAGATATCAGGAATGGAGGGAGATGAAGTTGACAGGCATTCCAAATCTCACTGAGACTTGAATGCAGTGTGAGGCCATTTGGACACATATTTATCTATAGTTCTATATCTATATCATCATCTATATCTATATCATCATCTATTTCTTTCTGTGTCGATCTATATCTATACCATCTATGTTTATCATCTATCTATCTATCTATCTATCTATCTATCATCTATCTCTCTATACGTATACAACTGTCATTGTTGGCCTCATACATTTTGTATTAAGATTCCCACTTACAACCAGTAGGGTTCTGACCTACAAAGCTCCCCAAAGCATAAACGCCTACTGTTGGAATAGTCTAAATTATTGAAATCACTGAGCAGCGACTCCCTTGGGTCTAAATAGAGGGACAAATATAAAGGATCCTTTTCCATTTGATTCTACTGACCTAAGTACCCCATTAATCCTTAGGGCTTCAGATTCTCCCGCTAAGTTCCCTGCCCTTTACATGGTTTTTCAATGAGTGCTTGATACAATTCTTAATAACAGTGGGGAGGAGAGCTTGCATCAGAGTCTCCTCAAAGCCCACATGCATCTGACTTGCTGTTATTAGCTGCTGTCACACCCAACTTTTTACTAAAAAGTAATTCATGAGAGAGTAAATGCTCTGAAACAGATTTGAGAGACATAAGTGAAGCTTAAAATAATGATGCTTAATAGAAAATGTGTTAAAACTTAGCAATGATTCTGAAGTGTAACCCATGCCTCCCTAGTGTTTTGGTATTTAAAACTGCAGGTGTAACCTATGTTTTAGTTGTTATGCATGAAGGCCAACAGCACCTGTTTTAAGAATGCAGCATGGAAAGGTATAATCTGACAGGGTTCCTAGGGGTATTTACACTGCCTAATAAATAATACCCAATTTCACACGCATATGTAGTACAACAAATTCTTCAGGTTAGCGCATGCGAGCGCGCACACACACATACACACACACACAAACACACACACACACACACACACACAGAGTCAGAGAGAGACACAGAGAGACAGAGAGAGACACACACACAGAGACAGACACAGACACAGACAGAGAAGGACAGAGAGCTGGGGAGGGAAAAAGAACATCTTTATACAGGACTTTGTTACTTAAAGATCTGGATTTTAAAATATATAACAAGGTTCATGGATACTTGGATATGAATTTGCAAGCTGTAAGTTCTTCTCACAAGACTAAGCAAAATAATGTTTCAATGTCTGTTAAGAATGAATTGAGGGCCAAGGAGACAGCATAGTCAGTAAAGTCCTTGCCATGAAAGAACAATGACCCGATTTTGATCCCAGTACCTATAAAATCATCTAGGGGTGGGGATGAACATTTGCAATCTCGGGTCTGTAGAGTAAGAGTCAGACAGATCTATGACATGTTCTCTGCTCATCCAGTCTATCCCTACTGGATATCCCAGGTATCTCTTCCCTGCTTAAAAACATGGAAGCTTTTGAGAAAGGACTGCTTTGATTCACATCCTCTCTCTCTCTCTCTCTCTCTCTCTCTCTCTCTCTCTCTCTCTCTCTCTCTCTCTCTCCCCCCCCTCCCTCCCTCCCTCTCTCTCTTTCTCTCTCTCTGTCTCTGTCTCTCTCTCTGTCTCTGTCTCTCTCTGTCTCTCTCTTTCTGTGTTTGTGTGTGTGTGTGTGTGTTTGGTTGTATGTACATGTAAAGGCCTATAAAACATCACATATATATATGGAAGAGGTCATCCTGCAAAAATCAGTTCCCTTCTGCCTCCATTCAAGTTTCAAATATTAAACTCTGGTCTTCAGATTTGGTACTAAGTGTCCTTACCTCACTGAGCCATCTGGCAGGCTGACATTTTGTTATACAACATTGGTAAGCATTTAAAGCATTTTTCTATAGTTTATTAAGTGTGTGCACCTATACTACTTCCGATGAGGAAAGGTTTCATTATTATTATTTTCAAGAACAAAGGCAGAAGAGCAGATGACTGGAACCTTTCTCCACGGGATCCTCTGCCCTGCACTCTGCTTCTGGTGTTTGCTGGAACCACTTCTGTCTCTCCAGCTCGCCAATGTGTGTGCTCAGCTCTCCCCTTTTAGTGCTCTTGCTGTGCCATACTCAGCAGGAAAATGTGAGCTAGGGTCTCTGGTTGAATACAGAGAGATATTGCCTCTTGGCTGTATCCAGGTGTTGCCTTCCTTAGAGTCCTTCACTAACTGTCTCTCTCCAATCACCTCCATGCTAGTCTACCTTTGATGTGAAGTAGGTCAGTAAAAGCTGTTCTCTAGACTCCAGACACCAAAATTTCAAGGAGCAGAATCAAAAGAGTGATGTAATATGCAGTGACTGGAGACTCCAAACGTAAGGCAGCTGAAGTCTCAGAGTGGGAAGAGGGAAGAGTTGGTCTTACAGAGCAGGCCATGGGATCCCTGAAATCATTTCTGCTTTTGAGATGTAGCATCCCTGGCCTTTGGCTGATATCACTGCCCCATGAAATGTGTGACAGCATCTACTGGAACTGTGAGGATGGGCCCTCAGGTTGTCCTCTCCCCAACTACTCTTTCTTCACAATGACTGATGAGACTGATTGTTCTCTGAAGTTCCCTCCAGTCCAATAAGTCTTGTCTTCTCCTTTGCAACCAAGGGAATGCAGCACTTTCCTTGGCTTGAATGGAGGACACAGAGAATCCTCTTGGCCTAGGATCCTGCATTAAGGAAACTTCATTAGACAAGCCTTCTCTTCTCAAAGGAAGAGGAAACAAGGAAGTAGCTTCTGTGATAGGTAAGTCAGCCATGTATTCTTGCACTGACCCTTCTGTTCAAAATTTGTTAGCAATTCCTTAGCAGCAGATTTAATAGTTCTATGTAGAATTTGATGGAAATAGGACCATTGTTGTTTAAGTGGTAACAGGATTTTCATGTTCCCAAATTCATGACTAAGAAACCTGGTTACTATATTGAAGTGATGGAATGTATAGGATTTTTTTCATTACTCTTAATTTTCGCAAACTTAAGTGTATCCTGGATATTTCATGAAGTTATTCTATAAATATATAGAAGGAACACCTTACCTAATAGAATTAATGATTCTCATGTAATAAAGATGAACAGGTAAGAGGCCTTTGTGCCCAAAAAGAGCACTTTTGCATTAGGAGTAAGGCCGATACAAGTAGCAAGAATGGAAGTTATAGCCTGAAGGAGCAGGAAGGTGGCTCAGTGCGGAGACTTGTGCAATATAAGCGTAAGGACAAGAGTTTGAATCTTCAGAGACCACATAAATCTGGCAGGGATGGCGACTGCCTGTAATTTCAGCATTGAGATAATAGAGACCGGATTTCTTGGTCAAGTTGGCTAGTTATATGTGCTGGAATTCACCAGCTCTGGACTTTGCTAGAAACCTTACTTCAATAAATAATGTGAAAAGTGACTGAGGAAGAAATGTAAATCAATGTGGGGAACTCCATATGTACACAAACAAATCTGCACATGTATAACATGTATATATATGTAATATGTCATATTATATGAATCCTAATTCATATAATTTCTAATTATTTTTAATATTTAGATTAGGCAATGATATAGATCACTTTACTCAATTTTCCTTAAGGCTATAGTCATCCTTAAAATGCACATTACAGATTATCTATTTGATATATTTATATTTCAAAATTATATAACTTTGTTATAAATTGTTACACAAATTCCATTTTCCACCATTCTGCTTTATCAATATGTATTTTACATGTTTTATCACTAGTTTTAATTTCTTTAAAGGTTTTTTTATTTATTATATGCAAGTATACTGTAGCTGTCTTCAGACACTACAGAAGAGGGCGTCAGATCTTGTTATGGATGTTATGAGTCACCACGTGGTGGTTGCTGGGATTTGAACTCAAGACCTTCGGAAGAGCATTCGGTGCTCTTAACTGCTGAGTCATCTCTCCAGCCTCAAATTTTTCACTTTTTATTTTATGTTATATATAAAAAAAACTTATGAAGTACATTTAACAGTATCCCTTCTCCTCTCCCAACCCCTCCCAGATCCTACCTCAACCCATTCCCCACCCAGCTTCATCTTTTTTTTTCTTATAAAATGACAAAAAAACATACTAAACTAAATTTAAAAAGCATAAAACAAAAATAACCAAAATAAAATAAAGCATCCACAAGCAGGAAAAAAAAACCCTACATAAAGTCTATTTTGTTTTGGCTAAGTACTTGTGGGCAGAGAACCTACCCTGGAGTGTGGTTGATATACTCAGTGAAACTTTGGAGAAAACTGATTGTTCCCTAACTCAGCAGGCACTAATTGAAAGTAGCCACTTGGTTAGGGGTATGATCTAACATCCATACTCATTCTCAGTGCTCAGATTCTTGTCCAGTTTGAACCTGTGCAGGTCTAGTGTGTGCTATTACTGTCTCTTCTCTGTGGATTTATAGGTATATTGCACTCTTCTTCCTTGCCCTTCAATATATTATTTTATATATCAATTAGTCATTCCAACGTAAACTCATGGATATTTATCTCACATTTAACAATACTCCAAATAGTGTATGGAATGCCCAGGGCCAATTCTTTCTACATAACTTTGTGTCCCTTGACATTATCATCTTTTTTTCTCCTTCATGTTCATGACCTTCCTGAAGATGACTCTACTCTCATTTATATGAGTTCAGCCAATTGTGTACCACTTCTAAACTAATCTGTAGGCCACTTCTTTGTCTTTAGGATATTTTACTCGTCTAATAGTTCCTAGGCCTATTCATGTTCCAAATGACACAAATGTTAATTTATGTTATATAACTGCCATCTCAGAGGCGTACTGCTGAATAAACTTACTCTTTTTTTATACTTCATTCTTTATTTTTTATTTGATAAATTCTTTATTTACATTTTCAAATGATTTCCCCTTTCCTGGATCACCCCTCCCCAAAAGTCCTATAAACCCTCTTCCATCCTTCTGCTCCCCAATCCACCCCTTCCCTCTTCCCTGTCCTGGTATTCCCCTATACTGCTGCACTAAGCCTTTCCTGAACCAGGGGCTTCTCCTTCCTACTTCTTGGGCATCATTTGATATGTGGATTGTGTCTTGGTTATTCCAAGCTTCTAGGCAAACATCCGCTTATCAGTGAATGTACACCATGAGTATTCTTTTGAGACTGGGTTACCTACTTAGGATAATGTTCTCCAGTTCCATCCATTTGTCTAAAAATTTCATGAATTCATTGTTTCTAATGGCTGAATAGTATACTCCATTGTGTATATATACCACACTTTTTGTATCCATTCCTCCATTGAGGGACATCTGGATTCTTTCCAGCTTCTAGATATTATAAATAGGACTGCTATGAATATAGTGGAGTATGTATCCTTATTGCATGCTGGAGAATCCTCTGGGTATATGCCCAGTAGTGGTATAGCAGGGTCCTCTGGAAGTGTGGTGCCCAGTTTTCTGAGGAACCACCAGGCTGATTTCCAGAGTGGTTTTACCAGCTTGCAATCCCACAAGCAGTGAAGGAGTGAGTGTTCCTTTCTCTACATCCTCCCTAACACGTGCTGTCTCCTGAGTTTTTATTCGATATATTTTTTATTTACATTTCAAATGATTTCCCCTTTCCTGGCTCCCCACTATAAGTCCCCTAAGCCCTCTTCCCTCCCCCTGTTCCCCCATCTACCCCTTCCCACTTCCATGCTCTGGTATTGTGCTATACTCCTACACTGAGCCTTTCCAGAATCAGGGGCCACTCCTCCGTTCTTCTTGGACATCATTTGATATGTAGATTATGACTTCGGTAATCCAAGTTTCTACTCTAATACCTGCTTATCAGTGAGTGCATACCATGACTGATCTTTTGAGACTGGGTTACCTTACTTAGTATGATGTTCTCCAGCTCCATCCATTTGTCTAAGAATTTTGTGAATTCATTGTTTCTAATGGCTGAATAGTACTCCATTGTGTAAATATACCACATTTTTGTATCCATTCCTCTGTTGAGGGACACCTGGGTTCGTTCCAACTTCTGGCTATTACAAATAGGGCTGCTATGAACATAATGGAACATGTATCCTTATTACATGCTGGAGAATCCTCTGGGTATATGCCCAGGAATGGTATAGCAGGGTCCCCCAGAAGTGAAGAGTCCAGTTTTCCGAGGAACCACCAGACTGATTTCCAGAGTGGTTGTACCAATTTGCAACCCCACCAGCAGTGGAGAAGTGTTCCTCTTTCTCCACATCCTAGCCAGAACCTGTTTTCTCCTGAGTTTTTTTATCTTGGCCATTTTGACTTGTGTGAGGTGAAATCTCAGGGTTGTTTTGATTTGCATTTCCCTAATGACTAATGATGTTGAACATTTTTTAAGATGCTTCTCAGCCATCTGAAGTTCTTCAGGTGAAAATTCTTTGTTTAGCTCTGTCTCCATTTTCAATAGGGTTATTTGGTTTTCTGGGGTGTAACTTCTGGAATTCTTTGTATATATTGAATATTAGCCCTCTGTCAGATGTAGGGTTGGTGAATATCTTTTCCCAATTTGTTGGTTGCTGATTTGTCCTTTTGATGGTGTCCTTTGCCTTACAGAAACTTTGTAATTTTATGAGGTCCCATTTGTCAATTCTTGATCTTAGAGCATAAGCTATTGGTGTTCTGTTCAGGAACTTTTCCCCTGTGCCCATGTCCTCAAGTGTCTTTCCCAGTTTCTTTTCTATTAGTTTCAGTGTGTCTGGTTTTATGTGGAGGTCCTTGATCCACTTGGAGTTGAGCTTAGTACAAGGAGATAAAGATGGATCAATTCACTTTCTTCTGCATGCTGACCTCCAGTTGAACCAGCACAATTTGTTGAAAAGGCTAACTATTTTCCACTAGATGTTTTCAACTCCTTTGTTGAAGATCAAGTGGCCATAGGTATGTGGGTTCATTTATGGATCTTCAATCCTATTCCATTGATCTGCCTACCTGTCACTATACCAATACCATGCAGTTTTTAACACTATTGCTCTGTAGTATTGCTTGAGGTCCGGGACACTGATTCCCCCAGAATTTCTTTTGTTGTTGAGAATACTTTTAGCTATCCTGTGTTTTTTGTTATTCCAGATGAATTTGAGAATTGCTCTTTCTAACTCTATGAAGAACTGAATTGGGATTTTGATGGGTATTGCATTGAATCTGTATATTGCTTTTGGCAAGATGGACATTTTAACTATATTAATCCTGCCAATCCACGAACATGGCAGATTTTTTTCCATTTTCTGAGGTCTTCTTCCATTTCCTTCTTCAGAGACTTGAAGTTCTTGTCATACAGATCTTTCACTTGTTTGGTCAGAGTCACACCCAGGTACTTTATATTGTTTGTGGCTATTGTGAAGGGTGTCATTTCCCTAATTTCTTTCTCAGCCTGCTTATCCTTTGAGTATAGGAAGGCTCTTTCTAGTTCTTTCTCAACTCTGGCTCACTGGTTCAACTCAGCTGTTCTGATTCAAACTCTTCTCCAACTCAGCTGATTCAGTCTGGCTTCTTTCAGCTCTGTACTGAATTGCTCTCCTTGACTTTAAACTAGCTCTGGCCATTTGTTCTAATCTTCTGGCTCCTTCATATTCTCTGGTTCCAACTGCCCCTGCTGACCTGCACAGAACTGCATGAACTCATGAATAAACTTGAACTACACTGCACTGCACTCACTGCACTGACTCCCAGCTGACTCTCTCTCTCTCTCTCTCTCTCTCTCTCTCTCTCTCTCTCTCTCTCTTTCTGTGCTGCGCTTAAATAACTTCTTTCTTGTGCTGTTCTCATGAAAGTTGGCTGTATCCTATCTCTGACTCATTCTGTTAAAACTCTGATTCTTCACTTTCTTTGCTTCTCAAGTAGACACCGCTTTCAAACATGGTTGCATCCTTGTTTGGTATTATAGGTCTTCATAAGAAGGGTGTGTCTGTATTCTGATCAGAGGGATTAATGTTGTGCAGCCTCTCAGTATTCCGTCAGATCACACAGACCTGGTCTTTGGATGTGATCCCTTCCTAGATTAGCCAGGCTGCTGTATGAAAATTACTCTACACAGAATTCTCTTCTTTAAAAAGCCAACTAGTCAACTAGTATAACATTGTATACAGTTCATACGTGTACCATATTTTAAAAATCTATTCAGTCATGATGGATGTATCTCTTGATGACTGAGTTTTGTTTCCATGAACATAGCTATTGTTCATCTCTCTGCCACAGTCCTTTCAGTCTTTTGAATAGATACACAGAAATGGCACTACTGGACCATATTGAAATTCTATTCTTAATGTTTTTGATTAATGGTCATACTTTTAACCCAAAATTTATATGGTAATTTACAATACTGTGAACAACTGATTCCTTTGCCATAGGTTGCCAACATGCCTTACTTCTGCTGTTTTACAATCTAATCTAGTAAGTATCTGCCACAGTCCTTTCAGTCTTTTGAATAGATACACAGAAATGGCACTACTGGACCATATTGAAATTCTATTCTTAATGTTTTTGATTAATGGTCATACTTTTAACCCAAAATTTATATGGTAATTTACAATACTGTGAACAACTGATTCCTTTGCCATAGGTTGCCAACATGCCTTACTTCTGCTGTTTTACAATCTAATCTAGTAAGTATGAGTTAAGGTCAAACTTTTTGTTTGTACTTCTTAACGATTAGAGATGATAAACAATGCTTCATGTGTGTATTTCCCATTCATATGTGTTCATTGCAGAAATGTTGATTGGGTTCTTTGTTCACTCGTCCTTAGTGAGGAGCTGAGTCTCTTGTGTGTTTTGAATATTAGTATCTTACTTGATGTTTAATGAGAAACATCTCCTTAACCCATCCGGGTCTTATCTCTATTTTAAATCATTCTTTTGCTAAGCACAAGCTTTTTTATTTCTTGTCCAGCTTGTTTATTTCTGCTGTTACCGACCTTGCCTTTTGTGTCCCACACAAGCAATCACTGTCCACTCCAATGCAAGTTACCCTTGAGAATTGCTTCCGTGACTTTCAAACTTTTCTGTTGTGTGTGTGTTTTATCCATGAAGAGTTGATTCCTATGTAAAGGGTAAGATGAGAGTTTAGCTTCATTCTTCTATGCATCATCTAGTTTTCCCCTCACCGTTTGTCAGAGATGTTCATTTCCCCATAGTGTATTCTTGACATTTTGCTGATAATCACCAAACTATAAAAATGTGAATTAATTCTGAAATTTTCCATTCTTTTGAAGTAGTAAATGTGTTGGCCTTAAAGCCAGTGCCATGCTGATTGATCATTGTGCTGTAAAGTACCTTTAAATCTACCAGGAGAACGTTCATGCCAATGTTCTTTCTACTTAGGGTTGGTTAGGCTTTTGTAGTTCTATAAATGTTCTTCTTTTTAAGTTCCTGTTTTATTCTTCATAATATCCATAGCTTTTTTCTTTTTCTTTCATTTTGTGATTATAATATTATTGCATCATTTCTCTCTTCTGTTTTCTCCTTCCAATCACTTTCATTTACTTTTCATTGCTCCCTTTCAAATTCATGGACATTTTTTCATGGCTTCACATGTTCTGAGTTCTTGGCTAGGTTTTTATTACCAGACATGTCAGGACTATTAAACTATTTTTTATTTACTCTTTTCTTATATAATGTATTGTGATTGCAGTTTACCCTCCTTGTACTTCTACATCTTCTCTATCCCCTAGATTCACTTTTCCTCTGATTTCCTTCAGAAAGGAGAAGACCTCTCGGGATATCAGCAGAACATGGCATGGCAAGAGAAAAATCAGACTAGACACAAAGTCTCACATAAAATTTGGGCATAATGGATATTTTAATAAAAATATTTTTTGTGAGGAATAAATTTGAAATTCTGATTAGGGTTCATTATATCTGTAAATCATTCTTTTAAATAGTATATTGATAGTGTATATAAAATCTATTGATTTGTACCTTGTAACTTACTGAGCTTATTGTTCATGTTTAGTTGTTGTTTTAGAAGTTTAGGGTTAATTTTTAACATGTAAGCTCGTGCTACCTAATGGTTATTCATATTTTTCTACTTGAATATTTTTATGCCTTGCTTAATTGTTCTAGCTATTACTTTTGGCACTATGTTGTCAAAATTCTACTCATGAAAGCCAAATAAAATATGTGGCAACTCTACTTGTTCCATAAAAAGAGACTAAAATAAATTTTTATTCATAAAGCACACGAGTCTTTGGTATACATGTAATTATTTTTACACAGTCACACACACACATATATATGCACTCCATCAATTGCTATATTTCTTCTGTTAAGTGTAGGGACTTCCTCATTTATAACATAATTTTCACTCTCTTGATCTTTTGCAAATTCTGAGCAGATAAACATAGCTGCTATAAGGTGGGGTATATTCTACCTGTGATATGCATAGCAGTCTACGGCTATCCCTATGAGCTCTTTCTCTGTCAGCTCTGACACTCTTTTAGCCCACTCTTCTGTGATGTTCCCTGAGGCTTGTGTTGGAGGAAGTTGTTACAAATGATTCACTCTCATTAAATTTTGTTCAAGTGGATCAAGGACCTCCACATAAAACCAGATGCACTGAAATGAATGGAAAAGAAAGTGGGGAAGAACCTAGAACACACAGGGACAAAGGAAAAAATTTCTGAACAGAACACCAACGGCTTCTTCTCTAAGATCAATAATCAAGAAATGGGACCTCATAAAATTGTGAAGTTTCTGTAAGGTAAAGGACACCGTCAATAGGACAAATTGGCAACCAACAGATTGGGTAAAGATCTTTACCAACCCTACATCTGATAGGGGGATAATATCCAATACATACAAAGAACTCAGGAAGCTAAACTCCGGAGAACCAAATAACGCTATTAAAAATAGGGTACATAGCTAAACAAAGAATTCTCAAATGAAGAATCCCTAATGGCGGAGAAGCATTAAAGAAATGTTCGAAATACTTAATCATCAGGGAAATGCAAATCAAAATAACCCTGAGATTCTACCTCACACCTGTTAGAATGTCTAAGACCAAAAACTGAGGTGACAACAGATTCAGGCAAGGATATGGAGAAAGAGGAACACTCCTCCATTGTTGGTGGGATTCCAACTGGTATAACCACTATGGAAATCAGTTTGGGAGTTCCTTAGAAATTTGAACATAGTACTACCATAGGACCCAGCTATACCACTCCTGGGCACATACCCAAAATATGCTCCAACATATAACAAGAATACATGCTCTACTATGTTCATAGCAGCCTTATTTATAATAACCAGAAACAAGAAAGAACCCAGATGATCTTCAAAAGGAATGGATACAGAAAATGTGGTACATTTACACAATGGATTACTACTCAGATATTAAAAACAATGAATTCATGGAATTTTTAGGTAAATGGATGGAATGAGAAAATATCATTCTTAGTGAGGTAACCCACTCACAAAAGAACACACATGGTATGCACTCAATGATAAGTACATATTAGCCCTAAAGCTCGAAATACCCAAGATATAATTCATAAACCACATAAACTCAAGAAGGAAGATCAAAGTGTGGATGTTTCAGTCCTTCTTAGAACAAAATACTTAAGGGAGGAAATACAGAGACAAAATGTGGAGCAGCGACTGAAGGAAAGACCATCCAGAGACTGCCCCATCTGGGGATTCATTCTATATACTTACTCCAAACCCAGTCACAATTGCGGATGCCAAGATGTGCTGAAAGGAGACTAATAGAGCTCTCTCCCAAGAGCTCTTCCAGAGCCTGACAAATACAGAGGCAGATGTTTGCATTCAACCATTGGACTGAGGACAGGGTCCCCAATGGAGGAGTTAGAGAAAGGACTGAAGGAGCTGAAGGGTTTGCAACCCCATAGGAAGAACAACAATATCAATAAATCAGATCCCCTGAGCTCCTAGGGATTAAACTACCAAAGAGGGGCAACCCATGGCTCCAACTGCAAATGAGCAGAGGATGGCCTTTAGGGGCATCAATGAGAGGAGATGCCCTTGCTTCTATAAAGGCTTGATGCCCCAGTATAGAGGAATACCAGAACAGGGAAGTAGTAGTTGGATGGGTGGGTGGGTGATCACCCTCACAGAAGCAGGGGGAGGGAGGATGGGATGGGGGTTTCTGGAGGGGAAATCGGGAAAGGCAATAATATTTGAAATGTAAATAAATAAAATATCCAAGAGTGTAGGAGAATACCAGGACAGGGAAGTGGGAAGGGTTGATTGGGGAACAGGGGGAGGGAAGAGGGCTTATGGGACTTTAGGGGAGGGGCATCCAGGAAAGGGGAAATCATTTGAAATGTAAATAAAGAATATATCAAATAAAAAATAAAATAAAAAAGAGTGAACCACTGCTCTAGTGGTTATATTTTCTTGTATTCAGAAACCAAAAAATAAAATAAGAATACAACAACAAAACTCTGAAGCAAGGATCTTCAAAGAAGAGAAAACACACTATGTTTATCTTTATCTTAATTTTTATACTTTACTTGGTATAAAATCTCCAAGTTTCCCCCAGTTTTTACAGATTTTATTTTTATTTACAACCAAATAAAACTCATTTGTTTATGTGTAAAATTTTTATTTTTCCAGTGATTTTTACATGATTTCATGTTGCTTGCTAATTTTTTCACTTTTTCTTTTTTTTAATTTTTTATTGAATATCATCTTCACTTACATTGCCAATGGTAAAACCTTCCCAGATATTCTCACTCCCCTAAGACTCCCCAACCCCTCCCCTTCCTCTTTCCCCACTGCCTCCACATATATGCTCTCCACCCAACACATTCCCTCCTCCCCCCGCCTCGTTTCCCTTTGTTCAGGCCTCTGTTGAGCCTTTACCTGATCAAGGACCATTCCTCCCACTGATGCCCAACAAAGCCTTCTTCTGCCACATTTTTGGCTGGAACCATGTGTGCCCCTTGGTTGATGGTTCGGTCTCTGGGAGTCTTGGGGCATCTGGGTGGCCCAAATCATTTTTCTTCCCATGGGGCTGTAAACCCCTTCAGCTCCTCTGGACCACCCTCCAGCTCCTCCATTAGAGACCCCATGCCCAGTCCAATAGTTGGTTGCTAGCATCTGCCTCTGAATTTGTAAGGCTCTGGCAGGGCCCCTCCGGAGACAACCATGGCATGCTCTTTTTGGTATACACTTCTTGTTGTCCATAGTAGTCCAGTTTGTTGACTGTTTTTAAGATGAATCCCCTTAAGATGAATTAAAGGTCTCTGGGTGGCCTTTACTTCAGTCTATGCTCCACACATTGTCTCCTTTATTGCTCCTGTGGCTATTTTGTTCCTTTTCTTAGAGGAACCAAAGCATCTTCACTTAAGTCCTGCTTCTTGAGCTTGGTGAGCTTTTGGGCTAACATCCGCTTATTAGTGGTGCATACCATGTGTGTTCTTTTGTGATTGGGTTGCCTTGTAGGATGACACTTTCTAGTTCCATCCATTTGCCTAAAAATTTTATGAATCCATTGATTTTAATAGCTGAATAGTACTCCATTGTATATATATATAACATAGTTTCTGTATCCGTTTCTCTGTTGAGGGACATCTGGGTTCTTTCCATCTTCTGGCTATTATAAATAAAGACAGCTATGAACATAGAGGAGCATGTGTCCTTACTACCTGTAGGAACATCTTCTGGGTATATGCCCAGGAGTGGTACAACTGGGTTCGCTGGTAGTACTATGTCTAATTTTCTGAGGAATCGCCAAGCTGATTTCCAGAGTGGTTTTACCAGCTTGCCATCCCACTAACAATGGAGAAGTGTTCCCTTTTCCCCACATCCTCCCCAACAACTGCTGTCCCGTGAGTTTTTCATCTTAGCCATCTGACTGGTGTAAGGAGGAATCTCAGTGTTGTTTTGATTTGCATTTCCCTGATAACTAAGGATGCTGAATATTTCTTTAGGTGCTTTAGAGTCATTTTCATTTGCTCAGTTGAGAATTCCCTGTTTAGCTCTGTACCCCATTTTTAATAGGGTTATTTGACTCTCTGGAGACTAACTTCTTGAGTTCTTTGTATACATTGGATACTAGCCCTCTATCGGATGTAGAGTTGCTAAAGATCTTTTCCCAATTTGTTGGTTGCCATTTTGTCCTATTGACTGTGTCCTTTGCTTTACAGAAGCTTTGCAGTTTTATGAGGTCCCATTTGTTGATTCTTGTTCTTAGAGCGTAAGCCATTGGTGGTCTGTTCAGGAACTTTTCCACTGTGCCCATATTAGTCCCCACTTTCTCCTCTATAAGCTTCAGTGTATCTGGTTTTATGTGTAGATCCTTGATCCACTTAGACTTGAGCTTTATACAAGGAGATAAGAATGGGTCAATTTGCATTTTTCTGCATGCAGATCTCCAGTTGATCCAGCACCATTTGTTAAAAATGCTATCTTTTTTCCACTGGATGTTTTTAGCTCCTTTGTCAAATATCAAGTGACCGAACATGTGTGGGTTCATTTCTGGGTCTTCAATTCTATTCCATTGATCTTCCTGCCTGTCTGCATACCAATACCAAAGAGTTTTTACCACTACTGCTCTGTAGTGGAGCTTGAGGTCATGGATGGTGATTCCCCCAGAAGATCTTCTGTTGTAGAGAATAGTTTTTGCTGTCCTGGGTTTTTTGTTATGCCAGATGAATTTGAGAATTGTTCTTTCTAGCTCTATGAAGAATTGATTTGGGATTTTGATTGGGATTGCATTTTATCTGTAGATTGCTTTTGGCAAGATGGCCATTTTTATTATATTGATTCTACCAATCCATGAATATGGGAGATCTTTCCACCTTCTAAGACTTTCTTCGGTTTCTTTCTTTAGAGACATAAAGGCCTTGTCATATTCATCTTTCACTTGCTTCGTTAGGGTCATACCTAGGTATGACATATTATTTGGGACTATTGTGAAGGGTGCCATTTCCCTAATTTCTTTCTCACCTTGTTTATCCTTTGAGTGGAGGAAGGCTAGTGATTTGCTTGAGTTAATTTTATATCCAGCCACTTTGCTGAAGTTGTTTATCAGCTTTAGGAGTTCTCTGGTGGAAGTCTTTGGGCCACTTAAGTATACTATCATATTATCTGCAAATAGTGATATTTTGACTTCTTCTTTTCCAATTTGTATGCCTTTGACATCCTTTTGCTGCCTGATTGCTCTGGCTAGGACTTCAAGTACTATATTGGATAGATAGGGAGAGAGTGGGCAGCCTTGTCCTGTCCCAGATTTTACTGGGATTGCTTCAAGTTTCTCTCCATTTAACTTGATGTTGGCTACTGGCTTGCAGTATATTGTTTTTACTATGTTTAGGTATGGGCCTTGGATTCCCAATCTCTCCAAGACTTTTATCATGAAGGGATGCTGGATTTTGTCAAAAGCCTTTTTAGCATCTAATGAAATGACCATGTGTTTTTTTCCTTTAGTTTGTTTATGTATCAAATTACATTGACAGATTTCCGTATATTGAACCATCCCTGCATCCCTGGGATGAAGTCTACCTGATCATGGTGCATAGTTTTGATGCAGTCTTGGATTTGGTTGGCCAGCATTTTGTTCAATATTTTTTGCATCAATGTTCATGAGGGAGATTGGTCTGAAGTTCTCCTTCCTTATTTGGTCTTTGTTTGGTTTAGGTATAAACGTGATTGTGGCTTCATAGAATGAGTTGGATAGTATTCCTTGAGTTTCTATTTTGTGGAAAAGTTTGAAGATTATCAGTATTAACTCTTCTTTGAAGATCTGATAGAATTCCCACTAAACCCATCTGGTCATGGACTTTTTTTTTTTTTTTAATGGGAGTCTGTTAATGACTGCTTCTTTTTCCTCAGGACTTATGGGACTATTTAGATGATTTATCTGATCTTGTTTTAATGTGGGCACCTGGTAGGTATCTAGAAAGAATACCCAAGACATAATTCACATATTCAATCATGTCCAAGAAGAACGGAGGAGTGGTCCCTGGTTCTGGAAAGATTGAGTGCAGCAGTATAGGAGAATACCAGAACAGGGAAGTGGGAAGGGGTAGATGGGGGAACAGGGGGCTTATGGGACTTTTGGGGAGTGGGGAGCCAGAAAAGGGGGAAATCATTTGAAATGTAAATAAAGAATATACTGAATTTAAAAAAATAACAGGCCCAATGGACACTGGAATAAAATATTAATGCACTTTTAATAATTTTTTTCTAATTAAAAAACAAAGAAAGTTGTCCATTTCATCCAGGTTTTCAAACCTTGTTGAGTATAAGCTCTTGTAGTAGGATCTGATGATTTTTTGGATTTCCACAGTTTCTGTTATGTTTCCCTTTTCATTTCTGATTTTATTAATTTGGATACTGTCTCTGTGCCCTCTGGTTATTCTGTCTAAGGGTTTATCTATCTTGTTGATTTTCTCAAAGAACCAGCTCCTTGTTTTGATGATTCTGTGAATAGTTCTTTTTGTTTCTGCTTGGTTGATTTCGGCGCTAATTTTGATTATTTTCTGCCATCTACTCCTCTTGGGGGTATTTGCTTCCTCTTGTTCTAGAGCTTTCAAGTGCTCTGTCAAGCTGTTAGTGTAAGCTCTCTCCATTCTTTTTGGAGGCACTCAGAGCTATGAGTTTTCCTCTTAATACTGCTTTCATTGTGTCCTATAAATTCTGGTATGATGTGTCTTCATTTTCATTAAATTCTAAAAAGTCTAATTTCTTTCTTTATTTGTTCCTTGACCAAGCTATCATTGAGGAGAACATTGTTCATGGTCCATGTGTATGTGTGTTTTTCCATTGCTTTTGTGTGAGCTTAAGACCAGCCTTAGGCTGTGGTGATCTGATAAAATTCATGAAATAATTTCAACATTTCTATATCTTTTGAGGCCCATTTTGTGACCAATTATATGGTAAATTTTTGAGAAGATACCATGAGGTGCTGAGGAGAAGGTATATTCCTTTGCTTTAGGGTGGAATGTTTTATAAGTATCTGTTAGATCCCTTTGGTCCATAACTTCAGTTATTTTCATTATATCCCTGTTTAGCTTCTGATTCCATGATTTGTCCATTTTTGAGAGTGGGGTGTTGAAGTCTCCCACTATTATTGTGTGGGGTACAATGTGTGCTTTGAGCTTTACTAAAGTTTCTTTACTGAATATGGGTGCCCTTGTGTTTGGAGCATAGATGGTCAGAATTGAGAGTTCATCTTGGTAGATTTTTCCTTTGACCAGTATGAAGTGTCCCTCCTTATCTTTTTTGACAACTTTTGTCCGAATCAATTTTATCTGATATAAGAATGGCCACTGCAGCTTGTTATTTGGGACAATTTGCTTGGAGAATTGTTTTCCAATCTTTGACTCTTAAATAGTAACTGTCTTTGTCACTGAACACTGTTTTGTATGCAACGAAACGTTGGGCCCTGTTTACGTATCCAGTCTGTTAGTCTATGTGGCTTGCTATTTTCTTGTTTCCTTTTTAGATAGTAGCATGCCTTATACCGTACACCTTGTGATGACAAACCCAGATTTTATTTCTATAAGGATTTGGTTATCAACAATTTATTTCTGAAAGACAGAGTATTTATATGTCCTTTTCTTGGGTTGCAGTAGCTTTTGTTCAGGATTTTGCATGTTTCATTTTATTTCCATACAGTTTGCAAGGTTTCTATTGATAAACCCCAGACTTCTCTTAAGGGTTTCAATTGCACATATAACTAACTTTCCCTTGCTCCCTTTTTGTCTTTCTAGGGCAATTAGACAACATAAGGAGGTCAAAGGGATACAAATTGGAAAGGAAGAAGTCAAACTATCATTATTTGCAGATGGCATGATAGTCTACCTAAGTGACCCAAAAACTCCACTAGAGAGCGCCTACAGCTGATAAACAACTTCAGCAAAGTGGCAGGTTATAAAATCAACTCAAGCAAATCAGTGGCCTTCCTATACTCAAAGGATAAGCAGGCTGAGAAAGAAATTAGGGAAATGACCCCCTTCACAATAGCCACAAACAGTATAAAGTACCTTGGGGTGACTCTTACTAAACATGTGAAAGATCTGTATGACAAGAACTTCAAGACTCTGAAGAAGGAAATGGAAGAAGACCTCAAAAAATGGGAAAACATCCCATGCTCATGGATCGGCAGAATCAATATAGTTAAAATGGCCATTTTGCCAAAAGCAATATACAGATTCAATGCAATACCCATCAAAATCCCAACTCAATACTTCACAGAGTTAGAAAGAGCAATTATTAAATTCATCTGGAATAACAAGAAACCCAGGATAGCTAAAACTATTCTCAGCAACAAAAGAAATTCTGATGGAACCAGTATCCCTGACCTCAAGCAATACTACAGAGCAATAGTGTTAAAAACTGCATGGTATTGGTACAGTGACAGGCAGGCAGATCAATGGAACAGGATTGAAGATCCAGAAATGAACCCACACACCTATGGCCACTCGATCCTCGACAAAGGGGCTGAAAACATCCAATGGAAAAAAGATAGCCTTTTCAACAAATGGTGCTGGTTCAACTGGAGGTCAGCATGCAGAAGAATGCGAATTGATCCATCCTTGTCTCCTTGTACTAAGCTCAAATCCAAATGGATCAAGGACCTCCACATAAAGCCAGATACTCTGAAGCTAATAGAAAAGAAACTGGGGAAGACCCTTGAGGACATTGGTATAGGGAGAAAGTTTCTGAACAGAACACCAATAGCATATGCTCTAAGATCAAGAACTGACAAATGGGACCTCATAAAATTACAGAGTTTCTGTAAGGCAAAGGACACCATCAAGAGGACAAATCGGCAACCAACAAATTGGGAAAAGATCTTCACCAATCCTACATCAGATAGAGGGCTAATATCCAATATATATAAAGAACTCAAGAAGTTAGACTCCAGAAAACCAAACAACCCTATTAAAAAATGGGGTACAGAGTTAAACAAAGAATTCTCAACTGAAAAACTTCGGATGGCAGAGAAACACCTTAAAAAAATGCTCAACTTCATTAGTCATTAGGGAAATGCAAATCAAAACAACCCTGAAATTTCACCTTACACCAGTCAGAATGGCTAAGATTAAAAACTCAGGAGACAGCAGGTGTTGGAGAGGATGTGGAGAAAGAGGAACACTCCTCGATTGCTAGTGGGGTTGCAAATTAGTACAACCACTCTGGAAATCAGTCTGGCGGTTCCTCCGAAAACTGGGCACCTCACTTCCAGAAGATCCTGCTATACCACTCCTGGGCATATACCCAAAAGATTCCCCAGCATGTAATAAGGATACATGTTTCACTATGTTCATAGCAGCCCTATTTATAATTGCCAGAAGTTGGAAAGAACCCAGGTATCCCTCAACAGAAGAGTGGATGCAAAAAAATGTGGTATATCTACACAATGGAGTACTATTCAGCCATTAGAAACAATGAATTCATGAAATTCTTAGGCAAATGGATGGAGCTGGAGAATATCATACTAAGTGAGGCAACCCAGACTCAAAAGATCAATCATGGTATGCACTCACTAGTAAGTGGATATTAACCTAGAAAACTGGAATACCCCAAACATAATCCACACATCAAATGAGGTACAAGAAGAACGGAGGAGTGGCCCCTTGTTCTGAAAAGACTCAGTGACGCAGTATAGAGCAAAATCAGAACAGGGAAGTGGGAAGGGTTGGGTGGGAAAACAGGGGGAGGGAAGGGGACTGATGGGACTTTTGGGGAGTGGGGGTCCAGAAAAGGGGAAATCATTTGAAATGTAAATAAATATATCAATAAAAAAATTAAAAAAAAGAAATTTGTACTTCATTATGTAATTTCTTTTTTCCCCTTTATTGATATATTTATTTACATTTCAAATGACTTCCCCTTAGCTGGGTCCCCACTCCCCTCAAGTCCCATAAGCGCTCTTCCCTCCCCTTGTTCCTCCATCTACCCCTTCCCTCTTCCCTGTTCTAGTATTCCCCTATACTGTTGTATTGAGTCTTTCTAGAACCAGGGGCCACTCCTCTATTCTTTTTGGACATCATTTAATATGTGGATTATGTCTTGAGTATTCAAAGTTTCTAGGCTAATATCCACTTACAGTGAGTGCATACCATGATTGATCTTTTGAGACTGTGTTACCACATTTTTTGTATCCATTCCTCCATTGAAGGATACCTGGGTTCTTTCCAGCTTCTGGCTACTACAAATAGGGCTGCTATGAACATAGTGGATCATGTGTCCTTATTGTATGCTGAAGAATCCTCTGGGTATATGCCCAGGAGTGGTATAGCAGGGTCCTCAGGAAGTGTCATGCCCAGTTTTCTGAGGAACTGCCAGACTGATTTCCAAAGTGGTTGCACCATCTTGCAATCCCACTAGCAGTGGAGGAGTGATCCTCTTTCTCCACATCCTCGCCAACACCTGCTGTCTCCTGAGTTTTTGACCTTAGCTATTCTGACTGGTGTGACGTGAAATCTCAGGGTTTTTTTGATTTGCATTTCCCTAATGATTAATGATGTTGAACATTTCTTAAGGTGCTTCTCAGCCCTCCGAAGTTCTTCATGTGAAAATTCTTTGTTTAGCTCCATACCCCATTTTTAATGGGGTTATTTGGTTCTCTGGGTTCTACCTTCTTGAGTTCTTTGTATATATTAGATATTAGCCCTCTGTCTGATTTAGGGTTGGTGAAGATCCTTTCCCAATCTGTTGGTTGACGTTTTGTCCTTTTGACAGTGTCCTTTGCCTTACAGAATCTTTGTAGTTTTATGAGGTCCCATTTGTCAATTCTTGATCTTAGAGCGTAAGCTATTGGTGTTCTATTCAGGAACCCTTGAGGACATGGGCACAGGGGAAAAGTTCCTGAATAGAATACCAGTAGATTATGTAATTTCTTACTGTTGTTTTTAAAATTCTTTATATAGAATGATTACAAGTGTTTTTCCAATATTTATTTATTTTTATACAGTTTACATCCCATTGCAGTCCCTTCTCCCTCCTCTCACCCAAGTCCTGCCCTTGAGAATCCCCTCCCCTAGTGGAGCATCTGGGATGGAAGTCTTCCCACCCACCACAATTTGCACCAGGGAGCTAGGAGACTCCACAGCCTTCTGTGTACAGCCTGCCAGGAAAGAGTGATCTCACAGCAGTGCTTTCACTTCTGAACACAGAGGTAAGATTTCTACCTTCTCTCTGGAGGGGACCAGCTAGGACCACACCAGACATAAGATCAGTGGAGCAGCTGGGATGGTAGTCTTCCTGCTGCCATTTGTACTAGGGAGCCAGGAAACTCCACAGCCTTCTGTGCATAGCCCACCAGAAGAGACAGATCTCCCAGCAGTGCTTTCACTTTTGAGCTCAGAGTAGTATGGACACAGGCTTACAGGCCCATAGGAGGAACAAACTCCAGCTACAGACAACAATACCAACTAGCACCAGAGATAACCAGATGGCGAAAAGAAAGCACAAGAATCCTACCAACAGAAACCAAGGCCATATGGCAACATCAGAACCCAGTTCTCCCACCACAGCAAGTCCCAGATACCCCAACGCACTGGAAAAGCCAGAGTTTGATTTAAAATTGTATCTCATGATGGTGATAAAGGGCTTCTAGAAAGACTTAAATAGCTTCCTTAAAGAAATACTGGAGAACATCGGTCAACAGGTAAAAGCCCTTAAAGAGTAAACACAAAAATCTCTTATAGAAATACAGGAGAACATGAGTCAACTGGCAGAAGCCCTTAAAGAAGAAACACAAAAATCCCTTAAAGAATTACAGGACGGCGGCAGCGGCGGCGGTGGCAGCGGCGGCAGCAGCAGCAGCAGCGGCAGTGGCAGCAGTGCAGCAGTGGCTGGTCCAGCCGAAGGGCCATCAGCAGTGGAACCAAGGCGACACAGGGTCCAGTTAGGCCCTGTGCCCATGACCACTGACCTTCGCTGGCCAGCCGGGCTGCAAGTACCTGCGGATTTATGGTGCCTTTCACCGCACAGAAGCCACATCAGAATTCTGCTTCCCGCTAGTCACGAGAGACTCGCCTCCATCTTGGTTTCGGACTCCAGAGAGATCAGACAGACTGAGGTACACAAACATAACCCGAGGCCAACATCGCAGGGGTCTAAGCCCGACGGGCGTTGGCCTGCACCCAGGCCCTGGGCTGTTCAGGGGGCCATCAGGGTGCCAACCCAGCCAGGAGGTTTTTTGCCCGCGCCGACGTGCACGCAGCCATTTTGCCTACAGGACACCAGAGAGCTCTAGCAGGCAAAGCCATAACAGGCATAGCCTGAGGCTAACAAAGCGGGGGTCTAGGCCCCAACAGGCCCTGGACTGACACCAAGAACTGGGCAGCTTGGTGGGCCATCTGTGTGTCAACCCGCCCAGGAGGTTGTTAGCCCAGCAGACTCTCCCAGCACTTTCAGGGAGCGCGAGCATACACGCCCGCCATCCTAGCCACCTGACAGACCCAATTAATAGTCATAGCCCGAGGGGAACTTTGCTCAGACCTTGGCCTCCCAAGCTTCTACCTGGACCCAGGGCCTGAGCAGCCAGGCTAGCCTTGTGTGCACCAACCCGGTTGGTAGATCGGCTGCCCAGCAGAGTGATCAGCAGGCAGAAAAGGTCCCGGCAGTATATACCATCAGCACTCCCTGAAGGTGCAAACAGGCTCCATCTGGTTCACAGACACAATCTGGGGCAAAGCACACTAGCGCTGCAAAGGCACCCAAGAGGAAGACAGCACATCAGCAATCAGCTACAGCGGTATCCCAGCCATATACTGTTGCAGTAATAGCCCCAGAGCCCCTCCGGAGGCCCAAACACCAGCCAGGGACAAGACCAACTAACTTCAGAGAACAAGATGGCAAAGGGCAAATGCAGGAATGCTACTAACAGAAATCTAGGCAATATGGCAGCATCTGAACCAAACTCTCCAACATCATCAAGTCCTGGTTATGCCAACACACCAAGAAACAAGATTTGGATTTAAAATCACTGATAATGATGCTGCTAGAAGAACACAAAAAGGACATAAATGAATCTCTTAAAGAAATACAGGGGAACATGAATAAGCTAGAAACCCGTATAATGGAAACAGAAAAATCACTTAAAGAAATGCAGGAGAATAAGGCTTAAGGCTCAAGAGACAGAAGCCAATAAAGAAGAAACGCAAAAAAAAAAAAAAAAAAAAAAAAAAAAAAAAAAAAAAAAAAAAAACTTAAAGAAATGGAGGAGAACTTTAGTCAAGAGGCAGAAGTCATGAAAGACTTATAGAATTACAGGAAAACACAAACAAACAAATGATGGAACTGAGCAAAACCATCCTGGATCTAAAAACAGAAGTAGAAACAAGTAAGAAATCACAAAGGGAGACAACTTTGGAGATAGAAAAACCTTGAGAAAAAATCAGGGACCATAGATGCAAATAGAGATGGAAGAAAGAATTTCAGATGCCGAAGATACCATAGAAACCATTGACTCAACAGTCAAAGAAAATGCAAAATGCAAAAAGCTTGTATCCCAGAACATCCAGGAAATCCAGGATACAATGAGAAGACCAAACCTAAGGATTATAGGTATAGATGAGAGTGAAGATTTACAACTGAAAGGGCCAGCAAATATCTTTAACAAAATTATGGAAGAAAACTTTCCCAATTTAAAGAGAGAGATACCTATGAATATACAAGAAGCCTACAGAACTCCAACCAGACTGGATCTGAACAGAAATTCCTCTTGCCACATAATAATTCAAACCCCAAATGCACTAAACAAAGAAAGAATATTAACAGCAGTAAGAGAAAAAGGCCAAGTAACATATAAAGGAAGACCTATCAGAATCACACCAGACTTCTCACCAGAGACCATGAAAGCTAGAAGATCCTGGGCAGATCTCATGCAGGCTCTTAGAGAACACAAATGTCAGCCAAGACTACTATACCCAGCAAAACTCTCAATCACAATAGATGGAGAAACCAAGTCATTCCATGACAAAACCAAATTTACATAATATCTATCCACAAACACAGCTCTACAAAGAATAATAGGAGGAAAACTCCAATAAAAGGAGGGAAACTACACCCTGGAAAAAGTAAGATAGTAAGCTTCTTCATCAAACCCAAAAGAAGATAATCACTCAAATATAAAAATAACATCAAAAATGATAGGAAGTAATAATCTCTATTCCTTAATATTTCTTAACATCAATGGACTCAATTCCCCAATAAAAAGACATAGACTAACAGACTGGATAAGGAAACAGGACCCTACATTTTGCTGCATACAGGAAACACACCTAAATATCAAAGACAAAAACTACCTTAGAGTAAAAGGCTGGAAGACAATTTTACAAGCCAATATTCTCAGGAAATGAGCCGGAGTAGCCATTCTAATATCAGATAAAATCGACTTTCAACCTAAAGTCATCAAAAGAGACACTGAGGGACATTTCTTGCTGGTCAAAGGAAAAATCCACCAAGAATTTCAATTCTGAACATCTATTCTCCAAATACAAGGGCACCCTCATTCGTAATAGAAACTATACTAAAGCTCAAAGCACACATTGCACCTAACACAATAATTGTGGGGGACTTCAACACTCCACTCCTCAATGGACTGATCAGGAAAACAGAAACTAAAGAGGGACACAGTAAAACTAATTGAAGCTTTAGACCAATTGGATTTGACAGATATTTATAGAACATTTCACCCTAAAGCAAAAGAATATACCTTTTTCTCAGCACCTCATGGTACCTTCTCCAAAATCGACCATATAATTGGTCACAAGAAAGACCTCAACAAATACAAGAAGATCGAACTAATCCCATGCCTCCTATCAGATCACTATGGTATAAGAGTGGTTTTCAATAGCAACAAAACCAATAGAAAGCCCACATACACATGGAGGCTGAACAATACTCTACTCAATGACACCTTGGCCAAAGAAGAAATAAAGAAAGAAATCAGAGACTTTTTAGAATTTAATGAAAATGAAGGCACAACATACCCAAATCTTTGGGACACAATGAAAGCAGTGCTAAGCGGAAAACTCATAGCCCTGAGTGCCTCCAAAAGAAAATGGAGAGAGCATATACTAGCAGCTTAGTGACACACCTGAAAGCCCTGGAACAAAAAGAAGCTATTTCACCCAGGAGGAGTAGAAGACAGGAAATCATCAAACTCAGGGCTGAAATCAATCAAGTGGAAACAAAGAGAACCATACAAAGAATCAACGAGTCCAGGAGCTGGTTCTTTGAGAAAATCAACAAGATAGATAAACCCTTAGCCAGACTGACCAAAGGGCACAGAGAAAGTATCCAAATCAACAAAATTAGAAATGAAAAGGGAGATATTACAACAGAAACTGAGGAAATCCAAAAAATCATCAGATCCTACTACAAAAGCCTATACTCAACACAACTGGAGAATCTGGAGGAAATGGACAATTTCCTAGACAGATACCAAATACCAAAATTAAATCAGGACCAAATAGATCATCTAAACAGTCCCATAACCTCTAAAGAAATAGAAGGGGTCATAGAAAGTCTTTCAACCAAAAAAAGCACAGGACCAGATGGTTTCAGTGCAGAATTCTATCAGACCTTCAAAGAAGACCTAACACCAATACTCTTCAAACTATTCCACAAAATAGAAACAGAAGGAACCCTACCCAATTCCTTCTACGAAGCCACAGTTACGCTGATACCAAAACCACACAAAGATCCAACAAAGAAAGAAAACTTCAGACCAATCTCCCTTATGAACATCGATGCAAAAATACTCAATAAAATTCTTGCCAACCGAATCCAAGAACACATCAAAATGATCATCCACCATGATCAAGTAGGCTTTATCCCAGGGATGCAGGGTTGGTTCAATATATGGAAATCCATCAATGGAATCCACTACATGATCAACCTCAAAGAAAAAAAACCACATGGCCATTTCATTGGATGCTGAAAAAGCATTTGACAAAATTCAGCATCCTTTCATGCTTAAAGTCTTGGAAAGAACAGGAATTCAAGGCCATTACCTAAACATAGTTAAAACAATATACAGTAAACCGGTAGCCAGCTTCAAATTAAATGGAGAGAAACTTGAAGCAATCCCTCTAAAATCAGGGACTAGACAGGGCTGCCCCCTTTCTCCTTATCTTTTTAATATTGTACTTGAGGTACTAGCTCGGGCAGTTCGACAACATAAGGAGGTCAAAGGGATACAAATAGGAAAGGAAGAAGTCAAACTATCCTTATTTGCACATGACATGATATTCTACCTAAGTGACCCAAAAACTCCACTAGAGAACTCCTACAGCTGATAAACAACTTCAGCAAAGTGGCAGGTTATAAAATCAACTCAAGCAAATCAGTGGCCTTCCTATACTCAAAGGATAAGCAGGATGAGAAAGAAATTAGGGAAATGACCCCCTTCACAATAGCCGCAAACAGTATAAAGTATCTTGGGGTGACTCTTACCAAACATGTGAAAGATCTGTATGACAAGAACTTCAAGACTCTGAAGAAGGAAATGGAGGAAGACCTCAAAAAATGGGAAAACCTCCCATGCTCATGGATCAGCAGGATCAATATAGTTAAAATGGCCATTTTGCCAAAAGCAATATACAGATTCAATGCAATACCCATCAAAATCCCAACTCAATTCTTCACAGAGTTAGAAAGAGCAATTATCAAATTCATCTGGAATAACAAAAAACCCAGGATAGCTAAAACTATTCTCAGCAACAAAAGAAATTCTGGGGGAATCAGTATCCCTGACCTCAAGCAATACTACAGAGCAATAGTGTTAAAAACTGCATGGTATTGGTACAGTGACAGGCAGGCAGATCAATGGAACAGGATTGAAGATCCACAAATGAACCCACACACCTATGGCCACTTGGTCCTCGACAAAGGGGCTGAAAACATCCAATGGAAAAAAGATAGCCTTTTCAACAAATGGTGCTGGTTCAACTGGAGGTCAGCATGCAGAAGAATGCAAATTGATCCATCCTTGTCTCCTTGTACTAAGCTCAAATCCAAATGGATCAAGGACCTCCACATAAAGCCATATACTCTGAAGCTAATAGAAAAGAAACTGGGGAAGACCCCTGAGGACATCGGTATAGGGAGAAAGTTTCTGAACAGAACACCAATAGCATATGCTCTAAGATCAAAAATTGACAAATGGGACCTCATAAAATTACAAAGTTTCTGTAAGGCAAAGGACACCATCAAAAGGACAGATCAGCAACCAACAAATTAGGAAAAGATCTTCACCAATCCTACATCAGATAGACGGCTAATATCCAATATATATAAACAACTCAAGAAGTTAGAAAACTAAACAACCCTATTAAAAGTGGGGTACAGAGTTAAACAAAGAATTCTCACCTGAAGAATTTCGGATGGCGGAGAAACATCTTAAAAAATGCTAAACTTCATTAGTCATTAGGGAAATGCAAATCAAAACAACCCTGAGATTTCACCTTACACCAGTCAGAATGGCTAAGATTAAAAATTCAGGAGACAGCAGGTGTTGGAGAGGATGTGGAGAAAGAGGAACACTCGTCCACTGCTGGTGGGGTTGCAAATTGGTACAACCACTCTGGAAATCATTTTGGCAGTTCCTCCGAAAACTGGGCACCTTACTTCCAGAAGATCCTGCTATACCACTCCTGGGCATATACCCAAAAGTTTCCCCAGCATGTAATAAGGATACATGTTCTACTATGTTCATAGCAGCCCTATTTATAATTGCCAGAAGTTGGAAAGAATCCAGGTATCCCTCAACAGAAGAGTGGATGCAAAAAAATGTGGTATATCTACACAATGGAGTACTATTCAGCCATTAGAAACAATGAATTCATGAAATTCTTAGGCAAATGGATGGAGCTGGAGAACATCATACTAAGTGAGGTAACCCAGACTCAAAAGATGAATCACGGTATGCACTCACTAATAAGTTGATATTAACCTAGAAAATTGGAATACCCAAAACATAATCCACACATCAAATGAGGTACAAGAACAACGGAGGAGTGGCCCCTTGTTCTGGAAAGACTCAGTGAAGCTGTATAGAACAAAATCAGAACAGGGAAGTGGGAAGTGTTGGGTGGGAAAACAGGGGGAGGGAAGGGGACTGATGGAACTTTCGGGGTGTGGGAGGTCCAGAAAAGGGGAAATCATTTGAAATGTAAATAAATATATCAATAAATTAAAAAAAAGGAATTACTGGAAAACACAAACAATCAAGTGAAGGAACTGAACAAAACCATCCAGGATCTAAAAGTGGAAGTAGGAACAATAAAGAAATCACAAAGTGATCTTGGACATAGAAAACCTTGGAAAGAATTCAGGAGTCACAGATGCAACAACAGAATACAACAGAATACAAGAGATAGAAGCAAGAACTTCGGGTGCTGAAGATACCATAGAAAATTGACTCAACAGTCAAAGAAAATGCAAAATGCATAAAGCTGGTAACCCAAAACATCTAGGAACTCCAGGACATAATGAGAAGACAAAACCTAAGGATTATAGGTATAGATGAGAGTGAGGATTTACATCATAAAGGGCCAGTAAATATCTACAACAAAATAGTAGGAGAAAACTTCCCTAATCTAGAGAATGAGATGCCCATGAACATACAAGAAGCCTTCAGAACGCCAGACTGGACCAGAACAGAAAATCCTCCCAGCACATAATAATCAAAATACCAAATTCACTAAACAAAGAAAGAATATTAAAAGCAGTAAGGGGAAAAGGGCAAGTAACTTATAAAGGAAGACCTATCAGAATTACACCAGACTTCTCACCAAAGACCATGAAAGCTAGAAGATCATGGGCAGAACTCATATAGACCCTAAAAGAATACAGATGTCAACCTAGCCTGGTATACCCAGCAAAACTCTCAATCATCATAGATGGATAAACCAAGCTATTCCATGATAAAACCACATTTATACAATATCTGTCCACAAATCTAGCCCTACAAAGGATAATTGCTGGAAAATGCCAGCACAAGGAGGGAAACTACACCCTAGAAAAAGCAAGATACTAATTTTCTTCCAACAAACCCAAAAGAAGATACCCACACAAACATAAAAAAACATCAAAAATGACCGGAAACAACAATATTCCTTAATATCTCTTAACAACAATCGACTCAACTACCCAATAAAGAGACATAAACTAATGAAATATTTCTCATGTAAATCTTCAATTTTATCAGAAAATGTTTGTAATTCCCTTTTTAATTAATATAGTAATTTTTCTATATTTACCATTTTATCTGCATTATTTTTCATGATATTCTTCATTTTAATGTCTTTCTATATATTTCCTCTATTTTATCAGAAATGTTTTCAATGTAAACTTTTGATTTTATCTCAAATGTTTGTAATTCCACCAATCAACTTAGAATTATCTTTATGCCTATTATTTTATCTGTATAATTTCCATGATAATCTTTAATTTTAACATGTTTTTGTATATATTTCTTCAATTTTATCAAAAATATTTTTCATGTATATCTTCAAGTTTATCAGAAAATGTTTATAATTCCACATCCAATCAACTTAGGAATACTTTTGTACCTACCATTATTTATATGTGTATAAAATTTTTCATGATAATCTTCAATTCTTACATGTTTTTCTACATTTTTCTACAATTTATCAGAAATAATTTCCACGTAAATCTTCAATTCTATCATAAAATGTTTCTATTCCATATTTCAATTAATTTAGCAATGTTTTACATGTCTACCACTTTAATTTTTAATTTTGCATGAAAATTGTCAATTTTAATGTGTTTATCTGAAATATTTTCCTTGTAAATCTTTAATTTTATCACAAAGTGTTTTTACTTCCCTTTTCAATAAATAAAATAAAATGTTAATTTAAAATATATGCAGAATCTAGTACAAATATCAAATTAAATTATTTTCACGCTTTAAATAGTGTTTCTTCATAAATTTTAATATATCCTCAAACTAGAAAAAAAAATAATCCCCTCCCCTAATGAACACCTTCCATTCTCCTCAGAGGAGAAATTCACCTTGGGTACCACCTCGCCCTAGGACATCTAGTCCCAGCAGTACTAGACCTATGCTATCCTGGTGAAGTCCAATCAGGCAGTCCAGGTAGGGGAAGAGAATCCAATGGTAGGCAAGAGTCAGAGATATTCTGTGATCTAATTCTTAGGGGATTGAATGAAGGCCATACTGCACATCCTCCAAAAATGTGTAGGGGGCCTAGATCTAGTCCCTGCATGTTCGTTGGTTAGTGATTTAGTCTCCGTGAGGCCCTCTGGGCCCAAGCTAGTTGACTCAGTAGGTCTTCTTGTGGTGTCCTTGACTCCTCACATTTTGAGTTATATCCCTAACTATTCCACAAGACTCTGAGCTCTATTTGAAATTTGACTGTAGGTCTCTGCATCTGTTTCCATCTGCTTCTGGATCAAGCCTCTCAGAGATAGCTATGCTAGGTTCCTGTCTGCAAGCATAGTTGAGTATAATTAATAGTGTCAGGGGTTGGTTCTCTCAAATGGGAGAGGTCTCAAGTTGGAGCGGTCATTGGTTGGATATATGGCAAACACAAAAGACACACATGGCATGTATGGTATGGTATGTATTCACTTATAAGTGGACATTATCCATAAAGTTCAGGATAACCATTCTGCAGTCCACAGACCCAAAGAAACTTGGTAATAAGTAGGGCTCAATGGAGGATGCATGAATTTCCCTTAGAAAGGGAAATTTGCCCTACAGTCAGCCCCTGTCTCATTCTCTCCCTTTCTTCATCCCAGTCCTCCGCAATGCCTTCTACCCTGAAGGGCAAGAAGTCCTCGCTGCCCACACTTGGCACTTTGCGTCCCACCATGTTTGTCTTGTGCCATAATGTATGCTGAGCTATCACCCAGAAACCAAATATGGTTCCTCTGCCCTCGATATTCTTTCTAAAGTCCCTTTTGGAGGTGCAACATGCTTTCCTGAAGTTTTTTGTTTTGCGATAAAGTCTTTCTTTTTTTAAGTAGATGAAATGTAAATGCCTTTTTATGAAAAGTGTGGAAGGGCAATCTGACCATTATATTTTATAAAAAAAACAAGTACATTCTAGAACAAATCTCTGCATTTGACTTGGAAAAGAAATGTTTCTATGACTGACATGAAATATGACACTAACAAATTAAGTTCATGAAACATTTGTAGTTTTGCAACATACTCAGGTCTTTTTTAAATAAACTATATGCATTGGTGGAAAAAAAGGAACTATTTCCCTTAAAAAGGGAAATAGTCTTGGATGGGTAGAGAAACTGGGTAGGAGAGGGAATGGGGAGAGGAATGGGGATAGAGATCAGGTGTGGGGAATGGGGGTGCAGGAGAGAGCTACTGGTGAGAATGGAAAACAGTGGGCAGCATCTTTGGGACTAGCAGGAGACATGGAACAGGGAAGGCTAAGGAGAATCTTTGAAGGACCCAAGGTGAAATTCCACCAGTTTGGGTTATAGAAAATGAAATGGCCACCTGCTATACCCAGGTAGGACTTGTAGAGGAAGGAAACATCAACCACCCACAAAAACTTCAACCCAAGTTTTGTCCTGTCTACAAAATGCTCAATGGTAAGGTTGGACTCTAAAAGCCAGAAGATCTTGGGCAGATGTCTTGCATACCCTAGGAGACACCCAGATGCCAGGTAAGACTACTATATCCTGCAAAACTTTCAGTCACCATAAAGAAAACAATCACCATCACAAAACCAAATTTAAAGAGTATCTTTCTGTTAATCCATCCCTACTGAGGCTAGTTGAAGGAAAACTCTAATCGAAAAAGGTAAGTGCATTCAAGAAAACACAAGAAATAATCTCACTGCAAAACAAAAAGAAGAGTATCGCAAACGCATAGTACCACCTCTAACATCAAAATAACAGAAACTCACAATTATTGGTCATTAATATCTCTCAACATCAGTGGATTCAATGCACCACTAAAATGACACAGGCTAACAGACTGGTTACATAAACAGGATCCATCATTCTGCTATACAAGAAACACACCTCAGCAAAAAAGATAGCACTACCTCAGAGTAAATGGAAGGAAAAGAATTTTCCAAGCAAGTAGACACAAGAAACAAGCTGAAATGGAGGAAATAGTCAAACTCAAGGCTATTTCAATCTATCAATTAGAAAGAGAACAAAACAAAACATCAGCAAAAACAAGAGCTGGTTCTTTGAGAAAATCAACAAGGTAGACAAACGCTTAGCCATACTAACAAACCCTTAGCCATACTGTACAGAGACAGTATCCAAATCAATAAATCAGACATTAAATTGGATACATTATAAGAGAAACTGAGGAAATTTTTAAAAAAATTAGGTTTTACTTTAAAAGTAGGCACTCTAAAAATCTAAAGTAAATGGATGACTTTCTAGACAGGTACAAGTTACCAAAGATGAATCAAGATAAGGTAAACTAATAATTTCAGAACCCCTAAGGAAATAGAATCAGTCATTAAAAGTCACCAAAAAATGCCCAGGATCAGATGGTTTTAGAGCAAAATTCTAACATACTTTCAAAGAAGAGCTAACACCAATACTCCTCAAACTATCCCATAAAATAGAAGCAAAAGGAACACTGTCTAATTTATTCTATGAAGCCACAGTTGTTCTGATATCTAAACCACATACTCAACAAAGAAAGAACTTCAGACCAATTTCACTTATGAACAATTGATGTAAACAAACAAACAAACAAACAAATAAATAAATAAATAAATTCACAAACTGAATCTAAGAACACATCAAAAAGGATTCACCATGATCAAGTAGGTTTAATACCTGAGATTCAGGAATGGTTCAATATACTAAAATCCATCAATGTAACTCAGTATATAAACTGAAGGAAGACCATGTAATTATCTCATTTGTTGATGAAAAAGCCTTTGACGAAATTCAGCACCCCATCATGTTAAAAGTCTTGGAGGCTAAGGTATACAAGGGACATACCTAATTAAAAAATACATATATAATAAAAGCAATACACAGAAAGCCAATAGCCAACAGCAAATTAAATGAGAGAAACTTGAAGCAGTTCCACTAAAATCAGGGGCAAGATAAGGCTGTCCATTCTCTCCCTATCTATTCAATATAATACTTGAAGTTCTAGCTAGAGCAATAGGACAAGTAAAGTAGATCAAGAAGATACAAATTGAAAAGGAAGAAGTGAAGTTATCACTATTTGCTGATTATAGTATATGTAAATGACTTCCAAAATCTACCAAAGAACTTATACAGCTGATAAACAACTTAAACAAAGTATCTAGATATAAAATTAACTCAAAGTAGCTCTCCTTTATATAAATGATAAATGGTTAAATGAAGAAATTAGGGACGCAACACCCTTTACAATAGTCAGAAATATATAAAATATCTTGGTGTAGTCCTAGTCAAGCAAGTGGAAAAGCTGTATGACAAGAACTTAAGTCTTTGAAGTAAGAAATTAAAGAAAATATTAGAAGATGGAACGATCTCCAATACTTATGAAATTTGAAGGATTTACATAGAGAAAATGATTATCTTACCAAAAACAATCTACAATTCAATGCAATTCCCACCAACATTCCAAAGCAATTCTTCACAGACATAGAAAAAACATTTCTCAACTTCATATGGAAAAACCAACCAACCAAGCAAAGAAAAAGGATAGCCCAAAAAATCCTGAACAATAAAAGAACTTCTGAAGAAATAACCATTCCTGACCTCAACCTATACTAAAGAGTAATAGTGATAAAACCATTATGGTATTGGTATAGAAACCAACAGGTTGACCTTTGGAATCTAGTCAAAGACCCAGAAAAAAAAAGAACACAACTATGGACATTTGATTTTTGACAAAGAATATAAAACTCTACAATGAAAAAAGGAAAGCATTTTCAACAAATAGTGCTGGTCTATAAGGTGCATGTAGAAGAATGACAATAGATCCATACTAAACTCAAGTACAGGAAGTTCAAGGACTCTAACATAAAACTGGATACACAAAGTATAATATAATAGAAAGTGGGAAATAGCCTTAGACTCATTCATACAGGAGACAATTTCCTGGAGAGAAAGAATACCAATGGCTCAGGCTCTAAGATCAACAATTGATAAATGGAACTTCATGAAAATGAAAAGCTCCTGTAAGGCAAAGGACATTGTCAATAGTATAAAACATCTTCCTACAGATTGAGAAATGATCTTCAGTAGCCCTACATTTGACAGAGGGCTATTATATATATATATATATATATATATATATATATATATATATATATATATATATATATATATATATATATATATATAACTTGTGAAGGTATACTTCAATAAACCAAAAAGCAAAAAACAAAGCAAAAAATCATTTGAAAAATGGGATCCTGAGCTATATTGAGAATTCTCAACAGAGGATAGAATGGCTGAGAAGCACTTGAATAAATGCTAAACTTCGTTAGTTATCATGAAAATGAAAATGAAAATGACCCTGATATAAAAATGAAAATCAAAATGACCTTACACCAATCAGAATGACTAGGATCATAAACTCAAGAGATAGCACATGTTGGAGAGTTTGTGGAGAAACTGGAACATTCCTCTATTACTGGTAGGATTGCAAAGTTGTACAACTATTCTGGAAATCAAACTGGCAATCTCTCAGAAAATAGGAAATAGACAGACTTGAAGAGCAAGCAACACTGCTCCTGGGTTTTTACCCAAAAGATGCTCTACCATACCACAAGGACCTGTGCTCCACTATGTTCATAGCAGCTTTTTTATAATAGCCAGAAACTGGAAACAACCCTGATGTCCATTAATTGAGGAATGGATATAGAAAATGTGTTTCATTTTTACAATGGGATACTACTCAGCTATTAAAAACAAGGACATCATGAATTTTCCAGGCAAATGGATAGAGCCGGAAAATACCATTCTGACTGAGGTAATCTAGACACAAAAGGACATGTGTGGCATGTACTCACTGATAAGTGGATATTAGTACATAAAGTACAGATTTCCTACCCCACAGACCCAAAGAAATTAAACAAGAAGGAAGGCCCAAGTGAGGAAGCTTGATTCCTAATTAGAAGGGCGGGCAAAGTAGTCATGGGAGGCAGGGAAGGGAAGGAATTGGGTGGGAAAGGGGAGAGGGAAGGGATCATGGATGTGAAAGAGAGAAGAGATACCCAGAGAACCAAGAGAATGAATGGAAATCTGCAGCTTCTGGAGGCAGGCGGGTAGTGTGAGTCTCTAGGCAGTTCATAAAACTTGGAATGGTGGAGGCTCCCAGGAGTCAATGCAATGTAACCTTCGATGAGATGTCTAACAGTGGGGACATGGAACCTAAAGAGGCCATTGCCTGTAGCCAGGCAGAGCCTTCAGTAGAGGGATAGGAATACCAACCCACCCACAAACGTTTGACCCCAAATTTATTCTGCCTAAAAGAAAGACAGGGACAAAGATGGAGCAGAGACTGAAGAAATGACCAACCAATAATTGGCCCACCTTGAGATTCATCCCATGGGTAAGCACCAATCCCTGACACTATTAATGATACTTCATTATTCTTATAGACAGGAGCCGATCATAATTGTTTTCTGAGAGGGTCTGCCCAGCAGCTCACTGAAACAGATGCAGGTACCCACAGCCAACCATTGAACAGACGTTTGGGACACTTATGGGAAGAGGATGGAAACCCAACAGAAAGACCAACATTATCAACTAAACTGGATCCCCTGAGAGCTCTCAGAGAAAGTGTCACCAACCAAAGACCATATACTGGCTGCTGGAAATCCTGTAGAGACTTAATGCACCAAGTGGGGGAATACTCAGAGAGGACTCCACTCTCTAAGAGGTGAAGTAGAGTCAGGAAGGGGGAGGGACTCTAGGAAGAAAGGGAATTGGAAGAAAGCAGTACTTGGGATGTAAATAAACAAACAAGAAAAATCCCCAAACAACAAATACCCAAATAACAAAAAGCAAAACAACAACAACAGCAACAACAACAACAACAACAAACCATTAAATCCTCTATTGCTTTAAATCTGTGTATTTCCTTTCCCAGGCTTATCACTTGTTATGAAGGTATTTAAAGCTATGTAGTGTGGACTATGCATAGTGTTTTAGAGAATTTATACCTTTAATATTGTGTAATTCTTTTTTAAATTCGATATATTTTTTATTTACATTTCAAATGATTTCCCCTTTTCTGGCCCCCCCACTCCCCGAAAGTCCCATAAGCCCTCTTCCCTCCCCCTGTTCTCCCATCCACCCCTTCCCACTTCCCTGTTCTGGTTTTACCCTATACTGCTACACATTGTGTAATTCTTTTAAGGTACTGAGAATACTTTGGCCGTCTTTTTTAGGCAGACATCTTGACAAATGTCTGCAGTTTGAGTAGGCAAGAAGCTGACGTGGGAGAAACATGAATTCAACTCCTAAGCCTGGAATGAGCCTGGGCAACATGGCTGGCTGCTGTCTCAAACAAATTGCTTCCCCCTCTTGGAGTGCTCTTTTGTTGTTGTGTCTAAATCCCCAAGGAAAACCAACTCAAGCAAGATAGAATCTATTTTGGTTCATATTAAGCATTCCAATTGTAACTTGGCTCTGATGCGTCTATGACCATATGTGATGAGGCTTTGTGGAGAAAAGTGGCTCATCTCATAGAGAGAAGAAGGTGGCCACAGAGAGAAAATAGGCACAGACGAAAGATATATCATGCTCGGTATTCTCCTAAGGACATAATTCTTCCAAGTCATCACAATATCCTAGTTTACATCCCTTTCCAGTACTGTCACCAAATTATAAATCCATCAGATTTATGAACAGACTCTGATTAAGTTAGCAACCTCCTTACCTTGTCATCTTTCAAAATCATTACTAGCTAGGTACCAAGTTTTCAACACATAAGCCTTTGGAAAACAATTCATATATAAGCCATTATCTGATATTAATATATGACTAACCAAATATATGCAAGTATACTTTATATTTTACTTTTTAACCTATTGAGGGCTTTGTTTAGATTGAAATTTCTTATACATAGTTCATCATTTTCATTAACAAAGTTTTCTTTGAATACAGTTATGGTTGTTAATTGTATATAGTTGATTGTCTGCTCTTGTCTTATAAAGGCAGGTATATATAACTTTAATAAACCAATAGACCAAGAATGTTTAAAATGGTTATTTTATCACTATAGGAATAATTTAATGGTTCAGTGTTCAAATCATCCATACTCATGTTGTTTTGATGATTGGATTAAACTCATATTTTCCATATTTTTTATTTTTGTTATCTTAATTTTTTCTCTTATGTTAAGTTTGCATTTTGTATGATTCAATGACTTCTTACTTAAAAATCTGGAGGTATGCTTTTACAGGTTTCACATGCAGTGTGACAACTTTGCACTAGTATATTCATGTTTTCACAACCTATCTTTTTCCATTTTGTAACTTTACAATCAGTGGCATCTATGTCATCTTTGGGGTTTAGATTATAAAATGTCACATTGTCACAACCCTCTGTTACCTTGACATGCTAAGTGAACACCTACTTAGTAACAGTTTGAATATTGATATTTCTTTGGAGTTTTGTGTTGTGTTCAACACCTCAACTAATAGTGAAGTCCACTTCTTATGTGATTAGAAAGTAAGATACTTACAGATACTTACAGATGGTGTTGGAAAGACACATTCAACATTCTTGGCATCATGCTTTGAAGAGCACGACAAACAAATTCTAGAGACTGACAACGGGATGTTGCAATAAAATAAGGAATGTTGAAAATTTCTACAAAACTGCAGAATCAATAACCCACAGTATGTATTTTGGCTATATTTTGACACCTATCTTTTAAAATGATGTTTATATGTTTTCTAACACTAGTGACTTTTTCTCCTTTCCATGTTATTTTTAGTTGTTTATTGTTCATATTTTCTCAAAACTACCTATATGTTATTTTATCTTACACATACACCAGGTGCTGAGTATTTCACTTTCTTGGCTGTCATCAATTTAGTTTTATAAAATACATATTTGTTTTATGAATAAAACCAATCTTGATGTGAATAATGTCTATTTTGAGTTTCTTTCTAGTGCCGTCATTAAATTTCTTATAATTAGGTTGGACATTTTATATATTGCATTTAAGTTGATATAAATCTGGAATGCAAAGAAATTTCTAATACAGTGAAGAGTTGGTGGTTGATATAAGGCTTCATGTTCACAAGAGATAGAAGTATAGTTTCTTTGTGTGCTTAATTAGTAAACTTATTTATTTATTTATTTTTGTTATTCTTTAATTTTTTTTATAGTCCAGTCGTTATCCCCTTCCCAGTCTGCCCTCTGACTGTTCCTCATCCTATTCCTCTTAATACCTTGTAATTAGTAAACTAACGGATATCTGTCCCTTGGTTACCCCTCAAGAGAGTAGAAGAAAGGGTACTTGTAGAGGTAGTAATTTATTCTAGTAGTGATATGTTCATTTTTTTTTTCTGTTTTCTCACATGACATAGGAAAAAAACACGGGAGAAAATATTCTAGCAGACTAGACTCAGAACAGAGCATTTGCTTTACTTTAGGACCAGTTTTGTTTCACTGGGAGATATGGGCGGTTTGTACAGGTTCTGAATGATGCATGGGTTTATGTTCATCTCAATTATACATTCATCATACTCATGTCAATATGTATGGAAAAGTGTCTGGGAGGTCCTGTTATTACAGAAAACAGGTAAAAGCAAAGTGACTCAGGATTATTATTAATTTACCTGTCTAGGCAAATAAAGTTATTAATCAGGCAAAATGAAGAAAGAAATAATAACCACAGAAATACTGTGTGGCAGCACTTCCTAGCACAATGGTGTCATTAATATTCATGCATAAGTGAATTCATTGTTTCTTCATAATTTTCATTTTCACTATATCTAGTTTTGTAAAGGGGTAAAATTTTTCATAATAAATTCCAGGGAATGTAGCTCTTAAATTAGTGCTACTTATGAGTTTTTTCCTTATGAGACAAAAACGACCTTTTACATACAAAAAGTTGCTTGACCAATTTTTAACACTTGGAACTCATCTAGGATTTATTTTGAGGTGATAAAAGATTTTTTTCAAATGCTGTCAAATGAAATATGCATCTCCAAATGCTACTAGAATGACCAAATCTATTCTTGTATCTGTGTATGTAAGATAGGTCCTGTAGTCATTTGAAATTCTTAAATTTCTCACGCAGTATTGTAATGATAAGCCACAAGTTTTTTTTTTTTTTAAAACCAAATTTAACTCAAAAAAGAAACCTAAAACAAAACAGCTACTGCCATTTCTTCCATGTGAATAGCATCAGTTACTTGATTATTTACCCACCACGGTTTGCAGCATTAAAAATAAACAGGCTAGTATGACTGCTTCGCAGTTAGAAAAATGGCTGCTCTTCCAGAGGACCTGGGTTCAATTCTCAGCTCTCAGATGGTGACTCACAGTCATGTAACTCAGGTCTAGGTAGTTGGACACCCCCTTCTGCCTTCTGTGAACACCAACTATCCACAAAGTATACAGACACATGCAAGCAATCTTTTTATACAAATATAAGTAAATTAACAAAAAATAAAGAAGCCAACTAATAGCACTTCAACAGTCTTGGTGGTATATACATGGGTAAAATGTATCTGGTGATCATGAAACTTTGATGTCATAAAAAAAAACATTCAATATAGGTAAAATATCCCTCAGGATAGTTCATGGGAGATATATACACACATTTACATGCACGTGCATGCAAACACACACACACACACACACACACACACACACACACACACACACACACACCACAATAAGATCTAGAATGAACACATTGAGAAATGTGTCCTAGAAATGACTTCTAGAATGACAAATCTTACTAGATAGAGGAGCTACATTTTTGAGATAGCAAGGTCAGAACCTGGCGACTGCTGCAGCTGTATTTATCCAGGTTTTAAGGTTTTGGATTTTATGGTGTTCCGATGCTACTGGAGTTCCAATTAACTAATAAGTAGGCAGGAACATATCTTTTGCCTTCAAATCTTGAAATACTTGAATTTTATTGGCAGGACCTAGTTTATATCCATCCAGAATTACAGCTGCAAGCACATCTGTGAAATCTCTGTATATAACAAGATATTCTAGAAGATAGCAGGAAAGGAAACTGAGTGGTATAATCCATGGTGTCTGCTGTAATTACTTTTTTCCCCTAATTATCAACAAATGAAAATGTGGTAAAGGAAAGTTCTTTGATGTTTATAATCTCACCATAAATTTGTTTATTAGTTGTTTTTGGCAACAGACCTAAAATATCATTGAATCATTGATAGAATTGCTATAGGACTCAGGATTAGAAGTGTGAGAAAAATCTATCTTAGAAATACTTTTTTTTAATTGCCAGATATGTTTTTAGCCTTAACAGACTGAGAAGACTTGTCAGCATATTCTTTTTGAAAATTGTATCTCAGCTGGATTTGTGACAAGTGTAAATCTCTCATCCTATCACAGAGAGGAGAGGGGGGAGGGGAGGGAGGGAGAGAAAGGGAAGGAGGGAGGGAGACAGAAAGGGAGGGAGGGAAGGAAGAAGGAGGGAGGAGGGGAAGGGAGGGGGATGAAGGGAAGAAAGGGTGAGAGAGGAATGGAGGGAATGGAGGGAAGGCAGGGAGGGAGGGGAGGGGAGGGATGGAGGGAGGGGAGGGAAGGGAGAGTGGGAGGGAGAGGGAGAAAGGTAGGGAGAGGGATCCAATGGTGGTGCTACACAGCAATATTCATATATATATATGTGTGTGTGTGTGTGTAGAAAGAATTGAATAAATAATGGATAACAGAATGACTCATATGAAATGGAGAAGGAGGAATCTGAAATAATAGGGCCTGATGTGAGTTGGTGTGTGTCTGAATCTCTGTCACAAAGATTAAGGAAATCAAGTATCACCTGGAGAGACCAAACTAAAAAGAAGAGATGGTTATTTTTATGTCATTTCTGATACACTACTGAAGGTAACCAAGTTAACATAGCACAGATATGCTTTATCACTGTTTACACCAGCTAATCCCTATAGCTCGGTGTCCAAATATTTGGACATACATACATTTATTTATATATGTTTATAATCTCTAATGAAAGTATAAATGAAACTGTGTAGGAGAACTAAGGGGAGTAACAGGATAGGGGAAAGGGGTAAAGTAGAAGTTACTGAGAAATGTTTAAAGTTATTTTATGCTGGTATGAAAATGTCTTTGTGGGCTTTCTCAAAAATAAGCAAATGAATATGAAAAATGAACAGCCTTTTTTAAACACAAAAAAGCAGATGTCCAAGTTTTTTGTTTTTTCTCTCTTTATCTTACCACTAAGTGAACAAAGCCTGTCTTGTAAGCCTGATAGTCAGGGGTCCTGGTTCAGAAGTTGTCAGGAGTAGACACAGGCAATGGACGCTCTGATTTTGCACAGCGATGGTGACTAGAGTCATAGCACCTATGGCAATGACTGCCTCTCTCTGTCCCCTCCACTCCAGACTCTTAGCATTAGAAAATTACGGTTTAGAGTATATCTCCTTGAATATTACTTTTCCTATGAAGAATGTTCAGCCTCTCTTTGAATTGTATTTTCTTTGTTTGTTTGGTTTTCAGACAACCCTGTGCTTTTTGGTCACTGGTTTCCCCACTAAAAGAGGTAATTTTCCACTCTATGACACTTGGGGTTTTGAAGTCAAATGCTGTGATCTATTTCAGAGAAACTTTCATGGGCTGCTGGGAAGAGTGCATATTCTGCAACTATCTGGAATATTCTGTAGTTGTCTGTTAAATGCATTTGACCTAGAGTGTTATTTAGGTTTTTTTTGTAGTGTTTTTAATTGGTTATTTTACTTATTCACATTTCAAATGTTATTCCCTTTCCTGCTTTCCCCCTTCAACCCCTCTCCCCCTCCCCCTGCTTTTTTGGGGGTGCTCCCCCATCTCCTCAGCCACCCACCCATCCTGTCTTATTGTCCTAGCATTCCCCTAGCATTAAGCCTTCACAGGACCAAGGGCCTCCCCTCCCATCGATGCCAGATAAGGCCATCATCTGCTACATATGCAGCTGGAGCCATAGGTCCCTCAATGTGTACTCTTTGGTTGGCAGTTTAGTCCCTGAGAGCTCTAGGGCTTCTGATTGGTTGATATTATTGGTCTTCCTATGGGGTTGCAAATACCTTCAGCTCCTTTTGTTCTTCCCCTAACTTGTTTATTGGGGAGTATGATTTAATCCTAATATTTCTTTGTTGATTTTTTTCCTATGGGGGGGGGAGGATCTGGAAGACCTATTTGCAAGAGAGATGTAGTGAAGTCATCCACTACTTTTGTGTTGAGGTCTTTGCATTTTTTTATATGCAGAAGGGTCTATTTTGTTGTAGAGTTAGGGGGGTCCCATGTCTGCTCCACCACAGGGCTTGGGCCACTTGGGGAGGCAGGAGGATGGAGTTTTGACTGCACTTACCCCACACTGTCTCCTGGCCTGTCTTGGGCTATGGAAAGCTTCAGGACACTGCTCTAGGTGTGGAGAAGCACAGTTTGAGGTCCTCAGGACAGCAGCCAGGTGCTAAGGATGCTAGAGAAGAGCTGAGGATGGAGTGCGGCACAGCAGGCTGGATCTGGCCCAGGGAGAGTGTCAGCTGGGTCTCCCAGGAAAGAGTCCTTGGCTTGTCTGAGGGCAGTTGGCTTGGCTTAGTGGTTGTGGCTTAGATTGGTGGTCTTGGCTAGGGGTACAAAGAGGCATTCTACAGGAGATTAAATGGAGACTCTCTCTCTCTCTCTGTGTGTGTCTATTTAGCTTTCTCTTATTTTAATGTCATAATAATTAAAGCTATAATTATGTTTTTTCCCCACACAGCAGTTCATCATTCAAATTAAAATTTCATCAAAATGTACTTGGCATCATGGTTTATATTATAGATTTCTACACAAGTGAAACCATAACTCTATCTTGTAGATTTTTTTCCTTTTTTTTTCCTCATTTTTAATGGATAAATTCTTTATTTACATTTCAAGCATTATTCCCTTTCTCAGTTTGCCCCCCCTCCAGGAAAACCCATATCCCATCCTCCTTTCCCCTCTAAAACTATTTTCAACAATGAAAGAACATCTTGAGGAATCACCATCCCTGACGTCAAGCTATATTACAGAGCAATAGTTATAAAAACTGCATGATATTGGTACATAGGCAAAAAGATCAGTGGAATAGAATTTCTTTCTTTTATTTTTTAATTAGATATTTTCTTTATTTACATTTCAAATGTTATCCCCTTTCCTGGTTTCTCCTCTGAAAACACCCCATCTCATCCTCCCTTCTCCTAGTCTCTTCAGGAGAAAACCTTCTCCATTGCCCCCCAGGGTGGATGCCAATGAAGAGGCAGTCTGTGGTTTTAAGACATTTGTTGTCATGGCAAAAAGTGGATGAATAAAACCATAGCCCACTTCTCAGGGTGGGCCTGAGGGTAAATACCATTTGCAGGGAGGAGTGTCTGGGGAGGAAGGATTAATTGTCTACGCCCTTCTGGCCTTTAAGTGCCTCATTAAAATGGAGATCTGTCTTGAGCCTATATGACCTGTGGTCATGTCCTCTACCTGTGGAGGCTCTTGGAGCATTGCCCTTACATGACTGATGGACACAAATCTACGGAGGGCTGCGGCCTCCTATCAGGAGCCTAGTGTCTGGGAACCAGGCCAAATGTCTGCCATCCCTTTAGAGTCACTGGGGTTTCTAGCCTTAGCTCAACCAGGAACCAGGCTGCCTTTCATGGTCCTACATTTTGTAAAATCAGACAAGAGGACATTCAGAGTGTTCATATATATGCATATATATATACATATGGTAATTATATTGTTTTGTGCATTGTTCTTTGTACCAATATTATACAAATATTTAGTATGAAAAGCAGTCTAACAGACATATAAACTAATGGAGCAGAAATAAAGTAGCTTATTTATGGTCAACTCATAATTGATAAGTGCACAAAATGGGGCCATTTCTTTAATGGATACTGTAGAGGAAAGTAGATATTCATATACAGGAAGATGAAATAAAATGAAATTATCTCTAGATACACATGTGGAATCTAAGCAAAATGTGTAGGAAATATAAATGTAAGCCTTGGAAGTATAAAAACCACTAGGAGAAAATATGGGAGAAAATATGATTGACATTGGTTTTGGAGAAGTTTAAAAAATGGCCCCAAATAAAAGCAACAAAAGAAGCATGTTATAGTATATCATGCTGAAACTCATGTATGCATAGCAGAGGAAACAATATTTGAAAATAAATTTTATAGAGTGGGATAAAATATTTATGAGCTATATATCTGACAAGGGGTTAATATCCCAAGGACATAAGGATCTTAAATAACTCCATATCAAATACCAACAAACAATGGAATCAGCAAGGCAAGGGAACAATGTAAGTCACAAGGTAAGGCTATGAAACAGGCAGGGGCTCTGAGTACATCATTCTCAAAAGAAGACATCTAAAGAGCCAGTAAGTCTGAAAAATAGAGCAATACTACTCTCAGGGAAATGCATGTCAAACACTCAGTGTGGACACACACCTGTTAGCATGGCTGTTATCAGGAAGGCAGAGGCAGTGGAAGTTGCTGCAGGTAAAAGGGAACCCTCATATTCTGCTGCAAATGCACATTATTAGTGACATGTGGAAAATAATACGTAAGTCCATCATAATGATAGATATAGACTTACCAATAATACTTGCTTTCATATCCAAATGTAAGACAATCGCTGTACTGAAAGAATGGCTATGTTTTTGTGTTCACTGCAGCAGGCAAGGTCATCATTATATAAAATCAATAATGGTTTGGACCTACTGATGAGTAATGAGAAAAGTAGTATATCCAGTGGAATACTATCCAGTACTAAAGAAGAAGGCACTTTGGTTGTGAATGGCATGGATGAGCCTAAGAGACACGATGGTAAGTGGAATAAGCTAGACACAAATAAGCAAATGACTTGGCTCCATTATATCTGGGGTCTACAATGCTGAGCCTATGGAAGCAGACCATAGAACATGGATGACCATACACTGAGTGTTCGAGATGATTAGTGGAAGGAGAACACAGAAATTATATAAAATTACTCATTTCAGCTGGACATGAAAAATAGACTGCTGATATTTATCATATAGTAGAATGATTAATATTGTTAATAATATACTTAACTATTGCTATGATAGATTTTAATGCTCTCAATAGAATAAAATAATAATAGAACATGTTTAATTTTATAAAACAAGCACATTTAGAAACAATGAATTCACAAAATTTTCAGGCAAATGGTTTGATCCGGAAAATATCATCCTAAGTGAGGTAACCCAATCACAAAAGAATACACATAGAATGCAATCTCTGATAAGTGGATATTAATTAGCCCAGAAGCCCTGAATACCCAAGGCACAAATTGCATAACAAATGACTCCCATGAAGAAGTATGGAGAGGGTCCTGATCCTGGAAAGGATTGATCTAGCATGGGAAGGGAATATAAGGACAGAGAAAAAGGAGGGAGGTGATTGGAGAAGGGATGGAGAGAAGAAGGTTTATGGGACATATGGGGAGGGGGGATCCAGGAAAGGGGAAATCATTTGGAATGTAAACAAAGAATATAGAAAATAAAAATATTAAAAAAGAAGCACAATAAACAAAAGTATACACATCCAAAAGTAAAATAAAAATAAAAATAAAACAAGCACATATCAAATCATCATATTGGACATAATATATTTAATATATTTTCAAATTTAACAATGGCAAATATTTAAGGCTCATTAAAAAGTGAGCAAAGGATTTATAGATTTTTCTTCCAAAAAGGAGATCATTAGCCAGTAAAGTCTTGAAAAGGATGTACAAATTCATTATTGTTTCAAAAATGTAAATATGAATCACAATTATCACCCTTCTGGTGATAGCTACTAAGTCTGAGAATGTTGAACTACCTTCAAGTTTGATTACTTCTTAGAAGGACTCAGAGACTTCAGTGAAAGCTCTCAGGATTATAAATCCCACTGGGGCTGACACAGATTAACTTTAGCCAAGGAGGAAAACATATAGGGAAGAGTCCAAGATAAAGGCAAAGGGTGGAGTACCCAGAAGCCCATGGGGCTGGTCTGTACTATTTTCCTCTCTTCTGTGTGTTACAGTTAAGTACAGAGAACCATGGGCCAGGAAATTCTCCAAACTTTAGTGTTCAAAGATTTATTGCTAATTCTTTGTTTAAACCCGATTGTTTGATAGATTCAGTTCAATGGCTGATTCTGGAGTGGAGGCTCCCAGTCTTGGAGTTTAGAATGTTGGCAGACTGGACTCTAAGTCACGTTCTTATTCTATTCATCTTAATCTAAGGTCCCCTGACCAACAAAACCTTAGTATGAGGTGTGATGTTTCAGAAATTGCCTGTATGTATTTATGTATGTATGTATGTATGTATGTATGTATGTACATATGTACGTATGTACGTCTTTACATCCATTTATTTATTTATTCATTCACTTTACATCCTGATCACAGGCAGGTAACAGAGTCAGAGGCAGCCCTTGCTCAAATTGTTAAGGAACCCACATGAAGACCAAGTTCACATATCTGCCACACATGTAGTGAGCCTAGTTTCAGGTCCTCCATACTCTTTGGTTGGCAGTTCAGTCTCTGTGAGCTCCCATGGGTCCAGATTAGTTGACTTTGTGGGTATTTTTGTGGTGTCCTTGACCCATCAAGCTTTCTCAATTCTTCTCCCAACTCTTCCTCAAAACTCTTCCAAGCTCTGCCTGAGGGTTGGCTGTGGTTCTCTGCATTTTTTCATCTAATCCTGGACAAAATCTCTCAGAAAAAAGTTATGCTTCTGAGTATCATTAACAGTGAAAGGGGTTTGCTTTCTTCCATGGGATGGGTCTAAAATTGGGCTGGTCACTAGTTGAACACTCCCCCAATCTCTGCACCAACTTTATCCCTGCATATCTTATAGACAGGACAAATTTGGGGTTGAAGGTTTTGTGGGTATGTTGGTGTCACCCTCCCTTCACTGAAAACCTATTTGGCTAAAGGAGGTGGCCACTTCAGGTTCCAGATTCGCTGATGCTAGGAGTCTCAGCTAGGGTCACCCCATAGACTCTAGGGAGCCACCATGGTCCCAGGTCTCTGGCTTGTCCCAAAGATACCCCCACACAACTGATTTATACAATGGAATACTACTCAGCTATTAAAAACAAGGAGATCATGAAATTTGCAGACAAACAGATGAAATTAGAAAATATCATCCTGAGTGAGGTAACCCTGACCCAGAAAGACATACATGATATGTAGTCACTTATCAGTGAAGATAAGACATAAAGTGCAGTATAACCATGCTACCCAAAGAAGTTAAGTGACAAGAAGGTCCCAAGAGAGAATGCTTGAATCTCATTCATAAGGGGAAATAAAATAGACATTGGAGTTGGAGGAAGGGTGGGAACTCTGTAGGAGAGTGAGTGGAGGTCAGAGGTAGGGCAAGGAGGTGGAGAGAGGACTGGGAGAAAAAGAGAAATTGTCTTCTTACCTGAGAAAAAGACAGAAACAGGCTTGTATAAAGAAGGTTCATTCTTTTATACACACGAACCCTTTTCTTCTTTCTTTCTTCTTTTTTTGATACATTTGTCTTTATAAATTTATTTAGTATGTTTTTGTGTGCTCACATGTGCCCTGCATAAACATGTTTGACACTTCCCTTCTATCATGTGATTCCTGATGTAGAAATCAGGTCACCAGACGTTGCACCAAGTGTCTTTATCTACTAACTAATCTCACTGGCCACCAGAGGTCCTTTTTAGGTCTTGTTTCAAGGTTGAGGTGAGATTATTAATTTCTAATATTCTCAGATTATATATATATAATAATAAATATACATATATATTTGTAGCCAGTGAATGAAGCTCCTCACTAGATAAAATGCACTCACTAGATAAGTATAGCATGAGGGACAAAGTGGTTTCTAATTGGGGAAAACCCATGAAATCTTCAGGCCTACATGCAGAGCTACTGGCAATCAACTAAACCTGGGAGCAGGAGGGCGGGTCCTTTTTAGGAAGGAGCACACTGATTGGTTGTTAAATGCCAAATGATCAGATCTGAAGACATACATACAAGTAACATTGTGTGGACTCCACAGATTATACTCAGAAATGTAACTTAGATACAAACACACACATATATGCCTACTACATATATACACATACAGATACACATATACACGCACATACACATACCCATGTGCATGCACCTACTCATATACATAAGAGCTATTGATGGAAACAGAAGCCATGATTTAGAAGGAGAGTGAGGAGGAGGATATGGGACAATTTAGAGGGAGGAAAGGGAAAAGAAGGGAGAAATTTATAAATAAAAATGGTGTTCAGTAGTAGAGAAATCACACTAAGGCTCTTGTGATTGTCTGGGTTATTTGATTTATGTTAGCTTTTGAAACAGTTTTCATAGCACCATAGTTTATATAGCGTTATTCATTTGGAGAACATTATTAATATGAACATTTTAAAACTATATCAACACTAATTTAGGAAAAAATGTCTATATGTCAATGAACACGTCTTTGAATAAGGAGTCTGTTCACTGGGACACTTTTGTTCTAGCATAGCACAATTCCAATACTCAAATTCCTTCTCCCAGGATTCCTGCTTCAGTGTTTCATGTTTCATTGATTTTGATGATCAGATAACACACAGAACATACAGGCAGCTGAGCAGGGTGGGTGTTTAACTCTCATCTCTAGTTTTGTCTTCTTTCCTGTTGGGTCTGTCCTCAGTGTTACATCTTCCTGGAAAGCATGTTTTTCTGTGAGCTATTTCACCCAGGAGTTTCTTTCTTTCCTCTCCCATATTCCCAACACAGACTCTCTCTGTCTCTGTCTCTGTCTCTTTCTGTCTCTGTCTTTGTTTCCCTCTCTCTCTCTTCCTGCCTCTCTGTAACTCTATCTCTCCTGCCCCCTTTTCTCTCACTGTGCGTATGTGTGTGTGTTTGTGTGTGTATGTGTGTGTGTGTGTGTGTGTGTGTGTGTAGATAAGCTTCTTTATGGGGGGTCTGGCTCATAGCAGAAAATCACCCCAAAGATCTGGTTTAAATAAAAGGCTCTATGGAAGGCACTGTGTTCCCACAACTCAGATATTTGTCTCCAGAATTATTTTCCTGCAGTAAGAATCTTTCAGTTTTTTTCCTTAAAAAAGCATCAGATGAAGCAAAATCTGTCGAGTGTGATGGCTCAGAGGTAGATAATAACCAAATTCTGACATAGCAAAAATAATGATAAATCTTTTCCTCACTTTTCTTTCTGTGCTCTTTTACTGAAAATGAATACTTTCTGTATATATTTGACATTATACTGGAAGACAATGATCCAAGAAAATATAACTTCTTTGTCATAATTTAATATTGATGATTTCTTCTGTTTTCATGAATTTGCCTGTTTCTTATAAACTAACGTGAACTGGAATACATTTCTTGCAGTTAGCATCTTGTAGTTTAATTTACCACACTTTAAGAAAAATTTTTCCTAGTAAATTTGTAATTGAGTAAACTATACTTTAAAATTTAATATATAAAACATGAACATTTTATGAACAAACCAATTAGACCTAATACATTTTTATGTGTTTAAATTAACAAAATTACTTTCAGAAATACATGGGATGCTAAAATGTTAGCATTGCATTTATCTCTATATTCCCTGATATATCTTCATTTTTTATATGCAATAACAAAACAAAGATTTTTAGAGTCTGCAAATTCCTTGTATATTAAATCTCTGTTCCCCTGAGAGCCTAGCTCCTACCAACTAAACATGCTTTATTTATATTCTAAAGCTTAGGCAGGCAATGAGACAGACACCCATCTTTGTGCTCTTGAGTAGGCCCATGTGCTTTTAGAACCAGGTTCACATGCACTATCAGAGTCTACAGTGGTGAGTATCATTTGGCCATTGCTCACTCTTCCATTAGCCTCTGTAGATTCTATATCCTATTTAGACTATAAGACTGTAGTGTTTTGGTTTTTGTCGTTGTTGTTTCATCTTTTGAAACATTGCATCCTACTGGTCAGAGTGTTATTTTTTTAAGACTTATTTATTTTAGGAGTATAAGCATTTTGTTGCACATGTGTTTACGCAGCACATGCATGCCTGGTATCTTTGCAAATCAGAAGACAGCATCAGCATCTCTGGAGTTGTGAGCCACTATGGGGGTGGTAGGGACTGAACTCACTGTGTCTAAAGAGCAGCAAGTTCTCTTAACCACTGAGCCATTTCTCTAACCCTTAAAAGAGAGCTTTTGTTATATTTTTATATGTTTTCTCATAGTATGTTTAATTCTTAATCTAATAAGGACTTTAAGACCAGCACAGCCAAATAGAATTTTATAACTTGTTTTAATGTTGAAGCCATGATTTCCCAAAGCATCTTTTAGGTTCTGTGATCACTAGAACATATTTTGAGAAGTGCTGATCTAAAAGGAAAATCTCTGAGACATAAACAAATCTGAGAAGTTTTGTGCACTCTCTGGTAGCTTGTTATGACATAATAGCATAATAAATTTTTATGGTAATAATAATGAGAGGGTTGTTGGTGCAATTACAGTTTGGAGAATAATTAAATGTTTCATGCTAATATTCTTCCGAAGGTCATGGAGTCACAGAAGTCATTGAAACCAGAGTGGGATGTACAGAGCCATATTGGGGCAGTCTTGTACTTGGTCAGAGTTTGACTTTGGTCAAGGTTAACTTCTCTCAGAATGTCAGGATCTTGTTCCACCTAGGGTGGAGTGTACGTAGTAAAGGTCAAGCTCATTGTTCTTTCGTGTATAGGGATTCCTGAATTAAACAGGTGACCCACCCAGCTGCCGGAGCAGTCAAGACGAAGACCTCTAAGAGAAGCTAGACAACTTCCACCGGAACTCAGCCTGGAGTCTGGGGGGAGGGTTTGTCCAAACTGTTAAAAGGTCCGGCGCCATTAAAGTTTACGGCTTTGATCAGTGAACATTGACTTAGCCGTACTTTCGTTTCGCCGCTCTTCCCTATGACCCCAAAATTCTCTCAACAGGTAACCCGGTTTACATGTAGCTGCTGGCGGCTACATAGTGGCGCCTGAACGTGGGACGACCTGGCACGAGAGAATTTCTTGAGGTAGCCCTATCCAGCGAAGCTTCGCAGAAAAAGGTGAAAATTAATGGTGTCCGCACGGTAAGCAACATAGAGGGCAAAACTAGCGCTAGTGAATTCGTGTCTATGGTTGTGAGTGCAGGAATGGATACAGTTTTTCAAGCATACTGCGTGGACCCAGCGCAGGACTGCTTGGGTTGATAAGATAGGGAAATATGGGGAAGGAATTTGGTAGGCATTTGCCCAAAGCTCGTAAGAGCTGATTTCGGCGAAAAGAAAGGGGTTTTTAAAAATAGGCATATGTCCACAGCTTCTAAGAGCTGTTTAAAGAGGAAAATGGATGCAATTGCTTAACAAGCACGCTTAACTTTCTGTGTATCTTTCCGTGTTTGTCCCGGTGCACCGACTGTCTGTCTATGTGTATGTTTATGTCCTCTCTGTGTCGTTGTGTGAATGACTGTTTCATGTTAAAAAGGAAAAATTGGTAAAGATTACATCTGCTGGTAACCTTTTGAGCTAGCCACAGTTTGTGTGGGGATTGATTCAAAGCCACGCTGCAGCAGCTACAGTGGGAGTAGCTAAAGAGGAAGATACTTCTGCTTTAAGTGTGAAATGATAGCTGCATTGTAGAAACCAAATATCTATGACAAGAAATTAATTAGGAAGCCACTGTGGTGGGACAGTAGAGGTAATGAGAATATAGCCTTATATGGGGCATTGTGAGGGGAATATAGAACATTACAAAAATAAATAGAAAGGATGATTAAGAATTGCTCACTGTGAAAAAAATGACCAGTGAAATTTATTGCATTACTAATTAAGAATTAAAATTTAATCAACTTGTCTACATTAGAAATCTATTTGGTAAAATTCATTTGACATTCTTTTCTATGGAAAATAAAGAAAAAATTTGTCTCAGTAAATATGAAATAGAATAACTTGAAAAAGAGGATTTAACAGAAGTCTACATATGTATGTACACACACATGCACACACACTTAAAAATATAATGAAAGACAAAGAATCTATCAACTTGAAAGTAGATATGACATAGCAGGGGCTCAAGAGAGACTTGATGGGAGGGTCTGGAGGAAGAAAGGAAGGAGAAAGTGATATTATATTTCAAATTAAAGAATTAAAAGTGACATGAGAACTGTTAATCCCAATCAGGATTTATAGAGGCTTCATAATGCGGACAGGACAATTTAAGAACAGCGTTAAAGAGAAAACTTAAAAGTATATAAAGAATTGTGAAGTTTGGCTTTTAAAACATGATTTTAAACTTCAAAATATTTTTTTTATTTTTAAGCTTATATGTCTGTGCACATGTTCAGGTTTGAGTGAGCATGAGTGCAGTGTCTCCATAGATGAGACGTCTGGTCCCCTGGAGCTTGAGTTACAGAGAGGCTGAGCCACCCAACATTGGTTCTGGGCACTGAACTTGGATCGTCACTAAGAGCTACAATTCTCTTAGCAGCTGTGCCATCTCTCCAGACTCTATTTCAAGCTTAAGAATATCTTTATTACTTGACAATTTGTTATGAACCTACATCCACATATATGATGGGTTTTGATCATATCTAGACTCCAGACCTTTTCTGGAAGTTTTGCAAAAACAGTATTTCCCAACCATGGTTGAGAACAGTGCGGATCTATGGGTATCAGCATAAATATTTAGAATATTTAGGACACAGTGTGACCACATAACCTGTAAGGCCTATAACTTCCCAGCCATGGCCCTTTGATCATGCATATAGTGACAGGCACAAATCTGCCCCCTGTGGAATGGGCCTCAGAGTCAAAAAGAAAAAAAAGAGTTTGTTACCTCATAACATCCAAGCCAAGCTACTATTTCACCAGTGGGCTCATTTTCCATAGCAGATCAGTGTTTTAGCATGCAGGATTCACTACTGGATAAGACCCTTAATGACCTTTTATCTCTAGTGACCCATATATGGAAACTCTTAGCACTAGAAAATCTAGTCAATAGGAGTCTTCTGGCTCAGTTCCAGTCTGATTCCTACATATCTCCCAAAACATTGTATCATGTCTTTAATAAGAGGGTCATCTGACCTAATTCTTGTGAGCAAGGGAGACAATGACAATAGCCTGTAGTTTTGAAGAGGAGTCTCCGTGACCAAAATAGGAAGATACTGCTGCTGACATTTTCATCTACTAACATGCGGCTTCTGGGAGCATCATTATCTATCCATTCTGGGTACCTCCATTTAAATTTTTCAATGTATAACTTACAAGGTAGTTGCTTTCTATATGGCCTTTCATAGACTTTGCTTTAGTCAACCTCCACACTAACCTTTCCTTTCCCTTATATCCACTTATCAATGTGGAATGCTTTCAATTCCTAATACCCTTTGACATTCTCTAATTGCATTTGTTTTACTGCTTCTAAACATTTTAGCAGAATGTGTTAGATGCTATAAGCTGGAAATCCTAATTCCCTTTCTGCTCATGCTCCATATGTTGTCTTGTTTCTTCAAGCAGATACAGAAGAACCTAGGAACTGAAATTGGGGCAAATGAGAGGCTTCTCTCGTTGGCATCCATGAGCGGTGGCACAGCATTTGGATTTCAGTGGTGCCAATCATAGTATTCCCCAGAGGTCAGGCCCTTCAGGGTTCATCGTTGTTCAGAATTCTCCTGCAGAGCATCTTTGTTGTAGACAAAAGAACTAGACCCTGAAGCACAATGCCGCACATGAGCTTGCTGGTGCCTAGGTGCAGCTATGGGGAACTCCCCGAAGCAGGACTTCCTGGCTTGTTACTATATTCTCATTGTGTTTCTGGATGAGCTATTTATTTTCTTGGCAGGACAGTTCCCAGATGTCACTGAAGATACAATTCCTAGAATCTCAACCTAGAGTTTGACCCCTAGATAATCCAATAATTGTATAAGTACCCAGTGTCCTGCATCAAAGCTATCCCTGGATGGAAAAAAAAGTGAAGCTAGTATGCTATCTATTGTGTGTAAGCTCCTGTTTCGTATGGATAAGTTATTTGATACAATAACAGTCTAGTTTTTATTTTAATAAAAACGAAAAGTTTGTAAATATAGCTGTAAAATAGTGTATATTCTTTACAAAAAATGACAAAACCATTCTTGATAATATCACAGAAAACAAAACATCTTTTCCATCTTTCCATTGAGAGAAAAAAATCAATTCCAACAATTCAAATGTTTGAGAAAAATTTCAAGTTGTGATGTATACTTCTGTGTGAATTGGAGAATTTCATTTGGAAATTGATAGCCCAAAAGTGATTGAAGTGATTTATATTAACTAAATTACTAAATGATAATGACAAGAATGCGAGTTAACTACTGGATATTTAGAGTAAGTTATGATGTTAGAATAAAACTAACCTGTTTTTTTAACCTGTTTTTCATCACAAACAGAAACAGCTTCTAATAAAACACATACAACAGTGAAATTCTTGTCTTTAAACATTGTGCCTTTAAATGTTGAACATAATATACTTCCACATGTAGCTTGTTCTTAATTCTAATCACATTGCATAGTTTTACTCTGTATATATTATATTTTTATATTTACAATTATTTGAAATATATATATATATATATATATATATATATAGTTTTTCTTTGAGAAGAGGTTCTACTTATTTTTTACAAGCTGGTCTTAAGCTTCTAGGCTCAACAGGATTACACATATGTACCATCACACCCAGAATTATTCCATATATTATTTTATGACAGAAGTAAAGAATGTTTTATGCTTCAACTCTTTATTCATGACATATAAGAACTGAATACTCTTCAGGAGTATTCTATCATTTTGTTAATTCAACTAATTTATGATTATAAATGGCATGATAATCTTTATTTCAATTTCAGAGAAAAAGACCATACGCTGAATGGAGAACATTGGCTGATATGTTTCTCATACAACTGAAATGCTATCCTATTCTAGTGGTTGCAGAGTTTTATAGGGTTTGATTTAAAGATCAAGTACACATCAAACTTATGCGCACACTCCAGAATCTACAAATAGATTGTATGCTTTCCTCACTGCTTTATACCATTGAATGCACTGATTTTAAATTTCCACAGAAACGTCTATCCCTGATATAAGCAGTCTACAGAGCATGCGCTGCCTTTTAAATAATTATTCTTTATTTCACTATCTAGTATTTTATATAGAATTGATGCATTTGGACACAATGAAAATTGCTGATCACTGCTCTTTCTGATGATGCGTATTATTTCTCAATGCTAGATGGGACTTGAACAATTTGGCATTACTTAATTTTATTTGACTTATTCCACATGACATATAAAGTAGTTCCTTTTATTCATAGTTTTTTACAATGTGTCATTTTTAAATTCAACACATCAACTCCAATCTATGCTGTCCATGTACTTTTCTAAGACTTTCATACATGGTATTTTGGGTATTTTGATCATATTCACCCCATGCCTTCCCTGTAACTACTGTTAGATGATACTTCCTTGTACCTACTAAACTTTGTGTCCTTTTTTCAATTTTAAAAGACTTGATATGTTATAAGATATATGTATATTTATTATATGACAATTTTAACAGTAGTGCAATTTTCTATCAATATAAAATGTTTCCATTGTCCATTTTTTTTCAATTGGATCTGAGACTCAGCTCAAGGGGAAGCTCCAAGGCCTGCCACTATTACTGATGCTGTGGTGTACTTACAGATAAGAACCTAGCATGACTGCTCTCTGAGAGTCCCAACAAGCAGCTGAAAGAGTCAGATGTAGATATTTACACCCAACCAATGGACAGAAGCTAGGAACCCCTCTGGTTAAACTAGGGAAAAACTTGAAGAAGCTGAGGAATAGTGCGACCCTATAGGAAGACCAGCAGTCTCAACTAACCTGGACTCCTGAGATCTCCCAGAAACTGAGTCACCTACAAAGAAGCTGATATGAGGTCCCACCTTGAGACACATATACCCAGAGTACTGCCTGGTTTGGCCTCAGTGAGAGAAGATGCACCTAACTCTTAAGAGACTTGAGGTCCTAGGGAGTGGGGAGGTCTGATGGGGTGGGGGTGGGTAGGTGTGGGACACTCTTTTGGAGATGGGCAGGAGGAATGGGATGAGGAATAGTCAGAGGGTGAACTGGGAGGGGGAAAATGTCTGTACTGTAAACAAGATTAAAGAATAATAATAAAATTTAAAAAACTATGTATATTAATTAGATCATAATTTTAATAGTAGTTCAATTTTCTATCAATATGAAATACTTATAGTGTCCATTTTCTTCATTTGGATCTGAAAATAGTGATATATATGTATATTGTACTGGTTAGTTTTGTGTGTCAACTTGACACAGGCTGGAGTTATCACAGAGAAAGGAGTTTCATTTGGGGAAGTGCCTCCATGAGATCCAGTTGTAGGGCATTTTCTCAATTAGTGATCAAGTGGGGAGGGCCCCTTGTGGATGGTACCACCTTTGGGCTGGTGCTCTTGGGTTCTATAAGAGAGCAGGCTGAGCAAGCCAGGGGAAGCAAGCCAGTAAGAAACATCCCTCCATGGCCTCTGATTCAGCTCCTGCTTCCTGACCTGCTTGAGTTCCAGTCCTGACTTCCTTTAGTGATGAACTGCAACATGGAAGTGTAAGCTCAATAAACCCTTTCCTCCCCAACTTGCTTATATATATATATATATATATATATATATGTATATTTAGGAAAATGAGTTTTGAATTCTTTTCTAACATCAACTAATTTTTTCTTCATTAAGAACACTTACCTATGATTTATGTGTATGTGCCAAAGACACATATGCTAGAATCATTTTATAATAACATATTTTAAAATATAAATATGATATTTCCCTTCCCCTTCTTTCAAAATCTTCTCATATAATCCCTCCTTGATTTCTTTCAAATTCATGGCCTCTATTTTTTATTTATTATTGTTATATTTATATACATACAAATATACACTCACATGTGTGCACATGCACACACATACACACACATTCCTTCTCAGTCTGCATAATGGTCCTTGCATGTTCCCTTTTAGGGATAACCATTTGATATTGGGCAATTATTTGGTATTGGATAACCAATTGGTGTACTTTTCCTTGGAGAAAACTATTTCTCTCTCTCAGAATCCTTTAGATTATAATTCATTATGTAGGTTTGAAAGCTCCTCCTTGAAAACTAGCTTCCAAGTTAACAGAACGTACCATACACTCTTCCAAGGAAGAGAAGAAGCCAGAATTCATACATAGCTCTATGAACCACGACAATGATTAGAAATACACAATACTACTAAGAGTACAATATAACCTTCAGTGGAAGCCAATAGCTTTCCAATTGCTCTCTCTCTCTCTCTCTCTCTCTCTCTCTCTCTCTCTCTCTCTCTCTCTCCTCTCTCTCTCCTCTCTATCATCTTTTTGTAAAAATAAAACATTAACTTCAATCTGAGCTGCCTATACATTCTTGAGTATGAGACCCTTCCCTAGAGTATGATTCGACTCACCAGTGGCCATTTCATTAACCATATTGACTTTCCCTCTCCCAACAGCCATCAACTGACAATAGCTCGTGAGTTAGATTGGAGATGGTCAACGTGACCTTGTTCCTTGTTCAGATCTTGTGCATGCAACCATACCTGTTGCAGTTTTTAATAAATGTGGCCATTGTCCTGCATTCAGAAGAACATCTTCAGCTCCCAGCCACCCTGAACTTTAATTCTCAACTTATTTCTGCTTATGTTTCTTTTTTATTTGTTATTTTATTTATTTATGTTTCAAATGTTATCCCTCTTCTTGGTTTTCCTTCCACGAACCCCCTCTATCCCATCACTTCTCGCCCTTGTCTGAGCATAGGGTAGGAATGATAGTACAAATGTCACACTTGGGATTGGATACTCCAGTGACATTTACTCACTAGTCTTTGATGAGTTGTGAGTTTCTAAGGAAAACATCATTCATTACACAAAGAAATTTTGTAGTGATGCACTAATCTGAACCTAGATTCTGAAATATGCTTGTTTATCAAAGAAGTAATATTCCATGAGTAATTTGTCCCCCTTCCTAAGATGGAGCAGGACACCCACACTTTGGTGTTCCTTCTTCTTGAGCTTCATGTGATCTGTGAATTGTTTCTTGGGTGTTTGGAGCTTTTGGCCTAATATCCACTTATCAGTGAATGCATACCATATGTGTTCTTTTGTAATTGGGTTACCTCATTCAGGATGATATTTTCTAGTTCCATACATTTACTAAGAACTTCAATGAATTAATAGATTTTAATAGCTGAGTAGAACTCCATTGTGTAAATGTACCACATGTTTTTGTATCCATTCCTCTGTTGAACGACATCTAGGTTCTTCCCAGCTTCTGACTGTTATAAATAAAGGTGCTATAAACATAGTAGAGCATGTGTCCTTTTTATAAGTTAGAGAATCTCTTGGGTATAGGAGCAAATATGGAGGCAAAGTTTAGAGCAGAGACTGAAGGAAAGGCCATCCTGAGACTGTCCCACCTGTGAATTCATCCCATATATAGTCACCAAACCCCGACACTATTGTGGATGCCAAGAAATGCTTGCTGAAAGGAACCTAATGTAGCTGTCTCCTGAGACTCCCTGCCAGAGCCTTACAAATACAGAGGCAGATGCTCAAAGTCAACCATTGGACTTAGCGCAGGGTCCCCAATGGAGGCGTTAGAGAAAGGACTGAAGGAGCTGAAGGGGTTTGCTACCCCATAGGAAGAACAACAACATCTATGAACCAAACCCACCAGAGCTCCCAGAGACTAAACCACAAACTAAGGAATAGAAAACAGGGCTCTAACTGCATATGTAGCAGAGGTTGGCCTTATCAGACATCAATGTGAGGAGAGGCCCTTGGTCCTATGAAGGCTCAATAGATGCCCTAGTATAGGGGAATAGAGGGAGGCGATTCAGGATGGGGGTGGGTGAAGGAACACCTTTATAGAAGCAGGGGGAGGAGAGATGGGATAGGGGGTTTCTGGGAGAGGGAAACAGGGCAAGAAGATAACATTTGAAATGTAAATAAAGAAAATACTCATGTATGTCCTTTTGGGTCTTAGTTACCTCACGAAGTAACCTCAGGATAATATTTTCTAGTTTCATCCATTTGCCTGCAAAACTCAGTATGTTCTCACTCTTAATAGCTGAGTAGTATTCCATTGTGTAAACGAACCACATTTTCTGTATCCATTCTTCTGTCATGGGACAGATAGGTTGTTTCCAGCTTCGGGCAATCACAAATAAGGCTGCTATGAATATAGTCGAACACGTGCCCCTGTAACTCAGACCCAAAAGGACATGCATGGTATGTACTCACTAATAAGTGAATATTAAACGAAGAAAGAAGAGTACAGAATACCCAAGATACAGTCCACAGAACTCACAAAGATCAACAAGTTAAAGTGCCCAAGTGAGGACACCTCAGTCCTACTTGGGAGGGAGAAGAAAGCAATCACAAGTGAAGAGGGAGTGACCTAGGAGGAAAGTAGGTGGGGCAGAGGAGAGGGGGGAGAATGGGGAGAAGGGAATTTGATCTGAAATTGGGGGAGGGGAAAAAGACTGAAGCCCTGAAGGCCAGTAGAAAGAATGGAAACAGGCAACCTCAGGAGATAGGAGGTTGGGGGGACCCTCTAGAATGCACCAGAAACATGGGAGGCTAGAGACTTAGGAGACTAAAAGGGAAGGACTTTAGATTAAATGCCTAACAGTAGGGAGAGGGAACTTATAGAGCCTACATCCAGCAGGAAGACAGGGCTTCAAATGAGGGAGAGGGGGGGCCATCCCACAGTCATAACTCTGACCCATAAGTGTTCCTGTCTAAAAGAATTACAGGGATGGAAATGGAGAGGAGCCTGAGGGAAAGAAGATCCAGTGACAGGCTCAAAGTGGGATCCAGCTCAAGGGGAGGTCTCAAGGCCTGACACTATTACTGAGGCTATGGACCACTCGCCAAAAGGGACTTAGCATGACAGCACTCCAGAAGACCCAACAAGTAGCTGAAAGAGTCAGATGCAGATATTTGCACCCAACCAATGGACAGAAACAGCTAAAACCTGCTATTGAATTAGGGAAGGCTGAATGAAGCTGAGGGTGACTCTGTAGGAGGACCAGCAGTCTCAACTAATCTGGACCCCCAGGATCTCTCAAACACTGGACCACTAAACAGGCAACACCAGCTGATATGAGGTCGCTCACACACATATTGTAGAGGACTGCAGTGTCTGTGTTCATTCAGAGATGATGCACCTAAATGTTGAGTCTGGGGAGTTTAGAGTTCAGGTGGGGTGGGGGTGGGGACGTCCCCATGGAGACATGGGGAGGGGAGGAGGTTTGGGATGTGGAACAGTCAGAGGGTGGATAGGATTTGGCAGATGGGGAATACAGTATGGAGTGTATAAAAATAATTAATAAAAATGTTTGAAAAAAGAAAATATCTAATAAAATATTTTAAGAAGTATTATTCCACTTCTTATAATTCCAAGAAGTATTATTGGCATGCCACACTATTTTTATCCAATTAAGCATTAAGGGACAATCAAATTAGTTCTAGTTCTTGTTTCTATAGATAAAGCATATGCACAGCTTATATGTTCATAGGCTTTGTTTTGTGGTTACACAATCAGGAATAGAAAGTGTGAATAATAATACAACTCACCTGTAACTTTTAATTAAACTTTAAATCATCTAAGAAACTGTTAAATTTTTCTTAAAATCAATATTCCTCTCTTTAAATCCAGCCATGAGCAATATGCCCATTTCATTTTAATCATATTTTCACCAGTACTTGGAACAGTCAATCTCTTTAGATTTACCTATTTTTATGTGTCATGAAAATAGGTACTGCTGGGTTTATTCTGCATTTCCCTAATGAAAAAGCAATGTTGAACACATGAATTGGTTTATTTTTATCACACAAATATTTATTTAAATTTCTTACCCTTTTAAAATTGTGTGCTAATTATCTTCTTAGTGTTGGACTTTGAGAGCTCTTTATGTATTCTAGATATAAGTACTTTCAGATAGGTGATTTGCAAATCGTGTCTTCCACCTGGTGGTTTGGAGCTTTTGTTTCTTCGTTACGTTTTACAAAGGAGAGAAGCTTTAATAAGGTTGAAAGGTTAACTTATTAACTTGTTCCTCCTGGATAGAGCTTTTGGTGTTGTGCACACATGATCTTAAATCACAGAGATTTTCTTATAAAATTTCTTCTGTATTTTTTCATATTTAGGTTGCCTATTGTTGTCTTTATTTTGAATTGATTTTTGTACAGCAGGGTACATATTCTACTAAATTTAAGAAGACCATCCAATTTTCCTAGTATAGTTTTCTGAAAGGATTGCTTTCTTAAACATTGCTTTATTTTCATAGTAATGTTTGGAAATTAACTACTCGTTTCTATGTGGTTCTATTTTTTTCTTTGCACATGACTGGATCCATTGATGTATTTGTCATTTTTTATCTTGAAATCCAAGTTGTATGTGCATGGGAGATCTCTCTCTCTCCCTCTCTCTCCCTCTTTCTTTCTCTCTCCCTCTTACTCTTTCTCTCCCTCTTTCTCTCTTTTTCTCTTTCTCTTTTTCTCTCTTTCTGTCTCTCCGTCTCTCTCTGTCTCTCTGTCTCTGTCTCTTTCTCTCTCTCTCTCTCTCTCTCTCTCTCTCTCTCTCTCTCTCTCTCATTTCATTTTGCAGCTATGGACAGCTTGAAACTCACCACATATATACCCCCAAACTTGGAGATTCTCATGCTTCTGTCTCTCACGTGCCAGGACTAAAAGTGAGAGTGAGGCCCCCACACCCAACTTGAAATCAAATTTTATTTCTCTCTAATTTTGATTTTATGTTTTCAAAGTTCTTCTGTGTATTCTATATCTGGTCAACATTTATATGACTTTTTTTCGTATTAGTTGTAAATTTCTACAGAAAGAGTTTTCTGTGATTGTCAATGCAATTGTGTTGGATTTATAGTTAAAATTAGGGAATAATGACAGCTTGAGAAGACTGGCTGTTCTCTGCCCTGGCTGTGGGTCCTCTATCCGCATACTCTTCTCTCCTTAGCTCCACTTGCTCATAGTCAACACTTCCTCTCTGCATTCTCTCTTCATCCCTGCCATTTTCTCCCATGTCTGCTTCTTTTTCTTTGAAATTTGGTCCTGAAAATGGCTGCTTTTCTGGTCTTGCCCATATCAAGTCTGTCCACTGAGTTTGCTGACTCCATGAATCTCCAGCAGAGTCCTTTTCTTCTCCGTGGCCTGAAATGAGCACAGAGCAGCACAGATAATGAGTCATTTTAAGGCTCATTCTTTTGGTTTTAGTTTCAGTTTAATCTCATATATAAAGCTATTACATCTATTTATACACAAGTGTTTTAAACACCATTTTCTTTTTTTTCTTTTTTCCTTTTTTTTCCATTTTTTTTTTTTTGAGATAGAGTTTCTCTGTGTAGCCCTGGCTGTTCTGGAACTCATTCTGTATTTCATTTATATTTCAGATGTCATCCCCTTTCTTCATTTCTCGTCTGAAAACCACCTATCCCATACCCCCTCCCCCTGCTTACCCCCACTCTTTCCTGACCTGCCATTCCCCTACTCTGGGCCATAGAGCCTTCAGAGGACCAATGGCCCCTCTTCTCATTGGTGTCTGAAAAGGCCATCCTCTATCACTTACATAGCTGGAGCCATGGGTCCCTCCATGTGTACTCTTTGGTTGGTGGTTTAGTCCCTGGGAGCTCTGGGGGTACTGGTTGGTACATATTATTAAATATTTGGGGAAAGAGTTGAATTATATAGTAATTGTATATAAATTCACAATATTTTATATACTGTAAGTTCATAATTTTGTTTCACATATAGAACCAATAGACCTATAACTCCATTATGGACATAATAAGTCCTTACTTATTAATAATGTATGTATGTATATATGTATGTATGTATGTATGTATGTACTGGTGTTTGTCAATGTGCCTGTGTCTGTGTGTATGTGTGTGCGTGTATACATTCTGTGGTATGAGATCATAGGACGGCTTCAGAGAATTTGTTTTGCTTTCTACCATGTAGATCCCAGAGGTGGAACTCTGGTCATGAAACTTGGCAGGAGGCCTCCTTTTACCTGGAGACCATTCTCATTGGCTCCAGATGAAAATCTTTTTAAAAATTATCTTGCTGATACTATGATCCATAGTAAATTGTCTGCATTCAGACAGACAATTTCACAGGGCAGAGAATTGTAAGAGAAAAATCTTACAAAGATTTTCCTATCTTTTTACATTTTTATTAACATATTGATCTTTGAATGAAATATGTTCCCTAATTACTTAATACTCTATTTTTCTATTGCACATCATCTTTCAATTTTTAGTATTTTTCTTGATATCAATACAACTGATGAAATAAGCCAGATTGTTCATGAAAAGACCCAATTTGTTACTATCATGAATTAAAGAGTCTCTATACAGTGTCTTTAAATATTTAAATGACAAATTATAATTAAAAATTAAGTAAATTGCTGCACCAGTATTTCCTATCACATCTTATATACTTTATTGGTCAAAATGTAAATTGTTAAACAACTTTACAATGCAGCTTCATGAATTCTTAATAAGGCACACATGTATCAACGGAATGATCTTCCTATTCTAATCTTATATATGTTCTCCAGAGAAATTTTAGTGTAGAAGAATGTGCATGCATATTTATGGTAAGCCTTATCTATAGTAACTAAAACCTGGAAACAACTCAAGAAGTCATCAACAGATGAATAAGCATTAAAAATATGGTGAATTCCCATGATTACTGAAGCCATAGTGATATCAGCTCTGGTAAAAACATGTTTGGCTGTTGGCTTGTTTTCTGCTTATCCTGTTTGCAAATAATTTCACTCAAAAGTCCTCATTATTGCCTGAAAGTGGGGAGAAGTGACTATGTACTCAGCGATGTAGGAAAGGGATTTTGTCTCGGGAAAGGATGTGTACTTGCCTTAGGAAATGATGGGTTTCTAATATATTATTAAATTTCTCTTAAATTTTCCCACTCCAATATCTGTTGAGAGTGAGTAGACTGGGCTGCCCTTGTAGATGAATTCTAGATGTAGTATCATGTTTTCACAAGTTTCAATAATCAAAGATTCCAGAATATTTACTATGACATTTAACAAGGGATCATCATGTGAAACAAACAACATCAAGGACCTTGAAGAAATTGAAATGTGCCAACCAACTTCAGACTCCTGGTGAGTGGGGTGTGTTGGAGCATCTGTTCTTCATGAACTTGTCCTTTACAAAATGTAAACATTACACTTTTGTATTATTTTTCCATTTTGAAGAGTATTCAGTATATATGCAACCCATATGCCATTGTGTGCCAATCATGACACACAAAGAGTGAGAATAAGCACATCCAACCACTGACTAAAAGACCAAAGGCAGGAAGCAAACTGCCTGTAAACAATTCGAAAAACTGAAGCTTTAATAAAAATTATGGAGATGGAGTTTAAAGAAAAGAAAACTAATATTTTTCTATTAAATAGCTCTATTATTTCAGTATTTCAGTATTTCAGTATTATTTCAGTATTTCAAAATACTGAAAAAATCCACTTTTTCCATATACTTGTGGAGAATCAGGTATTATCTTCCAGTATTGGGAGAAATTTAAATTGACACATTTTTGAAATACAGAGCTCTAGGCTCTGTCTGAATTTAAACCCTGCATAATAATGGTTGAGCAATTTCACATTTAAACTATGCTAAAGAAATATGTACTCATGGGCAGAAAATCATGCTAAAGTTTATTCATTGTGTCATTGTTGTTAAAATGAAAAAATAGATGTGTACTAAATGTTCATTAATAAGGGAAGGGTTAAATAATTTATAGTACATATAGGCTACATTAATATCCATAGCTGTTACAAAGAAGGTGATAAATATATTCATATATACTGTATTGGAGATATCAGTATAATATATTGTTACATGAAAAAAAGTCACAGAAATATATCTAAAATAGAATGCTTTCAGTAAACTATGACTTTGTATATGTAAATGGGTGCATTTGTTAATGCATTGAAACTAATCTAAATGGAAAAATAGGGAAAGTTAACTATTAAAAGTGATTCCGTTTAAGGAGGGGTGTGGAAGTCAGATCATGAGAGGAGGAAAAAATGCTGTTATAAAACCTTTTTACAACTTGTTTTTATTGTCTTCTAAAAGAATGAAAAACTAGTTATGATATAGCATCTGATTAATGTGTGGGTATGTATGGATCAGGAAAATTTGGCAATATCAATACTTTGTATGGACAGTACTCAACTAAGAATGAAGAAGAGATTTAACTTTTCAAAAGAATAATCAGAAATATGATATACATGCACTAGAAATATACAGCTATTTTTTTTCAAATAAAGGTGTATGACTAAAAATTAGGTATTGTATATTTACCATATATTTTTCATATTTCCATCAAACAGTCTTTGAGGAAACAAGGATAACACAAACTTACTTCTCATTTGCTTTTTAAATTAAATGATTCCTAAATATAGGTAATGAGTACATCCTACTCATTCAATATTTGCTGGCAACAATGCATAAACACACTCATGCATTAATATATCTGTCAAGAATAACTTCATCCTATGATACAAGGGCTGGGTCACAAGACACACATTATTTCCTGAGTTAAGAGTTTTAATTTTACTGTTGTTTTTTTTTAATTTTCATCTTTAATTATTAAGTATGGCTTGAGTGATGGTCTCATTTTCTCTATTACTGTGATAAATATATTTACAGAAGATCTGGTCTTACATATACAGAAATAATGCTTGTCTTGTAAAGTTTATAACTTCAAATTGACTAAATGAAAATAATGAGATTACTTCTTTAAAAATCTGAAGTGAAAATTTTAAATTGTCAAAGAACTTCAGGCAACTGAGATCAAGACCCGAGAGAGTGTTTTCTTGTCCTCACTGTCTCAAAAACATCTTTGGAAACATGAATGTTTGAATATTGTCAACTGAAATTAGTGTATGAGACTCTATTGTCTTTTTAAACTTACTAAGATCATTTGCTAATTGCTGAAGTTTCAGCCCCCGGATGATAGAGTGGACAATCAAATTTTTTATGTAAAATGTGATTATAACTCATTTAGGACTAGTGGAGAGGAGTGCTGACGTTGTATCCAGTCATAAGCAGACTGTGGGTATCAAAACACGAAACTCTTTATTTAAAAAAGGTTTGTATCAGATTACGTAGCTGTGCCTTCAAATCATTTGCTCTTCTGTTCATTTGCTCTGTTCAGATTCTTCTTTTCTTGAATGCAGTTAAATTATCAGAGCTTTAGGGAGAAATAGATTCATAGGGAGAAAACCAAATCCAAGAAAGAAGATGAGAAGAAAATGAGAAAAGTGTAGAGCAATTGTAATTCTGTAATTCATTGCCAGGACTCAGGGTGGAGGCAACTCTGTGAGTCTCGGTAGAGGTCGTGGCTGTCTTCATGAATTTCTCCAGGGGTCCATCAGTAAATTTTACAATGAGAGTTGCGGAGGAGTTATGTTGTCTTTTTGAATGGGCTATTGCCGCTGGAAGGTAACAGGTGACTCACAGTATAGCATCACTACTGTTTCTTAGGTAGGGTAACACCCGGAAGTGCATTGACTGAGAAAGTTAGGGTCAAATTCTTTCCAAGCTTCCAAGTCACTTCTCACTGGGCATTTCCCCCAAACATGTGAAGAGTCATTTCAAATTATGGACCTTACTTAGTTATTAAGGAAAACCAAATTAGAATGAGGCTCTAAAGTTAACTTTGTAAATAATAATAATAATAACAATTAAAAATGTTCTCTTGGCCAAAAACTCTCTAGGTGAGGACTGCAAGAAGAAAGCTGTATCTCTCAAGCCTCTCCTGAGGCAGCTCTGAGCTTTGCATTAACTCAGATGTAAATCTTCTGATCTGAGTCTATTATCTCTAAGGCCGGACCTACACCCACTGGTCCTGCAAGAAGTAGCCTATAACCAGACCCCATTGTATGAAGGTCAAATAACAAAAGGAACCTGTAATATCAAAGCATAACTATAATTTTTGAAAGCAAAACTCAGTTTTAAACAATCTTTTCTCCTTAAAATTAATAGCAAACACATTACTTTCACATTGCAAAATTTGTCCATCATCTTGTATGTTTGAATGTATGACAGTGTAACTTATCGAAGAGACATTATTTTAAATCTTATTTTTTATAAGTCTAATTTTTAGGATAAGAAACACATAACATGTTATGCCAATTAAAAAAAGGAAAACCAAATTAGAATGAGGCTCTAAAGTTAACTTTGTAAATAATAATAATAATAATAATAATAATAATAACTAAATGTTATTTTAGTGTCCAGGTTAGACAAGGCCCTGGGTTCACCTTAAGATATTGTTCCTGACTATTACTAGTAGCTGGGATTATAAATGTTAATGTGCAGGAGAGCACATACAAAACCATTATAGAACATTTTCAACTGGTGTTTTCTTTGTTGCACCTATTATTTTTTAGATAATAAAAGATACATTAAAGAGAACACCAAGTCACAGTGCAATGGGAGAAAAATGTCCTTGTGTTTATTGCATAATAAGATGATGATAGACAATAAGATATCGACCAGGCATCTCAAAAGTTGTGAAAGTGTCTGTGTAATGACTCAGTGGGTAAAAGTGCCTGTCACCAAGTCTGGAAACCTGACTTTAATCCCAGGAAACTTGATGGAGAGAAAAAAAAAAACAATTCCTGAAAGTTAACCTATGACTTCTGCAAACATACTTGGTCCCATGTACATCTCACAAACACTTAATGTGGTTAAAATAAAATAAAAGCTCCAGGAGAGAATATTGAACACTTCCTCAAGAGTAATCAGGTTTTGAAAAAAATGTAATTATATACTAGTTTGATAATATTAATTGTCATTTGGCAGGTCCTGGGATAGTCTAGGGAATAGGCCGGAAGCATAGCAGTGAGGTATTATCTAGTCTCAGGGCATGTGAATGATTACATAGATTCATATTGTTGGTTGGGGAATGCCCATGGAACATCCTTGGGTGAGCATCCTGGACTGTGTAGCACCGAGAAAGTGAGAAAACACTGCTATTGCCATTCTCTGCTTCTAAGTTACGACTGTGATGGAATCAGATGCTTTAAGCCTGTCTTTACCGAAATCCTTGAAGTATGAGTCAAAACAACCACTTTGCCCCTTAAATTGCTTTTGTCAATGTATTTATCACAGTAATAGAAAGAGAAAATGAGACCATCACTTAAGCCATACTTAATAATTAAAGATGAAAATTCAAAAAATAACAACAATAAAATTAAGCTCTAAACTCAGGAAATAATGTGTGTCTTGTGACCTAGCCCTTGTGTCATGGGCTGAAGTTATTCTTGGCAGATAAAAGAAAAGCTTATTAATGCATGACTGTGTTTCTGCATTGTTGCTAGCAAATATCCAAAGAGTAGGCTGCACTCATTACCTATATTTGGGAATCATTTAATAAAAAAGCAAATGAGAAGTAAGTTTGTGCTATCCTTGTATCCCCAAAGACTGTATGATGGAAATATGAAAAATATATGGTAAATATATAATACCTAGTTTTTAGTCATATACCTATATTTGAAAAGAAATAGCTGTATATTTCCAGTGCATGTATACCATATTTCTGATCATAATTTTGAAAGGTACCTATTTGTATCTCATCAACAACAAAGTAGTGTCTACTTAGTGTGTGTTCCTGTCTCGACACTGTACTTCTCATAAAAGAAACATTTACAATTTCATCTGTAACACCTACCTTTTCTTACATATACAGAAATAATGCTTGTCTTGTAAAGTTTATAACTTTGAATTAAGCTAATGAAAATAATGAGATTACTGCTTCGAAAATCTGAAGTGAAAAATTTAAATTGTCAAAGAACTTCAGGCAAAAGAGATCAAGACCCAAGAGAATGTTTTCTTGTACCCACTCTCTCAGAAACATCTTCAGAAACATGAATCTTTGAAAATTTCCAACTGAAATTATCGTATTAGACTCCATTGTCTTTTTAAAGCATTTGAGTTCTAGAGGATGTTACAAAGCCCATCACGGCAGGAAATGCTTCTCTTGTCTCATCTTCATACAGAAGCTCAACCAACCTGAGCTCCTGGGAAGATGGATGCTGCTTACATGATAGTTTCCGTTAGATTCAAGAACATAACTCGTGTCATGTGACACAGCTTGATATGGCCGTAGACTAACCCAAGGGCCTCTGAGTGTTACAAAATCTTGAATCATATACAGAGAACTATTTGGTATGCATGTGAAATATGTCTTCTCATCGAGACACCTCCTCAAGGACTCTTTTATTTTTATGGTCACCTCCATGTTTCAAGTTTGCCTTATATTTTAAGGGCACTTCTGGGTGTCTTATATTCTCCTTGCATGAATAGTCCATTGCCTGCTTTTTGGGCGCTGTGCTGAATCTCCCCTCTACACAGCTTGTTAATTCTTTCTCTACTATGGGTGGGATTGTTTTCGGCTACCCTTACCATACACAGATTCTCTATTTGAAGGGATGGCAATTGCCCCCTTTTAAACACAAGTCTTATGTCAAAGTGTTCATGGTCAGTATCAGGTTGAATTTCCATCTTAACTTGAATATTGATAACTAGCCTGCTCATCTACATCATTTTTATGCAATTACTGAGGACACCAATGAACCTAAGAAAAAATTGGTCTAAGCATTCATCCTGGCACTGAACTCCTTTTTATTTCTCCTCTGGGTAACATTACTCTTATGAAGGAAATTTATTCGGAATGACCCTCCAACTAGCAATTAGGCAGCCTAGTTCATAATTTTCTCATTGAATTGATATTGGAGTAATGAAGTAAAGAATGTAGAGCTTTGTTAAAGTCAAGCAGGGGTCTGCTGTCTCTCTTACATCTCTCTATTCTGCCATTTCTTTATAGAAGACTAATCTTATCATCCCATACAATGTAGACACAAGTTTCATCACCTCGTGGTTGATGTCTCAAGTGTGAGCTCTTTCTGGTCTGGAAAAGTCTTCATTTAACATATTCAAATTCAGAAACAAAGAATTTTAGAAGGTTACTAGGAATATACTTTTAGTATCAAAATATTCTTGATAATTTTCAATAATGGGAGACATTAAGGGAGACCTCAGCATTGATAGACCTTTAGTCTATCAAGGAGGATTCAGTGGAGATTGGTAGTTCTACTTGTAACATTAGGCTGTTTCTCTGCTTAATAACTGCTTTCCTAATTCAGAGGAAGATATAGAAATGGCAGAGTATTTATTTATTTATTTATTTATTCACTGTTTATCAAGTTATTTATTTAAATGGTATTCAATCTATATTTATTGTGAATTTTACTATTTGATCTATGTATTTTATGGTTCTGGACTTTGAAGTGATTTTCTTTTAAATTAATTTCATTCAAGTTTATGCATTAAATCTTTATTATATTCTCTTAGTCTTCCCTCTTAAAATTAACGTATCCCATTATGAATGATATCAGTGGAAGTATCTGTTCATGGAAATGTAGGACACTGTGTTATGGTATAATGAGTCACTTTTCTGGTGATTATCTTCTTACATGGCCATGCAGGGTGAGATAGTGAAGCACATTGCTGGGAGTTAGTGTGTATATCCATTGACTTGCCCAAGATTTACAGTGTTTGCTTAGAATAATACCCCGTGGCCATTCCTGACTATGACAAGAGTGACATCTTTGAGCAAGTATGTTTGTGAGGCCTCAAAAAGAAGGGATCATATTTGTAGAATACACATTTAAGTAGTTTAATTTTTATCTTACTGAATCCATTAGATCTTTTGAAAATGTTTTTACGTTATGTGTATGTGGAAAATTACATGTGCAGCTGCATGTGCCCATGGACCTCAACAAGAACTGTTGAATCCTCTAGAGCTAGAGTTACCTGTGAGCAACCTGACATGAATGCTGACAAAAGAACTTATGACTCCTGAAAAAGCAGTACACACTCAACCACAGAGCCATCTTTCCAATCCATTATTAGGTCTGGTTCCATCCAGGCTTTGCCATTAGAGCCTCATGAATTTTTAAACTTTTGCTGTTTCTTATATAATTCTAGTAGAAACTTTTGTAACCATATATTTATTTATGGTATAATTTCATTTATGTCTGTTTTTAAATTTTCATATTATTTTATTATATATTTCTCTCTTGAAATTACAATATAATCATATAATTTATTATTTCTACTTCCTCCATTCAAACTTTCCCATAAACCCATCTTTGTTCTCATTCAAATCATGGTCTCTTTTCATTAATTGTATTCGCATCTCTCTCATACACACACACACACACACACACACACACACACACACACACACACACACATACCCTAAATAAACACAGTTCAGTCTGTATAAAGTTACTTATATGTTTGTTTTCAGGGCTAAGCCCTTGGTATTGGAAACCAACTAGTGTGTCCTTCCCTGGGGAAGATTATTTCCCCTGTTCTTGGTGTTTCTTAGTTGCCTGTAGTTCTGTGTATGGGAATGAGTCCTTGTGGAATTTTCCCATCCACTTTGGCATGTCTACTTTTGTTGTCCTTGTTCAGATCAGGTTTGTACAGTCATGTTGGTAAGACTTTCTGGGTAAAATGTGACATGACAAGAAGATATCACTGTACTAATTCAACACAATCTCTAATTACATTCTAAACATTTGTCCTCATTTAATTTTTTTATGTTCACTTTGAAGTTGATGACTATTTCTGATTCTTCTGTCTCTCATGTTTTACATCATTTTTCTCAGCTGGTCTATGGATTGCATTACTCTACTTTCCTATATTGCTTACATGTATTGTCTATGTGACTTTCTTCTGCTGTTTTAATGACTATTACTTAAAAAAAATTAAAGCTAAACTCCAAAAATTGGTTTGATCACATAGCTTAAGAATAAAGGTGTGTTCAATACCCATGGCACTAAATTCCTAGATTACAATGAGTCCAAGAAGATAAAGATATATCCCTCTCTAATAAGGACTCACACAACTAAGTTTTAGTGATCTACAAAGGGCTAACTTTTCATTTATATTTCTGATATCTTAGCAACAATGTCCATATTGTATAGTCAGAATCAAGATAATACACTGCTAGACAAGGTTCATGGGATGGAAAAGGAAAATTCCAGTGTACATTAATTACTCTAAAATGACAATGTTCTATCAATATTTTCACAAAACTCCATTGGCCAAACTGTGATTGCAATGATCAAACACAGGCTGAAAGAAGGCAGAAAAACATGAATTCTAGCTATTGCCTTCAAAGTCAAGGTGGAGAAAGATAATTGGTACTGCAGAACAAGCTGCCTCACTGCATAATTTAACAACCACTACCTCATTCCTACCATTTGCAAATTATCCTGTGAATAAATTTTCCTCTTTGATTCAATGTGGTGTGAAAGTTAAAACTCTCATTTTGCAAGAGGTATTATTTAATTTTTTTTTTTTTAACTTTTGGACTGCCCATATCATCTGGGAAGCTTAACCTTAAAACTCACTTTAAAAATCATGTTTATCGATATACAGAAGAGTTCAGAAGGTAATTTATATTATACAACTTTGGTGATTATTTACATCATAAGATTCTCTTTCTTAAAAGATTTAGTTTTTGTGTGTGTGTGTGTGTGTGTGTGTGTGTGTGCATCTGTGTAACGATGTCATATGCACATGTGCACATCCCACAGAGAGCAGAAATGAGTGTCAGATCCTCTGAAACTAGACTTACAGAAGGTTGTCAGGCACACAATATGGGTGCTGGAAACCATACTGAGATCCTCTGGGAGAGCAGAAAGTGCTGTTGACCACAGGGCAATCTTATTAGGGCCCAATGTTCTACCATTCTTGTGGTAACTGGCTTTTTTCATGTTCTAATATGATAGGATTTTATGATATTACACTATCATCTATCTATCATCTATCTATCTATCTATCATCTATCTAAGTTATATGTATTTTTCATATATTTGAATATATAATCTTTCAAGTTTTCTTTTCATTAATCAAGCATGCTACAGGTATCTTAATAGTTAACAAATAAAGACTTCAGTATATGTTTCTGACAGATATGAACTTTAAAAATCAACAGTAATGTCAATATTGCACTCACCAACATTTTAACAACTTAATATTATCTAGTAATTATGTTGACCTTTCCTGAATCATGTTCAACGTGCTTGTATAATTGGTCTGTATGAATTAAAAATTAGTATTAAAACATGGTCAAATTTTACATCTGATTGACACTGATATGTCATTTCTTTTGTTTCTATGCATAGGATAGAAAATTTTACATTTAGCAATTTTCTCCTTAACATTTAAAATCATATGCACTAACATACACAGAGTGATCATTTATAATATATATTCATTAAGAACTGATTGGCATGATCATGATAACATATCTCAAAAACATATTTCATTTTTGTGTGTTCTTCCTATACTTAATAATTACAGTCTTAGCAACTTTAAACTATACAACAAAATGCTTTAACCTGTATCTGCTATGTTTAGATTCTTAATGCATTCATATACTCATCTTACTAATGAAACACCCAACTTCCTCCCATTTTTCCCATTTTCCAGCCTTTGGCAATCATTAATCTACTCTCTGTCTCTGTAGGTCTGATCTGTTTAGACTCCACAAATAGGTGAGATTATGAAGTGTTTATCTTACATGTGTTTTATTTGATTCAACAAAAAGTTTTCTAAATTTATTGCTACAATGAGAAGGTTGAAACAATAGAATTAAATGGCATATTAAATGGCACTACATATCCACAGAACTTTCCTTTATAACCTTTTATTTTCTTATCCACTTACCTCATGATAGACATCTCATTTGATTTCAAAACAGTTATTTGAATAGTGCTTCTTGATGAGAGCAGGCATCTCTTCAACAAACTGATTTAAATGTTCTTTTGAAATATGCCTGGGATTTAGAGAGATGGCATAGTAGTTTTATTTCAGACTAATTGTTTTGTCCTGAGGTAGAACATAGTACCTTGTTATCATGATCAAGTATTCACCCTGTTTTCAGTTTTTTTCCCCTATCTCCACATTTGTAATGTTTGTACTAGGTTACATTGCTACCAATAGCATATAAGTGCTCCATTTTTACCTGCATCTTTTTGGTTGTTGTCATTGTTTTTTGAGAGATCGTTTCTCTCTGTGTATCCCTGGCTACCCCAGACCTCCATCTGTTGATTAGGTTGGCCTCTAACTCAGAGATTTGCCTGACTCTGTCTCCTGAGTGCCTGGATTTAAAGTGTGTACCTCCATCACCCAGCTTTATCTACATCTCTACTTGTATTTACTTAATGCTTTTCTAACAAATTACATCCATAGACATATCTCAGGAGAAAGCAGGCAAGTTTTCAATTCCTCAATATCTCTCATCATTATGGAGCTTTAAATAAAAATAATAAGGTAAACTAACAATATAACATATTCTGTCACCATTTTTTTAAAAATAAGTAGTTGTCAGAGTTAAGGGCTTAGTGAGATTCATGTGAGATTTTCTGTTGATGACTGTTACTACTCACTACTGAGTAACCACAGGGTACTCAGTACCATGGTACATTGTACTGCTGAGAAACACATGGTATTTGGAGGCTGTGAGATAACATAATCCCCTTCACTGGAGAATGGTGTTAGAAGCTGGGAACTGGCTATGCAGACCTTAACTTGCATATTGTCATTGTTTCTGGATTCTCTGGGATATATGTGAACATACCAAAACATTTATATGTACATAGCCATTAGTATAATCATTTCATAATACTCTTGCATAGCATTGATTCTTAATTTCTCCACAGACCATTCCAGTGTCCTTTTCTAAATCACTTCAACATTCCACTAATGTTGTAAGCTTAAGGAAAAACAAACAAATAAAAAGAAAACAACTTTACTGATTAAACAAAAGTGAAATGCTTGTTTGCATAACTTTCCCATGGATCCATAGGAGATATCCCTATACATGTATAACATGTTTTCATCAGTTCCAGACTACATATGACTTCCTATATAATTAAGAAAAGTTATGCATAGTATGATTCAATCTTTGTTTTATGATATTACATAGTATGTATGTACACATTCATATATTGCTGTGCCTAAGCACACATATTTTATATATAAACATTTATATGTAGAAGTAGGTGATAGATAAATTAAGTAGGTGGATTGAATAGTATGTGTGTCTGTATTTGCCTGTGTGTGTGTGGGCATGTATGTGTATTATCCTGGGAACTAAATATATATATATATGTATACACACACACACACACACACACATACATATATATATATATAAACACACACACACACATATATATATACACACATGTATACACACATATATATGTATATATGTATATATAATTTGGGATATTTTATTCTTTATTTACATTTCAAATGTAATCCCCTTTCCCAGTTTTCCTGCCTCCCAGATAGCCCCTATCTAATCCTCCCTCTCACTACTTCTATGAAGGTGTTCCTCTACCCACCCGACTCCTTCTTCCCCACCCTCGATTCCCCTACACTGGGGCATCTATCGAGCCTTCATAGGACCAAGGACCTCTCCTCCCATTGATGCCTGACAAGACAATCCTCTGCTACAAATGCAGCTGGAGCCATGTGTACCCTTTGGTTGATGGCTTAATCCCTGGGAGTTCTGGTGGATCTGGTTAGTTGATATTGTTCTTCTTCCTATGAGGTTGCAAACCCCTTCAGCTCCTATAATCTTTTCTCTAACGCCTCCATTGGGAACGCCGAGCTCAGTCCAATGGTTGGCTCTGAGCATCTGTCTCTGTATTTGTAAGGCTCTGGCAGGGCCTCTCAGGAGACAACCATATCAGGCTCCTATCAGCAAGCATTTCTTGGCATCCACAATAGTGTCAGGGTTTTGGTGAGGGTATATGGGAAGAATACCCTGGTGGTACGGTCTTTGGATGGCCTTTCCTTCAGTCTTTGCTGTACACTTTATCTACATATTTGCTCCTGTGAATATTTTGTTCTCCTCAGACGAACCAAATAACCCATACATTGGTCTTCATTATTTTTAAACTTCATGTCATCTGTGAATTGTATATTGGGTATTAAGAGGTTTTGGGCTAATATCCACTTATAACAATTTGTTAACTTTAAGATTCTAAAGCTTTTTGGTGGCTGAAAATGTTTTATAATTTACTTGTGTTGACATATTTATGGCATATTTTAAGTCAAAACAGATCAACATTTTCACTTTTATGTCTGCTTTGAGGAGTGTATGTCTGCATCATTAATTTAATCAGGACTTATGATTTCACCGTATTATCTCTGTGTCTTCAGTCGTGTAAACCCACTCTTTAGGGCTTGATTTTGGTTTTTATTTTTTTAACTTGTATTTTATTTTATTTACAATATCACTTCATGAAATAACACAATTAGCTCTGTAATTCTTTAGTGAATCATCATGATGAATTTTGATCAGAATCAGCAATTTATATGAACAAAAGAATATGAAGATTAGCCTACGAAGATCAGCCTACCTTCAATTTTTGTACATTTCTCTGGTTTCTGTTGTGTGTATTTCATTTCAAATCTAAAATCAAGGGTCCATGATCTTTAAAAACTTTTTAATTCCTTGTGAATTTCACGTATCCTCCTAACCCTCCATATCTGCCCTTCACCCTTGGAACCACTCCCACCAAAGAAAACAAAAATAAGAATCATAAATAAATAAATAATGTTTTTAACTAATGAACACAACATTTCCTTCATGTGGTTAACTTTCTCTTTCCATTTTGAATCTCTGAGACTCAAGCAAATATCTAGGTAATAGACATAACCACATTTTTCTGTAAAAGCCTTTAATATTAAAGTTTGTTTTCTAAGTAGTGATTATTTCCCTTTCAAGCCTTTAATTCTTCTGTTAGGTGTAGACCTGTAGCCTGGTCTAGATCAGTCTCAAGTCTTTACTCAGAATGCCATGTTCTTCCATGAATTTGTAACTTTGCTTTTGTATGAACAGAAAATCTTATTAATCCAATATTGGGTTATTTATTATAGCAAAAAAATCGCTAGTCCCCAGATGACCAAATGCCCTGTTACTTTAATAAAAAACTTTAGATAATCTCAAACAAGTTAATTGCAATTCTGTTTTTCCTCTTCTCTAGTCCCCAGTGTTAAGAATTAATAAGATTTTTAGTGCATTATGTTAGCATTTTCCTGATACTAAAATTAAGCGTTTAGAACTGTCTTTTCTAGGGTAATTCCTTTCTATTTTTTTTTTTTTTGGAACGATGGTAGTTCATTGATTTTATCAAATATTCTACTTGTAATCCTTAATGTCTCAAATTATGACCAATATCTATGTACATAATTTTATGGGCTTGTATCTTTTTGTATTTAATTAAAATCTGCTTTTGTAATTCTAACAAAAGATAAATTAGAAAGTACTCATTTGCTTTCAAAAGAATTGCTCTTATTATAGAAAGAGCCATTATGGATTTCTTTAACCAGCACATTCACCTCTTCCCTTACTGCTCAAATCAAGTTGCTTGTGCTTATTTTGCATCCTGAGAAGACAAGATGTAGGAGAAAAGGAGAACTTAAAATGTAAGCTAGGGAGTAGTAAGTGGAAAGGGGAAGGAAAAGGTCCCAGCAGAGTCTTAGCCCTTAGGAAATTAAGGACTTAACTTTTCCTTAACTACCTTGAAATTTTACATAACTCAAAGTCAACAGTATAGCTCTAAAACCAACTTAGAAATAATAGTGTCCCCCTCATTAACAGCTGGGCACCAACTCATCCACACATTTTCATTTCCCCCCTTAGCAATAGCTCCTTGTGTTTCAGATGAGAAATTCGAAAACTGAAGAGAAACAATTCAGTTTAGAAAATAAGAAAAAAGCAGCACACAATGCCTATGTGCTAATTCTGACTGCAATCTCTTCCAAAAATTGTCTATTAAGAAAAGTTATTGATTTGATCTTACTTCAATTGTCATTTGTATGTTGGAGGGATACTGATTTTTCTGAGTAAATTCTGTAACCAGCTTCTTAGCTGAAAATGTTTATCAGGTAGAGTTCCCTGTTAGAATTGTTAGGGTCACAGATGTATTGCATTATATCATCTCCAAATGGCTTCTTCCTTTCCAATTTATATTTCCTTATCTCCTTCAGTTGTATTATTGCTCTGGTTAAGACTTCAAGTACTAGATTGACTAGAAATGAAGAGAGTGGACAACCTTGTCTTGTTCCTGATTTTAAATGAATTGCTTTGAGTTTGTCTCCATTTAAGCCGATGTTGGGTGTGAGCTTGCTGAAAATTAACTTTATTATCTTGAGATATGTCCCTTGTCTCTCCAGAACTTTGATCATAAAAAGGTGTTGTATTTTGCTCAAAAGCATTTTTCTGCACCTAGTGAAATTTTTTTGTTTCCGTTTGTTTGAATGGTGGATTATATTTATGTCTTTACATACACTGAACCATCCCTGAATTTCCACACTGAAGCCTACTTGATCATGCTGGATAATCTATCTGATGTGTTTTTGGATTTTGTTTGCAAGGATTTTACTGAAAAAAATAAATTAACTTTATAAAAGGAATTGGTCTGCAATTCTCTTTTTTTGGCAATTATTTGATTTAGATACCAAATATCTTATATTGGTGACCTTACAAAAGAAAGTGCACAATGTTCCTTCTGTTTATATTTTGTGGTATAAATTGAGGGGTATTAGCATTATTTCTTCTTTGAAATTCTGGTGGAAAGATGAGAATAAACCCATCTTTCCTTGGGCTTTGTTTGGTTGGGGACTTTTAGTGACTACTTCTATTTCACTGTGAGTTTTAAGCCCCTTTAAATTGCTTGTGTAGTTATAAGTACTACATAGCCAGAAAATTATCCATTTTTTTTAGATTTTTTTTCCAGTTTGTTGGAGTACAATATGTTCTTATGATTTTCTGGGATTTGTTGGTATCTGTTCTTATGGCCCTAAAATATCTAAATTTTCTTATTTGGATTTTTTTTCTATCTAACTTTCTGTTAATTTGGATAATTATTTATTAATCTTATTTATTTTCTCAAGGAATCAACTCTTTTTTTCTATTTAATTCTTGTTATCTACTTATTTGGTTGGGATTACTTCTTTTAGTCTAGACCTTTTAGGCAAACTGTGAAGCCAAGAGTATGATCTCTCTGTATATTTGTCTGTCTTTCTCTCTCTCTCTCTCTCTCTCTCTCTAAGTTGAGACCTGGAGATAACTAGGGAATATTAAGCAAGCAGTTTGTCTTTTCAAAGAAAAGATGTATAACCTGTTTTTCAATTCAGAGGTTTGGGAATTAGAGGTGATTAATCTGTGTTATCTGCAGGGTCAGACCATATAAAGCTTCCATAACTATGACCTAAAATACATAATAGTCTAGATGACCCTTACATTTTCTGTATAGCCAGTGTCTCTCCCAAGCACCCACAACCAGGATAGGTGGTTGCTAATAGTTCAAATGACTTCTTAATGGTCTGTATAACCAATACCACACAAGATTCTTCCATAGGCTCTTAAGCTAATACATTTAGCCTATCTGTAGAATCTCTCTTTTTGGAAGAAATGACATGTCCTTTGAACAGACTGGCATCAGAATCCAAAAATTTGATCCACCCATGCTGGCTAATCAGACTGAACCTAGTTTTCATTCTTGCCTCGTCAGATTGATTTTCTGCACACCCATGATGCTTGCAGGAGCCCCACACCCTACTTTTTTATGTAGGAACTTATTACTATAACCTTGCTTCTCAGAACTGCTTTATGGTGTTCTATAAGTATGGGTATGTTTTTTATTATTTTTAATTTAGTTCTGGAAAGTCTTTAATTTCTATCTTGACCTATTTTTTAATTCAGTAATGAGTTGTTTAGTTTTAATAAGTTAATAAGTGTTCTGTTTATATATTTTTGCTATGTAACATTAATTCATGGTTGTCAGATAGACTGCATGGTGCTATTACAATTTTCATGTACCTGTTAAGACTTGTTTTGTGTTCAAATACATGGCCAGTTTTGGAAAAAGTTCCATGGGGTTATAAAAAAACAGGTGTATATTTTGTGTTTGCGTGAAATATTCTGTAAATATGGTATATAATAGCAGTTAGATTCAGCACTTCTCTCTTTATGTTTTGTCTGGATGACCTGTCTATTGGTGAGAATGGGATGGTAAAGTTTGCCACTATCAGTGTATAAAGGTCAATTTATGATTTAAGCTGTAGTAATGTTTCTTTTTTAGCATAATTTCCTTCTGTTTGGTAAATATATATTAAGAATTGAAATGCTATCTTGACAGGGTTTCTTGGCATTGTCTCTTTCTCTCTTCTGATTAGTTTTGGTTTGAAGTCTAATTTGTCAGATATTAAAATTGTTGCACAAGTGACAGAGAAAGAAATCAAGGAAACAATGTATTTCTCAACAGCCTCAAATAATATAAAACATCTTTGGGTAACTTGAACCTTGCAAGTGAAAATCTTGTGTGGTTTAAAACATTAACAATTTGAAAGAAGAACTTGAAGAAGAAAATGAAGATGCTTTATGCTAATGGAGCAATAGGATTAATACATAAAGAGTAGCTGTCCTAACAAAACCTTTTTACAGATTCAGTGCAATCCCATCAAAATTCCAAACCGATTCTTCACAGATCTTGAAAAGACAATTTTCAACTTCCTATGGACACACACCTAAAACCATGAAAGCCTAAACAATACTTACAGAACTGCGAAAGACATCACTATCCCCAATTTCAAACTGTACTTCAGAGATTTAGTAGTAAAATCACAATATTCCCCAATAACAGACATGTAGACATGTTCATCATTGGAATCGAAAGTCCATACACCTATGGCTACCTGATTTTTTTTTTAAAGAAGCCAGAAATACATAAGGAAAAACCCAGCATCTTCAACAAATAGTCCTGTTCAGATCACATGTAGGAGAATCCAAATAGCAGCCTGCCAGGGTTCCTTCTGCATGCGGGATCTGGGCAGCTCTACAGCTGTCTGGGCACATATACTGTGGGGGGAACATTTGACCTGCAGGGAGTCCCACGTTTAAAGGGAGCCCAGCAGTCTGAGGTCCCTACCTTAGTGGCTCCTGTGACCAAGCAGCCAGCTCAGCCAGAGACCTGTGCCACATCTGACATGTGGAAGATCCCACTTCCTGATACTCTCTAGAGAACTGGCAGGAGCAGGTTAATCACCTCTGCCCCTTTCCATCGGATGTAGTAGACCTGTGGCTACATCTGACATGGGGAAGATCCTACTTCCTGATACTCTCAAGAATGACAGGAGAAGGTTATTCGGTAGAAGCAGGGCATTTGAGAATCAGCATTAGCAGAGCATTTGAAATCCAGCAGCAAGCCCTGTCCTGGGCTGTTTGCCCTACAGAGTGATCAGTGCTTAAAGGGGGTCCTCACAGAACCTACCACCTTCACTACCGGGCAGACCAAACAGGCAAAACCAGGTACAAAGAGACAACCCAAGTATAGTATTACTTGGGACAAGGCACACTAGGGCTCCAATGGCATCCAAGAGTAGGGCAGCACATCAGCAATCTGTGCCAGGGAAACCCAGTCATCCAGGGCTGCAGAAATAGCCTTACAGGCCCACAGGAGGTCCAAGCACCAGCCAGTAACACAGGACCAACTAATGCCAGTGATAACCAGATGGCAAAAAGCAAATGCAGGAACGTTACTAACAGAAATCAAGGCAAAATGGCAGCATCTGAACCCAATTCTCCAACAAAAGCAAGTCCTGGATACCCTAACACATCAGAAAAACAAGATTTGGATTTAAAATCACTGGTCATGATGCTGTTAGAGGAACACAAAAAGGACATAAATAAATCTCTTAAAGAAAGACAGAGGAACATGACAAAGTTAGAAGCCCTTCCAATGGAAACACAAAAATCACTCAAAGAAATTCAGGAGATTATGGGTCAACAGATAGAAGCCAATAAAGAGGAAACACAAAAATCACTTAAGGAAATGCAGGAGAAATTGAGTCAATAGGCAGAAGTCATGAAAGAGGAAATACAGGAAAACACAAACAAATAAGTGAAGGAACTAAACAAAACCATCCAGGATCTAAAAACAGAAGTAGAAACAACTAAGAAAACGCAAAGGGAGACAACCTTGGAGATAGAAAATCTTGGAGAAATCAGGGGTCGTAGATGAAAGTTTCAAAAACAGAATACAAGAGATAGAAGAATCTCAGATGCAGAAGATACCATAGAAACCATTGACTCAACAGTGAAAGAAAATGCAAAAAGCAAAAAGCTTGTAACCCAAAACATCCAGGAAATCCAGGACACAATGAAAAGATCAAACCTAAGGATTATAGGTATTGAAGAGAGAGAAGATTTACAATTTAAAGGGCCAGTAAATATCTTCAACAAAATTATGGAAGAAAACTTCCCTAACCAAAAGAGAGAGTTGCTCATGAATATACAAGAAGCCTACAGAACTCCAAACTGACTGGATCAGAACAGAAATACATCCTGTCACATAATAATCAAAACTCCAAATGTATTAAACAAAGAAAGAATTTTTTTTCTTTTTTTATTGAATATATTTTTTTATTCAATATATTTTTTATTTATATTTCAAATGATTTCCCCTTTTCTGGCCCCCCACTCCCCAAAAGTCCCATAAGCCCCCTTCCCTCCCCCTGTTCTCCCACCCACCCCTTCTCACTTGCCTGTTCTGGTTTTGCCCTATGCTGCTACATTGAGTCTTTCCAGAACAAGGAGCCACTCTTCCGTTCTTCTTGTGCCTCATTTGATGTGTGATTATGTTTTGGGTATTCCAGTTTTCTAGGTTAATATTCACTTATTAGTGAGTGCATACCATGATTAAGACCACTAAGGGAAAAAGGCCAAATAGCATATAAAGGAAGACCTATTAGAATCACACCAGACTTCTCACTAGAGACCCTGAAAGCTAGAAAATCCTGGGCAGATCTCATATAGACTCTAAGAGAACACAAATGCCAGACAAGATTACTATACCCAGCAAAAATCTCAATCACCATAGGTGAAGAAAACAAGATATTCCATGTTAAAACCAAATTTATACAATATCTTTCCACAAACCCAGCCCTACAAAAGATAATAGTTGGAAAACACCAATATAAGGAGGGAAACTACACCCTGGAAAAAGTAAGATAGTAACCTTTTTTCATCAAACCCAAAGGAAGACAACCACTCAAATATAAAAATAACATAAAAAAATGACAGGAAGTAATAATCACTATTTCTTAATATCTCTTAACATCAATGGACTCAATTCCCCAATAAAAAGACATAGACTAACAGACTGGATACATAAACATGATCCTCCATTTTGCTGCTTACAGGATACGCACCTCAGTGTCATAGACAAACACTACGTCAGAGTAAAAGGCTGGAAAACAATTTTACAAGCAAATGGTCTTAGGAAACAAGCCAGAGTAGCCATTCTAATAACAGATAAAATTGACTTTCAACCTAAAGTCATCAAAAGAGACATGGAAGGACACTTCTTACCAGTCAAGGGAAAAATCCACCAAGAAGAACTCTGCATTCTGAACATCTATGCTCCAAATGCAAGGGCACCCTCATTCATAAAAGAAACTTTACTAAAGCTCAAAGCACACATTGTACCTAATACAATAATTGTGGGTGACTACAACACTCCACTCTCCTCAAAGGACAGCTCAGGAAAACAGAAACTAAACAGGGACACAGAGAAACTAATTGATGCATTGGATCAACTGGATTTAACTGATATATATATATATATATATATATATATATATGTATATATATATACATATATATATATATATATATATATATATATATATATATATATAACATTTCATCCTAAAGCAAACGAATATATCTTTTTCTCAGCACTGCATGGCACCTTCTACAAAATTGCATGTATAATTGGTCATAAGACAGACCGCAACAATAAGAAGATGGAACTAATCCCATGCCTCCTATTAGATCACTATGGAGTAAAAGTGGTCTTCAATAGCCACAAAAACAACAGAAAGCCCACATACACATGGAGGTTGAACAATACTCTACTCAATGATACCTTGGCCAATGAAGAAATAAAGAAAGAAATCAAAGAGGTTTTAGAATTTAAAAAATGAAGGCACAACATAACAAAACTATGGGACACAATGAAAGCAATGCTAAGAGGAAAACTCATAGCCCTGAGTGCCTCCAAAAAGAAACTGGAGGTAGCATACACTAGCAGCTTAATGGCAAACCTGAAAGCCCTAGAACAAAAAGAAACTAATTTACCCAGGAGAAGTAGAAGACAGGAAATCATCAAACTCAGGGTTGAAATCAATCAAGTAGAAACAAAGAGAACCATACAAAGAATCAATGAAACCAAGAGCTGGTTCTTTGAGAAAATCTACAAGATAGATAAACCCTTAGCCAGTCTAACTAAAGGGCACAGAGACAGTATTAAAATAAACAAAAATAGAAATGAAAAGGGAGATATAACAATAGAAACAGGAAATTAAAATAAAAAACATCACAACCTGCTACAAAAGCCTATAATACAAAACACAACTGAAAAATCTGGAGGAAATAGACAATATCCTAGACAGATTCCAAATACCAAAATGAAATCAGGATCAAATAGATCATCTAAACAGTTCTATAACCCCTAAAGAAATAAAAGAGGTCACAGAAAACCTTCCAACCAAAAAAAGCACAGGACCTGATGGTTTTAGTGCAGAAATCTATCAGACCTTCAAAGAAGACCTAACACCAATACTCTTCAAATTATTCCACAAAATAGAAACAGAAGGAACACTACCCAACTCATTCTATGAAGCCACAATTATGTTGATAGCAAAACCACACAAAGATCCAACAAAGAAGGAGAACTACAGGCCAATTTCTCTTATGAATATTGATGAAAAAAGTACTCAATAAAATTCTTGCCAATCAAATCCAAGAACACATCAAAATGATCGTTCACCATGATAGTAGGCTTCATCCCAAGAATGCAGGAATGGTTCAATATATGGAAATCCTTCAATGCAATCCACTACATAAACAGACTCAAAGAAAAAAACAACAACATGGTCATTTCATTAGATGCTGAAAAAGCATTTGACAAAATTCAGCATCCTTTCATGCTAAAAGTCTTGGAAAGAACAGGAATTCAAGGCCCATACCTAAACATAGTAAAAGCAATATACAGCAAACCACGGTAGCCAACATCAAACTAAATGGAGAGAAACTTGAAGCAATCCCACTAAAATCAGGGACTAGACAAGGCTGCCCCCTCTCTCCATATCTTTTCACTATAGTTCTTAAAGTCCTAGGTAGAGCAATTAGACAACATAAGGAGGTCAAAGGAATACAAATTGGAAAGGAAGAATTCAAACTTCCACTATTTGCAGATGAAATGATAGTATACTTAACTGACCCAAAACCCTCCACCAGAGAACTCCTACAGCTGATAAACAACTTCAGCAAAGTGGCCAGATATAAAATCAACTCACGCAAATCAGTAGCCTTCCTATACTCAAAGGATAAACAGGCTGAGAAAGAAATTAGGGGATTGACACCCTTCACAATAGCTACAAACAGCATAAAGTATCTTGGTGTGACTCTAACCAAACAAATGAAAGATCTGTATGCCAAGAACTTCAGGTCTCTGAAGAAGGGAATCGAAGAAGACTTCCGAAAATGGAAAAATCTTCCATGCTCGTGGATTGGTAGGATTAATATAGTAAAAATGGCTATCTTGCCTAAAGCAATATAGAGATTGAATGCAATCTGCATCAAAATCCCAACTCAGTTTTTTATAGAGTTAGAAAGAGCAATTCTCAAATTCATCTGGAATAACAACAACAACAAAAAATCCCAGGATAGCTGAAACAATTCTCAACAGCAAAAGAACTTCAGGGGAAATCAGTATCCTGGACTGCAAGCAGTACTACAGAGCAATAGTGTTAAAAACTGCATGGTATTGATATAGTGACAGGCAGGTAGATCAATGGAATAGAACTGACAGCCAAGAAATGAACCCACACACCTATGGTCACTTGATCTTTGACAAAGGAGCTGAAACCATCCCGTGGAAAAAAGATAGTCTTTTCAACAAATGGTGCTGGCTCAACTGGAGGTCAGCATGTAGAAGAATGTGAATCGATCCATTCTTATCTCCCTGTACTAAGCTCAACTCCAAGTGGACCAAGGACCTCCACATAAAACCATACACACTAAAACTAATAGAATAGAAACTGGGGAAGACCCTTGAGGACATGGGCACAGGGGAAAAGTTCCTGAACAGAACACCAAAAGCTTATGCTCTAAGATAAAGAATTGACAAATGAACCTCATAAAATTACAAAGTTTCTGTAAGGCAAAGGACACTGTCAAGCAGACAAAACAGCAACCAACAAATTGGGACAAGATCTTCACCAACTTTACATCTGGCAGAGGACTAATATCCAATATATACAAGGAACTCAAGAAGTTAGACTCCAGAGAGCTAAATAACCCTATTAAAAATGAGGTACAGAGCTAAACAAAGAATTTTCACCTGAAGAACTTCGAATGACTGAGAAGCACCTTAACAAATGTTCAGCATCATCAGTGATTAGGGAAATGCAAATCAAAACAATCCTGAGATTTCACCTCATACCAGTCAGAATGGCTAAGATTAAAAACTCAGGAGACAGCAGGTGTTGAAAAGGATTCGGAGAAAGAGGAACACTCCTCCCACTGCTGGTGGGAATGCAAGTTGGTACAACCACTCTGGAAATCAGTCTGGGGGTTCCTCAGAAAACTGGGCTTGTCACTTCCAGAGGATCCTGCTATACCACTCCTGGGCATATACCCAGAGGATTACCCAGCATGCAATAAGGACACATGCTCCACTAAGTTCATAGCAGCCTTATTTGTAATAGCCAGAAGCTGGAAAGAACCCATATGTCCTTCAGTGGAGGAATGGATATAGAAAATGTGGTATATTTGCACAATGGAATATTACTCAGCAATAACTCTGCCACATTTTTGGCTGGAACCATGTGTACCCCTTGGTTGATGGTTTAGTCTCTGGGAGTCTTGGGGTGTCTCGGTATCCGAAGTCATTGTTCTTCCCATGGGGCTATAAACCCCTTCAGCTCCTCTGGAACACCCTCCAGATCCTCTGTTGGGGACCCCAAGCCCAGGCCAATAGTTGGTTGCTAGTTTCTGCCTCTGTATTTGTAAGGCTCTGGCAGGGCCCCTCTGGAGACAGCCATGGCATGCTCCTTTTGGTACACACTTCTTGTCATAGTGTCGGGATTGGTGACTGTTTATAGGATCAATCACCAGGTTGGGCAGTCGCTGGGTGGCCTTCACTTCAGACTCTGCTCCACACATTGCCTCCCTTATTCCTCCTGTGAGTATTATGTTCCCTTTCTCAGAGGAACCATAGCACCCTCACTTAAGACCTCCTTCTTCTTGAGCTTCCTGTGCTGGGTGAATTGTAACTTGCTTATTTTGAGCTTTTGGACTAGCATCCACTCATTAGTGAGTGCATACCATATGTATTCTTTTGTGACTGGATTACCTCACTCAGGATGACACTATCTAGTTCCATTCATTTGCCTAAGAATTTCATGAATTCATTGATTTAATAGCTGAATAGTACTCCATTGTGTATATATACCATAGTTTCTGTATCCATTCCTCTGTTGAGAGACATCTGGGTTCTTTCCAGCTTCTGGCTATTATAAATAAGGCAGCTATGAACATAGTGGAGCATGTGTCCTTATTACATGTAGGAGCACCTTCTGGGTATATGCCCAGGAGTGGTATAGCTGGGTCCATAAGTAGTACTATGTCTAATTTTCTGAGCAATCGCCAAACTAATTTCCAGAGTGATTTTACCAGCTTACAATTCCACCAACAATGGAGAAGTGTCCCTCTTTCCCCACATCCTCTCCAGCATCTGCTGTCCCCTGAGTTTTTCATCTTAGCCATTCTGACTGGTGTAAGGTGGAATCTCAGTGTTGTTTTGATTTGCATTTTCCTGATAACTAAGGATGCTGAACATTTCTTTAGGTGCTTTAGAGCCATTTGACTTTCCTCAGTTGAGAATTACCTGTTTAGCTCTGTACCCCATTTTTTAATAAGGTTATTTGATTCTCTGGAGACTAACTTCTTGAGATTTTTGTATACATTGGATGGATATTAGCCCTCTATTGGATGTAGGGTTAGTAAAGATCTTTTCCCAAATTGTTGGTTGCTGTTTTGTCCAGTTGACTATGTCCTTTGCCTTACAGAAGCTTTGCAGTTTTATGAGGTCCCATTTGTTGATTCTTGTTGTTAGAGCATAAGCTATTGGTGTTCTGTTAAGAAACTTTTCCCCTGTGCCCATGTGTTCAAGGTTTATCCACACTTTCTCCTCTATAAGCTTCAGTGTGTCTGATTTTATGTGTAGATCTTTGATCCACTCGGACTTGAACTTTGTACAAGGAGATAAGAATGGGTAAATTTGCATTTTTCTGCATGTAGACCTCTAGTTGATCCAGCACCATTTGGTAAAAATGCTGTCTTTTTTCCACTGGATGTTTTCAGCTCCTTTGTCAAATATCAAGTGACCATATGTGTGGGTTCTTTTCTGGGTCTTCAATCCTATTCCATTGATCTTCCTGCCTGTCTGCATACCAATACCAAACAGTTTTTAACACTATTTCTCTGTAGTAGTGCTTGAGGTCAGGGATGTTGATTCCCCCCAGAATATCTTTTTTTGTGGAGAATAGTTTTTGCTATCCTGGGCTTTTTGTTATTCTAGATGAATTTGAGAATTACTCTTTCTAGATCTATGAAGAATTGATTTGGGGTTTTGATGGGGATTGCATTAAATCTGTGGATTGCTTTCGGCAAGATGGCCATTTTTACTATATTGATCCTGCCAATCCATGAACATGGGAGATCTTTCCATCTTCTGAGACTTTCTTCGATTTCTTTCTTCAAAGGCTTAAAATTCTTGTCATATAGACCCTTCACTTGCTTTGTCAGGGACACACCTAGGTATGAAATATTATTTGGGACTATTCTGAAGGGTGTCATTTCCCTAATGTCTTTCTCATCTTGTTTATCCTTTTAATAGAGGAAGTCTACTGATTTGCTTGAGTTAATTTTATATCCAGCCACTTTGCTGAAGTTGTTTATCAGCTTTAGGAGTTCTCTGGTGGAAGTCTTGGGCTCGCTTAAGTATACTATCATATCATCTGCAAATAGTGATAGTTTGGCTTCTTCCTTTCCAATATGTATACGTTTGACCTCTTTTTGCTGCCTGATTGCTCTGGCTAGGACTTCAAGTACTATATTGGATAGATAGGGAAAGAGTGGGCAGCCTTGTCTGGTCCCCAATTTTAGTGGGATTGCCTCAAGTTTCTCTCCATTTAGTTTGATGTTGGTTACCAGTTTGCAGTATAATGCTTTCACTATGTTTAGGTATGGGCCTTGGATTCCCGATCTCTCCAAGACTTTTATCATGAAGGGATGCTGAATTTTGTCAAAAGCCTTTTCAGCATCTAATGAAATGACCATGTGTTTTTTTTTTCCTTTAGTTTGTTTATGTATGGAATTACATTGACAGATTTCCATATATTGAAACATCCCTGCATCCCTGGGATGAAGCCTACCTGATCGTGGTGAATTATAGTTCTGGTGCATTCTTGGATTCGGGTGGCCAGGATTTTGTTTACTATTTTTGCATCAATGTTCATGAGGAAGATTGGTCTAAAGTTCTCCTTTAGGTATAAGTGTTATTGTGGCTTCATAGAATGAGTTGGGTAGTGTTCCTTGAGTTTCTATTTCATGGAAAGTTTGAAGATTATTGGTATTAACTCTTCTTTAAAGATCTGATAGAATTCCCTGCTAAACCCATCTGGTCCTGGGCTTTTTTATGAAGGGAGACTATTAATGACTGCTTCTATTTCCTCAGCACTTATGGGACAATTTAGATGGTTTTTCTGATCCTGTTTTAACATTGGTACCTGGTATGTATCTAGAAAGTCATCCATTTCATCCAGGTTTTCAAACTTTGTTGAGTATAAACTCTTGTAGTAGGATCTCATGATTTTTTGAATTTCCACAGTTTCTGTTGTTATGTCTCCCTTTTCATTTCTGATTTTATTAATTTGGATACTGTCTCTGTACCCCCTGGTTAGTCTGGCTAAGGGTTTATCTATCTTGTTGATTTTTTTCAAAAAACCAGCTCCTTGTTTTGTTGGTTCTTTGTATAGCTCTTTTTGTTTCTGCTTGGTTGATTTATGCTCTAAGTTTGATTATTTCCTGCCATCTATTCCTTTTGGGGGGTATTCGCTTTCTTTTATTCTAGAGCCTTCAAGTGCACTGCCAAGCTGTTAGTGTAAGCTCTCCTCATTCTCTTTTTGGAGGCACACAGAGCTATGAGTTTTCCTCTTAGCACTGCTTTCATTGTGTCCCATAAATTTTGGTATGATGTGTCTTCATTTTCATTGAATTCTAAAAAGTCATTAATTTCTTTCTTTATTTCTTCCTTGACCAAGCTATCATGGAGATGAGCATTGTTCAAGGTCCATGTGTATGTGTGTTTTCCATTGCTTTTGTTTCAGCTTAAGACCAGCCTTAGGCCATGGTGATCTGATAAAATATATGGAATAATTTCAATATTTCTATATCTGTTGAGGCCTGTTTTGTGACCAATTATATTGTCAATTTTGGAGAAGCTACCATGAGGTTCTGGGAAGAAGTTATATTCTTTTGCTTTAGGGTAGAATGTTCTATAAATATCTGTTAGATCCAGTTGGTCTATAACTTCAGTTAGTTTCACTGTTACTCTGTTTAGTTTCTGGTTCTTTGACTTGTCCATTTTTGCCAGTGGGGTTTTGAAGTCTTTCGCTATTATTGTGTGGGGTACAATGTGTGCTTTGAGATTTAGTAAAGCTTCTTTTATGAGTGTGGGTGCCCTTGCGTTCGGAGCATAGATGTTCAGAATTGAGAGATCATCTTGGTAGACTTTTCCTTTGACCAGTATGAAGTGTCCCTCCTTATCTTTTTTCACAGCTTTTGGTTGAAAGTCAATTTTATCCGATATAAGAATGGCCACCTCAGCTTGTTTCTTGGGACCATTTGCTTGGAAAATTGTTTTCCATCCTTTGACTCTTAAATAGTGCCTGTCTTTGTCACTGAGGTGGGCTTCTTGTATGCAGCAAAACTTTGGGTCCTGTTTATGTATCCAGTCTATTAGTCCATGTCTTTTTAGAGGGGAATTGAGACCATTGATATTAAGAGATATTAAGGAAAAGTGATTGTTGCTTACTGTTATCTTGTTAGTTAAAGATGACATTCTGGTTGTGTAGCTATCTTCTACTGGGTTTGATGAAAGATTACCTTGATTTTTCTACAGTGTGGTTTGCTGTCTTGGGTTGGTATTGTCCACCCATTATCCTTTGCAGAGCTGGATTTGTGGAAAGATACTGTGTAAATTTGCTTTTGTCATGGAATGTCTTGTTTTCACCATCTATGGTAATTGAAAGTTTTGCTGGGCATAGTAGTCTGGGCTGACATTTATGTTCCTTTAGGGTCTGTATGATATCTGTCCAGGCTCTTCTGGCTTTCATAGTCTCTGGTGAGAAGTCTGGAGTAATTCTGATAGGTCTGCCTTTATATATTATTTGATCTTTTTCTCTCACTGCTTTTAATATTCTTTCTTTGTTTAGTGGATTTGATGTTTTGATTAATATGTGATGGAAGGAATTTCTGCTCAGGTCCAATCTGTTTGGAGTTTTGTAGGCTTCCTGTATGTTCATGGGCATCTCTTTTTTTAGGTTAGGGAAGTTTTCTTCTATAATTTTGTTGAAGATATTTATTGGGCCTTTAAGATGTAAATCCTTGCTTTCTTTTATTCCTATAATCCTTAGGTTTGGTCTTCTCTTTGTGTCATGGAGTTCCTGGATGTTTTGGGTTACAAGCTTTTTGCAGTTTGCATTTTCTTTGGCTGTTGAGTCAATGATTTCTATGGAATCTTCAACATTTGAGATTCTTTATTCTATCTTTTGTATTCTGTTGTTGATGCTTGCATCTATGACCCCTGAATTCTTTCCAAGGTTTTCTATTTTCAGAGATGTCTCACTTTGTGATTTCTTTGTTGATTCTATTTCCAGGTTTAGATCCTGGATAGTTTTGTTCAGTTCCTTCACTTGTTTGTTTTCTCCTGAAATTCTTTAAAGAATTTTTGTGTTTCCTCTTTAAGGACTTCTACCTGTTGATCCATGTTCTCCTATGTTTCTTTTAGGGAATTTTATGATTCCTCTTTAAGGGTTTCTGCATGTTGACCCATGTTCTCCCATAATTCCCTATGGGATTTTTGTATTTCCTCTTTAAGGGCTTCAACCTGCTGACCCATATTCTCCTGTATTTCTTTAAGAGATTTTTGTGTTTCCTCTTTAAGGGCTTCTACCTTTTGATCCATATTCCCCTGTCTTTCTTTAAGGGATTTTTGTGCTTCTACCTGTTGACCCATGTTCTCTTGTATTTCTTTAAGGGAATTATTCATGTCCTTCTTATAGTTCTCCATCAGTGATATGAAATGGGTTTTTAAATCTGATTCTTGCTTTCCTGATGTGATGGAATATGCAGGATTTTCTGTTGTGGGAGAGCTGGGTTCTGATGGTGCCATGTTGCCTTGGTTTCTGTTGGTAATGATCTTGTGTTTGCCTTTGGCCATCTCATTATCTCTGGTGTTAGCTGGTTTTGCTGACATGATCTTCCCTATCCTGCAGGCCTGTGTGTCCGTAATCCTGGGATTCTCTTTTTGTCTAGTGCCCTGCAAACAGCTGATTCTCCAGGAAGTATCAGGCAATGGGGTCTCCCCTGTGGCAGACTTGGCAAGGGTCGAATGCACTGCTCATGCCAATTTTCAAATGCCCTGCTCCTGTAGTTTCTCTAATACCCTGCTCCTGTCGGTTTTCTAGAGAGTATTAGGAAGTGGTGTCCTCTCTGTGCTAGATGTGGTGCAGGTCTCCCACATCTGATGGCAAAGGGTGGTGAAGGGGGAGGAGGGAGGGGTAGAAGGGGCAGAAGGTGATAGGTGAACTGGAGATGACTGGGTAGGGAGCCCCAGAGCAGAGGGGCTCCGTGACTCTGTGTTGGCAGTCATGCTTACCTAATACCCTGCTCCTGTTGGTTCTCTACAGAGTATCAGGAAGTGGTGTCCTCTCCTTGCCAGATGTGGTGCAGGTCTCCCACATCCGAAGGCAAGGGGATTTGTGATTGTATTAAAGGGAGTTATTTTTTTTCTGAGAGAGAGAGAGAGAGAGAGAGAGAGAGAGAGAGAGAGAGAGAGAGAGAATGAATCCAGATAGCTCCATACTTACCACTTCACACAAAACTCAAGTCCAAATGGATGAAAGGTCTCAACATAAAACCAGGTATACTGAACCTCATAGAAGAGAAAGTCTGGGAGAGACATGAACTCATTGGCAAAAACCTACCAAACAGAACTTAATTAAGTATAATCACTATGACAAAAATTAATAAATTAGACCTCATGAAACTTAGAAGCTTCTGCAAAGCAAAGGAAACCATCATTCAGACAAAAAAATAGTCTACAGAATGGGATAAACGTACCAACTGTACATTCGATAGAGAACTAATATCCAAAATATGTAAAGAACACACACATACACACACATACACACACACACAAACACTCACACACACACACACACACATACACAAATAAAACATAGATATTAAGAAAACAAGTAACCCAATTAAAAAGCTGGGCATAGATATAAATGGAGAATTCTCAATAGAGGAAACTCAAAAGTCCAAGTGACACTTAAAGAAATGTATAATATTCCCAATCACCAGAGACATGAAAGTCAAAACACTTCTGAGATTCATTCTGATCTCATTATGAGATTTCATTTTGCAGCTATACAGAAGTGATAAGATCAGAAAAACAAGTAACAGTTCATGATGATGAGGATGTAGGGTAAGAGGAACACTTATACATGCCTGGTGGGAGTGCAAACTCATACAGTGACTATGGAAATTAGTATGGTGGATCCTCAGAAAGATGGGAATTGATCTATCTCAATATCCAGTAATGCCTATTTATTGGGTATAAACTCACAGTGTACCTTATCCTACCACAGAGAAACTTGATCAACCATGTTCAGTGTTGCTTTCAACATGAGAGTCATAAATTGAAAACTAAGTGTCCATCAGTGGATGAACAGGTAAAGAAAATGTGATACATTTATACAATGGAATATTACTTAGGTCTGAAGTCAATGGTAGCCAAGCTACAATTTGTACAACTACAGAGGTAAGGTATGGAGTAGAAAGATATCTCTAGGGTCTTAAGATAATAGAATATTTTGTTAGGGATGGATGTGTGGGTCTAGAATTGAAGAAACAAGTGGAGAAGAGGAAACAAGAGGGGGATGAGGAAGGAAATAGGGGGAGAGACAACTAAAATTAAGGGATATTTGAGGGATAGTTTGGAAATCCAAGGCAGCAGAAGCTTTCTAAAATATATATGTATATAAAGGTGAATCTGAATGAAGTCATTGAATAATGGGAAAGAAAGAGCCACAAAAGACATCTCTTGTAGCAGTACCAGTATCCGTATTGGGTTACATCTAATTGCTGTGTTGACAAAAGGATCCCATGGGAACCCTCAAATAACTCAGACCAAGGCCAAGACTATAGGTTGCTCATCAAAAACTGATAGAAAGGACCAACTGCTGAAGAAAATATTTATGCAAGTCATTCAAAATAAAGAAGTTGAGCTAGCACTTATATGTAGCCTTCACCCCAATGTGATGATTGATGTCCTCAGTGAGAGAAGGTACTCTGCATGCTTCTAAAGGAGAAGTGCAAACACCAACCCAGTTTAACCCCTTTGATCTAAAATCGTGTCTTGTCTCCAAGATGTGCTAGAACAACGGTGGCACAAGCTTGTGGGAATAAACAACCTATATATGATTTGACTTAAGGTCCACTCCACAAGATAGAACCAATGCCCAGCAGTGCTTGGGTGACCAAGAACCTGCAAAGTGGGAGACACTGGAACACTCAGCCCTACAGTGGATTCGTTATGGAAGGCAGAAAGGGATTCTTCCTAAAGTATTCTAAACACAGATATTCTGCCCATTCATCTGGGATAACATTCTCCTGTATCTGTTGTCATGATAATCACCATTGAAATAACTTGAGTTCACTGATTAGGCTTGCCTGACAGACCAGCAAACTACGGGGATCCTGATTCTACTCATCCAGTACTAAATTACAGAAAAAGCAAGAAACAGGACTACTAAAAAGAGTATAATTCCTTTTCCAAACTACAGTTTTATCCATGAGAACGATAGCATCACTTTACAAAAAAATTCTTCCTTCAGTTCTTAAAGATGTTGCTGATTTAGGAAAGACCTAACTGACATAAATTTCTGGAAGCCTCATGAGAAACATCCTGTTTTCTGAGTTCACTGTACCTTCAAAAGCTTCCAGTTGCCACTTTCAGTCATAATGAATCCTGATTCCCAATAATGCCATAGCAGGAGAGAGTCCTTGTGGCACAGAAAAAGAAAAAAAAATACCTCAAAGACACTGGTTTATTTAGAAGGGTAAATATAGAAAGCAGACCAGTGGCTGACAAATGCTGAGACTTTTTAATGGCCAGCTGTCACTAACTTACATAGTGTGAAGCACAGGCAAGCTATGGAAAGTTCAACATTTACTAAGCCCACATCAGATAATAACAAAGTCTCTGATAAACATTAAATATAAAGGCTACCACCCAAAAATAAAAAAGAAAACTTAATGAATAAAGAGTAGTACCTAGATGAGAGTTGGAAATATGCATGAATGCCAAAGACTTAAAAGACAAACAAGCATTCAGGCCAAAATGGATCATCAGGAAATTGTCCAAACAGAATAGGACTTCTTGATGTGCATTTAAGACAGTTTGTTTAGCCACTAAGGGATTGTGGTGTTTCAGTTTCCCTTTGCTCACAGTTTCTGGTGACTGCTAGCTCTAATATTTCTTCCATTGCTCTCCACTGTCAACCTGTGTCCTCTCCAAAAACCAAACCAATGAAGGCACCAAACCTCAAAATTATAAGCTAAATTCATCTCTCATTTTTTTAGATATTTTCTTTACTTACATTTCAAATGCTATCCCCTTACCTTGTTTCCCCTCAGAAAACACCCTATCCCATCCTCCCCTCCCCCTGGTAAACAACCCACCAAATCCTGCTTCCCTGTCCTGGTATTCCCCTATACTGGGACATCAGATCTTCTCAGGACTAAGGGCCTCAACTCCCTTTGATGTCCAACAAGGTCATCCTTTACTACATATACAGCTGGAGCCTTGGGTTCCCTCCATGTGCACTCTTTGGTTGGTGGTTTAGTCCTTGGGAGCTCTGGGGATACTAGTTAGTTCCTCCTGTGGGGCTGCAAGCTCCTTAAGCTCTAGCTCCTCCATTGGGGACCTTGTGTTAAGTCCAATGGTTGTCTGAGAGCATCCACCTCTGTATTTGTCAGGTACTTGAAGAACCTCTCGGGAGACAGTTATGTCAACCTCCTGTCAGCAAGCACTTGTGGCATCCACATTTATTATCTGCATTTGGTGACAGTATATGAGATGGATCAGGAGTGGGGCAGTCTCTGGATGGTCTTTCCTTCAGCCTCTGCTCCACATATTGTCTCATCTCCTCCCATGGGTATTTTGTTCCCCCTTCTAAGAAGGACCGAAATCTCCATACTTTGGTCTTCCTTCTTCTTGGGCTTCATTTGGTCTGTGAATTGTATGTTGGGTATTCCAAGATTTTGGGCTAATATCCACTTATCAGTGAGTGCATACCCTATGTATTCTTTTGTGATTGGGTTACCTCACTCAGGATGATAATTTCTAATTCCATCCATTTGCCTAAAAATTTTATGAAGTCATTGTTTTTAATACTGGAGCAGTACTCAATTGAGTAAATGTACCACATTTTCTGTATCCATTCCACTGTTGAAGGACATCTGGGTTCTTTCTAGTTTCTGACTATAATAAATAAGGGGGCTATGATCATAGTGGAGCATGCATCTTTGCTATATGTTGGAGTATCTTTTGGATATATGCCCAGGGGTGGTACAGCTGGGTACTCAGGTACTAAGTACTATGTACAATTTTCTGAGGAATGCCCAAACTGATTTTCACAGAGGTTCTACCAGCTTGCAATTCCACCAACAATGAAGGAGTGTTGCTCTCTATCCACATCCTAGTCAGCATTTGCTGTCATCTGAGTTTTTGATCTTAGCCATTCTAACTGGTCTGAAGTGGAATCTCAAGGTTGTTTTGATTTGCATTTCCCTGATGAATAAGGATGTTAAACATTTCTTCAGGTGCTTCTCAGCCATTTAGTATTCCTGAGTTGAGAATTCTTTGTTTAGCTCTGTACCCTGTTTTAATTGGGTTATTTGGGTCTCTGGAGTCTAACTTCTTGAATTCTTTGTATATAGTGGATATTCGCCTCTATCGGATGTAGGGTTGGTGCAGATCTTGTCCCAATTTGTTGGTTGCTGTTTTGTTCTTTTGACAGTGTCCTTTGCCTTACAGAAATTTTGTAATTTTATGAGGTCCCATCTGTCAATTCTTGATCTTAGAGCATAAGCTATTGGTGTTTTGTTCAGGAACTTTTCCCCTGTGCCCATGTGCTCAATGCTCTTCCCCAGTTTCTTTTCTATTAGTTTCAGCGTGTCTCGTTTTATGTGGAGGTCCTTGATCCACTTGGAGTTGAGCTTAGTACAAAGAGATAAGAATGGATCAGTTCACATTCTTCTGCATGCTGACCTCCAGTTGAGCCAGCACCATTTGTTGAAAGGCTATCTTTTTTCTCTGGATGGTTTTATAGGTGTGTGGGTTCATTTCTGGTTTGTCAGTTCTATTCCATTGATCTACCTGCCTGTCACTGTATCAATACCATACAGTTTTTATCACTATTGCTCTGTAGTACAGCTTGAGGTCTAGGATGCTGATTACCCCAGAAGTTCTTTTATTGTTTAGAATAGATTTAGCTATCCTGTGTCTTTTGTTATTCCAGATGAATTTGCAAATTGCTCTTTTAACTCTTTGGAGAATTGAGTTGGCATTTTGAAAGGAATTGCTTGAATATATAGATTGATTTTGGAAAGATGGCCATTCTTATTATATTTACCCTGCTATTCCATGAGAATGGGAGATCTTTCCATCTTCTGAGGTCTTCTTTGATTTCTTTCTTCAGAGACTTGAAGTTGTTGTCATACAGATCTTTCATTTGTTTGGTTAATGTCACACCAAAATACTTAATATTGTTTGTGACTATTGTGAAGGGTGTCATTTCCCTAATTTCTTTATTAGCCTGTTTATACTTTGAGTATAGGAAGGCAACTGATTTGTTTGAGTTAATTTTATATCCAGTCACTTTGCTGATGTTGTTTATCAGCTGTAGGAGTTCTCTGGTGGAGTTTTTGGGGTCACTTAAGTATACTATCATATGATCTGAAAATAGAGATAGTTTGACTTCTTCCTTTCCGATTAGTATCTTTTTATCTCCTTTTCTTTTCTAATTGCTCTAGCTGGAACTTCAAGTACTATATTGAATAGATATGGAGAGAGAGAGGGAGAGCAGCCTTGTCCAGTCCCTGATTTTAGTGGGATTCCTTCAAGTTTCTCTCCATTTGATGTTGGCTACTGTTTGCTGTATATTGCTTTTACTATGTTTAAGTATGGGCTTTGAATTCCTCATCTTTCCAAGACTTTTAACAGGAACGATTGCTTAATTTTGTCATTTTTTTCAGCATCTAATGAAATGGCCATGTTTTTTTTTTCTTTGAGTCTTTTTATGTGGTGGATTACATTGATGCATTTCAGTATATTGAATCATCCCTGCATCCCTGGGATGAAGCCTACTTGATTGTGGTGAATGACCGTTTTGATGTGTTCTTGGATTCAATTGGTAAGAATTGTATTGAGTATTTTTACATCAATATTCACATAGGGAAGTTGGTCTGAAGTTCTCTTTCTTTGTTAGATCTTTGTGTGGTTTTGATATCACTGTAATTGTAACTTCATAGAACAAGTTGGGTAATGTTCTTTCTGTTTCTATTTTGTGGAATAATTTGAAGAGTATTGGTATTAGGTTTTCTTTGAAAGTCTGATAGAATTCTACACTAAAACCATCTGATTCTGTGCTTTTTGGGGGAGACTTTCAGTGACTGCTTCTATTTCTTTAGAGGTTATGGGACTGTTTAGATGGTCTATCTGATCCTGATTTAACTTTGGTATTTGGTATCTGTCTAGGAAATTGTCCATTTCATTCAGAGTTTCCAGTTGTGTTGAGTATAGGCTTTTGTAGTAGGATGTGATGAATTTTTGAATTTACCCAGTTTCTATTATATCTCCCTTTTCATTTATTTCTTATTTTGTTAATTTGGATTCTGTCTCTGTGCCCTCTGGTTAGTCTGGCTAAGCATTTATCTATCTTGTTACTTTTCTCTGAGAACCAACTCCTGCTCTTGTTGATTCTTTGTATAGTTCTTTTTGCTTCTACTTGTTTGAGTTTAGCCTTGAGTTTGATTATTTCCTGCTGTCTACTCCTTTTGGGTGTACTTACTTCTTTTTGTTCTAGAGCTTTTAGGTGTGCTGTTAAGCTGCCAGTGTCCACTCTCTCTAGTTTCGTTTTGGAGGCACTCAAGCTCTGAGTTTTCCTCTTAGCACTGCTTTTATTATGTCTCATATGTTGTGCCTTCATTTTCATTAAACTCTAAATGTTTTTGATTTCTTTCCATATTTCTTCCTTGACCTAGTTATCATTTATTAGAGCATTGTTCAGCTTCCATTTGTAACTGCCATTTTGGGCCCATTTGTGGGCTTTCTGTTATTTTTGTTGCTATTGAAGACAACCCTTAATCCATAGTGATCTGACAGGAGCCATAGGATTTTTTCATTCTTCTTATATCTGCTGAGGTGTTTTTTGTGACTGATTATATCATCAATTTTTACGAAGGTACCATAAGGTGCTGAGAAGAAGGTATATTCTTTTAGGATGAAATGTTCTATAGATATCATCTGTTAAATCCATTTTGTCCATAACTTCTGTTAGTTTCACTGTGTCTCTGTTTAGTTTGTGTTTTCCTGGTCTATTGATGAGAGTAGGGTATTGAGGTCTCCCACAATTATTGTGTGAGGTGCAATGTGTCCTTTGAGCTTTAGTAAGGTTTGTTTTATGAATGTGGGTGCCCTTGCATTTGGAGCATAGATGTTCATAATTGAGAGTTCTTCTTGGAAGATTCTTCCTTTGATGAGTATGGAGTGTCCTTCCTTATCCCTTTTGATGACTTTTAATTGATATTAGAATGGCTACTCCAGCTTGTTTCCTGGCACCATTTGCTTTGAAAATTGTTTTCCAGTCCTTTACTCTGAGGTAATGTTGGTCTTTGACACTGAGGTGCATTTCCTATATGCAACAAAATGCTGGATCCTGTTTATGTATCCAGTCTCTTAGTCTATGTCATTGTATTGGGAAATTGCGTCCATTGATTTCAAGAGACATTAAGGAATAGTGATTGCTGCTTCCTGTTATTTTTGATGTCATTTTTGTGTTTGTGTGGCTATCTTCTTTTGGGTTTGTTGCAAGAAAATTAATTTCTTGCTTTTTCTAGGGTGTAGTTTTCCTCCCCGTGTAGGCATTTTCCACCTTTTATCCTTTATAGGACTGGATTTGTGGAGATATTGTGTAAATTTGGTTTTGTCATGGAATATCTTGGTTTCTCTGTTTATGGTAATTGAGAGTTTTGCTGAGTATGGTAGTCTAGGCTGGCATTTGTGTTCTTTTAGGGTCTGTTTGAGATCTGTCCAGGATCTTCTAGTTTTCATAGTCTCCGGTGTAATTCTGATCAGTCTGCCTTTATGTGTTACTTGGCTTTTCCCTTACTGCTTCTAATATTCTTTCTTTGTTTAGTGCATTTGGTGTTTTCATTTTTATGTGACGGGAGGAATTTCTTTTGTGGTCTAATATATTTGGAGTTCTATAGCCTTCTTGTATGTTCATGGGCATCTCTTTCTTTAGGTTAGGGATGTTTTCTTCTATAATTTTATTGGAAATATTTACTGGCCCTTTATTTGGAAATCTTCGCTCTCTTCTATACCTATAATCCTTAGGTTTGGTATCAATGTGTCCTGAAATTTCTGGATATTTTGGGTTAGAAGCTTTTCACATTTTGCATTTTCTTTGACTGTTGTGTCTATATTTTTTATGGTATCTTCTGTACCTGAGATTCTTTCTTCTATCTCTTGAATTCTGTTGTTGATACTTTAATCTATGATTCCTGATTTCTTTCCTATGTTTTCTATCTCCAGAGTTGTTTCCCTTTGTGATTTCTTTATTGGTTTTACTTCCATTTTTATATCCTGGACAGTTTTGTTCTATTCTTTCCCTTGTTGTTGTTGGTGTTTGTTTGTTTGTGTGTTTGTGTGTGTGTGTGTGTGTGTGTGTGTGTATGTATGTGTGTGTGTTTTCCTGTTATTCTTTAAGGGCTTATCCCTGTTTACTTGTGTTCTCCTGTATTTCTTTAAGGTGGTTATTTATGTCCTTCTTGAAGTCCTCTATCAGCATCATGAGATGTGAGTTTAAATCCATATCTTGCTTTTCTGGTATGTTGGGATATCCAGGACTTGCTGCTGTGGAAGACCTGGGTTTGGATGATGTCATGCCACCTTGGTTCTGTTGGCAATGTTCTTGCATTTGCCTTTTGCCATCTAGTTATCTCTGGTATTAGCTGATCTTGCTTTCTCTGACTGTGGCTTGTCTGTTCTGCAAGCCTGTGTATCAGTACTCCTATGAGACAAGTTCTCTCTGGGGGGAATTTTGGTATGGAGACCTGTGGTACAGGGTCAGCTCAGGGGTGCATACTGAAACGAGAAGGATTCTATCCGCAGCTGATCCTTGGTTCCTGTGACCTGATGACTCTGAGCAGATTCCTCTTGGGCCATAAATTTGAAGAGAAGTGCTAGTTTTATCTATGTCCACAGGTGTGTAGACACACCTGACAGTCCAGCTCTCTCATGGTGGTTTTAGTGTGCGTAGCTCTGTGGCCCAGGATCAGCTCTGGATGTAGACGGAAATTGGAAGACTCTTGTTCTAGGCTGCCCCTGGATTCTTGTGTCCTGAGGGTTTTGGGTGGGTTCCTCTGAGCAGCAGGTATGGTCCTACCTCTGTTCCCAGGCCTGTCTGCACTCCTGGGAGCCTAGCTATCTCCCTGTGCCATCTGGGTATGGAGCCCTGTGGCAGAGAATGGTCTCCAGCTGCAGACAGAAACTGGAAAGCTCCTGCCTGAGGGTTCCAGATGGGTTCCTATGAGCAGCAGGGCTGGTCCTACCTGTGCTCCCAGGACTGTCCATACTCCTGGGAGGCTACCTATTTCCCTAGTCCACCTAGGTATGGAGCTTTATGTCATAGAATGGTCTCCAGACATACACTGTATTTATCTCTTAATCTTTGAAAAAAAAACAGACTGTTAGTTTTCCATTACAATGAGGACAAACTGGTTACTATACCTGTAACCAGTAGGTTAAAAAAAATAATTTGATTTCAAATTTCTCAGTAACATTAATCTCTTAAAATATTTTTAAATTAGTGCATAAGAATTTTATACATGTATACAATGTATTTTTATGGGTGCCTTTTCTCACTCCAAACCCTCCCACCTGTTCCACACTTAAGTGACTCTCCTAACTTCATGTTTTGTTATTTTAACCTTCCCAGTCCACTTTGTGCTTTCACCATGTTCATAGGTATAGAGATATCCATTGGAACACAAGCAAAGTATCAGTGCTTCTGCCTCCTCCTGCAGTCATCAGCTGGCTATGTTCCTCAGTGGGGTAGTGGTAAGCTTTCATGTCTACCCTCTCTCCCCATGCTGGGATTTTGATCGACTTCATACAGTTGTCTCTAGCTTCCTTGTCTCTTTCTGAGAGAGAGATGGTGATTCACTTATAAAAGCCTACAGACAGAAATTAATTTGTCTCATTAAAAATATCCTCGAGACAAATCAGTATTCAGACTGATGTAAGACAGAGTTCCCAACAAAGTAAAACTATGATTGTTATTGACAGTTAAGGATGGAATTGATTTTTTAATTATATTATATTAATGTGAAAACTCTCCAAACAAAGGCAGCATCTTCTTCTAGCCCTGCAGGTCCTGCCTTGGGACAAGGCTCAAACAAATCTGTGTCTCGGCTGCTTTATTCCACAGTTCTGTACATGTGTTTATTATTTTTTATTTATTGAATTAATAAGTTAAGCAGTGATTCTTTGTTTGTAAAATAATTGCACCACATTGCTTATATAAGTACAATTATTTGTTGAGCCAGTTAATGACTCAAGATTATTCTTCCATATTTTCAACATTGTTTTAAAAAATTACTGCATTGTTCGACTTCTTATCCTTTTAGCAGAGATGCTTTCCATGTAGACCTATGAAGACTTATGGCAGTTTTAAAAAATTATACTCATATTTATTAGGCAATATGTCCTGGCCTTTGGCTTATTATAATCACTGTTTTAATTCTATTCTTTAAGATATTTCTTTACCTTTGCTATACCAACCTAGACTCTGTACTGGCATTACCATATCTCAAATGTCATTTTGATGTGTGTGTGTGTGTATATATATATATATATATATATATATTATAGATTCATGTTCTGTGTGCTCTGTTATCTTGTTGTTGTGAATAAACCACCTAGAAATTTCCCAAGTAGTAGAGAGGTATACTTTTGGATATTGTAAGTGTAAAGAAATATATAGTTTAAAAAAGCAAATCTAAATATTGGAGCTATAAGGTTATGAATAAAAGTAACATCTATTTTAAATGTGACTTGAATGTTACCAATAGAGGTAAGGAATTGTTTAAATAGTTAAAAGAAATCATGCAGATGTTAATATTTCTGCTATGCTTTGTATTAGGGAGAAAATATTCAGACATGATATATTTATCTTTATCTCTGTGTTGGTGACATTCCCTAGATTTGGTTCCTTTTAAAAAAATTATGTCTTTGAGAATTTAATGAAATGTGTACTTCAATTCACTCTGCATGTGTTGGTATACATGCACTCATGTTTTTGCATATGAGTGAGGTCATGCATGTATCACAACTGGCCTGTGGATTTCAGAGAACAACCTTAGATGTTGGTCCTTACTTTTGACCTTGTTTGAGATGGGATCATGTCCTCAAGAGTATAAGCCAGGGAAGGTGAGCCATGATCCTGTGGAAAGGTTCTTCTATTCCTTACCTAACTCATTATTGGAGCAATGCTATTGTAGAAACAGATTAACATATCCTAATCTACACTGGTCAAGGGATCTGATCTCAGGTCCTCATGGTTGCTCAAAACCCACATTGTATTCTTGGTTATTTGAATTGAAGCCAATCTTTCTTTACAGAATGATTATGAATATAAATTTTTATAACAATTTGCATATAAAATACACGCTTAAAAATAAAAAGATCCACATTTTCAAAGCTGTTATTTAAGTGGAATGTTATATATTAAAAATCTTGTGAACATTTTTCTGTTTATGCTTGGTATTTGAAATACTCCTTACCCTTTGCTCTTATCACTTTGATATTTCAGTCTCTTAGTATGTTGCTAATTCCTTCCTTCTAACTTTTCTTTGATGTGAATGTATAATTTCTTATATTTAGATGTAGGACAAAAGTTTGCCACTCAAACAACTACATATAAGCAATTAAGATCAAACAGTCAATCTTATAAGTCATATTCCACAGTTTGTATTGACTTTGAGTGTTCTGTTACTGTTCTGGTCTAATAATGTGTCTTATTCAATCTTCTGTTTCTGTGAAGAGATGTTGTGACCATGGAAATTTGTAAAAGGAAGCGTTTAATTGGGGTTACCTTACACTTATACTTCTAGAGACTTAGCCCATCATTGCCATAGCAGGAAGCATGCTATCACACAGAGACCAGATGCTGCAGAGGCGTCTTGAGAGTGCTACCTCTGGATCTCCAGGCAGCAGGAAGCGAGAGAACCACTAGGCTTGCCCTAAACTTATGAAACCTCAAAGCCTATCACTAGTAACACACTTCTTTCAACAAGGCCACACTTACACCAACAAGACTACACCTCCTAATGGTGTCACTCCCTGGTGATCAAGCCTTCAGTTCTGAGTCATTGGGGGCCATTACTATTCAAACCACCACAGTGAGATATTTCAATTATCTTTCATTTTAAGCAATTAGGGAACAACATGCCAGCTATTGATTCTCTGTTGGGATTCTGACTCCTGAAACAAATGTTTATCAAACATTTTATTGCATCTGTATCTTTCTTTATTTTGTGTGTTCCTATGATTTGTGAGACTTTTGCCAGTGTAGAAAGGTTTTCCTAGTAAACAGAAACACATGTGTGTAGTTAGTCTACTAATTTTATTTCTTGGTACTGGGTCTTATGCAAGCTAGGAAAGCACTCATCTGCTGAGCTCTAACCTCAGCCTCACAGTTATTAATTGAAAATGAAACATTATGGTTATGAGGGATAGTTAAAAATAGCATATATATACATATCTCCAAAAAACAAAAAATTCAAGGACTTTTAAAAACCAAAATATTAAATAAATGTGGTCTAAATCCCTGATTATACAAAATGAAAAGACCCGGAAGAGAGAAGAAATATTTTTCTCACTTATTAATAAGAGTTTTGGTACTTATACTTTTAAGTTTAAAATGTTTAAATATGCAATAAAGTATATTTGCTGTAGTAAGAATGAATAAGTGGCAAGAAAGCTCCTTGGTGAAATTCAAACATAATATTTAAAAGCCTACTTTTACCTACAAGTGTATTTATTATGGATTTGAAGTAGCTCATGTTCCCATTAATAAGAATTAAAAGAAATAAAATACACTTCTATCAAAGCATTTAAAAGCTCCATTTACTAGATAACTCAAATTCGAAGATATGAAATATTGCCAAGGAGGGAACTAAAGATCTTTAATACTTTTTCCACACACACTGTAGAAGTCAATAAAAAATATAGAATTGTAAGAAGCAAGGAAAGAAGAAAAAATGATAACATTGAGAAATCCGTAAATATGTCAGATACTGGAATTTTCAGGCACATATTTTAAAACAAACAATTATTTTGTCCAAGACAACAGATGATAAACGTTAAAGCTATATTAGAGTTACAAAATTAACATGCTATGGAAAAATCTGAAAACTAAATAACATTGATAATTACTATCTAGAAATCGGTATTTATGTGTTTTAGCTAACTTTAAAAGAAATGGAATACAGAATGAAACTTATCTATAAATCTGTTATTAGAAGATTTCCAGAAGAATAATGATATGAGAGTGAAAATGTATGTCTAGGAAGAATGAAGCCCTTTAGCATTCAAGGTGAGATACTGAATTACCATTGCCAAAGAGTCCATCCCTTACAGAGCATTAACGTGCTCCACAGAACCAAGGGGACATGGAGTTTGTATTCCTCCACTTGTAGTTCTTCACTAGTGGACTGAGTCAGAAAATGAAAATCCTAGGTCAGTAGCAGAAGCAAGGGGACCCAGAGATTGTGTTCCTCTACCTGTAGTTCTTCATGAGTGGATTGAATCCGAGATTGAAAACCCTTGGTCATTAGACAAAAAATGACACCAAAGTCTTTGGGTTAGGATACGAACAGATAAGGTTCTTATGTACAGATGTAAAATTATTTGTTTAATTATATGTCTATTTTAGATAATTTGGCATGAAAAATCAAACATTACAAAAAGAATGTGCATAAATAGAATACATTTGGTTTGAAATGCAGAGATATCTATAATAAGGAAAATACTGTTTTTATTAGATATTTTCTTTATTTACATTTCAAAATTTATCCCCTTTCTTGGTTTCCTCTCTGAAAGCATCCCATTTCATCCCCCCACACCCTGCTCAACAACCCACTCACTCCCACTTCCCTGTCCTGGCATTCCCCTATACTTGGGCATATAACTGAAGAGTGTTTAAAAAAATAAGTGAAATTGGATGCTTAGATACTACCTGGTATTGGGATGAGTCAGAGTAAAATATATCTCATGTATTAAAAGCTGAGAACCTCCATTTTAAAATTTACTTTAGTAAATGATATATGGCTCTTTTGTCTACACATATATCTGTTCAGCATGTGTGGGTTTTGTAACTGTTGAGGCTAATAAAGATTGTTTGATCAGCTAGAATTGGAGTTAAAGATATTTGTGAGCCACCATATAGGCCCTGGGCATCAAACCTTGATTTTGCACAAAAGCAGTCAGTGCACACCCCTGAGATATCCTTCTAGACCTTAGAACGAATGTATTGTGATTACTATAGTTTTACAATAAGTTTTAAATGTGGAAATATGAGACCATCAATTTGTTTATTTAAAACTTGTTTTGGAAACCTGAGATTTACCTTGTAAAAAGGTGTGAAAAAACAAGTGAGCAGTTTTCAGATTTTAAGCCTTTCAATATAGTGGCTCCTAATTTTTCCAACTATTGAGTACTTGAATTATGGCTAGATCAAATTAAGATGTGATTCAAATGCTGAAGAAAATAAAATATCTCATTAATTATCTCACGATGATGGTATGTCAAAATTAACAGAATAAATACAATTTGTCCTTAAAATTCCTGCAATTTCTTTCTTCTTTCTTCTAAAATGTGAATACTACAGAATTTACATTTCTGCTGTTTTATTTATATTTTAATTGACCAGTACTGCTTTGGATTAAGAACTAAAGGTATAATTTGAATGCATAATTTAAATTTAAATGTTAAGTTAAACTCAAAATCTTATACAAATACAAAAGAATGAATTGTTTGAATAAAGTAGAATAGAAAGAAAATGGTAAATATAAACATAAACATACCTGAAATTGTATAAAGTATAAGTGAATTAATGGATCAATCATAAGACAAAGTAAGCAAGTACATGTAGATAATTAAAAATTCAAGCCTAGGCTTCTCCATCATAGGAATAAAAACAAATGAAAAGTATTTTCCCTACAGAATGGAGAAAAGTCATATGTTATAATAAGGTAATTTTAACACTTGGGAGCTGAATGCAGGAGGATGGTAATTTTGAGCCCACCCTCTTTTATTTAGGGAGAGAGAGTAGCTTAGAGAGGGAGGGAGTGGTGAGCTATGTTAGTATGTTAACATGACTTTCTGCACTATCTTAATTAGTGGCAGTCCTGTGACTGTCTGCCATCTTTGTTGTGGGCAGATAGGGTTTTCCTATGCTATTAATTCAGCGCCATCTTTGTTATGGGCAGTTCCCATCTCACTGCCTCCTCACCTTAAGACACTCTGATTTAAAGTCTCCAAAGACACTCAATTAACATAAGGATTTCGTTATATACTGTCTTGGTAAATAATGATTTTTAAACAATAAAAATGTTAAAGGTCACTGTCTTAAATATATGTTTTGCCTTGTTTATGCTACTGCTATTAAGTCACAGTGTACTCTATTTGCTGGGTACATTCAGGACAAGTAATTAAACAAACATAGGATGTCTAACCCAGATTTGCTTAATAGATATTGGCTCCCAATCTTGTCAGATATCTGCTAAATGTAAAGTTAAATATTTAAGCTTATTATGATAGTCAGAGATTCTCAAATCTTGACAGTTTACTCCACAGGGTTTCAGAGAAGATATGGGCACAATGACAAGATTCTACCTGGATTGTGGTATGATAACCACTGAGACACATTGCTCTATTGCCTTGCCCACTGCCATGATTTGTCCTACACTGTGGACAGAGAATACCCAGAGAGTTAAATGTCTCATATTGCCTGAAAAAAGGTGACATTCTTACTCCACAGGAAAAGGCTTCTGAGTCTGATGGTTGAACTGACTGTACCCAAGTTGCATTAAGAGCTCAAGGGCTGGAAACTGTTTAGGTAGTGAACTATAGACCAACCTTTGTCACTTTAATCAATACACAACTCCTAGATCATAATTTATTTTTCTGGAAAGACTCAGTGAAACAGTATTTGGCAAAACCAAAACGGGGAACTGGGAAGGGGTGGGAGGGAGGACAGGGGAAGAGAAGGGGGCTTACGGGACTTTCGGGGAGGGGGGGGCTAGAAAAGGGGAAATCATTTGAAATGTAAATAAATTATATCGAATAAAAAAATAATTTATTTTTATGAGATTTTTGACTACATTGATAGCTAAGGTAACTATAACTTGACAGATAAAAAACAGACCTAACTCCTTACCCCAAAGCAATCCACCATCTTATTAGTTTGTTAGTCCATTTACTGACTAGTTAAGTCTACCAGATCTCTTATCAAAAAGGCAAACAGGTTTCCCTTTTTCACAGGCTTTATGATAAAGGATACACAAGTTCAGATGTAAGTTTTCACAGATGTAACCTTCTACTACTCCTTTATCTAAACTCAGTTTCCAGTGACTGAATGCTTCACATTTCCTCTCCTTGCTATGCCACTGTCCTAACATTAAGCAAGCGAGTCCTTATAAATTAGCCTAACCCTAATAAAACATTCTAGTCTATGACCCAACTTTTATAATCACAAGTTCAAATTTTAAATTTCCTTGGATAATCTTTTACTTATAGACTTAAAAAGTGTTACTCATAGTAAATCTGTACTATCAGCTATCATAGTCACAAATTTTGTTTCCTTTGATTTTCATTTAGCTATAGCCTTAAAAATGTTTCTCATGGAGTATATAAAAAGTCTAGGCGGCGGCGGCGGCGGCAGCAGCGGCAGCAGTGGCTGCTCCAGCTGAAGGGCCATCAGCAGTGGAACCAAGGCATCACAGGGACCAGTTAGGCCCTGCGCCCACGACCACTGACCTTCGCTGACCAGCCGGACAGCAAGCAGCTGCAGTTGTGCGGCGCCTTTCCTGCACGGAGGCCACTTCAGAACTCGGCCTCCCACCAGTCAGGAGAGGAGCATCCATCTTGGCTCCGTACTCCAGGAATCGGACAGACTGAGGTACACAAACATAATCCGAGGCCAACACTGCGGTGGTCTGAGCCCGACGGGCGTTGGCCTGCACCCAGGCCCTGGGCGGGTCGGGGGGCCATCGGGGTGCCAACCCAACCAGGAGGTTTTTTGCCCAGGCCTGCGAGCGCGCCGCCGCCATTTTGCCTGCAGGGCGACAGAGAGCTCAGGCGGGCAGACCTGTAACAGGCATAGCCTAAGGCTAACAAAGCGGGGGTCCAGGCCCCAAAAGGCACAGGACTGACCCCAAGAACTGGGCGGCTTGGTGGGCCATCTGTGAGTCAACCCGCCCAGGTGATTGTTAGCAAAGCAGACTCTCCCGGCGCTTTCAGGGAGCGCGGGCGTGCATGCCCGCCATCCTAGTCACCTGGCAAACCCAATTAACAGTCAAAGCCATAGGGGAACTTTGCTCAGACCTTGGCCTCCCAGGCTTTTGCCTGGACTCAGGGACTGGGCGGCCAGGCTAACCTTGTGTGCGACAGCCCGGTTGGCAGATCGGCTGCCCAGCAGAGTGAGCGGAACACAGGGGAGGTCACAGTAGCATACACCATCGGCACTCCCTGGGAGTGCACACGGGCTCCATCTGCTCCACAGACACAATCTGGGGCAAGGCCTCAGGCAGAAGCCCTTAGCTCTACTCTCTCCGCTTCCGGATCCAGATCAGTCTGGGCGGCAGCATTACATCTCCAAGTCCTGCAAGTGGCTAGCTGGGCTTCCGGGCGGCCAGCTGGGAGAAGTCAGGGTGCTCCAGTGAATCCAGCGGGCCCCAGCGGGAGCCTTCGGGTACCTGCTTTGGGATCTGAACAGCCTGGGCAGCAGCACACTGTCTACAAGCAGTGCAGGAGGTAAGCTGTGCACCAGAGGCCAACTGGGAAGGGGCAGCTTGCACTGGTGAGTCCAGCACTGACAAGATAAACTAACACCAGTGAGATCTAGATGGCAAAAGGCAAACGCAGGAACGTCACTAACAGAAATCAAGGCAATATGGCAACATCTGAACCCAATTCTCCTCTACCAACATGTCCTGGATACCCCATCACACCAGTAAAACAAGATTTGGATTTAAAATCACTGGTCATGATGCTGGTACAGGAACACATGAAGGTCATACATAAAGAAATTCAGGAGACAATGGATCAAAAGTTAGAAGCCCTTGCAAGGGAAACACAAAAATCATTGAAAGAAATCCAGGAGAATACAAAAGCCAACAAGGAGGAAATGCAAAAAACACTTAAAGAAATACAGGAGAACTTTGCTCAACAGGCTGAGGTCATGAAAGACGAAACACAAAAATCTCTTAAAGAAATACAGGAGAACTTTGGTCAACAGGCTGAGTTCATGAAAGAGAAAACACAAAAATCTCTTAAAGAATTACAGGAAAACACAAACATGCAAGTGAAGGAGCTAAGCAAAACCATCCAGGATCTAAAATCAGAAGTAGAAACAACTAAGAAAACTCAAAGGGAGACAACTTTGGAGATAGAAAGCCTTGGGAAGAAATCAGGGGACAGAGATACAAATATCAACAACAGAATACAAGAAATAGAAGAAAGAATCTCAGATGCTGAAGATTCCATAGAAACCATGGACTCAACAGTTAAAGAAAATGCAAAATGCAAAAAGCTTGTAACCCAAAATATCCAGGAAATCCAGGACACAATGAGAAGACCAAACCTAAGGATTATAGGCATAGAGGAGAGTGAAGATTTACAACTTAAAGGGCCAGCAAATATCTTCAATAAAATTATGGAAGAAAACTTCCCTAACCTAAAGAGAGAGATGCCCATGAATATACAAGAAGCCTACAGAACTCCAAACAGACTGGACCAGAACAGAAATACTTCCCGTCACATAATAATCAAAACACCAAATGTTCTAAACAAAGAAAGAATACTAAAGGCAGTAAGAGAAAAAGGCCAAGTAACATATAAAGGAAGACCTATCAGAATCACAGCAGACTTTTCACCTGAGACTATGAAGGCTAGAAGGTCCTGGGCAGATCTCATGCAGACTCTAAGAGAACACAAATGCCAACCAAAACTACTATATCCAGCAAAACTCTCAATCACCATAGATGGAGAAACTAAGATATTTCATGACAAAACCAAGTTTACCCAATATCTATCCACAAACCCGGCCCTAAAAAGGATAATAGGAGGACAACACCAATACAAGGAGGGAAACTTCACCCTGGAAAAAGCAAGATAGTAACCTTTCATCAAACCCAAAAGAAGTTAAGCATTCAAATTTAAAAAATAACGTCAAAAATGATAGGAAGTAACAATCACTATTCCTTAATATCTCTTAACATCAATGGACTTAATGCCCCAATAAAAAGACACAGACTAACTGAATGGATACGTAAACAGGACCCTACATTTTGCTGCTTACAGGAAACACACCTCAGGGTCAAAGACAAACACTACCTTAGAGTAAAAGGCTGGAAGACAATTTTACAAGCAAATGGTCTCAGGAAACAAGCTGGAGTAGCCATTTTAATATCAGATAAAATTGACTTTCAACCCAAAGTCATCAAAAGAGACCCTGAGGGACACTTCTTGCTGGTCAAAGGAAAAATACAAAAAGAAGAACTGTCAATCCTGAACATCTATGCCCCAAATGCAAGGGCACCCTCTTTTGTAAAAGAAACTTTATTAAAACTAAAAGCACACATTGCACCTAACACAATAATTGTGGGTGACTTCAACACTGCACTTTCCTCAATGGACCGATCAGGAAAACAGAAACTAAACAGGGACACAATGAAACTAATTGAAGCTTTGGACCAATTAGATTTAACAGATATATATAGAACATTCTATCCTAAAACAAAAGAATATACCTTTTTCTCAGCACCTCATGGTACCTTCTCCAAAATCGACCATATAATTGGTCACAAGACAGACCTCAACAAATATAAGAGGATCGAACTAATCCCATGCCTCCTATCTGATCACTATGGAGTAAAAGTGGTCTTCAATAGCAACAGAAACAACAGAAAGCCCACATACACGTGGAAACTGAACAATACTCTACTCAATGATACCTTGGTCAAGGAAGAAATAAAGAAAGAAATTAAAGCCTTTTTAGAACACAATGAAAATGAAAACACAACATACCCAAATCTATGGGACACAATGAAAGCAGTGCTAAGAGGAAAACTCATAGCCCTGAGTGCCTCCAAAAAGAAAATGGAGAGAGCATACATTACCAGCTTAATGACACACCTGAAAGCCCTGGAACAAAAAGAAGCTATTTCGCCCAGGAGGAGTAGAAGGCAGGAAATCATCAAACTCAGGGCCGAAATCAATCAAGTAGAAACAAAGAGAACCATACAAAAAATCAACAATACGAGGAGCTGGTTCTTTGAGAAAATCAACAAGATAGATAAACCCTTAGCCAGAATGACCAAAGGGCACAGAGAAAGTATCCAAATTAACAAACTTAGAAATGAAAAGGGAGATATAACAACGGAAACTGAGGAAATCCAAGAAATCATCAGATCCTACTACAAGAGCCTATACTCAACACAACTGGAGAATCTGGAGGAAATGGACAATTTCCTTGACAGATACCAAATACCAAAATTAAATCAGGACCAACTAGACCATCTAAACAGTCCCATAATGCCTAAAGAAATAGAAGGAGTCATAGAAAGTCTTCCAACCAAAAAAAGCACAGGACCAGATGGCTTCAGTGCAGAATTCTACCAGACCTTCAAAGAAGAGTTAACACCAATACTCTTCAAACTATTCCACAAAATAGAAACAGAAGGAACACTACCCAATTCCTTCTATGAAGCCACAATTACGCTGATACCAAAGCCACACAAAGATCCAACAAAGAAAGAGAACTTCAGACCAATTTCCCTTATGAACATCGATGCAAAAATACTCAATAAAATTCTTGCCAACCGAATCCAAGAACACATCAAAACGATCATCCACCATGATCAAGTAGGCTTTATCCCGGGAATGCAGGGTTGGTTCAATATACGGAAATCCATCAATACAATCCACTACATAAACAAACTCAAAGAACAAAACCACATGGTCATTTCATTGGATGCTGAAAAAGCATTTGACAAAATTCAGCATCCCTTCATGCTTAAAGTCTTGGAGAGAACAGGAATTCAAGGCCCATACCTAAACATAGTAAAAGCAATATACAGCAAACCGGTAGCCAGCATCAAACTAAATGGAGAGAAACTTGAAGCAATCCCACTGAAATCAGGGACCAGACAAGGCTGCCCCCTTTCTCCTTATCTTTTCAATATTGTACTTGAGGTACTAGCTCGGGCAATTCGACAACATAAGGAGGTCAAAGGGATACAAATTGGAAAGGAAGAAGTCAAACTATCATTATTTGCAGATGACATGATCGTCTACCTAAGTGACCCAAAGAACTCCACTAAAGAGCTCCTACAGCTGATAAACAACTTCAGCAAAGTGGCAGGTTATAAAGTCAACTCAAGCAAATCAGTGGCCTTCCTATACTCAAAGGATAAGCAGGCTGAGAAAGAAATTAGGGAAATGACCCCCTTCACAATAGCCACAAACAGTATAAAGTATCTTGGGGTGACTCTTACCAAACATGTGAAAGATCTGTATGACAAGAACTTCAAGACTCTGAAGAAGGAAATGGAAGAAGACCTCAAAAAATGGGAAAACCTCCCATGCTCATGGATCGGCAGAATCAATATAGTTAAAATGGCCATTTTGCCTAAAGCACTATACAGATTCAATGCAATACCCATCAAAATCCCAACTCAATTCTTCACAGAGTTAGAAAGAGCAATTATCAAATTCATCTGGAACAACAAAAAACCCAGGATAGCTAAAACTATTCTCAGCAACAAAAGGAAATCTGGGGGAATCAGTATCCCTGACCTCAAGCAATACTACAGAGCAATAGTGTTAAAAACTGCATGGTATTGGTACAGTGACAGGCAGGAGGATCAATGGAACAGGATTGAAGATCCAGAAATGAACCCACACACCTATGGCCACTTGATCCTCGACAAAGAGGCTGAAAACATCCAATGGAAAAAAGATAGCCTTTTCAACAAATGGTGCTGGTTCAACTGGAGGTCAGCATGCAGAAGAATGCGAATTGATCCATCCTTGTCTCCTTGTACTAAGCTCAAATCCAAATGGATCAAGGACCTCCACATAAAGCCAGACACTCTGAAGCTAATAGAAAAAAAACTGGGGAAGACCATTGAGGACATCGGTACAGGGAGAAAGTTTCTGAACAGAACACCAATAGCGTATGCTCTAAGAGCAAGAATTGACAAATGGGACCTCATAAAATTACAAAGTTTCTGTAAGGCAAAGGACACCATCAAGAGGACAAATCGGCAACCAACAAATTGGGAAAAGATCTTCACCAATCCTACATCAGATAGAGGGCTAATATCCAATATATATAAAGAACTCAAGAAGTTAGACTCCAGAAAACCAAACAACCCTATTAAAAAATGGGGTACAGAGTTAAACAAAGAATTCTCACCTGAAGAACTTCGGATGGCGGAGAAGCATCTTAAAAAATGCTCAACTTCATTAGTCATTAGGGAAATGCAAATCAAAACAACCCTAAGATTTCATCTTACACCAGTCAGAATGGCTAAGATTAAAAATTCAGGAGACAGCAGGTGTTGGAGAAGGTGTGGAGAAAGAGGAACACTCCTCCACTGCTGGTGGGGTTGCAAATTGGTACAACCACTCTGGAAATCAGTCTGGCGGTTCCTCCGAAAACTGGGCACCTTACTTCCAGAAGATCCTGCTATACCACTCCTGGGCATATACCCAGAAGACTCCCCACCATGTAATAAGGATACATGTTCTACTATGTTCATAGCAGCCCTATTTGTAATTGCCAGATGCTGGAAAGAACCCAGGTATCCCTCAACAGAAGAGTGGATGCAAAAAATGTGGTATATCTACACAATGGAGTACTATTCAGCCATTAGAAACAATGAATTCATGAAATTCTTAGGCAAATGGATGGAGCTAGAGAATATCATACTAAGTGAGGTAACCCAGACTCAAAAGGTGAATCATGGTATGCACTCACTAATAAGTGGATATTAACCTAGAAAACTGGAATACCCAAAACATAATCCACACATCAAATGAGGTACAAGAAGAAAGGAGGAGTGGCCCCTGGTTCTGGAAAGACTCAGTGAAACAGTATTCAGCAAAACCAGAACGGGGAAGTGGGAAGGGGTGGGTGGGAGGACAGGGGAAGAGAAGGGGGTTTGCGGGACTTTCGGGGAGTGGGGGGGCTAGAAAAGGGGAAATCATTTGAAATGTAAATAAATTATATCGAATAATAATAAAAAAATGTTTCTCATGCTAAACTATATAAGCAATTATAATATTCACAAGGTCGTCAAGTTTTTATCCTTCTTTTAATTCTTTTAAATGTAATATATTCAGTCTCCTAGACAGAAGAAAAAATCCCTTCTTAATTTTATACTCCACAAAAGTGTTTTGGCTTCCCTAAATTCATCTTAAAGACTGTTCATACATACCTTTAACAAATTTATCTCTTTTGTAAACATATAAATTACAGGAAACCTACTCAGATCTATCTCTCATGAACCAAATAGACTCCATCCAGAAAAGTGCATCTGCCAATAAATAGTCTAAGTTCCTACTTTCTACCTATCCCAGTAGGTGAGGTTCCTTTTCTGTTCCTGGGATTGAGACTCTTCTCAACCACCAAGACCTAAGGGTTTCAAGTGCACACCTAAGGGAAAAAATTCCCAAACATATTTAGTTTTCTTCTCTACCTCTAATATATATATGTATTATATGTATGCATCTAATATATATGTATATACATACATATATATATATAATATACATATATATTATATATTATATATATGCATGGATGTGTGTGTGTGCATGTGTGTGTGTGCATGTGCATGTGTGAGTGTATGGATGTCTGTGTTTCAGCATCTTGTCAAGTCCAGGAATTTAGTCAAAATTTACATCCAGGACAGTTCCAGAGAAGCAAGCCACAAATGCTCCAATCTACTCTCACAGACAGATGTTTCTACTGGACCTGCTCCTTCTTACCCACAGACGTTCCACAGACCCTGGAAAGCAAGAAAGAGCCAACACTCTTTTTTTTTTTTTAATTTATTTCTTTCTATCTTTTTTTTCTTTTTTTTATTCAATATAATTTATTTACATTTCAAATGATTTCCCGTTTTCTAGCCCCCCACTCCCTGAAAGTCCCGTAAGCCCCCTTCTCTTCCCCTATCCTCCCACCCACCCCTTCCCACTTCCCCATTCTGGTTTTGCCGAATACTGTTTCACTGAGTCTTTCCAGAACCAGGGGCCACTCCTCCTTTCTTCTTGTACCTCATTTGATGTGTGGATTATGTTTTGGGTATTCCAGTTTTCTAGGTTAACAACCACTTATTAGTGAGTGCATACCATGATTCACCTTTTGAGTCTGGGTTACCTCACTTAGTATGATGTTCTCTAGCTCCATCCATTTGCCTAAGAATTTCATGAATTCATTGTTTCTAATGGCTGAATAGTACTCCATTGTGTAGATATACCACATTTTTTGCATCCACTCTTCTGTTGAGGGATACCTGGGTTCTTTCCAGCTTCTGGCTATTATAAATAGGGCTGCTATGAACATAGTAGAGCATGTATCCTTATTACATGGTGGGGAATCCTCTGGGTATATGCCCAGGAGTGGTATAGCAGGATCTTCTGGAAGTGAGGTGCCCAGTTTTCGGAGGAACCACCAGACTGATTTCCAGAGTGGTTGTACCAATTTGCAACCCCACCAGCAGTGGAGGAGTGTTCCTCTTTCTCCACACCCTCTCCAACACCTGCTCTCTCCTGAATTTTTAATCTTAGCCATTCTGACTGGTGTAAGATGAAATCTTAGGGTTGTTTTGATTTGCATTTCCCTAAGACTGAACCAACACCCTCTTACCCATTTTCTTAGGTTTCCCAGAGACAAGTTGTCCCAGAGTCATCAAGAAGTAGCTAAATATCACGATGACGCCATTCCTGCTTCACCATTGTCTATTTGTAGTTTTTTTTCTTTTTAATTTAATCAAAATGAAGGAATGCTAGCATTCCTTCTAGGTTCCACCACACAGTTTCCTGGCAAATGCCTGACTCACTATAAAGGGGCAGTTTGCCCTCTCCTTACTCTTTTATCCTCTATCTTACTTTCTGCTCTTTCTCTTTCTGATCCTTCTCCCTATCCCCTCATACCCCTTCCCTCTCTCTCCATGTCTTCCTGGCTGCCCTCTTCTCTTCTCTTCTCTTCTCTTCTCTTCTCTTCTCTTCTCTTCTCTTCTCTTCTCTTCTCTTCTCTTCTCTTCTCTTCTCTTCTCCTCTCTTCTCCTGTCCTCTTTTCTCCTATCCTGTCCTCTCTTCTCCTCTCCTCTTCCCTCCCCTTCCCTCCCCTCTTCTCTTCCTCCCTCCCAACCCCTCTCTCTCTGCCCTTTCTCTGTTTCTACTCTCTCCTCAACTTCCCTTCCCATGCCCTAAATAAACACTATTCCATACTGTATCTGCCATATGGCTGTATGCTCAGGGGGAAGGGATGTTTTAGCATGGACCTGCAGAGGACCACTTTCCACTTCACCATACCACACTTCTACCAAAACATATCCTGGCTCATTCTCTCTCTCTCTCTCTCTCTCTCTCTCTCTCTCTCTCTCTCTCTCTCAAAACACAACAAAGTTAATATGAAAATATGACACACTAGTACTAGTGAGATACAATTACTTTAAAATAAGCATAAACAAAATGTGTGCTCTAAATTGCACATACTTATTACAGAACCTTAGCAGTATGATAATAAAGACAAAATATAGACAGATCCACAACTGAGCTTATAGCTAATATTTTAATAATTGGTAGAAGAAATGGCAACACAGTAAGCATATAGATTCCTGTGAAGGGATTACAGGGGATTAATGAAAGTCTTGCTGGGTGAGTTTGTTATGGATTGCCATTAAATGAGTTTCTCCACAGACTTGGCACCTTCTACACATGGAAGTTCCTTCATTGTTTCTTCATGTGATACAGCCAGGGGGCACTTGCTAGGATAGTAGTGTCATGGTGTTTGGTTTCTCCATCCCTTAGACTCATGATGCAAATAGCCTCTTTATTAGGTACCCAACACAGTTACTTTGTTAACAGAGACACTGTATCATCTAAGTCATTTTACATTTTAAGAAGAACCTCTGTGAAGCTAACTTGATGTTGAGCATCTGGTTGTGTTTTCTGTGAGAAAAGGTCACATTGCTAACCTAACACAGGCCAGTCACTGAACACTGAGCCACGTGGTAGCTATCTTTCTTTTGGGTTTGGCAGGAATTTATTAATCTGCCCCATTTATAACATTACAAGAAATACACTTGGCTATGTTATCCATGTGCCAATTTAACCAACTTTCACATTTGAACTAGGGCAAAGACTAAGGTTTCTTATCCAAATCATTTTCCTATCTTTCATTTTAGTGGTTTACTTGTATGAAAAAAGCATTTCAGCGATTGTCAGGGTTAGGGTTAGGGTTAGGGTTAGGGTTAGGGTTATGATGGCTGACTAATCTTGTCACATGCAGGAAGGAGTAACCTCAGTACAGGAGTTGTTTCTATCATATTGGCTTGTGAGCACATCAAAAAGACCTGTTTTTGATTGCTAATGATTTAGGAAGGCACAGCATGTTATGGTGGTATTATTCCTAGGACCATGGGCCTGGACTCCCTAGAAGCAGCAGGTGAGTAGTGTTTCTGATTTAGTTTCTACTTCAGTTGATTCTAAGTTCCTGCCTTGAACTCATTACCTGTCTTCCATGATGGACTGTGACCTACAAGCCAAATAAATGCTGCTTTTGTGCATGATATTTATCACAGTAACAGGAAGAAAACAAGGATAATACTCATAACTCCCACAAACATATATATGAATACATCACAAGTTGTGTTTATTTTCATGTCCAACTACCAATGTTCACAAGTCAATATACATGTCTTATCTTACAAAGTAGATAAATAGGTACCCTTCTTAAATCTCAGCCTATACTACTCCTGGGCATATACCCAGAAGATGCTCTAACATGTGATAAGGACACATGCTCCACTATGTTCATAGCACCTTATTTATAATAGCCAGAAGCTCGAAAGAACTCAGATGTCCTTCAACAGAGGAATGGATACAGAAAATGTGGTATATTTATACAATGGAGTACTACTCAGCTACAGAAAATGGTGAATTCATGAAATTCCTAGGCAAATGTATGGAACTAGAAAATATCATCTTGAGTGAGGTAACACAAGAACATACATGGTATGCACTCACTGATAAGTGGCTATTAGCTCAAAAATTCAGAATACCCAAGATACAATTTACAGACCACATGAAGCTCATGAAGAAGGAAGACCAAAGTGTGGGTGCTTCAGGTTCTTCTGAGAAGAGGAACAAAATACTCACAGGAGTAAATGTAAAGATAAAGTCTTGAGCGGAGACTAAAGAAAAGGTCATCCATAGACTGTTGCACCTGGGAATCCATCCCATACACAGTCACCAAACCCCAGCACTATTGTGGATGCCAAGAAGTGCTTGCTGAAAGGATCCTGAGATAGCTGTCTCCTGAGAGGCCTCGCCAGAGCCTTGCAAATACAGAGGCAGATTCTCACAGCTAACCATTGGCCTGAGCATGGGGTCCCTAATGGAGGAGTTAGAGAAAGGACTGAAGGAGCTAAAGGGGTTTACAACCTCATAGGAAGAACAAAAATATCAACAACCAGACCCTCCAGAGCTCCCAGGAACTAAGCCATCAACCTAGGAGTACACATGGCTCCAGCTGCATATGTAGTAGAGGACTGTCTTGTCAGGCATCAATGGGAGGAGAGTCCTTGGTCCTATGAAGGCTTGGTCCTATAGATGCCCCAGAGTAGGGACATTGAGGGTGGGGAGGTGGGAGCAGGGTGGGTGGAGGAACATCCTCATAGAAACAGGGGGAAGGAGAATGGGATAGGGGGTTTCTAGGCGGTGGGGAAACCAAGAAAGGGGATAACATTTGAAATGTAAATGAAGAAATATGCAATAAAAAATCTCTTCCTACTACTAGGGTCTCTTTTTCTTCATCTTTTATAACTATATCCAAGGTGGATATTCTTCCCACAGTTCTGATTGTTTTTTGGCTATCATACAACAACATGAAAATGGAGTTTATGATTGCCGTCTTCAGTAATCAAGTCATAAGGAATATTCAATGGGATATAAATAAATATAGGCTGGAAAAAGGTAGTGGAGATAGCCTGGAGAACTAATCAATATGCCAATGTAGTGCATTTGAGTCTTCACATGGTACTTCTGCTGAATCGAAGATATTTCCATTCTGTTTCAGAGTGGGTTATTGCTGAACCTATTAAACTTAGGACTTCATAGGATATGTTAGGTTTTCTTTCATGTTAAGTATATCTGCTGTTACAAAATTATGTGTTCAATATAACCTCAGCTAGGTGACAAATTGTGACCCAACTTTCCAAATGTTTTTATTCTCTGTTACATTTATAGAATAGTTACAGAGCAGTAGACATCTTTCAATAGGAGTGGCACTCCTATTGAAGTCATAAAAATTTCTATGAGCTATCTTTTCAGACTAATTCCAAAATGGCTCCTAAGATGACTAATAGTTATATTAATTTTCTTTACTATATGAGAAATTAAATTATTACACTTAGAAGCTAAATGCTAAGCAGCACAAATGTATTATCTCATAATCTTTATGGATCAGAAGTTAGGCTTTATCATTCCTAGGTTCTGTAATTCAGGTCTCATGGGGTAAAAATCAAGTTTTAGACTTCGGCTGAGACTCATCTGGAGCTTGGTGTTCTATTCAGGTCCACAGGTTTCCAGGTCAGAAATCAGTTCCGTGTTCTAAGATCTGTGTTAATCAGAGACTAAGTCCCTGTTTTAAGTCTGTTGGTTCTTATGGTCAAAGAATCACATTTTGCTCACACCACTTCTTGTAATCACTATAGAATAATTTTGCTATAGACCAGATTAAAGCTAAGAACCTTAGGTATCACTGTACAAAATATATTGAAGCAATCTTTCAAAGTCTAGAAAATTGTGTCTCCATAATAATGAGACCCAAGGGCTTCTTTTCCTTTATTTATGGTAGGAATGTATGGTGAGATCATTGGCTGACTACTTTGAAGGGAATAGCTCAGCATGTCTTATACCAGTGACTACCTAAAACTTTAACTAGTATGGTAAGCTTATGATTCTTTGTAGAATTTGCAAATGTTATCAAGTCCTATACTTTAGACTTTATCAACTCCTCTGAGGCACTTTCTCAGCTTTCCCACTGATTAAGATGATGCCATCGTTTTTATGAACCGGTGTCAAATTCTACATATTTTCTAGCCAATCCACATTTCTTTAGACTAAAATATAGCATGCCTATTTTTATCTATTCAAAGTACATTGAAACTGTTTCAGATCCTCTTTGCAAATATAGATATGAGATACTAGATCAATGGCTGCATATTTTATACCACACGCTGGGTCATTCATCTGCAGCACTGCTATTCCTATACAGCAATGATAGCATAATGTACAGAGTAGCAGTACATGAATATACACAGCTAAATGAAAAGTAATTTGCTGTGATCTTCTGTGAACAGTCTAGATTTATTTAGAAGTCACATTGACAAATGCAGAAAAGAATATTCTGGTCACTTACTCTGACCATAAATGTAAATGTTGATTGCCCTTACTACCATATTTGGGGCATTACTTACCTATGCAAGTGAGTATAATGCTAAAATAATGTTTTATATCTTGTTGAAGGAATGGTACCAACATGTTATCTGTCTTTGGAATCTGGCTTCTCTTCCAATCTTTGTATTCCTGCTCAGAGAGCTGGATAACATCTAAAACTGGATAAATAATAAACAACCAATATTTAGATGACATCATACCACTAAGTTGTTTTGTTTTGTTCTGGTGAAGAACTGGGCTTGAGATTGACCCAGGGCCTAACGCATTAGTGTGCCTCATTCCTTACCAGTTTACTTAATTTTGCTGTAGAGACTATTTGTTATATTAAAATTATGTAATGATAATTTCAACCATTAGTCATGTTTTAATCGAGAGACCCCATACACTGAGTGCAGTCGTGATGTTGAAGTACCTTTTCTTAAAGGGGAAGTTTATGGGCAGCACACAGGCATCTAAAAGGTTTCCTTGCTTTAAGCAGCATATTCAATTTATGGTTTTTTGAGCCTTAATTTCTTCTAATCTCTGCCAGGTTTTTCATTTCTACCTCATTTTGTGTTGGCTGTCATTTCCCCCAGCTTTTAGCAGTTGTCCTAGCACCGTGTTCTCTGTGTTCCCCATCTCCTGGGATCTTTGCCAGTATGCGCTGTACTCCGGCATGCTTTCAGTGTTCTCAAAGTCATCATCCTTGTTTATTACCTAACTTTATATCATCTTCCATGAATTCTCTCCCAGATTTTATCAATACCTGACAATTTCTGAGGAGGATTGTTTGGTACATAGATTGTTCCTTCCTTACAAAGGATGTTCCTAACATTCAAGTCATGATACAGTTTAACCACAGTAACTAGCTGAGGAGAGTGATCTGGGGTAGTACACACAATCTCTGAGGAAAGGTCGTTGCAGCATTTTTAATTAAAGAGTAGCTCACATATCATTATATGTGAAATCAAAACACCATCTATGTGGTTCAAGGGAAACTCAAGTGAGATTTTTATACCCAACAAATCAGATGTCCCTATCCCACTTATTAAGACCCCAATATTATTCAGTCAAAGTACTAATTTTGACACAAGAAAACTACACAGCTTAAGAATTCATCCTCAAGGGCTTTCCCTTTCCTGTGCTATAAAGTATCTAAGACTTGCATTCTCACATAGTAGTTAGCTACAATTAAATACTGTAGATCTTTCATTGTCTTCAGATGTGCACAGCCACAGCCTTCCTGTCTCACAGATATCTCTACGTGATAGTGCTGAGCCAACACTTCATTCACCTTTTCCAGTAATCATCCTAGCCATTCAGGGCAGGACTGGCAAACCTGTTCTGTTTCCTTGCAGAGGGACTCTCAGGAATCCATTTCAAAGTTGAAGATTCCCAATATTGGCGATGGAATGAGGTGCACACTCCATAAGTCTACCCAAGAGTCCTTTAAGTAGGCACTTCTCTTATCTTACCACAGGCTGATGTCCTGACAAGCACATTCTGAGATGCTGTTCAGCAGGCAACAGCTCTCTGAAGAGCAACTTTTGGGAGTACTGTAAAGGGTAGATGCACATTTAGACAAAGAGGCTTTATAGAAATAGCTTACAGAGGTCCCTGAGACTGGGAGGACACCTTCACAATGATAAAGTCATTATTTGTGAACTACACTTGGGAGTGGCTCACAGTCCTAGGTGGGATGCTTGCCTCCAGCCACCTAGGACTGTCCTCAAAAGGGGCAGAACATTGAGGTTTCCTAAGAGATCTTTCACTGAAATGGGATCTAACAGCATATCACAGCTCTGCTACATACAAAGATGAAAAGAGGCTGTTTTGCTTAAGGACAGTCGTGAGCCAGAATAAGCAAAGTGAAGGATGTGTGCAGGAAATACCAATGACTGTCGAAAAGCTATGCTAATTAAATGAATGTTGTTTTTGAATAAAAAGAGATAGGCAATTAAAAGAGTTCAGCCACTCAGGGCTAAATGGGATAGCTTTTCCAAATACCCTCAGGGCTCAGGGAACCCTGGAAGAAGAGGCAGACAAGAGTGTAAGATCCAGAGAGAATGGAAGACCAAGAAAACGAGGCTCTCTAAATGAATATTACCAAAGACCATATGAATGCACAGCGACGGGGGCAGCATGCACAAGGGTCTGCACAGGTTTGAAGCAGGTCCTCTGTGGATTCATTATGACCTGCAGTTTTGTGATTTGTGAGATTACTGAGTTTTATAGATTAGTTGGTCCCTGATTCTCATACATTCTCTTGAGCTCTTCTCCCTCCATTTGTCTTGTCCAACTCCAGTGTGTTAGTTCTTGTTTTATTATATTATATTTATTATTTTATTATCCCTTAGATGTCTGCTCATTTTCTAATGAGAGACAGAAAGAGAGTGGATACATGCTGGAGAGGAGGTGGGAAGGACCTGGGAGGAATAGAGGGAAAGTAAACCATAATCAGATTATATTATTTAAGAAAAATCCATCTTTAATAATAAAAATAATGAAAATTAAAATTGCTTTAAAAAGAAGGAAGAGAAGTTTGGAAATCAACCTAAGCTCATGGGCATAGATAAGGCATATGAAACAGAATTGTTTGTTAAAATATAATATTTCACACAAAAAATACTGTAGTAACAATCACATTAACTCTGTCAAAATGTATTTTGGCATCTAAAATTGAATAATACAATTGATGCTTGAATAAGAAAATGTTGCAACTAAATCCTAACAAAGTGCTCAGAAAAAACCACATGAGGATATCTTTAAGCCTTTGGAGAAGACATATGTCACTAATCATAAAACAATGTAATAAATTAAGACTATGAATATTAAGATATGCTCTATCAGATCATTGAAAATACCTTTAGAGGGATTATAAACCAAGCCACAGATGGAAGGTATTTATGACAAATATCAGAATAAATGATTCATATTCAGAAACATGGAAATACTCAAATGAACTAAAAAAAAGTCTAAAATCATCTGAAAATTTGCCAAACATTTAAAATGTGTATTCGTAAAAAGAAGATATGTAAATAATGAGCTACATATTGAAAAATACCAAACTACATTGCTGTTTTGTTAATGTATTTTATCTTATGACAATTTCATGCATAGAAATTGTGGATTTTAGTTATGTAATCCCTACATTGTTCTCCTACATAGCTTACTGATTGACTACTATATTTGTTATTTATCAAATAAAGGTAGCAAAGGAAGAATATTAAGTACCTGGTATATGCAAACTGCCTGTAAGCATTAATGATCTCATGGTGTTTTGACATTATGTAGAATAACTGACCATGCGTGTACTGTTTGCCTCAGTGTTTAATTTCCAGATATGTGCTAAACAGAAATTTATGCGGCATGAAAAGACATACAAGACTATTTATAGCAGCAACAAATACAAACCAAAAAAAAAAAAAAAAAGCCTATACAGTCATCGAAGGAGAGGCACAATTTAACTCAGGTGCATTCATGTAGTAAATAATTGTAGTTATCAATAAAATCTACAAACTAATAAACATATGAACATGAAACTCAAATAAATAGCACTTGATGATAAAGAATCAAATAAATACAAAGTAATATATACAGTGAGGTAACTGTATGTGGACTCATGTATTTATTTCAAACAAAAAAAATACAAATAATATTAAATTAGTATATTTATTTGTGAGTATTTATGGGACTATAATAGCATCATGTTCGGCTGGCAACTGTATAGCTGTAAACATTTATTGTGTCATATGTGTAGAAGTGCATGTTATTTATTATGCTTTATGTGCGATTTAATAATTGTTTACAACCAAAATATGCTATAGAAAACATATCAATGTACAGTACAATATTCCTCTGTGTGTGTGTGTGTGTGTGTGTGTGCGCGCGTGCGCACATGCATGGAGTAAGAGAACAAATAGATTTCCTTAGAAAATTTAAAAAGTAAATGTAGCTCTCAGCACTCACCAAAAACCAAACCAAACCAAATCAAAAGGTCAAAGAATCTTCTTTTCCCAGAGGACAGAGACCATTACAAGAAACCACAACTGGTCAAAGACCAATGATTGTGGTATGTTCAGGTCCATTGGATACATCTATAATACAACTCTTTTCCATACAGCTTGGGAAATATTGGGGAAGAAGGGGAGGAAAGATAGTAAGAATCAGAGACCTGGAAACGTGCCTGCAGGATTGTGTCTCCTTGAAATGACATGAAAGCAATTCCCATGACCGCTCAATGATGTGATTGCCTAAATAGGTCCTGAACAGTGGCAACATCAGTATACCAAGAGTTGTTGTGAAAAGAAGCAATTTCATGGGATGCTATTCCCAGGCAAAGAACTATTTGCAAACAAGAAGGTCTGTGAGCAAGAAAAAATAATCTTCCCAGGAATGAGCCCTATGTATGTATATGTGTATGTGTGGGTATATGCATATGGATACGAGTATATGAATTTTATATGTATATATATTGTGATATATATGTATATGTCACTAAACAGAATAAAAGAATATATATATATATATATATAAACATGGAAGGGTCGAAGGGAGGGAAAAGGAGAGGGTAAATGATGTAATTATATTTTAAGAAAAATTAGTACAAAAATGAATTTATGGAGGCAAAACCAAGACTACATACAAAAATAATATTTTCCATGCAGTACAATTTGAATATAAGCTTTTCCGGTCCAAATCTTAAGGACTGTTTTGAGTACTTTCACAAATATATCTAAAATTGATCTTGAAAAATAATGAAACATTTTTAAATATTATAAAAAAATAAATTATGCTGGTTAGTTTTGTTAACCTGACACAAACCAGAGTCATTTGGGCAGAGGGAAACTCAATCGAAAATTTGTTTCCACAGACTGAACAAAATAGACTCTAGGTTTTCCCTGCATGTGAGTGTGCATGTGTGTGAGAGAGTATGCGTGTGTGTGTATGTGTGAGTGTGTATGCATGTGTGTGAGAGTGTGCATGTGTGTGTACATGTGTGTGTTTGTGAGTGCGCATGTGTATGTCAGTGTGATTATGTATGAATGTGTGTGTGGTGTGTGAGTGTGCATATGTGTGTGTGAATGTGCATGTGTGTGTGCATGTTTGTATGTTTTATTTTGATTTGATTTATTTTGTTATTTTCAATCTACTTTTACCTTTTTGATTCTGTTTTTCTTGTCTATTTTAGAGAAAGAACAGGAAACTGGGTGGGTAGGAAATTTTGAGAAAGGTTGATGGAGGGGAAAGAATGTAATCAAAATATACTGGGTGAAAAAAATTAAAAAACAAAATTAACCCAAAAACAAAAACTCACATTGGTTTATCAAAACCATTTAATAATTAAGAACAGTTCAGAAGAACACAGTGACAAAAATATTCACATGTGTAAGGATACTATAATAATAAAATTTATCATTAGTCATTAATAGAAAGGCAAGAATGCATAAATAGTTCCCTAAAATATCAAAGAAATATACAATAAGAAAATGACATTCAGTAGTCTACTTTTCTCTTGTTATTTATCCTGTAATGGCTTAATCTACAAGTTCATTCTATTGTTCCAGATTAAATGTTTACATTTTGAAATGAATATTTAAAGGTATTTTAATAGGAAAATTGTCCCATTTACTCTCATTTTTTATAATTATGTATGAGGAATGAGTTTTATGTTTTGAAGGCTGTAACATTCAGTAAGTTGATATTTTCATCATTATAAAAGCACTTTAATATTTATCATTTAATTCTCATATCTATTGTACTGTAGTCTTATTTACAAATCATTCCTTCCTTTCCTACCTTCACAATAAAACTAAATGAAAATAAAATATGATTGCTTTCTCTTCATGTTTAAACACTAATTTGTAAATGCTGTGTTTAAAGAGATATACTGATGCCGGAATGTCAGGAAGTCATACATGTACTAAATAATTGTGATCAGTCATTATAAACAGAATAATTTGGCATAGTAGATAATAATCACTATTTCATAGCTCTACATTTGTGACAGGAAAAAATAGCAGTTTCTATGACAGATTGAGAAATTCCTTATTATGTCACAAACATTTAATAAACTTGACCAGCCGTGAAAAGAGACATGGAAAGGTACAACATGGAAAGGTAGAACAATAATTAATATGCCCCATGTAATTGTATTTTATTTTAAACTTGAATATGGTAAATAGTGAGAAAGCATTATTTTAAAACACATTTAAAATTGATCATATACAAAATGACAATGAGTACAATGAATATAGAATATAGAAATTTTCCTTGTCAAAGTGTTCCATGGGTTAGAGCAATGGCCTTGTAGTTAAAGTGTAGATACTCTTCCAGAGCATCTGGATTCAATTCCCAGCAGCTCACAACTGTCTGCAGCTTCATTTCTCTTCATGATACTGCACATATATGATACACACATGCAGGAATGATGCCTAGGTAAGAAAACATTATAATCAGAATTAGCAGTCAATAAATACTGTGAGAAGACATTTAATAGCATGCTTTGAATAATTTATGAATCAAATTTTAAATATCTTAATGAAATTAACTTCACAAATTTACCAGAGAATAACATGCTTGTCAGATGAGGCTTTTGCTTACAGGATACACATAGCGTCACACCCAAGTGTTAGAAAACATTGTAGGGGAGTACCAGGACAGAGAAAAAGGAGGGAGGTGATTGGAGAATGGGTAGAGAGAAGAAGGCTTATGGGACGTTTTGGGAGGGGGGAACTTGGAAAGAGGAAATCATTTGGAATGTAAACAAAGAATATAGAAAATTAAGAAAAAAAGGAAAAAAAGAAAACATTTATGAAAAACATAACCCAGTTTCAGATTTATAGTTTAGAATATAAGATAGAAGCTGGAATTGACCTGTTTTATGAATTATAAAGCTGAACTAATAAAATACAGATTTTTCCATCACAGAAAACATGTCAGTAACAAATGAGAAAATAATAGGAAGGAGGAAAGAGATGAAGAGAAAGAAGGAGAAGAAGGAGAGGGAGAAAAAGAGGGAGGGAGAGGGAGGGAGATGGGGACAGAGGGGGAGAGAGAGAGAGAGAGAGACAGATCTCACAAGATTTTCTATTAAAATTTTAAACTGTAATTGGTTCATGCAGGTTAAGCACTGAAGACACTGGGAAAAATGTATGAGAAAGGAACCTGTGAGATCTAAATTGTTTATGTCTACTCCCAAGACTTCCTACTGACAGAACGTAGTACAGCTATAACCAGGCAGGACTCCCAGAGGAGGGAGGGGGACATGAATCCACCCACAAAACCTTAAGCCAAAAATTTGTCTTGCCTACAAAATGCACAGTGATAAAAATGGAGCAGAGATTGATGGAACAGCTAACCAATGAGCGGCTGAATCTGAGACCCTGTCCATGTGAAATAGCCAACCCACCCCCAATACTGCTAACGATACTTCGCTATGCTTGAAGACAGGAACCTAGCATCACTGTCTCCCGAGAGACTTTATCCAGCAGGAGATGGAGGCAGATGATGAGACCCATAGCCAAACATCAGGTGGAACTTGGCAGTCTTGTGGAACAGTAGAGGACAGAATTGAGCAGACCCGAGGTGTCAAGATCATCACAAGAAGACCTACAGAGTCAACTAACCTGGGCGCAGAGAGAGTAGGCCACCAAACAGGGAGCATGCAAGGGTTGGATCTAGGCCCCCTACACATTTATAGCAAATGTGTAACTTGGTCTTCATGTGGAACCCTAACAAGTAGAGAGGGGGCTGTCTCAGTTTCCCGTTCCCCTACCTGGACTTCCTGATTCAATCTCAGTTGGAGAGGATGTACCTAGATCTGCTGGGAATAAGTATCACAGGTTAGAGTCATACCCAAGAGGGGGCTCCCCTTCTCGGAGGAGAAGGGGAGTGGGCAATTGGGAAAGAATATGTAAGGATGAGACTTAGAGGAGAGGAGGAGACTGTGATCTAGATGTAAAGTGAATAAAAAAATTAATTATTTATTTAATTATTGGAGGGAAATAAAAAGACCTTGGTATGGGGAGAAAAGAAAAGAACCTAGTAAATTGCTGTTTAAATTCACTGAATACTTCCTCATAACAGGGCTTGAAAGAAACAAGTAATTTAAATTAATCAAAAGCATTTTGATTAAAAGAGAAAAAATAGTACCCAATTGTAAGATTTTCAAAATCTGTTCTCAAATTAAAAAATTTACAGACATTAAAGAAGAGGAAAATATAAACCATAAGGAGGAGCAAAAGTTATCAACAGAAATAGAGTTGGGATAACAAGCATGGAGAAATTACCATGTAAGAAACAAAATACCAATGAAAAGCAAATAGAGCATTTAGGTTGCATCACTTCCTCCCACGGTTCAGGGGTCACTGCAGAAGAGAGGACTGACAGAGGTTAAGGGTCAGAGGCAGTCAATGCCTATCAGGAAAAAGTGTCTTCATGACAGAGCAAAGCAGTTGCTCATATAAACTCATAGCAGTTACAAGACAATACACAGGATTTATTCAAGTCTGAACCAGACCAAATCTAGCATAGAGATGGGAAGCATGAATGGCACTCTACCCCTAGCTGCAGGGTTATTGGAAAACATTAGCTGATGAGAGATGGAGAGCCAGTTTTCTCTAAAAGTGTAGCTCCTGGTAAGTTGACCGAACTCCAGTGGAAGAGCACACAGCCAAGAATATGTGGGCAGCAGAACTTGTTTTTATGGGTGGGTAGGAAATAGAGGGGTCTAGGAAGAATTGGGAGATGGGAATAATGTCAACATATATTGTTTGAAATGCTTAAAGAACCAATAAAAGCACAATTTTAAAGAGTAAATGTGATCCATTTAAGTAAAGGAACACCACTGCTGAGTCAATAAATGTGAAGAGAAAAGCTACATTTCATGAGCTGAAAACCTAAAAAGCAGACAATGCATTTATGACAGATTAGACATGAAGGAAGGAAACATTTGTGAGTCTGAAAATAAGGTGCAGAGGAATCTTGTGGCAGAGCGTTGGGAAATCATTAAACCCTGGAATACTTAGCCAATGGGGTTTCTGAGATAACAAAGGATACTACATGAAGATATTTAATCTAAAGGCCAATACACTCTAAGGTTGATAAAGTTTTGTGTCTCTCATTGTAGTACACTAGTTTTTGAGAAAAAAATCAAAGCAGACTGATGTGGAAGAAAACCTCATCAAATACAGAATGAATCAAGGACAGTAAACTTTTCAGAAAAATAATATGGAAATAAGAGTGGAGTAACACCTTCAACATACAGAAAGTCTATCAAACTAGAATTATCTATGCCATAAAATTATCTGTAACAGGACAAGGTAAAATCACTTTTAAGAACTGAAGGCTGAGAATGGACAAGCATTGTCTTTTTTTTTCCATCATAGCTATCAAACTTATAAGAGAAATAATGTTGGGTGCAAATGTCTAACAGAAAAGAATGAAATCATTGTAATCGGTGAATATGTTAATAGATTTTCTTACTTACACATTCATTTACAATGACCTTTGAAACAAAAAATTAAGTATGCTGTAGGTTTTTAACATATAAAAATAGAACTAGCAATAGAAACTTTAGAAAGTAAAATGACGTTTTCTTAAAGTTATAGTGCAAATAGAGCAGTCAAGGATTACATGAAGCTAGATTTTATAAATTAAATGCTAATGTAACTACCTGCATGAAGATAAGCTAGCATAAAAAAGATTAAATGATGAAAAAATAAATACCATATGTTCAAGATGATCAGAAAACAGAACCATCAACCACAGTCTAAGGAAGGCTAATAAACAAGGAGAGAAGAGAGAGCACAGGACACATCAGGAAGATGGTAGACATAGATCCACACATGGCAATGATACTAAAATGAGCACAGTCTGAACTTCACACAATTGAAAGCAAGACTCAGCTCCTTGTTATTAACAACAGACCACATTTAAAATCTAGCCACCATGATTATTTAAAGATAGATGCCTGGAGATGTAATATTGCTATTAATGTCAAAGGGAATCTAGAGTGTTTATACTAATGTAAGACAAAGCTTACCAGGGATGAGGACTGGGAACCTTTCAAAAAGATAACTGATGCACCCTAGAAGAATACAGGTGCCTGAAACTTCTGTGCCACTATCGATTGAGACTTAAGCCATATAAAACAAAACCAAGTTGAAAGCTAGCTAAAGAAGTCAAAATTATAGTTAGAAATTTCAACAATCCTTCCATCACTCCTATCACTGGGGAATGGAGGAGCTCCTAGCAGTTTATGGCTTCTAGGTGAGTATTGTTCTCTGTTGGATTGCGACCACTGGTAGGTCTTTGTGCACCAGCGGATATCCTGACATCCATGCATATACAGCTGTGCTACTTAGACTCAGTAAGTAAATCAGTCAATAAATAAAGTCCTAAATTTTGAGCTGTGATAAGAGGCTCTAGGGAACCTGAATGGACAGGGTGACAGTTAAATATGATCAAGATACATTGTGTACATGTAGGGAATTTTTAAAGAACAAATTAAAATTGAAAAGAAGATAAAGAGGAAAGGGAAATGCAACTATGGAAGTTATGAAACACAAGAACCACCCATTAGGCATGTTGATACAATTTGTGTTTACTTATGATTTATCACAAACAGCCAACATTCCTTTTAAGGGCACACATACCATTAGGAAGAGAGAAACTGTCCTAAAAGCCCCACATATATAAAGGGGTTCAGTTGACACAAATCATCTTCTCAGGCCAAGAGGAAAATAAAGTGAGACTTAATAACAGAGCATTATTACCAAAGATTTCCAGTGTGTTCATCCCAATCAGCACATTTCAATTACCTGGAAGAGACCTGATACTTTATTACAGAGAACAAAAGCCCATTTTAATCACTCAGAAGAGATTGGGGACTTTAGATTGGTTACTTTACTACAGAGAACAAAAGCCCATCCCAGGAGTATTGTGAGATGAAGTTGAATCCCATCTTAAGAGTGTTCTTTCAAACCCTAATGTCAATATGTCTGAACTTGAATATATGCTTCTTAAGACAATGCATTTAACTCAAAATAGAACATGAAAACTGAATAAACAGTTGAATCAGAGCATATTCAATAAAATGTCTCACAAAATAATAAAATTTAGGATAACTAAAAGGAAGTTCTTATTAGTTATCGATCAAGTTGATACTTGTTTCATCACCAAGGTTGTTTAGTATAAACCCAATGTGTCACATGAATTCTCAGTTAGCTATGAACCAACATATTTGTAGATATCAATGCCACACTTGAGTGTTAACTAGTTCTTCACCTTGTCCAGATTGAGCAGACAAAAATAGAGATGAAATATGGCATAGAAATGTTCAAAGTGAGAGAAATACAGACCCTACAGTTATTGAAAAGATAACTATTAAAAGCAACATAAATCTCTGATTTTTAGCAAGATACACTAAATAATGGCTTCAGTTATTGCCACAGCAACAATAGTCTTAACAAACATTTTTCAGGTACAGTAAAGAAATTATGGAATGTAAGGTTAATTGAGTATTGTTAAATAAACTAATATAATTTAACCACATAAGGAGAGTTTTACAGATGCAAGGTATACGAGTAGTATAATACTCTTGGATAAATAAGATACTCATTGTTTGATTAAAAGTTTTGGTGATTAGCATTGCCAATCTGATGGGCTCTAGACTTACCCAGGAGAACAGCATCTTAAGCAAACCTGTGAAGGATGATTTAGATGTGGTCAGTCTATGGCCATGCTTGTGAGGAACCGTCTTGGTTTTATTGATGAAGGTGGAAAGACTCATTTTAGGAGAGGTGCACAACATTCACTGGGCTTGGTCCCTGCACAACATAAAACTGGGAACAGGAAGTGGGCAGCAGCATTCATTAGTTTCTGCTTTCTGACTATGGATGAAAGTCAGCAGTTGCCTCAATCTCCTGTTCCCAGGACCTTCCCACCATAATGGAACTGTGAGAAAAAACAAGCTCTTACTTGGGTTGCTTTGTTCAGAGAACTTTGTCACAGCAGTAGGAAAAGTATTAGCTAAGACTAAAAAGTTTGTTGCAACCACAGAGCAGAGAGATTGCTTCAAGCGTATGAAATACATGCATGTGAACCTACTGCTGTGGAGCAGGCATGATGGCATTCACCTCTGATCCCAATTAATGAGATGCACAAGCTGGAAAATGTGAGAACCTACTTCAAGCAAACAAGCAAACAACACAAAGGGGCAAATGGCTAGTGAAATCCTGACAGCCAGAAGTCTAAAGCAAGGAGATTGCTATGAGTACCAGGCATGTCTGCAACTAACTGCTTTATAGTTAGTTGGGTTTGAGGTTCCCCCACACAAGAGGAAATCTATGTCTGGTTTTGTAAATCTAGCGTAGAGCTCATAGTGGACAAGCTTACCAGCTCCAGAAATGAATCTATCACTATTGTTATGCTAAAGGAGCATAGCATTAAACTTCTCTCTAAATTCATAATATATGCAGCTCTCAGGTCTCATCAGAGATTTTGTATTTTCTTTTTCCTTTATTTGTATTTTTTTACTTTGTACAATGAAAAGTGATTATCACAGGAACTCACAAATGGTCAACGTGCAGAAAATAAGTATAGGTGGAGTGGCCAGCCAGCCACAGATGGGATGTCTATGTCACTCCCATGGAGGATAGCTGATCCTCACAAAAAAAGGGTCAAAACTGTCAGGGAGAATCATCTTGAAAAGGGACTTTTGGATATGACAGGACCACTGTCCTATGAACTCAGAGCATCTTGGTATTGACCTGGACGAGATCAGGCTGGTCAGCATTTTCACAAAGACTAGGAAGGGTCTTCTGCGCTCCCATCCCTAACTGAGTAGCTATTGATGGTTGACTGTTTCTGGGGGAAAGTCACTATTTTTTAAAAGTATAGCCCATGGTAGGTTGGCTGCTTTTCAGTGGATGGACCCCTATATGGATGCAATAGATTACTTTCAAAAGAAGATTGAAGATATTCAGAGGTAGAGAAGTAGGGGCTGGATTTTTGATGAGCTAGGAGGAAGAGTAAAGGGGGAGGGGTTGTTGAACATATATTATAAGCATTTCTCAAAGGACTAATAAAATTGTTATGTTTAAGAAAGCAAGTTAATCCAGGCATGATGGCACATGCTTTTAATCCTAGCACCTGAGATACAGAGACAGTTGGATCTCTGTTAGTTTAAAAGCTAGTCTGGTCTAAAAAGCGAGTTCAAGCAAGCCAGGGCTCATACAAAGACACCATGTCTCAAACAAACAAACAAACAAACAAACAAACAAATTAACAAACACCAAAATCCGAGAGAGAGAGAGAGAGAGAGAGAGAGAGAGAGAGAGAGAGAGAGAGAGAGAGAGAGAGAGAAACTTGGCCCCAAACATAACCAACTATTTACTGTTTTCATATTTCATATTTAACAAGACATATATGACTCCAAGTATCATTGGGCAAGATAAACTGGATTTGAAGAGAGAAGGAGAAGAAGGAGGAGAAGAGGAGGAGGAGGAAGAGGAAGAGGATGAGTGGAAGAGAGGGGAAGTGGAGGAGTAAGAAAAGAGGGAAGGGAAGGAGGAAGAAAGGGAAGAGGAGGGGGAGGAAGAAGAAGAAGTAGAAGAGAAAGAGGAGAAGGAAGAAAAAAAGAAGCTTAAAGTGGCTTTAGTAGACAGGCAATGGTACAGACAGTGAATCTGACAGGAGTTGGGGTATGAATATGACCAAAATATAGTGTATAAATATTAATTAATTAGTAAAATTATAAACCAATTAAAGATTAAAATTATTAATTAATTCATATTAGTTAATAAGTATACTTTTCAGTGTACTTTAGGAAACTAGCAAAGCTAAATCTAGTAAAGTGTTCCTCAGATATGGAAGTTCGCTTTCTTAAGGATAGCACTGATGGAATCAAGACCAAATTGCAATGGGCGAGGCATTCAGTACAAGCATCCAGAAGAAAAGCCTGGACTCACAAAGATCTGCACAAGGTTTAGCATAATTAGTTATTTAGGACTGTGCAAATTAACACTAAAATGTTATTTCGTCAACAGCCACAAAGAAAAGTATTCAGTGTCATAACAGCCACTCAGAGCCTAGCTTTAACAGTGACTTCTGCACTTTTATAAAACTCATCTCTATCCCACTACGCAGGAGCAGGTGCAGCACAAAACATTGGATCATTTGTTATAAAATGGGAAAGACCGTAAGCTAGTTTATACTCCAATAAACATGTCCGACCCTCCTCCCATAATGATAATGTAAAACACATGAATGTACAGGTTTAGAGAGAAAGAATTATATTCTTCATATAAATGGATCAATAAGCAAGGAGGAAAAAACCAACAGCATTCCTAAAGACCATATACTTCAAGGCCTTAAAGGACAGCTGACATTTTAGTTCATAGAACTTAAAGTTCATACCAAGTTCATGGAGCATGAACCTTTTTATTTTGTTTTCTTTTGCTTTTTTTCTATGAGTTTTTTTTGTTTTGTCTGTAGGTTCTTTTTGTCTTTTTAAAATTTTGTTTGTTTTATTTTATTTTCATTATGTACTCATTATCTCCTCTAATTTGCGGCAAACTCCATTATCTAACTTCTGAAATGTATGGATCACAGGTGTGAATGATAGAACTGATCTCAGGACCCTTCCCAATGTTCTGCAAGTACATTTGACTTTTTTTTCCAGAGAATATATTACAGAGTGTTAAACAAACATCATCTTTAGTCTGCAAAATTCACTATCTTTGGCTACTAAGGCTTTCTAAAATATAAACAAAGAAAGACTAGAACAGTAGCCTAGTTTCAAAAACCTATGCCTTATTTCTAAGATGTACAGAAAAATGAGAGACCAAAAAAGAGTAATTTTTTTAGTATCCCATTGGTCAACCCAACATGAGAGTGGAAAATTCACAGAGAAACAGGAATGACCGTTCAAGAGTCATTACATAATTCATCAACCCGTCAACCCAGTGGTTCACTTTCAGGCAAGTATGTTCTGTATGTGTGTGTGTGTGTGTGTGTGCCTGTGTGTGTGTCTGTGTGTGTGTGTCTGTGTGTCTGTGTGTCGGTGTATACATATATGTATACACATATATGCATATTCAAGGTCTGCATTAGAAAAATTTTGCTAATAAAACATTGGATACTATTTAACAGTTAATCAAAGTTAGAATTACACATCAATCGCCTATTCATTTAATTAAATGATGGTAATGACAGAACTTTATAAATAATCCTTACTGAGTATTAAGTATGCACTCAGCACTGTTATAAATGTTTTATGTATATCCTACTTCACAAAAATTTAACCGAGGCTTGTGATCTAGCAAGATAGTGGTCTAAAAAAATGTTGCATCAAAATGAGCACATGGAACTAAATAGAGAGCTGGGATAAATAAATCACAGAAGGGTACAGTGTGAATTCACATGTGTAAAATTAAAGGATACACAAAATCATACTACTTATTTATTTCCCTCACTGGTTTTCAGAAACCTGTCTGAGTTATGCAGGTAGCTAGGAGGAGGATAGCATCATTTTGGTCTTAGCTTTGCATCTTTTGTTAGATTCTACCTGCTACTTCCATAATAAAATAGAAAGATTTTATTTAGAGCTGGCAATCTAGTGTCATAGCCAAGACATGGAGATCCGCTGAGTCTGGGAAGAAGAATACCATCTATTTAGACAATGATTCTCTCCTGGGTCAATTTTCTTTAACATGGAAATCAAAATTATGCTGTATCTTAGAAAAAAAGTTTGAACTTTCAGATCCAACAATTATACTCATTTCTTTTTCCCTACATCATTTTAATTTGTATTCTGTTTGTTTTGGATGGGACTTTTCTAGGAAGGAGGAGGGGTTGTATAAAATTAAAGCTGAGTTAATAACTTTGTCTATCATCTGGCTAGATTGGGGGTGGCTGGAAAATAATAAATCCACCCTGTCTTCCCTGTTTCCTACTCTCAGTTGTCATGAGACTGTATGATTAACCCTTTTATTTTTAATCGCAGTACCTTAGTTTTCCTCAAGGTGATAGGGTTTCTTGTTTGTATATAAAGTCCAGCATACTTCAGACATTGTCAAGCTCTAACACCAGGTGTGTGTAAAGGGACAAAATGGCATTTTTTCATAACATAGATATTTACATTTACTACTCTTAGAATAAAAGTTTTCACCATTTTCTTTTGGCACTATCTGCAATTTGTAACTACAAAATTTGAGGGTTTGGTCCATCATGAAAACCAGTCTGATCTGAAAGTCATACTCACGTTTGTAGCAGGTACTTTTTAAAGTTTCATATAAAATTTATGTGTTCTAAATATATTGCTCTTGTCAAATTTCTAAGAAAATTCAACAAATATGTGTCATACAACTTGGATAGTCTTGACATAGGCAACATAGGGATGAATAAGAAAAATTAGAAATGTTCCTTGCTTTGAGGGACTTGCAATCTAGGGAAGAAAGACCATACACGCAAGACCCTAACCAAGGTGTGATACATGCTAAGACAAATGTTCTATAAACCACTTTGGGAACACAGATAAGAGGGTGATTAATTCTGCCTTCAAGGCTGAGGGAAAGCCATTGAAATTAAATGACATTGAGTTGAAACTTGATAGATAAGCAGAGGTTTCCAAAACAGACAAAAAAGTAGCAGGAGTATTCTAAGGCTGGTGAAAACCAACATGACTGCGTTGTGACAGCTTCTGGAGGGAGGACATTGCCAGTGACATGTCAGCTCCATAAAGACACAGAGTCAAGGGGAAGTGGGTAACAGCATGCTTGGCGAGACTGAAGGTCAGGATGAGGAGGAGTATGGACACCAATGTATCAAGAAAGGGGTCTTTTAGATTCTTATAGAGAGGGCTTGGTAAGTTTCTGAGCAGCCAAGTCTGCTTAGCAAACCTCTAAGATCAAAGAAAAAAGAAAGAAAAAAGATGTTAAAGAGAAAACTAAAAGCATTATGACCAGATTTTGCTTTAAAAATGCACTTTTTAAAGTTACGTGTGTATGTGTGTGTGTGTGTGTGTGTGTTTATATGTGTATGTTGAGGCATGGGTATGTATGTGTTCATTAGTGCAGGTACCTTCAGAAGCTCCTGAAGTTGGAATTACAGCCAGTTGTGAGTCATATGATGTGGCCTGGGGACTAAGAACTGAATTCTGGTCCTGTGGAAGAACAATACAGGATTTTAACTGATGAGTTATTTCTTCAGCCCCCCGCCCCCAGAATTAAAGACAATTATGTCTTGAAAATATCTCTGTCTCTGTGTTAGTTTAATTTCTTAAAATGATTATTTCATCAAAAGAGTTGTTTTGATTATTTAACTACTGTTTATTCAGAGGCCAAAAAAGGCCCTATAAGTGTCTTATAGGTGCTCATTAGTATTTAATAATAAATGAATACTAACTGTCTTATTAACTTTGACTGCCAACTTGACACACCTAGGATCACCTTCAAAGGACAACCTAGATTGAGAAACTAGATCTGTTTGGCTGTGAACCTGTCTATGGGGGATTCTCTTGATCATTTATTAATAAATTGAGGTCAAAGGGCCCAGCCCGTAGTGGGCCAAGCTTTCCCTATGCAGGTGTTCATAGGATGTATCAGAAAGTACGATGCGCATGAGCCCATGAGCAGCCAGAGAGAACAAGATCAGCAAAAATCACTTCTCCTTGGCTCCTGCTGTTGGTCCCTGCCCAGACTTGCCGCAAGAATGGCAGTGAAAGTAGAAGCAAAAACCAAATAAACCTTTTCCTCCCCTTCCTTAGCTGCATGGTCGGCATGTTGTATCACAGCAATGGGATGAAACTAGAAAAGAGTCTAAGAGAAAAGGTAGGCATTACAAGGAAGAGGCTTGAATTATACTCCAACAAGTGGTGTTAATAAGGCCGTTTGTTAATATGCCTTGTTTAATTGTAGTGGTTTATTATCCTCAATTTAGGGTGACTATATAATTTATGGTCACCATTGCTAATCCTTTGAAAATAAAAGTGTGCATTTAAAATCATTGTTGAGGTAACAGGTGAATCTGGAGAGTAAGGTGAACATATCACAAGCAGGTATATTGTCAACAAGAGGGTGTCACATACACACACACACACACACACACACACACACACACACACACACACGCATATACACACACCTACACACATTGAGAGAGAGAGAGAGAGAGAGAGAGAGAGAGAGAGAGAGAGAGAGAGAGAGAGATGCACAGACATTCTTGTTCCCATGCAGTGAACTCCCACCCCTTCTGGTGTACTTTAAAACTATCAACTCCTTTGGAATTACTATATGGATGTCCTGCAGGTACAATAGGTAAGAAAATACCACACTGGCAGGGCTGTTTTCCTTGAAGACTTCTTTGTGAGACTTCTGGGACAAGGCTTCTCTCAGCTGGAAGTCTTCGGCTGTCACAGCCAGTGACAGGCCAGTATTCAGAAGCAGAAGCCACCCCTGACATTTGTGCTTCCCGCTGCCTGAATGGCTCACCAGCAACAGGGAAGCTAAACTTGGCCATAGCCTGAGGTTTTCTTTCCCTCTTCTCTTTCCTAATGTTTCTTTCCTGACTCTTCCTCCTCAGTCTTCAGCCTTTTTCTTTATTCTCATGTTCAGTTTCCAGTTATGAGAAGGTCATGGGCTTCTGAATTGAGAAGAAAGAAAAGTTCTGGACTTAACTGTGCTCGGCCAGACTTCTTTTTTATCTCATTGTTGCAGTAGGCTTTGTGCCTTTGCCAACTAAGACTGGGCTGGGCTGCTGGTCCTCAGAGGCTTTGCCTTCTTTCTTGTTTGCTCTCCTTGGGTGAGCTGCTGTAACAGCTCCTACAGAGTAGAGCTGTGACCCCTTCATGCCAATATGCTGTCAGTCAGTCCCAGCAGGACACAGTAGGTGGCTGTCTCTTTCACAGCAGCTTCCATCCATTATGTCATGGTTTAATAGCTATTGTGCTGGCTGCCCCCTTAGTCCTTATTGGCTGCCCTGCATCCTTCGCTTACCTTCTTACTGTCTGTCTTCCTCCATGCTTCACCCACTGCTTCTCTGGCTACATTGCTTTAGACTTTCCCTTGCTCCTCCTCTCTCACAGATCTATGGGACCTAGGGCCACCACTATCAAGAAACATCAAAAGAACTATTTTTATCCGAACAAGAAATCCAATATCAATTCCAGAAATGTCTGATGGGGGGAAAACTAGCCATGAATTAATTGCTAAATTAAATCGCTTACACAAAAGTCAACTTATATGTATAAAAAGTCACTGTAGCAGGGAAATTCTCAGTGTCACCCAAAATCACACCATTAGAGCACACTCAAAGCAACTGATTATATCTAGTAGGAAATATGAGTCTATAGTGGCCATTGGAGACCACCTAGGGAAGGTTTTCTCTCATCCAATTGTGACAGCCTAGGCACAGTTGGCTTCTGATTATCAGCCACATTGAGGACCATCTCTGCTGCCCGGCTAGCCATTAGATTAACATTTAGAATAAATAACAAGGTTCTATAAATGGTTACAACTGGCAGCATTTGAAAGCAGGGAACCTGAGAAGTATATTGTGAGATTTGCACTGGTTTTAAATGGCATTAGCTTAATTTGTGAGAAATGTAAATATGATCCTCTGGAAATGTCAAGTGCCCACATTAGTGACTCCGGCGTCTGTGTTAGACAGAATGCACAGAAGCTGGGAGCTTAGGTTTTAGAATTGAAGGATCATGGCTGTGTGGAACATTTACAAATGTCTCATTAACAATGTTTTCATATCATGAAACCAGATGAGAAAGGCTATCTTTTATTTATCAGCCTCGAAAGCAAACACGGTTTTCTGTGGAATCTGAGAAGGGTGTGGTGACTTTACGTTTCCTATTCATCCTCTATGACCTCACTTCCACTCCAGATGCCTTTATGTTATCGTCCTAAGCTCCAATGGGAAAGGTTAATTAACCAGGTTCTGTTAATGTAAACCATTGACTTGGCCAAGGTTATCTGGGAGAACTTATTTCCAGTACAGTTCCCTGATCTCCTCTCCAAATTTTTAGATTGGGTTTTTCTTGGAGTGTAGATAAGGGAATAATCCTTTAGTACAACTGTTCTCAATCTGTGGGTCTTGATCACTATGGTGATCGAAAGATTCTTTCATAGAGGTTGCCTAAGACCATCAACAAGCACAGATATTTACATTGCAGATCATAACAGTATCAAGATTCCAGCTATGAAGTAGCAATAGAAATGATGTTGTGGTGGTGGGCACCACACATAAGGTACTGTACCAGAGGGTTGCAGTGTTAGGAAGGTCGAGAACCACTGCTCTAGGAAGATTTGTAGTGATTCTCACATCAGTTTTGGTTTGAGAACTATTGGCATTTGAGCATTCCCGATCCAGTGTCTGAATTGAAGAAGATGATGTCTCTGCACAAAACCTTGAGGTGGCTAGCACAACATGAACAAACAAAGGATCATCATATGAATGTGTCCCCTTCTTTAAAGAAGTGGTCAACCTCAGAGTCTTGTTGAGTCCATGGTGGTGTTTATGATACAAAGAATAGATTTGTTCTAGAATTCCTATAGGCAGACTGCCTCTTTTTTAAGCTGCCTTGATTGACCCACTTGACATTGTAAGTGTGTTCAAGAACTGGCAAGATTCCCAGATGCATATAGCAAAGTAGGCTGTGGAGAGCATGTGCTTTTAGGTGATGCTAGCAACTATGTTGATGCCATATTAAATGCTTCCTATGTATTATGATCATTCCCTTCCAAATAAGTAAGCATCTATTAAGATTTGTCCTGAATGCATTAAAGTAGAAGCTTTTAAGCAGAGGGTGTCATCACAAGATATAAATTTTAGAATAGTAACCAAGTAGCAGCAACCATGATGGACAGATAAACTGGAGGCTTGGAAATAGGAGACGAGTACCTCATCAGTCACATTTCCATAGCTGTAACAAATACTCAAGGCCACAAACTTATAAGAAAAAAGTTTTTTGAGCTCATGGTTTTATAGACTCTATGATTTGTTGGTACTTTTCCTCTGGAACCTATTTCAAAGCATTGCCACCACATGATGGTATCAAAGCAAGCTCTTTACCTTGTGAGCAGGAGGAAGGAGAGGGAAAGATATAGATAGATGATAAATAAATAGATAGATAGATAGAGAGAGATAGAGAGATAGAGAGATAGAGAGATAGATCAAGGTCTCATGATGAGCATTCCTCCAATTACGAAATACAAATAGCCACGTGTACTTTATCCTATCTTTATATGTCTAGTGGTCTATGAGGGACATTTCTTATCCATACTATATCAAGTATTACAGTAAGAAGGGCTTGAATTCAGGCTGAGGTTGTCAGATCATGGAATTAAAGGCAGATTTCAAAGTCAACTGTTAGGACTGGAAGAGTTTCCTACATATCTACACAGGCATGCGGATATTCTGGTTAGAGAAGAAACAAAAACAAAACAAGATAAGATGACACTCATGCATTTACTAGAATAACTGAGGAATGGTCGTATTCTAAATAAATAGGAGATAAAGTCAGAGGAGTGGGGGGTTTTCCTCTCCAAACCAAAGTAAAATTATCCTGTTCATCATGTGATCCAGTTTAAAAGGCAATCAGTGCTGTATTTCAGTAGGAGAAAGACCTATGTTGTCATTAAAGGACAGATATTGTATCCTTGGAGAAGTAGGTAAAATTGAGAAGACTAAGATGGGGGGTGGTCAGTAGCAGAGGCAAAAACACTCAATGAAACGGGGGACTATATGTCACAGGTCCATTAGAAGAAAAAAATGTCACTTTTGGCAGTCTGGAAAGATGCTAGTTCTGAGAATGTGTGTGGTAGTGATGGCAGGGGAGAGGGTTATGAGAGTATTTAGGAGAAAGATGTTTTTCATATTAGTCTTCCGCCCCAATAGATAAGGACAAGATCTGAGCGGAAAACTAAGGTTCTAAGATCCAAAGGAGAAAAATAATCAATTGTGAATCTCTCAAACAAACAGCATATGCTATATGCCAGACAAAGAACAAGGAGGTGACAGGAAATAGTTAACAAATTCTTCAAGGGACCTGGAAACCACTGAGGGGAAATGGAAGCATTTGTCAGTGCAGTGCATTATGAGTCTTTAGACCCTTGACAAGCTTTCTGTGGGCAAACCATCCAATTACTGTTTCAAAGAAGTTTTCAACAAGGGCTGGTGAATTAGTGAATGAGCTTAGAGAGTGATGGGAAATTTCTGTGAATGGCTTAAATTATTAGGAATCCTGAAAAGGAATGTTGGCTACAGACCTTTGCTGTGGAAGTCCTGGTATGCCAACCTTTCTTATCAAAACACAATGGGAAGTGCATCCACTTTGGTCACTTTTGATAACCTTCATGGACTAGAAAGTCCCCATCCTAACCTATGTAGTGAGTAGAATAGATAGCCCCTGTAGAGGAGGAGGGACTTCCTTCCTTCTGAGATTGGAGTGCTGATAAAGAATAACGAGGCTATCAGAATCCATAATTATCTCATACAGTTTGGATTTTAGTAACTTGTAGTGCTGTAATTTCCTGTCTTTTCTTTAAACCTTTGTTTTGAAAGACTGTGCCATGTTCTTTATTTTGCCTGCACCAGGACGGCTGTCAACTGGCATATCACAGCCACTATATCACATTAATGGCTGCAAGCTCAACAGTGTGATACTCAGTCCCATATATCAGCCACTGATATAATCCATTGCCATATAGTATATTTCATTTGCATTTATCTTTTCCATATCCAGCAGTCTTTTATCACTGTTTCAGGGGCCCCGCATTCTCCTGCTGTTCATTCTCACTGGCACACATCTATACTTTCTCCCTGGCTATGTTATTAATAATCTCTACAAAGACCTTTCTCCCCCTCGTTACCTTTTCCCCTCTCAGTAACTGACAGCTCCTTACAATTTGGCCTTTTAATGCTGGAGAGTGAGGATTGAATAAGGATGTTTCTTTGTTATTTTCACAGGCATTAGCATAGCTGCCTGAGCTGGGACTCTGGCACTTTCTTTAGATATGATTTATGACATCAATCCAATTTATGACCATTTAAAGGAATGCTGAACTGGCTGTAAATCAGCGCAAGCACATAAAATACTCATGAGAACTACTGGAGTCCATCTGCATCAGCCTCAATCACCTGTAACAACAACCAATCAGCAGCAGAGAGATGGATCTGTCACAGGGGCAGAGGGAGGAGATGGCAGTGACAGGCTTGTATCAAGGAGAAAGGATGCATATGGTGACAGTAGACAGAAGTTGCAGATTCTCGGTGGATAAGAAAGTATATGGGGCAGTAGATAGAGCAAAACATGAGGCAGTGTGTAATAGGGACACACTAAGGAAATAATGCAAAGGATTACATAATAAAAATAATAAGTTTATAATGGTTTACAGTTCACAAAGTGAATCCCTGTATCCTTTTTCATTTGAACCTATTGACACCCTGATAACTGGGTTTTAATTTGCTTATTTAATGTACACATTAGATGTAGCCTATAATTACCAAAGGCCAGCATGAAGTCCATATCCTTGTTAACTGGAGTGAGGATGAAAACGAATCATTTTGCATTGTAACAGCGTAGCCATTTTAATTGAGGAACGACATTGCAAGGTCTTAAATATCTTGCTAGGCACTGAGTGACATGATTGCCACAGATGATTTAGTCACTTTGCATAGGAAGATTAATACACCCTTGAGAGTTTTTGTCTATTTTAAGGTATTTGTCTTTCAGTGCATTCTTGAAAAAAGAAGAAAAAAATCCCTGGATTAAAGCCAGTGTTTCCTACCTGGACCCTTAAGCTCTTTGTTTGTTTTGGTCATCCAGCAGTTTCTGCTGTTATTGTCCTTCCTGTTGGGGTGGGGTCCGTGAGTGGATGAAAACTGTTTGACCTTCTGGATCTCTAACCTTTCTGTTTCCTGCCTCTTCCATTTAAACTCATGAACAATGTTCTTCCCATTTCTTCATGGAAATTATACTGCACAGATGAAGTGGGATGTAGTTGTAAAACAGAAAGTCAAGGTTTTATTTCACGATCTGAAGACTCAGAATGAACAAATCATCATAGAGATGGATGCATAAGGATCAGAGCCCTACTGATTTCTCCCCCTCCCCCCATCTCTATCTATCTCCATCTATCTATCTCTCTCAGTGCTAAAGAAATTTCTCTATGCTGGGGGAAGAGAAAACAGAAATATGGAGCCAGAGATCAGGGCATTTTTTCCTATTATTTATCTTTAAACCTTTTATTAGTTGTGTGTGTGTGTGTGTGTTTGTGTGTGTGTGTGTGTGCATGCATGTTAATGCCACAGGGCGTGTGTGGAGATCAGTGGACAACTTGATTGCAGGAGTCAGCTCTCTCCTTCTCCCAGTGATAGCCTGGCATCAAGCAGCTTTTCCTGCTGAACCTTCTTGGTTTTTATCCCTTCACTTCTTGGCAGAATAATCTTGTGGTTGAAAGACTCTCTGTACTTTTACTAGGGGAGGGAGAAAGAAAGGAGGATTGTAGGTAAGGGCTATCAGGAGGCAGGTACAGTGAGTGGGATGTAAAGTGAATAAAAAAAGATTCCAGTCAATACTCAGAACATCTTATGGGATGCACCTGTATGTATGTATGTATGTATGTATGTATGTATGTATGTATGTAAGTATATGTACACATATTATGCATTTATCTCTCTCCTCCTCCCCTCCAGTCTCCTCCCCTCCCTCCCTGCCTCCTTTTTCCCTTTCTTTCTCTTTCTTTCTTTCTTTCTTTCTTTCTTTCTTTCTTTCTTTCTTTCTTTCTTTCTTTCTTTCTTTCTCTCTCTCTCTTTCTTTCTTTCTCTCTTTTTCTCTTTCTTTCTTCTGTTCTTTCTTCTGTTCTTTCTTTCATTTGTGCATAAACATTGACCAGTTTATCCTTCTTGTTTTTACTCAAATCCATCCATAGAGTATTCTCCAGTGTGGGCAATTTCCCATACTTGGTCTTTCAGGGAGTTGTATATTTTGTAATGATTTTTTTCTTTTACTGCTTCCCTCACCTGCTTCCCTCACCTCCCATAAATTATATCCCTTGTACAAAGTTTTCTCTGACTGTGCGTAAGGTGAACCTTTCAGAGGAAAGTTGCTATAAAGCATCAAATCAATAAATAACCTTGGTCTCTTCCTACTGTGAGAGTCAATCAATCTTATTCTTCCACATAGATGTGTATAGCTTATCATCTCCCATATCATTACAAGTATTTCCATGAGGGAATTTCAGTTTGTTTGAAGAGGGATCTCTATTTAGAGGTAAAGACAGTACCATATTTACAGTAAATATTTAGACTGCTTTTCAAACAAGGTTGGCGAGGTAAGAACAGCAAATTTTCACTGCTTGCTACCTGTGTGAGAGAAGATTTGCATTCTGACCTTGGATGAAGTAACCCTGAACAGACCTATTTTAATTTTGAGTAGCATCCAGGGCACAGATAGCAATCTCTATGGGATTTGAATACATTCTTTAACAAGACTCTAAACATTACCCTCGATTAAATTTAATCACTGTAATTTATGGAAGACATGGAGCTGCTTGGTTCTGAATTTGCAGAGCCTGGTTGTTGTGTTTTAGAAATACAATGGGAATTTGCCTACCTCACTTTGGAAGTGCTTCTGGAACTCATGTTTGACAGCAGCCTAGCATTTTTAGTCAACTGTTTTTGTCCCTGTACTTTAGAAAAGAAGTCTTTTGGAAACCCAGAGTTTGGGAATCATATGAAACCAGAAATTTCAGTTAGAAGAGGTTTTGGCATTGATCAAGGCCAAATTAGGAGGGCTTGAGACAAGGTACACAGTGCCAAGCCTAGTTGAACAAAGTTTTAAATTTCGTATAATTTTGTCATGAACCCAGTTTCCTATGATATCTAAGTTGTAGGGTATGAGTTAACCTTAACCTCTATCTATCTATCTATCTATCTATCTATCTATCTATCTATCTATCTATCTATCTATCTATTTATCTATCTATCTGATATAATCTGATATATATGTCAGTAGATATATCAACTTTATCAGTATAAATTGACATAAACTTTATATATATATATATATATATATATATATATATAATCAGTTTCTTTTTTATAAAGTTTGGATAATAATGGTAATTGTTTTAAGAACAGCTGAGCATTTTTTTCATAAGAAACATTGGCATAGTCTGTGATCTATGGTAAATACCAAATAAAGTCAGCTATTTTTATTATTAAATTATTTTATTTATTTGTATTCCAAATGTTGCAGCCCCCCACGAGTTATTTATCCTATCCAACATCCCCTTTGTTTGTGAAAGGGTGCTCCCCCACCTACCACCCCCCCTTTACCCATACCAGCATCCCCCTTTTTAGGGCATCAAGTTTCTACAGAATTAATTGTATCCTCTCCCACTGAGGCCATATAAGGCAATCCTCTGCTACATATGTGCCAGGGGCTACACACCAGCCATGTATGCTCTTTGGTTGATAGCTTAGTCTCTGAGAGCTTTAAGGGGGTCCGGGTTAGTTGATATTGTTCTTCCTAAGGGGTTGCAAACCCCTTTAGCTCCTTCAGTCTCTTCTCTCTCTCTCTCTCGCTCTCTTTTTTTCTTGGTTATTATTTTTTTATACTTTTTTTAAAAATTCGATATATTTTTTATTTACATTTCAAATGATTTCCCCTTTTTTAGACCTTCACTTCCCGAAAGTCCCATCAAACCCCTTCGCTCCTCCTGTTTTTCCACCCAACCCTTCCCACTTCCCTTTTCTGTTTTTTTTTTTTTTTTTTTTTTTTTTTAGAATTCTGCACTAAAATCATCTGGTCCTGTGCTTCTTTTGGTTGGAAGGCTTTCTATGACTCCTTCTACTTTTTTTTTTTTTAATTTTTTTTTATTCGATATATTTTATTTACATTTCAAATGATTTCCCCTTTTCTAGCCCCCCCCCCCACTCCCCGAAAGTCCCGTAAGCCCCCTTCTCTTCCCCTGTCCTCCCTCCCACCCCTTCCCACTTCCCCGTTCTGTTTTTGCCGAATACTGTTTCACTGAGTCTTTCCAGAACCAGGGGCTACTCCTCCTTTCTTCTTGTATCTCATTTGATGTGTGGATTATGTTTTGGGTATTCCAGTTTTCTAGGTTAATAACCACTTATTAGTGAGTGCATACCATGATTCACCTTTTGAGCCTGGGTTACCTCACTTAGTATGATGTTCTCTAGCTCCATCCATTTGCCTAAGAATTTCATGAATTCATTGTTTCTAATGGCTGAATAGTACTCCATTGTGTACTTCATTGAGTATTTCCAGAACCAGGGGCCACTCCTCCGATCTTCTTGTACCTCATTTGATGTGTGGATTATGTTTTGGGTATTCCAGTTTTCTAGGTTAATATCCAATTATTAGTGGGGGCATACCATGATTCATCTTTTGAGTCTGGGTTAACTCACTTAGTATGATGTTCTCCAGCTCCATCCATTTGCCTAAGAATTTCATGAATTCATTGTTAATAATGGCTGAATAGTACTCCATTGTGTATATATACCACATTTTTTGCATCCACTCTTCTGTTGAGGGATACCTGGATTCTTTCCAGCTTCTGGCAATTATAAATAGGGCTGCTATGAACCTAGTGGAACATGTATCCTAATTACATGCTGGGGAATCTTCTGGGTATATGCCCAGGAGTGGTATAGCAGGATCTTCTGGAAGTGAGGTGCCCAGTTTTCAGAGGAACCACCAGACTGATTTCCAGAACGGTTGTACCAATTTGCAACCCCACCAGCAGTGGAGGAGTGTTCCTCTTTCTCCACATCCTCTCCAACACCTGCTGTTTCCTGAATTTTTAATCTTAGCCATTCTGACTGGTGTAAGGTGAAATCTCAGGGTTGTTTTGATTTGCATTTCCCTAATGACTAATGAAGTTGAGCATTTTTTTAAGATCCTTCTCTGTCATCCGAAGTTCTTCAGGTGAAAATTCTTTGTTTAACTCTCTACCACATTTTTAATAGGGTTATTTGGTTTTCTGGAGTCTAACTTCCTAAGTTCTTTATATATATTGGATATTAGCCCTCTATCTGATGTAGGGTTGGTGAAGATATTTTCCCAATTTGTTGGTTGCCGATATGCCCTTTTGATGGTGTCCTTTGCCTTACAGAAACTTTGTAATTTTATGAGGTCCCATTTGTCAATTCTTGATCTTAGAGCATAAGCTATTGATGTTCTGTTCAGGAACTTTCCCCCTGTACCGATGTCCTCAAGGGTCTTCCCCAGTTTCTTTTCTATTAGCTTCAGAGTGTCTGGCTTTATGTGGAGGTCCTTGATCCATTTGGAGTTGAGCTTAGTACAAGGAGACAGGGATGGATCAATTCTCATTCTTCTGCATGCTGACCTCCAGTTGAACCAACACCATTTGTTGAAAAGGCTATCTTTTCTCCATTGGATGTTTTCTGCCCCTTTGTTGAGGATCAAGTGGCCATAGGTGTGTGGGTTCATTTCTAGATCTTCAATCCTGTTCCATTGATCCACCTGCCTGTCAGTGTACCAATACCACGCAGTTTTCAACACTATTGCTCTGCAGTATTGCTTGAGGTCAGGGATACTGATACCACCAGAATTTCTTTTATTGTTGAGAATAGTTTTAGCTATCCTGGGTTTTTTGTTATTCCAGATGAATTTGAGGATTGCTCTTTCTAACTCTGTGAAGAATTGAGTTGGGATTTTGATGGGTATTGTGTTGAATCTGTATATTGCTTTTGGCAAAATGGCCATTTTAACTATATTAATCCTGCTGATCCATGAGCATGGGAGGTTTTTCCATTTTGTGAGGTCTTCTTCCACTTCCTTCTTCATAGTCTTGGAGTTCTTGTCATACAGATCTTTCACATGTTTGGTACGAGTCACCCCAAGGTACTTTATACTGTTTGTGGCTATTGTGAAGGGTGTCATTTCCCTAATTTCTTTCTCAGCCTGCTTATCCTTTGAGTATAGGAAGGCTACTGATTTGCTTGAGTTGATTTTATAACCTGCCAATTTGCTGAAGTTGTTTATCAGCTGTAGGAGTTCTCTAGTGGAGTTTTTTGGGTCACTTAGGTAGACTATCATATCATCTGCAAATAATGATAGTTTGACTTCTTCCTTTCCAATTTGTATCCCTTTGGCCTCCTTATGTTGTCGAATTGCCTGAGCTAGTACCTCAAGTAGAATATTGAAAAGATAAGGAGAGAGGGGGCAGCCCTGTCTAGTCCCTGATTTTAGTGGGATTGCTTCAAGTTTCTCTCCATTTAGTTTGATGCTATCTACCAGTTTGCTGATTATTGCTTTTACTATGTTCAGGTATGGGCCTTGAATTCCTGTTCTTTCCAAGACTTTAAGCATGAAAGGATGCTGGATTTTGTCAAATGCTTTTTCAGCATCCAATGAAATGACCATGTGGTTTTTTTCTTTGAGTTTGTTTATGTAGTGGATTGCATTGATGGATTTCCGTATATTGAACCAACCCTGTATCCCTGGGATAAAGCCTACTTGATCATGGTGCATGATCTTTTTGATGTGTTCTTGGATTCAGTTGGTAAGAATTTTATTGCGTATTTTTGCATCGATGTTCATAAGGGAAATTGGTCTGAAGTTCTCTTTCTTTGTTGGATCTTTGTGTGGTTTTGATATCAGCGTAATTGTGGGTTTGTAGAAGGAATTGGATAGTGTTCCTTCTGTTTCTATTTTGTGGAATAGTTTGAAGAGTATTGGTGTTAGGTCTTCTTTGAAGGTCTGATAGAATTCTGCACTGAAACCACTCCACTCTCCTCAATGGATCGCTCAGGAAAACAGAAACTAAACAGGGACACAGTAAAACTAATTGAAGCTTTGGACCAATTGGATTTGACTGATATTTATAGAACATTTCACCCTAAAGCAAAAGAATATACCTTTTTCTCAGCACCTCATGGTACCTTCTCCAAAATCGACCATGTAATTGGTCACAAGACAGACCTCAACAAATACAAGAAGATTGAACTAATCCCATGCCTCCTATCAGATCACTATGGTGTAAGAGTGGTTTTCAATAGCAACAAAAACAACAGAAAGCCCACATACACATGGAGGCTGAACAATACTCTACTCAATGACACCTTGGCCAAAGAAGAAATAAAGAAAGAAATCAGAGACTTTTTAGAATTTAATGAAAATGAAGGCACAACATACCCAAATCTTTGGGACACAATGAAAGCAGTGCTAAGAGGAAAACTCATAGCCCCGAGTGCCTCCAAAAGGAAAATGGAGAGAGCATACACTAGCAGCTTAATGACACACCTGAAAGCCCTGGAACAAAAAGAAGCCAATTCCCCCAGGAGGAGTAGAAGACAGGAAATCATCAAACTCAGGGCTGAAATCAATCAAGTGGAAAAAAAAGAGAACCATACAAAGAATCAATGAATCCAGGAGCTGGTTCTTTGAGAAAATCAACAAGATAGATAAACCCTTGGCCAGACTGACCTAAGGGCACAGAGAAAGTATCCAAATTAACAAAATTATAAATTAAAAGCAGGATATAACAACAGAAACTGAGGAAATCCAAAAAATCATCAGATCCTACTACAAAAGCCTATACTCAACACAACTGGAGAATTTGGAGGAAATGGACAATTTCCTTGACATATACCAAATACCAAAATTAAATCAGGACCAAATAGGTCATCTAAATAGTCCCATAACCCCTAAAGAAATAGAAGGGGTCATAGAAAGTCTTCCAACCAAAAAAATGTCAGCTATTAATATCTGCTGCTGTCACTGTCATATAGTTCATTCTTGATACCTCCTGTTAGTAAAGCAAACCTTACTAAATTATGTTACTATGATTTATTTGTCCCTTAGCTCCTTTATACTATTCTAAATTGTTATGTTATCACCACTTCCTTCTCTGACAACTTCTGTAATCCACATATGCTGTAATTTAACTCACATATGTTCTCACTTGCTGCCTATACATTGAATCCATTCCATCCACGCTCCATAAATCCTCATCAGCGAACACAGTGATCAGCAGCAGAGATTCCTATGCCTGGCCCATCTGGCTTTCCAGACAGTTTTCCAGCCTAGATTTGCAGTTATTTGTCTACTGAAATTTCTTCTCCATCTATTAAAAAAAAAAGATTTGAAGCAATAAACATCCATAACAGAAAGCTAGCAGTAGTCTCAAAAGGAATCAAATGGCCATATTAAAGACCTGGGAAATTATTTCCCTGTAAGTAAAGGTTATTAAATGCAAAGGAGGATTCCCAGTTGTTTCAACTAAAGCACCACGGTTCTAGGCCGATATATCTCTATTCCAGTCCTATGTATCCTGACACACAGTGTGCAAGGATTTTTACCCACACATCACATTGTATGAAAATATCTCTTTTATTACCAGAGGATTTTATTAATACAAAAAATGACAAAGTAAAATTAATATAGTTCACAATAGGGTGCGCCTAAATTAAAGAGCAGAGCACTGGAAATAGTAAATATTGGGCGTGTTTATACTCACTCGGGATGGTGATCCCATTTACTACAATGCTGAATTAGGACCAAATAGTGACTACTTTCAGGTATTCCCTAATGAATAGGGAACCTTATCGTAAACCATGCTTGTCATGGATTGTGTGCTGGGTACTTTCAAAGTTCATATATTGAAACCCCAAGTGGTATTAGGGAGCTAAGGCTTTAATCCAACTAAATAGATCATAAGAATAAAATCACCAGAATGGGTCCTTTTATTTTACTTTATATTCAATAAACATGAGAAAGCTTGTTTTGTTTTGTTTTATTTTTCTCACTTTTTCTTCCATCAGGTAAGAACACACAAGAAAATGGTTACCTGACAACCAACATATTTGGCACTCGATTGCTTGCTCTTAGATCTTGGAATTTTTTAGACTCCAGACTGCAAATAATAAATATTCTTATACACCACCCATTCTAATCATTTTGCTGTAGTCATCTTAACTGATTTAAATAAAATTTATGCAAGCTATGTATGCAAGTTCCTAGTCCCAACACAATATTTTAAGTCAGAATATCTAGGAGTAGTGTCTGATAAAGCCAAGTGCTGAGTGGACACACGGGCGGGCAATCTTTATGTGAACTACTGCTTGCAAAGCACTGTTGGATGATCACTGAGAAGGATGCAGACCACACAAGCTGCATCCTTCTTCAGTTACCTCCTGTAGGTAGGTCCTTTAGCATTTCTGTTCATTTAGCAAAGATCATCAAAACCACTGAGGAGAAAGATTCTAAGTCAAACAGCATCAAAGTTCTTATCACCATAGGGTACATTGTTCAATCCTTTAATCAGATAAGGTTAAGTGCAAGAAAACCTGGAGAATTTAAAATCATAAAATATGGTTACCTTTTGAGTCTGACAGTTATGATTTATGGGGTTATATTTAAGAAAGTAACATTTATTTTCCATCCTGGTTATCTTTATGTGTAGAGTCATTTGAGAGGTGATCAAAAATTGAAAGATTTTCTAGATTAGACTGGTTTGTGAGCATGTGTGGCAGGGATTTTGTTGAGTGTTAATTGTTGTAGAGAAAATACAGCCACTGTCATTTGCTGGGCATGTGATCATGGACTGAATAAGAAAAGCAGCTAACAGTGTGGTAGTGAGTGAGCAAATATGCGAGCAGTACTTTTTATGTTCCTACTCCGACTTCTCCCAATGGTGGACTGTAACCCATAGAATGACATAAACCTCACTTTATGTTTCTTTTGGCCAGAGACAGAGACAAATATGAAACAAGCATATATTTAATAACTGAAGCTCTTTTGCCTACCTATAATGGGAATAATCATGTACTAGTAGATCCTTCATAAAACTGGGCTCAACAAATGAGACAAGCACAGACACTTTATAATTTTAATTTCTATGGCCATGGTTCCATTAGTAGACTTTAGCAATGCACGGATGACTTCTCCACCAATTCTTAATTATTTTCTTCATCTTTTGCTTTTTCAATGACATGGTCACAGAACTTTTGATGCTCTACAGTCTGTCTCTCTTCTCCTTCCATGCCATATCTTTTTCTTCCAAAGGTATATGCTTAGAATTTCTATATTCCATTCAATCCTTTGCTCCAAAGCTCAATATTGATGCCAACCCAGGCATTTTTATTCCCGAGTGGCAAGGAAGATGTGAGCTTGGCTGCCAGTGTGGCTGCTTTCTATGACTTTTTTTTTTAAGGCAAAGTTATTCGACAACTTCAGTAGTTGGATCTGCGATAAACAAGCCTTCCAAAGTCACTGAAACCAGAATAGAACTAGGATTTCTGACTCATGACAGGCCGTTTAAATTTCTTCTCCATCTGTTCTGGAAGCATAAAATGACTGGTGAGCCTCACATTTTAGTCATTAGTGAAATTTAGTAAGGAATACCCATCCAGTTGAAAGGCTTCTGCCACTCCTATGGATGCATCTTTCTACTAAGGCAGTCAGTTACCTGGGACGTCGGTCCGATGAAATTGTGGAAATTTCAGAATTCTGTGAAACACCAGAGGGAGCATAGATGCTCTATTATTATGAGTTATGAAGACTTTGAGTAAATGGAAAGAAGAATGTGGTAGACAGCAGATGAAAGGTATGTAAGGCAAGGGCAAGATGAGATATGTGTGTCCTTGGACTTCACCTCCCCATGGATGACTTCCCACTAAACTGTAATTACATGCATACACATGCAAATCCAACACACACATGTCCATGCTCATGTACATGTGCTTGATCCAAACACCTTTCAATACCTAGAAGAGGAAAGCAACGTCATAGTTATTGAAATAGCAAAGGAAAACCTTTACTTGATAGTCACTGGTGACTTTGGGATTTGTTGAGTTACTGCTAATGAGTTTTGTATCTTTGGTAGCCTCTAGCTATTATTGTTTTATTTCTAGTATGCTGAGGTTCACAGTAAAATGTAGATTTTAAGCCAAAAGCATACACACACACACACACACACACACACACACACACACACACACACACACACACACACACACATATATATATATATACCCAGAGACATCAGAGATCAGAGCTGCTGGTCTGCAAACCCCTACCCCTTCTCTCCCCCCCCACATACTTTTTCCTTCCCCTCCACCTCCCTCTTCTCATTCATTTGAGAAAGAGACTCCATTTGTGGTCTGGAAATTATTATGTAAACCAGGAGGGCTATGAACTTACAATGATCCATCTACGTCTGCCTATGAATACTTGAATTAAAAGAATGTACTATGCTAGACCCTACATACTACATTTTTATCATGTATGGTTCACCCAATACTGAGTTAATGATTCACACTTTGCTTAGAAATCATTGAATTTCCGTGCTTTTACTATGAATTGAAATAGAGGAGAAACTTAAAAAAATTAATCCATCACCAGAGGAGGTTATATAAATGTATTTAGGAGTGTGTGTGTGCGTGCATGTGTGTGTGTGTGTGTGTGCTAAGAACTAATAAAAACTGAGGACTATTCCTCTTTCTCCACATCTACACCAGCACCTGTTTTCTCTTGAGTTTTTGATCTTAGCCATTCTGACTGATGTGAAGTGAAATTTCAGGACTGTTTTGATTTGCATTTCCCTGATGACTAAGGATGTTGAACATTTCTTTAGGTGCTTCTCAGCCATTCTATATTCCTCAGGTGAAAATTCTTTGTTTAGCTCTGTACCCCATTTTTAAGGGGGATATTTGGCTCTCTGGGGTCTACCTTCTTGAGTTCTTTGTATATCATGGATATAAGCCCTCTGTTGGATGTAGTGTTGGTAAAGATCTTTTTCCAATTTGTTGGCTGCCATTTTGTCCTTTTGACAATGTCCTTTGCCTTGCAGAAACTTTGTAGTTTTATGAAGTCCCATTTGTCAATTCTTAATCTTAGAACATAAGCTGTTGGTGTTCTGTTGAGGAAAATTTCCCCTGTGCCCATGTCCTCAAAGGTCTTTCCCAGTTTCTTTTCTATTAGTTTCAGTGTGTCTGGTTTTATGTGGAGGTTCTTGATCCACCTGGACTTGAGCTTAGTACAAGGATATAAGAATGGATTAATTTGTATTCTTTTGCATGCTGACCTCCAGTTGAACCTACCACTTTGGAAGTCAGTCTGGCGATTCCTCAGAAAACTGGGAATGATACTTCCAGAGGACCCTGCTGCACCACTCCTGGGCATATATACCCAGAGGATTCCCCAGCATGTAATAAGGATACATGCTCCACTATGTTCATAGCAGCCCTATTTATAATAGCCAGAAGCTGGAAAGAACCCAGATGTCCCTCAACAGAGGAATGGACACAGAAAATGTGGTATATATACACAATGGAGTACTATTCAGCCATTAGGAACAATGAATTCATGAAATTCTTAGACAAATGGATGGAACTGGAGAACTTCATCCTAAGTGAGGTAACCCAGTCTCAAAAGAACACTCATGGTATGCACTCACTGATAAGTGGATATTAGCCTAGAAACTTGGAATATCCAAGACACAATCCACATACCAAATGATGCCCAAGAAGAAGGAAGGAGTGGCCCCTGGTCCTGGAAAGGCTCAGTGCAGCAGTATAGGGAAATACCAGGACAGGGAAGTGAGAAGGGGTGGATTGGGGAACAGGGGGAGGGAAGAGGGCTTATGGGACTTTTGGGGAGGGGGGATCTAGGAAAGGGAAAATCACTTGAAATGTAAATAAAGAATATATTGAATAAAAGATAGTAAAAAATGAGGATTATATGAGAGTGTTTGGAGGGTCTAAAGGGAAGGGAAGATTATATAATTACACTATAATAAAAATAAAAGAAGCAATAAATAAAGAAATAACTGCATAAATAAGTATCACAATGAAATCAGATGACTCAAGTATAGCATCAGGCAAGAGAATTCTCCTCTTATGGATATATCTTAGCTTTACATCAATGGTTGTCAAATCCAAGTACATAAGTCAACAGAATTAATAGGAAACTTTCTGAAAATCCAGGTATCAGTGTGCAATTGGAATCCCAGAGTATAGTATGGTCTGGAAAGCTAAGTAACACAACCTGATATTTTAGTCCTTAATGTTTTCAATGATAGAATGGCAATGATGGTGTTCTTTGTCTCAGAGGTATGTCATAAAGATTACATATGTACCTGTAACAACAATTAATTTTCTAAAAAAAAGGGGGGGCATATATTTTGAAGAAAGAAAGGGGAAGTAAGTTGAAGTGTTTGAATGGAGGGAAAAAAAGGAAGAAATGTAATTCTATTATAATCTCAAAAATAAAAGAAGTGAAAAAGATTAAATGAGAGTTTATGGGAAATAGCATGTTCTGTGGCATACTCTAAGTGTATATTCTCAGATAGCTGTGCCATACAGGTGACTTTTTTTGGTGTTGACTTCATTTGCAAGCTGTAGGAGCAGAGAAAATATGAAATATTTTTGTCATCCAGGGATTCATGAATTATTGTTACTGGTATGGTTAGAATGAGTCTTTCTAGAATGTTTTTATTTAATGCTTGGTCCTCAGTAGATTTAGGTTAGGCTATGGTAGAACCTTTAAGGGGCCTACAGAAGTGTAATTAGGTGCTTGGAAAGATGCCCTTTAAGGAAATGATGTTCTGAGACTGGTTAGCTTTTCTGAGAGTGTTGTAGAGTTGTACTGTAGACCTGGATTTCTGGTCTCAGTGTTCATGATTGGCACCACAGCCAGATGCATTGACATTTACTAATGGAGGCCTTTAGCAGAGCTGAGCACAGGCCGGCATGTTCTTTGACTCCTCATATTGTGAGATAGAGAGAACTATTTTTTGTAGGCTATCCAGTCTCAATTATTTTGTCACAGCAATGAGAAAATAGATTCATACACATTAGTCTATTAATAAAAATACTGCATAACATATAGATGAACATACTGAATCCATGAGATGTGGTTTAAATATGAATGCCCCCATAGGTTCATATATTCATAAGGTTAGTCATCAGGAGTGGAACTATTTGAGGAAATTAGGAGGTGTGGCCTTGTTGGAGGAAGTGTGTCACTGGGTGGTCTTTGAGGATTCAAAAGCCCAAGCCAGGCCTAGCCTATGTCTTTCTGTAGCACATCAGATTGCAGCCCCGAACTACTGCTTCAGAACCATGATTCCCACCATAGTAAGAATGGATTTAACCTCTGCAACTGTAAACAATTCTCAATTAAATTTCTTTTCCTTTAAAAGAGTTGCCTTGGTCATGGTGTCTCTTCAAAGCAATAGAAGAATGACTAAGATAGTATGGTTGTGAAGGAGTGAGTGACGTTAATGCATTGAATGTTATAAAGAAATACAGAGAAAATTGCTGCAAAATATATAAAATAGGAAAAAAAAACTCATACTCTACCCTGGAGTCTGGGAGGGTAAATCTCTCCTGAAGATTGAATGATAGATTTCAAACTTAATAAGGATGCCTAGGGTACCCAACTTTTCCTTGTAAACATGGGGAAGGCAACCTTTTTTTTAATATAACTATTCAGACATAAATCTACTGTTCATTCTTTTTTTTTAATTTTATTTTTTTATTTACATTGCAAATGATTTCCCCTTTTCTGGGTCGCCACTCCCCGCAAGTCCCATAAGCCCTCTTCCATCCCCCTATTCTTCCATCCACCCCTTCCCACTCCCCTGTTCTGGAATTCCCCTATACTCTTGCACTGAGTCTTTCCAGAACCAGGGTCCACTCCTCCATTCTTTTTGGACATCATTTAATTTATGGATTATGTCTTGGGTATTCAAAGTTTCTAGGCTAATATCCACTTATCAGTGAGTGCATACCATGATTGATCTTTTGAGACTGGGTTACCTCACTTAGTATGATGTTCTCCAGATCCATCCATTTGTCTAAGAATTTCATGAATTCATTGTTTCTAATGGCTGAATAGTATTCCGTCGTGTAAATATACCACATTTTTTTGTATCCATTCCTCTGTTGAAGGACATCTAGGTTCTTTCCAGCTTCTGGCTACTACAAATAGGACTGCTATGAACATAGTGGAGCATGTGTCCTTATTTCATGCTGAAGAATCCTCTGGATATATGCCCAGTAGTGGTATAACAGGGTCCTCAGGAAGTGACATGCCCAGTTTTCTGAGGAACCGCCAGACTGATTTCCAAAGTGGTTGCACCATCTTGCAATCCCACCAGCAGTGGAGGAGTGTTCCTCTTTCTCCACATACTTGCCAACACCTGCTGTCTCCTGAGTTTTTGACCTTAGCCATTTTGACTGGTGTGAGGTAAAATCTCAGGGTTGTTTTGATTTGCATTTCCCTAATGATTAATGATGTTGAACATTTCTTAAGGTGTTTCTCAGCTCTCCGAAATTCTTCATGTGAAAATTCTTTGTTTAGCTGTGTACCCCACTTTTTAATGGGGTTATTTGGTTCTCTGGGTTCTACTTTCTTGAGTTCTTTGTATATATTAGATATTAGCCCTCTGTCGGATTTAGGGTTGGTGAAGATCCTTTCCCAGTCTGTTGGTTGACATTTTGTCCTTTTGACAGTGTCCTTTGCCTTACAGAAACTTTGTAGTTTTATGAGGTCCCATTTGTCAATTATTGATCTTAGAGCATAAGCTATTGGTGTTCTATTCAGGAACTTTTCCCCTGTGCCCCTGTCCTCCAGGGTCTTCCCGAGTTTCTTTTCAATTAGTTTCAGTGTGTTGGGTTTTATGTGGAGGTCCTTGATCCATTTGTTGAGCTTGGTACAAGGAGATAAGAATGGATCGATGCGCATTCTTCTGCATGCTGACCTCCAATTGAACCAGCACTATTTGTTGAAAAGGCTATCTTTTTTCCACTGGATGCTTTTAGCTCCTTTGTCGAAGACCAAGTGACCATAGGTGTGTTGGCTCATTTCTGGGTCTTCAATCCTATCCATTGGTCCGCTTGCCTGATATTGTACCAATACCATGCAGTTTTTTATCACTATTGCTCTGTAGTAGAGTTTAAAGTCTGGGATATTGAATCCCCATGAAGTCCTTTTACTGTTGAGAATAGTTTTAGCTATCCTGGGTTTTTTGTTATTCCAGATGAATTTGAGAATTGCTCTTTCTAGCTCTATGAGAACTGGGTTGGGATTTTATGGGAATAGCATTGAATCTGTAGATTGCCTTTGGCAAGATGGCCATTTTAACTATATTAATCCTGCCAATCCACGAACATGGAAGTTTTTTCCAGTTTCTGAGATCTTCGATTTCCTTCTTCAGAGATCTGAAGTTCTTGTCATATAGGTCTTTCTCTTGTTTGGTTTTAGTCACCCCAAGATACTTTATGCTGTTTGTAGCTATTGTGAAGGGGGTCATTTTCCTAATTTCTTTCTCAGTCTGCTTATCCTTTGAATATATAAAGGCTACTGATTTGCTTGCATTGATTTTGTACCCAGCCACTTTGCTGAAGTTGTTTATCAGCTGTAGGAGTTCTCTAGTAGAGTTTTTAGGGTCACTTAAGTATACGATCATATCATCTGCCAATAGTGATAGTTTGACTTCTTCCTTTCCAATTTGTATCCCTTTGACTTCCTTCTGTTATCTAATTGCTCTAGCTAGGACTTCAAGAACTACATTGAAAAGATATGGAGAGAGGGGGCAGCCTTGTCTAGTCCCTGATTTTAGTGGGATTGCTTCAAGTTTCTCTCCATTTAGTTTGATGTTGGCTACCGGTTTGCTGTATATTGCTTTTACTATGTTTAGATATGGGCCTTGAATTCCAGTCCTTTCCAAGACTTTTAGCATGAAAGGATGCTGAATTTTGTCAAATGCTTTTTCAGCATCTAATGAAATGATCATGTAGTTTTTTTTCTTTGAGTTTGTTTATGTAGTGGATAGCATTTATGGATTTCTTTATATTGAACCATCCCTGCATCCCTGGGATGAAGCCTACTTGATCATGGTAGATGATCGTTTTGATGTGTTCTTGGATTCGGTGGGCAAGAATTTTATTTAGTATTTTTACATCGATATTCATAAGGGAAATTGGCCTGAAATTCTCTTTCTTAGTTGGATCTTTGTGTGGTTTTGGTATCAGCGTAATAGTGGCTTCGATGAAGGAGTTGGGTAGTGTTCCTTCTGTTTCTATTTGGTGGAAAAGTTTGAAGAGTATTGGTGTTAAGTCTTCTTTGAAGGTCTGATAGAATTCTGCAGTGAAACCATCTGGTCCTGTGCTTTTTTGGGTTGGAAGCCTATCTATGATCCCTTCTATTTCTTTAGGGGTGATGGGTCTGTTTAGATGGTCTATTTGATCCTGGTTTAATTTTGGTAATTGGTATCTGTCTAAGAAAATGTCAATTTCCTCCAGATTCTCCAGTTGTGTTGAGTACAGGTTTTTGTAGTAGGATCTGATGAATTTTTGAATTTCCTCGGTTTCTGTTGTAATATCTCCATTTTCATTTCTAATTTTGTTAATTTGGATACTTTCTCTGTGCCCTTTGGTTAGTCTGGCTAAGGGTTTATCTATCTTGTTGATTTTTTCAAAGAACCAGCTTTTGGTCTTGTTGATTCTTTGTATGGTTCTCTTGGTTTCTACTTGATTGATTTCAGCCCTGAGTTTGATGATTTCCTGTCTTCTCCTCGTCCTGGGTGAATTAGCTTCTTCTTGTTTCAGGGTTTTCAGTTGTTCCATTAATTTTCTAGTGTAAGCTCTCTCGAAATTCTTTTGGAGGCACTCAAAGCTATGAGTTTTCCTCTTAGCACTGCTTTCATTGTGTCCCATAGATTTGTGTGTGTTGTGCCTTCATTTTCATTAAATTCTAAGAAATCTTTGATTTCTTTCTTTATTTCTTCCTTGACCAAGGTATCATTGAGTAGAGTATTGTTCAGTTTCCATGTGTATGTGGGCTTTTTGTTGTTTTTACTGTTAATAAAGACCACTTTTACTCCATAGTGATCTGATAGGAGGCATGGGATTATTTCAATCTTATATTTTTGAGGTCTGTCTTGTGACCAACTATATGATCTATTTTGGAGAAGGTATCATGAGGTGCTGAGAAAAAGGTATATCCTTTGCTTTGGGATAAAAAGTTCTATATATATATCTCTGTTAACTCCAATTGGTTCAAAGCTTCAATTAGTTTCATCGTCTCCCTGTTTAGTTTCTGTTTTCCTGATCAGTCCATTGGTGAAAGTAGAGTGTTGAAGTCACCCACAATTATTGTGTTAGGTGCAATGTGTACTTTGAGCTTTAGTAAAGTTTCTTTTATGAATGAGGGTGCCCTTGTATTTGGGGCATAGATGTTCAGGATTGAGAGTTCTTCTTGTTGGATTTTTCCTTTGACCAGCAAGTAGTGACCTTCCATGTCTCTTTTGATGACATTAGGGTGAAAGTCAATTTTATCTGAAATTAGAATGGCAACTTCGGCTTGTTTCCTGGGACCATTTGCTTGTAGAATTATCTTCCAGCCTTTTACTCTAAGTCTACTGTCCATTCTTTACTATATACTGGGCAAAGGAAATACTGGAAACAATGAATCATTCAATAATTTACTAAGCATTGTATTATTATATTCCACAAGCTGTGTACTTATGATCGTTAAGATGTAAAAAGCAACAAGTGGTTTTAGAAACCTCAGCAATAATAGTGTAACATCATTATAATAATAACTACCATTTATGAATAACCCATTATATTACAAGCACTGATGCAGGCATCTCATGTGTATTAATCACTGGATTCTTAGAACCACCTCATGGATTACGTTCAGACCTTAAGTGACTGGACTAAAGGCACCAGCTGGGAAGAAAAGCAACACAATTGCATCTGAGCCAAAGTCTTTGCATTGCTGTGGACGTGCTTTCCTTGGTTTGCTTTTGCTCTATGTTTTTGTCTATTACCTTTTCTTCTTTTGCCTTTTATTTTGGCTTTTGCTTTCCTCTCTATGCTTTACAATAACATTGAACTGAGACAGAGAGAAACACGCTTGCTTTTTGTGTGTTTCTTCGTCTCAATATTGGTTCATCACTCTGACTTAGTCAGAGGCAAAGCTGGAGTGCTGGGATTGCCTCATCTGAATAATTTAAATCTATAGATGCAATGTTTTTACCAATTAGAGTCAATGTTTCTAAATTTTTTAGTCTTGAGATCCTGGGATTAAAATCTGGTAAGTGGTTTAGAAAGTAATGTTGCAACCTTAGTCAGTATTATGTGGATTTTGTGTAGAAAAGTTATTACCATTGAATAATTCCAACACCAGCAGCCTGAGGCAGAAATATTAGGAACAGTTTCAAGGCTAGCTTTGGTAACCTGGTAAGAAAATGTCTCAAAACAAACACAGATAAAGGAAAAACTATAATACACCAATGTTTATATCATCTTGAAATAATGATAATTGAATTTTTAATTTCATATAGTTTAATTTTTATCAAATTTTTATAAAATACTTTGGGCACATGAGAGAAGGCAGTATGTTATTTCTGAAGTAGTCATTGAAGAGAATGACTTTGGTAACATTTTCCTTAGGAGTTTTTTTCTCCAGCAGTTTGGGTATGAAAGGTTACCCTCTAATCACAAAATACTCAATTTTCAATATTTGTGACTGAGCTATTAAAAAATACAACATTATGTAAGAAAATATCTATTTCTCCATTCTGTGCATATCTTCCTGGATCTCCATTTGATCGGCTGCAAAACTTCCTCACTCTATTCTCTGCCCCAGTTTTAGGGTAGCTGTTCTCTGGTTAAAGGTGTCCAAATGACCACCAGTCTGGACTTTTGCTTTGTGTCTTCCTGGCCTCGTAGTTGATTGATTCCTGGGCAATGTTGTCACTGAAAAGTTATGGATTTAGCCAAGTGGAGATGATGCATTGGTGCATGACATTAATTCTTCCAATTGCTCTTAACTTACTGGACTATGTAATTCACAGAAACCTAAAGCACTTGGAAAATTTTAAAACATCTCTTCAATAATGCATGATTATATTATTCTTCTAAAGGAAATAGGACAGTATAGTAACTTTGTGCTAATACTGTAGCTGTAAGTTCATGTACACTATTTTATTCAATCTCTTACTTCCATTAATTAAATCTTTTATTTCTGGTTTATAGATTAAATAAAGTAGCAAAGCAGAGGCAGGCATTTCAAGATTGCTTGAGTCCATGCCTGAATGTGCTGGTTACTTATGTAAGTCAATACCCCTTGTAAGTCTCAGTTTTCCCATGTGTTATGAAGATGGCATATTAATATCGCCCTCCATAGAGTATTCCTGAGGAGTCCATGAGATAATTGATATCCCCTTTTAACATGATTTATGGTATGCCATAAGAACTCAGTAAATATTGTCTGCTATCATTACTCACAATTGCTGAAGAGATGTACGATGGAGATGAGATTTTGAATTCAGGGTTTTTATATCTCAGAAGTCTGTGTACTCTTATCAGTGGTCTGAGTCCCCAGAGACCAGTCATTAGACCATATGACCCGAAAGCAATTACATCAGCATTTAGATGGATTTGTTGCTCCAAATATATTATACAGAAGCCTTCTCCTTCCTAGGTCAGCTTACTATTTATTTAGCAGTCAATGTTGTCATTTAAATAGGTAAGTCAGATCGGATACATTCCTATCTAACAACTCTCCCAGCTCAACATTGCTTCTATAATAACGTTCAGTCTCCCAGCCATGGTCTGTTTGCCCCTTCTATGATTCTGTTTCTTCCCTGTGCCTGAGAACTTCGACATTTCAGTCACTCAGCTGGAAGATTGTTAAAACTGATGGTCTATTCTCAGCATCATGGATTTCCTGCATGAGATTTTCTCCACTTAGGACAAACTTTTTTGTACTTATTTTTCACATTGATTTAAAATTTCCACTTAAGACTTTCATTTTCAAACATGATAACCCTCACTGTACCACCCTCTAAACCCATTTTCAATAACATTATACAACCTTCACACCACCCACCTCAGGTCTCATTATGTGTTCATTTGTGCTTATTTGTAGAATCACTGCCCATCATCCTATTAACCAGCTGTGTGGAGACAATATGTATTACATAACCCAAGGTGGGCTATAGATTTTCATCCTTTATGGATAACCTTTCATCAGACATTTACCATGCCAGCAATTTTGAACATGCTTGACGTGTCAGCTGACTATATAATTACCTAGAAAATTTAATAGGAAAATGCCATGAATTTCTTTGTACTTATCATCTAACCATTTATTTTAATTATTTATGTCACATTTGTAATTATAAAATAAGCCAGATATAGATTAAGTGTTCTCTTCATTATAGATACAGGATTTAATATTCATGTGCTTGTTCTTATATTATCATACAAAGGTATACATCTATAGCATTTATTATCAGTGTACATGATTTTATATACTACAGGTGTATCTATTTGTAGTCTTTATCATTATGCATATATTTATATAATTATACCTGTATACATTTTAAACAATATGTATCAGTGTTTAACATATTATTAAAAATTACTGAAGATTTAACATAATGATTATAGAAGATTGAATGTTTCTGTTTTACCACAATATTTGTTTTGGAATGTCTGGCTATATTGGTTTAACTGTTATGATTAATTTTCACAGTTGTATAAAATAAGATTTGTAAACAGAGTGATTTTGTTTATTATGATCTTATTCATGCTTTATCCTGGGCTTGCCATCTTTACTGAATTTGTTTTGCATGTCTCCTTATGAACTTTTGCTAATTTTAGTTACAAAATATACTCCAACTAGAATTGCAAGGTATGCCAGTTAGTTTTATGTGAGCTTACACAAGCTAGAGTCATCAGAATAGAGAAACCTTATATTGAGAAAATGCCTTCCCCAAATTGGGATGTAGGCAAGTGTAGTGGCTATTTCTGGTTGTCAACTTGACTACATCTGGAATGAACTACAATCCAGAATTGGAAGGTTCACCTGTGATACTGTTCTTGAGGCTTGAAGATACAAATTTCTGACCTAGATCTTGGCATGGAGATCTTGAAGCATGCCAGGAAACTAAGGCAAGGAGATATCTGAGTTCAAGGTCATCTGGTACAGAGCAAGTCCCAGATCCAGGTGTGGTGGTACACACCTTTAATCTGGGCCATACCTTCTGCTGGAGACCTACTTAAGGACATTAGAAGAAGGAAGATTTTTTTCCTCACTTGTGTAGCTTGTGGGACTGAACAACTGCTAGATCCTTGGACTTCCATTCACAGCTGCTGTTGACCATTGTTTGGGAATTGGACTACAGACTGTAAGTCATTAACAAATTCCCTTACTATAAAGAGAATACCCATAAGTTCTGTAACTCTAGACTAATACAGCAAACCTGTATGGCAAAGGACATTTTCTCAACTAGTAATTGATGGGAAAGGACCCAGCTTATTGTGGCTTGAGCCATCCCTAGTCTGGTCATCCTAAGAATTATAAGAAAACAGTCTGAGCAAGCCATGTAAGCAAACCAGGAAACAGCATTCTTCCATGACCTCTGTATCAGTTCTTGCCTCCAGGTTCCTGCCCTGATTGAATTCCTGTTCTACTTTTCTTCAGTAATAAAGAGTGATATCAAAGGGTAAGCCAAATGATCCCAAGTTACTTTTGGCATTTCATCACAGCAATAGTAACTCTAAGAAACAAAATAAATTAAGACAGCCCCCCCCCAATAAACAAAAGATCTTTAAATATACTAGATTTTAACACACACTGCAAAATTTATCAACTTATTTTCTGATTTTTTTTCTCATATCATTTCCAATACTTGATACCCTTCAAATTTTAAAGTTTTTAAAATAAATATTTCAAGTCTATTTAATGTTTGCTGGTGATATTTAATTGACTTAAAATATCCATATCCTCAAATTATGGTAAACAATTGTTAAACAGAATTTTGGTTTGGTGTTACTGGGGAAAGGTTCACATTAGTGCCCAAATTCAGATTTAGGGCTGCCAGGAAGAATATATCACCAACAATTGAGACATTTAAATTAGATTTATTATAAGGTTAGAACATCAGTCTTCCCTCTTCTCAATGTAACTGTTAAGCGAGGGATAAAATGAGCTTTTTTTTTAGTTATAATTTTACAAAATAAATTCTTCCTATGAAGGTTTATTAAACTTTCTTTTCTTATTCTAGCTTTCTTGTGACTCCGTCAAAGGAGTTCAGGGAGGTGGGAAGTTGGCGGGTGAGGTGTGGAGGCTTCGGGATGCAGTCAGGCATGCCTAAGAAGCTAGAGGCAAGGGAGAAACTGTGAGGCTATGGGGAGATGGTAAGTGTGGATACCACCTGGCCAAGGAGGACTGTGCTTGTTTCCAGCACTGGCTGGAGATGCGTTACAGACAAGGGGATTAAATATCAGTGTGGGAGAAGAGCTAACCAAAAGAAATAAGAGAAGACAAAGAAGGAGAATTTGGGGTGTGGTATTAGGTTAGATTTTGAGGTAGATAGTTTATGCAGCAGAATCAGGCTAGCTAGGGCATGTTCTCATGACAATTAAATGAAGGAAGAGTGAGAGGATTTCTAAAGTGTATTTATTTTCAAATCTCTGCTGTATCAGTTCTGCTTTACAAAAGACAAAAGAGAAACAAGAGCTTTGGAAACTCACACACACACACACACACATACAAGCACACACACACACACACACACACACACACACACACACACACAAAGTTACATTTCTAAATTCAAGAGTCGAAAAGAGAGAGGATGTTAATGTACTGGGTATAAAGCTTAGACACAGGGGCACTTTCATTAAGACCAATGATGTAATTAATTCATGATGTAGTTCTTCAGAAAGCAAATCTAGACTCACCAACACATCCCTGTTTCTTTCTTTGGTAGACTACGACATAAACAGCTGTTGAAATATTTATGTTCTCTCTATGTGTTGTGATAATGGAATTAGTTTTAGTTTACATAATTGCTATTATCTTTATGTGTTTAATTTTGTTTTTTGATTTATTGACTTTTGACAGTTTCTACTTAATTTTTGTCATAAAAATGAGAGAATGACATCAGTTGTCATTCTTTGCATCATTATTCACTATCTATAATTAATTTGTTTTATTGTTCATATTTTATTTACTTTAAGATTTATCTTAATATTTATCAGTATAATACCCATATGCCTTTTATTCACATCAATCTATTTATAACATCTAAAATTTAACTACAGATAATTCACAACCTTATAACATATATCATTATTTATTTCGAACTGAGAAATGTGTTCAACTCAAAAAAGAAAATCATAACTCACAATGACAAACCAGTGTCATTTAAGATCCATCGTAGGGAAATATTTTCAACAACCTATTTTAACAACCTCTCTTGTCAAGGCTTTAAAGTTTTCATTACCTCTTCTGAGTCCTACCTAAATACATATCCCAAGTAACCACCATTTTGGGATCTTTGCCTCATTTTGGTATGGTATCTTCATGAGTAATTTCTATTCATAAAGTAACTGTGGTCTAAAGTGGAAACTTCTGGTTTCTTTGGAATTAAGTTATGTCAAATGTTGTTTTGCTGTGGCACACAGGTAAGAGGATGTCTTTCTAAATTAGACACATGAAAAAATGTTTTCCTGAAGCAGACAAAGGTGAAAAGATGTTTTACTACAGCAAACACATGATGTTCAGAAGGAATATGAATAAGGCCCTACAGACAGGCTGGATTTGAGAATTGACTTACTTTACTTTGCCTCACTATTCTTTGCTAATGACACACATGTATTGGTTCAACTTATATTGCATTGCTGAGCTCCGTTTGTGGTGATGCTATGGAGAGAAACTCGCCAAAGAACTTCTTGTGAGGTTACTGTGGATTCTTGCCACTTTGGCTACAGCCTCCAGTTGGTTGGTAAGCCTGGGCATATCTTCTGGATTGAATTCCCTTGCTGGTTCATGTATAGTGTTTGATGAGAGGACTGAACTGCAGCTTCTGATTCATACTTTGTGTTTGCTACTGAACTGAACTGCTGATACCCCAATAATGAAGACTGGACTTGCCAGCAAAGAAATATTTCTAAGCTATTTCTAAAACTATTTCCCCTGTGTCCTAATAGCTTTCCTTTTATATTACTTCTGGTGGGTGGTGGGCTACAGGGCCTGCCTCAGTAGTATAGAGAGAACTAATTTCAAATGAATAAATCAATGATTAGCTTTTTCATCAGATCTTTTCAAAGTGCCAATTGTAGAGCACTGAAGATATTGTGATCATATTAATATGTTCAATGGACCATAGCACAAGAGCAAAACTAGGTGACACAAATGATGGGAATTCTACTCCTTGGGCTGAGAAAATAACTGAGTGGGGTAAAACACTTGCCCTGCAAGCGTGAAGACCTGAGTTTAGATCCTCAGATTTCACGTAAAGGTAGATGTGGTAAATTCCATCTATCCCAGCATTTTTTTTTTGTCAAGATGAGAGGTGGAGACTTTAATCCTAGAATCTTAATAGGTACCTATCTTGGATTATGTTGCAGAGGTAAAGAGAGTCAACCACAGACAAGGTAGAAGATAAGAACTAATCCCGCTTTCTCCACATCCTCACCAACACCTGCTGTCTCCTGAGGTTTTAATCTTAGCCTTTCTGACTGGTGTGAGGTGAAATCTCAGGGTTGTTTTGAATTGCATTTCACTAATGACTAATGATGCTGAACATTTGAAGTTCTTCAGGTGAAAATTCTTTGTTTAGCTCTGTACCCCCTTTTTAAATAGGATTATTTGGCTCTCTGCAGTCTGATTCCTGGAGTTCTTTGTATATATTGGATAATATCCCTCTGTTGGATGTAGGGTTGGCGAAGATCTTTTCCCAATTTGTTGGTTGCTGTTTTGTCCACTTGACAGTGTCCTTTGCCTTACAGAAACTTTGTAATTTTAGGAGGTCCCATTTGTCAATTCTTTATCTTAGAGCATAAGCTATTGGTGTTCTGTTCAGGAACTTTCCCCCTGTACTCATGTCCTCAAGGGTCTTCCCCAGTTTCTTTTCTGTTAGTTTCAGTGTGCCTGGTTTTATGTGGAGGTTCTTGATCCACTTGGAGTTGAGCTTAGTACAAGGAGATAAGAATGGATCAGTTTTCATTCTTCTGCATGCAGACCTCCAGTTGAGCCAGCACCATTTGTTGAAAAGGCTATCCTTTTTCCACTGGGTGTTTTCAACTCCTGTGTCAAAGATCAAGTGACCATAAGTGTGTGGGTTCATTTCTGGGTCTTCATTCCTATTCCATTGATCTACCTGTCTGTCCTTGTACCAATACCATGCAGTTTTTAACACTATTGCTCTGTAGTACTGCTTGAGGTCCAGGATACACTCCTCCACTGCTGGTGGGAATGCAAGTTGCTACAACCACTCTGGAAATCAGTCTGGTGGTTCCTCAGAAAACTGGGCATGATACTTCAGGACCCTGCTACACTCCTGGACATATACCCAGAGGATTCCCCGGCATGCAATAAGGACACATGCTCCACTATGTTCATAACAGCCTTATTTGTAATAGCCAGAAGCTGGAAAGAACCCAGATGTTCCCCAATGGAGGAACAGATACAGAAAATGTGGTATATTTACACAATGGAATACTACTCAGCAATTAAAAACAACGAATTCATGAAATTCTTAGGCAAATGGTTGGATCTGGAAAATATCATCCTAAGTAAGAGAACCCAATCACAAAAGAACAGACGTGGAATCCAGTTACTGATAAAGGGGTATTAGCCCAGAAGCTCTGAATACCCAAGACACAATTCACATATCAACGAGTCCCAAGAAGGAAGGAGAGGTCCCTAGTCCTGGAAAGGCTTGATACAGCATTGTAAGGGAGTACCAGGACAGAGTAGAAGGAGGTTGATTGGAGAACAGGCAAAGGGAAGAGGGCTTATGGGACTTATGGAGAGAGGGGAACCAGAAAAGGGAAAATCATTTGGAATGTAAACAAAGGATATAGAAAATAATAATAATAATAGTAATAGTAATAATAATAATAATAATAAAAGAACTATTCCCGCAAGTTGTCCTCTGACTTCCACATGTCTGCCATTGTATGCGCTAGTGCACACACACACACACACACACACACACACACACACACACGAGAACACTCAGGAGAGTAGGCAAAGGGAGAGAAAGCAGGAGAGCGAGAGAGACAGCACGAGAGAGAAACAGACAGACAGAGACAGAGAGTGGTATCTCAGTTCCCATTCTGGAGGCTACAGAGATTCATTATCTGAAGGGTCACTGCTTTGGTCCTTGTTTCATTCATCATTTGTCTCTGCTAATTAAGAATATTCCTCCATACTTATAAATAGCCCTTCCATGCTACATTGTCACATAAGTGAGGTGTCACAGATATTCTGTGCCTCTTCTTGTAATGATGGAAATCTTTTACCCACTGTTTCATTGCCTCTTAAATTCTCCATCTGCAGATATTATCACATTGTGCATTATGACGTTAACGGTGAATTTTGGAAAATACCATTTAGTCTAGAGGTGTCTCAGCTCTTGACTTGGTGATATGGTATTGTCATCCACAAATGTGTTGGGTTACATTGGTAGCTATTCTGTAATACAGGTGTCTGTCCCCCAAACCCCTGATACTTGAAGACATGAAATAAAGACTAGGAAATGATCAGGAATTTGTTTGCATAATCCCACACCACAAGACTGAGTATTCTCCTTTAGTGGACTCATGGTCTGGTGCTATTATGGAAGGATCTTGCCTAGAGTTATTTCCTTTTATTCCTCTCTCCTTTCCCAACCTTGGCCCTGTGTCATACCTGACATCAATTGGCTTCTTATAAAACCAGAATGTGTGGGTTTCTCTGGCTTCCCACAGCTGCTAGTTTAAGAAAGAAGAAGTCAATGTGAGAGTTCTCTAAATAAAAGCTAAATTTAAGTCTTTAATACATTAAGTTATGACTGATGCTAATGTGCACTGAATTTTTATTTGGGACCTTTTGCTTGCTGTCTATGTTTCTGGTTTATGTTAATCGATGAATTTATTTCATATTTTTAATTCTAATACACTTAGCAAGACTTTCCCACCTTTATGTGTCTCTCCAATCAAATATTCAAAAGCCTCCTGACTTTACAACACTGAGCTGCTAACTGCTCACCCTTTTCACCACCAGGAGGCTATGCAAGCTTTTGAAAAATCTTTCTGCTCCACCCTTCCTCCCTTATGACCAGGGAACAGATATAACATGAAGATTTTGCTTCCCTTATATCACTTTATTTCTTTTCGAAGATCACCACAAACTTTTTATTTTCTGTTGTTCATCTCTCTTACTCATATCTGTTTCTCAATTTTCTCAACTCCTAAATCCCTCTGACAGAACCAAATAAAAATTGGCATATATATGTTTTTCACTTTTGAAAGTTCATTTATTAGTGTGCAAGACGGCATGGGTTTATCACGGCATGGGTTTATCACTGCATATGTTTATCAGTTTGGGTGCACTCCATCCCTTAGTGACCTAAACTTTTTGGACCATCCAACCATGAACTATTGAATCAGGATTTCCCATCACTGCTACTGTGTCTCAGAATGCTGCTTTGGTCCCAGAAGGAGAGAGAGGGAAGTTAAGCTCTGCCCTCCAGTGTGTGAAGAGGAGTTTTCTGATGCGACTATTTGTTCCAGAAAAGTGGTTTTAGTTCCAAATAGCAAAAGCCATGTGACACCTATCCCCTTTAGGCAGGGCATGAACTCTCTGGCTTGTCTGGAATATGACTTTCCCCTGCCTCTGAACAAGGCAAAGGTCAGCGAATTTCATCTTCCCAGGTCAGTTTTAGCCATTTCTGTGGTCTGTCCCTTCCCCAAATAGCCTTGAGTTCGTGACCGCTCACCCAACCATCAATATTTAGGCAACTGTTTATAAGCTTCATGATTTGGAATGGATGTCCTAAAATACCTGTTCTGTTAAGAATAACAAGTTTGATTATTACTTTGCGAATCATAATAGGTAAGAAGAGTCCTTAGGACCTAAAAAAGTTTGTCTTCCTAGTAGATTAAAAAGGGAAGATGGTTTTTTTTTTTTTTTTTTTTTTTTGGCATTTTCCCTTACTATGGTAAAAAAAAAAAAAAAAAAAAAAAAAACGAGTGTAAAGCAATATCTCAGGAGACTTTTTAGCTTCCTTAACTCCAAGGTCGCACTGTTACTGGGCAAGCCATCTCTCCTTGGAGGGGGGTGTCGTACTTGCAGAGGGCTTATTGAACCACATACAGCTACAGCTCCTGGCAATAGCTTCCGCTGGCCATTGGATAATTATAAACAGCAGCAAGTTTCAGAACACAGAAAATAGAATTCTAAGAAGTTCACTGCAAAGGCTGCCAGCTGTCTAGGTGCCAGAGTGGGTACCATGTAACTGCAAAGTCCTGTGGGAAAGAAACCAGCTGCAGTCACTGTCCCTCTGAGGGTGACCAGATGCAGTCACTGTCTCTTTGAGGGTGACCAGCTGCAATCACTGTCTAGTTTATTTTACTTGGGACAGAAAAATTGTAGTGACAAGGTCTGAAAGGGTCTCTCAGGATCTGTCCATGTACCTATGCAGGCAGCCAAAGACGTTCTGGGGAAACGTTTCTTTCCTACCTCTTCCCAGGCTTCTGATAGTAATCTACCGTTCCTCACTAGAAATGAAGACTATTCTGTTCACCAGGTACCTCCTGACTCATAAATGCTCAAGGGACAGAGAACTAAGTTTGAAGTCATATTCTTGCTGTTTGTCAGGAAGTATAATCCGTGAGCAGGCTAATAGAGAAGATGCTTATGTTTATTCCAGGGTACACTCGTCAATTATGGAAAAGAGAGCAACAACAATTTCCTTCCATGTCCTCAGCTGCCCTTTTCTGGAAGCAAAGTGGTGTGGTGAATTATTCATTATTATAGTGCCTCAAATCTCCACAATGCCTTTCTGTTAAGGGCTTTTACAGTTTCTGAAAAATATTACCACACTGTATACTTAAATTTTGTAGGATATGGAGGACATGGGAGTCTCATTTAATAGGAAAATAGATGTATGAATCCAGGAAGACATATCAATCACACTAATAGAATACACAGAATCTGGCCACTGCTCCTTTTCTTGCAACTGTCTGGGTGCTGAAGACTACCAGTCTCCCCCTCGTCTTATTGTGGTTGTTTGTAGAAAGCAAACAAAAACAATCAAAAAACCCCACAAGAGTTAAAAAAGATGTCACAAAACCCTTTGGAACTGCCATATTTTAAAAGACATTCATTATCCATTTATTTGACAACTTTTAGGAAGACTCATTCTAGCCATGGATAGAAATATTAGGAATAAATATTAGAAATAGTATTAGAAATAAATCTTGAATATAACAAAGCACTCAAAATTAATTAGAGTTGTTATTTTTAAAAGCTACTTATGTTTTATTTAAATTCTTACAGGCAGCTGAGGCATCTCTTCTCTGGGGTGAGACAGATCTAGTTTCGGAATCTTGGGCCAGGTCTATTTGTTGTTCTGGAGGAGTGGCAGCTAAGATTATTGCCTTGGTGAATGACCAGAGTATGTGGATTCAAAAGAATGTGAGAGCACTGTGACCCGTCTTAAACGGGAAGCCCTTACATTCCCATCTTCATTCTATTGTTAAAAGATAAACATTAGTCTAGGATGATCTCTCTGAGGAAGGGAAATCAACTCTGCTTCCTGTGGAGGGACTTCTTTGAAGTCATGTGGAGAAGGATATGTACCAAGGATGCTAATAGTAAAAGGCATGAGGTTTTCTGTGACACAAGTTACACTTTATTGAGTCTGAAAAACATGGGAAGAGACTCTCCTAGAAACCATGGAAGATGAGAAAGATTCATTATTGAGCAATGAAATTATAGATATTAGGAATTCACATAGTTCAGCCTTAGAGAAGTAAATGCAGACTCAAGGGAGCATGTCTTGAACAAAGACTGTCATTTAGGTGATTGGAATATTATTATAAGTGAGTTATTAAAACTATCTCCAACTTTTACAAGTCATTTTAAAAGTAACCAAAAGCTTTATCCTATATGAAGAAATCTTCTCCGATGAGCTAAGCAAGGAGTGGGGATGAATGAACACAGGAAGGAAAGAAGAGGAAGAAGAAGAAGAAGAAGAAGAAGAAGAAGAAGAAGAAGAAGAAGAAGAAGAGGAGGAGGAGGAGGAGGAGGAGGAGGAGGAGGAGGAGGAGGAGGAGGAGGAGGAGGAGGAAGAAAGAGGAAGAGGATGAGGAAGAGGAAGAAGACGAAGACGAAGAGGAAGAAGACGAAGAAGAAGAAGAAGAAGAAGAAGAAGAAGAAGAAGAAGAAGAAGAAGAAGAAGAAGAAGAAGAAGAAGAAGAAGAAGAAGAAGAAGAAGAAGAAGAAGAAGAAGAAGAAGAAAGATCACTCTGGTCTACAACCAAGCAAACTATATCAAGAAGAAGCATCATGGGAGCATGGAGAAGTCAACCTGTCAGAATAATTCTTCCTAATCAGTCTAACTTGTCTCCTAGGTATACAGAATTTTCACAATTCATTTAAAATATTTTTTCTGTTTTCCATTATTTGGAATGTATGTTGAATAGAAGGAATAAAACGACAACAGCTACAGTCTTAGTGGTAGGAAACACGTGTGTCATGATGCCTGTGTTGAGGTCAGATGATGTACACATGGAACATCTGATGGAGTTTTATTGTTTCTCTCCTTCTAACATATGGCTCACAGAGGAACAAACTCAGGTGGCCAGCCTTGGCATCAGGTACGTTTGCTTATTGAACCATTTAGCCTGACAGAGAAATCCAGAGTCTTGGAGAGCTATGATGTCAATTCTGAATGAACATGCTATTTATGTATATGGAAACATTTTGAGCTTCATGAATTTTTTTTTATTATTGAGACCAGGTCTTGCTCCATAGCTCTGGCTGTCCTGGAACTCATTGTATAGACCACACTGGTCTTGACCTCAAAGATATCCACCTGCCTCTGCCTCTCAAATGCTAGGATCAAAGGTGTGTACTTTGTTGTGGGGTTTCACATGTATACTTTTCAACTTCTGAGAGCTGAGTCACTTTGCAGCTCTGCTGTGGCTGATTCAATTTGAAATAGGATTGGATGTCAAGGCAAGCTTTGACAAAGGAACATGCTCCCCTGAAACATCTCTTTTGATCTTCCTGCCTAGACTCAATTACTGGAGACAGACATCACAAATAAATAGGACAAAAACAAAAGAATTTGCTAGGTAGAAATATAGGCACATTGCTACCTGCTGGCACTGGGGAGCCTCTTTGCAATACTCTACTGATTCCCATGCTTGTAATTATTTGAGAAAAATACCTATTTGCAAAATGTAGTTCATCCTCCCTGACTACATATCTGCTAAAGATATCACATGGATTTCCTTATTATAAGAGTGGTAAGGGTTCCTAGGGGTAACAGTCAACTGCGACTTCCCTATATTACTTCGAGTGCATTGGCAGTTAGAAAGACAAAAGTTAGGTGCTCCAGATCAGGCAGTTACAGGTCTCAGGAGTTCAGTGCCATGATGCTATGATTAGATCAGAGATTTAATGAAAAGGATCTGCAGAATAGCCTTGCTGTGGTTCAAAAGCCCTAAATTCCAAAATTTAGTAATCATGTAAGCATGACAAGCACTGATAATTTCATAGGCCAGAATTTTTTGGCTTCTAATTATATTGATATTGCCTGTGCTTGTCTTTAAAATCCCAAGCCTGGAAGAGCATAGTGGGGATAGGTGGGCCAAGACGAAATGCTGGCATTTGGAGCCTTACTTCTCCATGCTAATAACTGCAGGTAGTAGTAGGTTAGAAGTAGCTAATGTACCTTCTTCCATTTCCCACTGGCAAACTTCTCGTAGGAGGAACCTCTTTCTTAGGAGACCTTCTCTGAAGCCACAGTTGGCCTGCCATTACCAAGAGTACAATAGCCGCAAGAACTATCAGGAGAAGGAGGGCTTGAGAAGTTATTTTTCTGGCTGTAATGTAGGGGTTTCTATTCAGTTTCTGGGAACCATTTATGGTGCTTTGCATGGAGACATACAAAGAAACGTCTACCTATTAATGTTTACTGGTGTTTCTATTTAAGAATACATTAAAAATCTAGTGCTATGAAGGATGACCTACATCCCAAACTAAAGAGGTGCATGCATGAATGCCCACATGCGTACACACACAGACACACACAGACACACACACACACACACACACACACACACACACACACACGCCCATCATCCATTTGAGTTATGATTCTCTGAGCAGATATTAATTTCCTTTTCACAAAATGGAGGCTACTATTTCCCTTTGGGGGTAGAATGGACAAGAGGCACACATCTCTAGCTTCTGAAGTGCCTCACTCAAATTCCTTTTGCAAATAGACGTGGTTTTCCTACTGACATGAGTTAAAAAGCCTTTCAATTGAAATCGTTGAAGTGACAAGATAAACGGGTACATTCATCTTAAAGCTCGGGAAACACACAGGGGAATGAGTGTCTGTGAGAATCAGAGAGCAGCCATGAAAATCCTTAGATTGAGCTAAATATGCAAATGAGGTGAGTTGACTCAATTTTAATTTACTTACAAGAGAAGCTAAATAGCATAATGGTCAGAGCCAGACACTCATTGTTTCTTTCTTCTTTTAATTACCAGGCTTTCTCCTCTTTCCTGTCTCTCTGCACACAATTGATCACTTACTATCTAGCACTTTCTTTCTTTGTATACTAACTCTTTTTTTTTTTAAAAAAAAAAGCTTACAATGTAAAGTTTTATCAGTTTTGGCATGGATTATTGTGTTCTTACATTAAGAAAATTAGTAAAATTCCAGCAAAAGAAAGGGCAGTTCTAAATTATTTGATTATATTAATTATATATTATAATCTACATCTAATATCTCTATCTATCTATCTATCTATCTATCATCTCTATCACACTATGTTATAGGGTTCTTGATGAAACCTTATTTTCCTTGGCAAATCAAGCTGTTGAGTGATAGCTAATCAGAGAATTTAGCTTGAGGAAGGTTTTTTAAAGGTAGAATGCTTGTCTAGCCCCTGTATAGGCTCTGAGTTTAATAAAGGGAGCAGGGGCAGAAAGATTGGCTGAAAGAAGAATAAGAGAAAAGGGGTTTGGAATATGCAAATTATTAGAAAATATTTGGAAGAATATTGAGAAGCGCAAGCTACTTGAAGCCTTCCTGTCTCTGGGAGCTCCCAAATAGTATTTCCAGATTTAGCAAGTTAAAAAAAAAGTAGGATGCCCAGTTAAATTTGAATTTCAGATGAAGAAGGAACTGAACAGAATACAATTATACTGATGACTATTTGCTATTATTTTCAATTCAAATTTAACCCAGTGTCCTGCATTGTATTTGAGAACTCTATGTCCCAGGACACTTACTGTTTCTTTGTAAGCACTGAGGGTCTCTGGAAGCCTTTGGTCTTTTTTCCATTACCATGCTCTGTCTTACAGAGCTGGAAGGCAGCCCATTAGCAATGCTGGTTTGCTCCAACTTAGGTCCCATTCTGGACAACATTTCAAGAATCCCCCTTTCAAATGCCATGTTAAACCCTGCATGCCTTTGCCACTTTACACAGGACATATATGAAGAGGTTTTTCTGACCTGATTCCTAGATAGTTTCACATTTAGGCATGTAAAATGATCCTTTCTTGACACATTTAGCCTGAGCATTAAACTCAGATTCCTTCATTGTGTTCTGTTACTCAGCGAAGTTTTTACCACAAGTGTAAAGCTTTGGGAACCCTCTCTTCATTAAAAAGCTCTTGTTTTCTAGTCAGACTCTTAGGCAAATGTGAACCAATTTTTTTCACTGACTTACATAATTTACTCATTCTAAGAAAATACTAGAAATAGCACTGTTGCATAACTTTTTGGGGGCAGGAGAAATACAAAGAAAAAATCTATTCAGATAGAGAAACAGCAGAGCAAAGAAACAAGTGCATCCACATACGTAAAGGATGAACTAATGTGTTCACTGGGGCCACTCATAAGAATGTGAATGAGAAGTCCTTACAAGACGATGGGTGACAGGTCACTTATAAAAGCAAGGGTACCAATACCATGCAGTTTTTAACACTATTGCTCTGTAGTATTGCTTGAGGTCAGGGATACTGATTCCCCCAGATTTTCTTTTGTTGCTGAGAATAGTTTTAGCTATCCTGGGTTTTTTGTTGTTCCAGATGAATTTGATAAGTGCTCTTTCTAACTCTGTGAAGAATTGAGTTGGGATTTTGATGGGTATTGCACTGAATCTGTATATTGCTTTTGGCAAAATGGCCATTTTAACTATATTGATTCTACAGATCCATGAGCATGGGAGGTTTTCCCATTTTTTGAGGTCTTCTTCCATTTCCTTCTTCAGAGTCTTGAAGTTCTTGTCATAAAGATCTTTCACATGTTTGGTAAGAGTCACCCCAAGATACTTTATACTGTTTGTGGCTATTGTGAAGGGGGTCATTTCCCTAATTTCTTTCTCAGCCTGCTTATCCTTTGAGTATAGGAAGGCCACTGATTTGCTTGAGCTGATTTTATTACCTGCCACTTTGCTGAAGTTGTTTATCAGCTGTAGGAGTGCATGGTATTGGTACAGTGACAGGCAGGAGGATCAATGGAACAGGATTGAAGATCCAGAAATGAACCCACACACCTACGGCCACTTGATCCTCGACAAAGAGGCTGAAAACATCCAATGGAAAAAAGATAGCCTTTTCAACAAATGGTGCTGGTTCAACTGGAGGTCAGCATGCAGAAGAATGCGAATTGATCCATCCTTGTCTCCTTGTACTAAGCTCAAATCCAAATGGATCAAGGACCTCCACATAAAGCCAGACACTCTGAAGCTAATAGAAAAAAAACTGGGGAAGACCCTTGAGGACATCGGTACAGGGAGAAATTTTCTGAACAGAACACCAATAGCGTATGCTCTAAGAGCAAGAATTGACAAATGGGACCTCATAAGGTTACAGAGTTTCTGTAAGGCAAAGGACACCATCAAGAGGACAGATCGGCAACCAACAAATTGGGAAAAGATCTTCACCAATCCTACATCAGATAGAGGGCTAATATCCAATATATATAAAGAACTCAAGAAGTTAGACTCCAGAAAACCGAACAACCCTATTAAAAATGGGGTACAGAGTTAAACAAAGAATTCTCACCTGAAGAACTTCGGATGGCGGAGAAGCATCTTAAAAAATGCTCAACTTCATTAGTCATTAGGGAAATGCAAATCAAAAAAACCCTAAGATTTCATCTTACACCAGTCAGAATGGCTAAGATTAAAATTTCAGGAGACAGCAGGTGTTGGAGAGGGTGTGGAGAAAGAGGAACACTCCTCCACTGCTGGTGGGGTTGCAAATTGGTACAACCACTCTGGAAATCAGTCTGGCGGTTCCTCCGAAAACTGGGCACCTCACTCCCAGAAGATCCTGCTATACCACTCCTGGGCATATATCCAGAGGATTCCCCACCATGTAATAAGGATACATGCTCTACTATGTTCATAGCAGCCCTATTTATAATTGCCAGATGCTGGAAAGAACCCAGGTATCCCTCAACAGAAGAGTGGATGCAAAAAATGTGGTATATCTACACAATGGAGTACTATTCAGCCATTAGAAACAATGAATTCATGAAATTCTTATGCAAATGGATGGAGCTAGAGAACATCATACTAAGTGAGGTAACCCAGACTCAAAAGGTGAATCATGGTATGCACTCACCAATAAGTGGTTATTAACCTAGAAAACTGGAATACCCAAAACATAATCCACACATCAAATGAGATACAAGAAGAAAGGAGGAGTGGCCCCTGGTTCTGGAAAGACTCAGTGAAACAGTATTCCGCAAAACCAGAACGGGGAAGTGGGAAGGGGTGGGTGGGAGGACAGGGGAAGAGAAGGGGGCTTACGGGACTTTTGGGGAGTGGGGGGGCTAGAAAAGGGGAAATCATTTGAAATGTAAATAAATTATATCGAATAAAAAAATTAAAAAAAAGACAAAAGAATGAAAAAAAAAGCAAGGGTAGAGGCTGATTCAGGGATCATGGTGAGGAGTTGCTTACAGGGACATGGTGAAGAGTTACTTAAAGGAGTGATGGGCTAATTTCTGGAGCACTGTTAAAAGGTTACTTATAGAAACAGGGATGAGGAATTTCTTACAGGAACATAAGAGATGTATTATTCTAGGAGCATAGGTGACTCAAAAGAAACTATATCAGCCAAATGTCCCATGTCATCATGGTGATGATTCACACAAGCTGTGTCCCTCTCCCACTCAGTAAACCTCTACCCTCAATACTCTGTAGCCCTCTGTAAAGAGTGTATGAACTCAGTTGACAGGGCCATGATAGTCTGATGACAGCCATCTCCCTGTGTAGGAGAGAAATTCAACAACCACATCTTCCTCCTATAGAGCTAGTTATTGCTATATTGTGTTTATTTCATCACCATGGCTGCAGAACCAAGAAATTTCTGTGCACAATTACTGTTGCCTTCTCATGATCAGTGGTCATGCCAAGAAGCCTGAAGAAAAACACCATAACAGCCCCAGACTCTCACAGAAGGGTATTCAATTTGAGTATCACATTGAATAAAATAAAATTGACCACCCTCATAATTAGTTGGATGAAACCAGCAGAATACTCATAGAGCAAGTATATTTTTCACTCATAGTAGTTTATGACCTCCTATACCCACAGTTGACTAAAATCAGAAACAGTGAAAAATAATAATATCTAAAATATGTTAGCTCATGGGTGAAGGGTGAGTTTTTGTTGCATATAAAGTCTGACTCAAATGTATTATGTGCGCTGCTCAGTTTTCTTACTGACTTGGATCCAGACAGTATTTACCTGAAAGCTAATTATGGGACCATCAGAATGATATGAAAAAAGCAAGGAGACGTGTGTGTATGTATGACCCAGATGATTAACTGTGCATTGGATCATGTATGGGTTGGTAATATGTTGTTATAGATGGCTAGAGAGAAATTTAATTTTTGAAGAGGGTGTTTGTGAATGTGTGACATTCTATCAATATTAGTGATTCTGTAGAACTTACCTTTTGAGTTGAGTATACCAATATGTGCTGATGAGTGACAGGATGCAGTGAGACGCTGGGACGCAACACCATGGGCAGCTTGAATAACTCAAGCTGTCATTCTGTGTCTGTATATTTACACAGTAAATAATACCTATATCTTTTCTTGTATTCACAGTAATTTAGGATGTGTGCCTTAATAATCACTGTTACTGGTTGCTTATGCCAAGCCACAATGTTTTAATGATATAATAAGCCTTCTAGTATTAACATACATCAGGCATGCAGACACAAACTGTTCATGTAGAAATGGTCATAGTATGTACATGTAAACATGAGGCTTGGCTTCCCATGATCTCTTTTTTGAGTGTGGTTGTGGTTTTCTGTGATTTCTTATTCTCTAAAAATAGAAACTACTTTCATGGTGGATGGTAGTTACACTTATCTGTGGGAATAAGGAGAGATTTATAATGTAGTTAGGAAGTAAGCTAGTCTCAAAAAGAGGAAGTAGTAGATTTTTTTCTAACATCTATGACCTCACTAGTTCTGGGAAGAGGGGTAGGGGTGTAATACCAGTCATTGGTTTCCCTCCTGTAGGGCTTAAATCCAATTTTACAGTTGCTGGTTACCATCAACATATGCATTCCACTAATGTACCTTTTTCAGGTATCTCTCCATGATGTTCATTGTTGATTGCTTCACTCTATTGGCAGCTTTTACAGAACTTTCTGATACTATAGGATCTAGATTTCAGGAAGGAAAATTTCAAGTTAAATACAGCTTGAATAATTCCAATCCGTTATCCTAAGTGTATGCTATCTTCTGAAAGGTGACCAAAGGCAAAATCAAAAGCGAGTGTGTGTGTGTGTGTATGTATGTATGTATGTATGTTTTTATATATATTTATATGTGTATATATACTTATACATATATGCATGTGCATATGTATATAAGTATTTGAATATATATTTGATATATATATATATATGACTGAACATATTAATCATACTTAAAGTCAAGTCAAATCCATCTCAACATATAAATAAAAAAGAACACAATAAGACAATGAGGGTAGAACAAAGGACCCTTCTGGAAGTCTCCCAATTATGGAAAAGGATCAAATTATAGCTTAAAAGACATGCACTGACAAGACAATGACTATGAAAAGATGAAATAGAAATTCACATCAGGTAAACTTGAAAACAAAGAGAAGATCTTGATCTTTATAAAGCGTAGAGTGTTCAGTTGTCACTGGCAGCCGAGGACGTGCGTGCGCCACAGCACGGATTCTCAAATGCCACCTGACTGTTCAGAGCCTGCAGAGAAAGAGTGCAAGGTGAATCAAGTGTCATTATACTCTGATAAGTGGATTGATTTGTGATATGGATGAGATGATTTGTGCCCTAAATATTGTATAAGTAAGATGTATAAGTCAAAAACACATGGGTGAATGAATTATTGTCCTGTGAGGAAAATAAAAACAAAGAATGATAAAGCAAGTAGTATAATTAACTTAGTTTACCTACTAAATTAGCAATTTAACACACAAGTGATTAATACTTAAGTAGCTAATTAGATAATCATTAGGAAGTGTGAACTATATAAATTCTATTCTATTTTAAATCAATATTTGCATAAGGCCATATAAACATCCAAAATGTTCATATGAAAACAATTATTGTCTATGGTTCCTATTTCAAATTTGTTGTGAAGATAATCTCATCATTTATTTGGCATTAAAATACAGAAATCTCAGTAACCTAACCCAAAAGAAGAAACAAAAATTAAATTGTAATTAATAGTTACATTTGTTAATCATGAATTATATACCAGATGATTGCCAATGGACTTTAGATACATTGTGTTATATTATGTAATAATTTAAAATTTTACTCTCAGTGCCCCTGTGCATTCTCAATTTGATTTATCTTTCTCCGCAGTATTAACTCACTCCTTGATATTGCAGGACTCATGCATGTGTTTATTTGCCCATTTTCAAGTCTTCAGTGGAACTGAAGCTACCCAAGGGCGGGATCTGGTCTGGCATGTTTGCTACATATTCCAAGCCTGGGGAGTCATGGGGGACAAAGCAGAGTCTTCACACATATTTGTAAATTTTCTGAGTCAGATTCTGTTATCACCATTATTTTTCAAATAAGAAAACAAAAGTCTGGCAAATTCAGAAGCTGCTTGTCATCAGTTGGCACTGACCTATTACAAGATCAAATGATAATTCATTGTGTCTCTTCAATTTAGGAGACACTCACTGTGTTACACATATTTTTGGAACATGAGAGGAACAAAAGTGGTAAGTCAACCAAAAATTTTAATCAAACTTGATTCACTGGAACATTTAAAAAATAGGTCAAATATTTCCTTTTACTAATAAAGAATTAAGTGAAATGTAGTAAACACCTCCATACCACTCAGCTTCAGGAATCCAGACAGACCAAAAACTGTAGAAATCAGTAGCAAATGTGGAAGCAAAAATATAAACAGAAATCATAAGTTTCTATAAAAATTAAAATCTTAAATAGACAATAGTTTTAAAAATGGTACATATTTACCTTCCTCATTGACAAATTAATTGTCAATTTAGCATTGTTACATTGCCCAGAGGAAAATGAACACTAACTTTACTCTAACCACAACTCTAGGTTACCTATCATTTTTGAAGAAATGGCAATAAGATCAATTAATTCACAAAAATTTCCCAAATTTGTCTCATAGTTAAAGCCATACAGAGTCTAAATATTGTCATTATACTTTTAAAATAACAAGGAAAATGATAAATCACTTTGTTTTGGGCAGAGGATGTGATTTCAAGTTTGATACCTGGGAGACTCAGATGACATACAAAGTCCCCTGCCCCAGTTATTCTATATAAAAGTTACAAATTAATTATTCATATATTAATTATAAAATGCATGGAGAATCTAAATTTACTGAGATGTCAGGAAACAGGTACTCCCATGTATTTGATGGTTAGAGCACGAAAGGATGATATTTTGATTAGTTCCACAGAGTAGAAGCACTGAGACATTTGTACTGGTTAAAAAAAAAATCCCTTTTAAGTTTCTGTTGAAAGTAGATTAACATATTGATGGGTGCAACTTAAGAACACTCATTTGAACACTACTTAAAATGGAAAAAAAAAACAAATATGAGATGGGTAATTGTGGTGAAAAAACTCCCCATTGGACATTTCATTTCTTGAAATGGATCTAGTTCCTAAAGGCTTTGCTGTTGGTTGTAAAGGATAGTCATATAACAGATCTACAACTTAAGGATTATGTTTGACTATGACTGGGATTTATGCTTAGATATCTATCTGCCTTATCCACAGATTCTTTATTGTACATTTTACTTCTTTACATGGAAATCCAGTTTGTACTGCTAAAATTCCACATCGGTTCATGTCACAACTGTTTAGCATTATGGAGGCTTCTTGTCATAACACCTCCATACCATTCCCACCTTGACTGTTTCCTCCTTCCAGTACTGTGGTCTAGACACCCTGCCCTCTCTCTCTTCATCCTACAGATAGACAGATCTTCTCTGACCTTCTGTCCTTCCCATATATGTTTGCCTACAACACCTTGCCTCACCTCTTCAGACCAGAAGATTCAGTCTTAGTTGTCTATGGCATTCCAGCTACCCAGAGTCCTCTCTCACGCCATGTCTTTGTGATTTCTCCGCTACCTTAGAAGACTGAGAACAATGAAAGACAATGTACCACTTTCTTCTATCCGATAGAATCCTTGCTATCGGAGATCACCTGAGTTTCTGCCAATGTGGGTGTTTTGTCCATGCCCACAAGAGTGGTTCCTGTCAAGCTTACACACTTAGATTCTGATTGCATAAAATACTGCAAAATTTGTGAGAACAACATTTAACAACATAAAAGCAAGCTTGGATTCTGCATTTAAACTTATGTACAATTAAGTCAGAGTGAGTATATAACTAGAGGAAATTTAAATAAGTACCCTTGATCCGAACTCAATCATTTCTTACTTTGATATCTTACAGCAACCTTGTAAGTGGTTTCTGTTTCCATGCTTTGCATCCTATAGCCCTTTCATTTATAAATCTGTTGTAACTTTTTGTCAGCTCCTATAAGCCTCCTGGAGAAACTTCTGCCCCAAGAACAAAAATCAAAACTAGGTTGCCTGTTTTCAAATGTACACAACTATTCACGGTATTTTTCTATTAAAAACATAATTAAAGCAAAACTTATTGAACATTTATTTTCTTCCTAATTACTTCTATTCTACACATATGATTTCATTAAATCCTTTTCAATACTCTATGCGTTGTGTGCTATCACCAGGGTCCCAAGTTTTAAATTATTTGCCCTTTCAAATCCAGGGAGAATGGGTAAGACCGGGCTTGAATTTTAATAGTCTGATTTCAGATTTCAAGACTCTATCTGGTAGGTAGTGCTATTTTTTGGATGAGGAAGTTACTCATTTTCAGATCTTCTGGAAAAAAAATCACAGGTTTAGTTAAGAATTTGTAAGATACATACAGAAAACATTTCTGAGAACTTAGATATGAGGAAATGACATTTTTGATTAATTATAAGTAATCAAGATTAATGAAGTGATACAATTCCAAATGAAATATCTGAGAAATCATTAGAAGATAATGCTATACAAAAAGCATTGGGAGAATCAGAATAATAATTAGACTGCCAAAAAGACCCATTGTGAAATGTTCAAATTGGTATCAGTGGAATGGAAAAGCTTGGTTAATTTTAAATATCATTTCTCACAACATGCTCACCTGATATCATGATGGTCTGTCAAGGATTTTTTTTAAAACCTCTTTGTATGGAGCAATTAACTTCAACCTAATTTGATATAAGAATATAATATTGAATGCATTAATATTTATTTAAGTTATTTTGAGTCTAAATTCCAAGTAAAGAGAAGAAAGTTATGTTCTTTTTGAAAAAAGGGAATTGGTTATTTTTGCTTCCATTGCAGATTGTGCACAGTATCATTGGCAAGGCAGGGACAGGTGTAAACATTAGAACAGTCTATATGTTTTTATTAATTTAAAATATTAAACTTAAACTTAGTGAATATTTATATTTTTCTCTTTTTTTCTATTCTACACATAGGTTTTGATTAAAATCCTTTTACATATGATATAAACTGTGTGTATCACCAGGACCCCAAATTTTAAGCAATTTGTCCTTTCACTTCCAGGGGAATGGAGAAGAACAAGGCTTGAGTTTGTATCATCTGACGTCAGAATTCAAGATTCTATCAGGTAGGCTGTACCATAACAGTCACAGGACCATCTTGCCTCTGTTTGCTGTCTTCTGTGTTTTGTGGTCAGAGCTGACAGGCACCATGTGAGAAGAAAACCATTCCACTGCTTTGGGTGAGGGTGCATATTTAAGTGCCTTATGTGTAATAGGTGGTTCTTCATATCTTCTCATTCCCTGCCCAATCCCATACAAAATGGTGGATCTGCCTCTCACTCCATTACAGCTTGGCTCCCATAGCTAATGACAGGGATATCTCTGGCAGGTCTAGCAAGTTGCTATCATAAAGACACCTCTTAACACAGGTCAAAATTTACTCATGTTTGCAATGTTGGGTACAAAACTTCATAGGAAAATGTCGAGCTAAGGTCAGAAATTGTTCACTTAGTAGGGGCTACCTAATAGCCCTATCAATGTGAATCAACTAATGCAAGAATGGAGGCCAATGTGAATAGTAAAATTTAAAAAAAAAAATTCATGCTGGTTCTTCTCATGTTCTGCCCCTGGATCCCAAATGTTTGTGTCACTATACCTGACTCAACCTTTTGATTTAAACACATACAGTTATCTCATGATCTTTGCAAAAATCTTTGATACTGTCTACAAAGTGAAATCCTGAGCCCCCTCCTTTGCTCTGTACATTGTGTTCGGTGATCTGTATACCTTCATCTCTAAATACTGTCAGACTCCTCCTAGTAGGTCTGCTATACCAGGTCCAGAACCTAGACTCACCGTATGTACTAATGATAGGACCTTTATCTTGAAACATTCTTAGGGCCTGGATGTATGGAGGTTCAAAGCTAAATTTGCTGCTTCTGGGTGATATTCTAGGCCTTATGCACTCATGCTAAAGCTATTGCTTTCCATTACGGAAGCCTCATGGCTACTCCGTCCCTGTGTGCCATGTGAGTAAGGTTGGCTGTGGCTCTGGAGTCCAGTGGTTTGGGAATCAGTGTTTGCAATCAGAGATGGTCTCAAACTGATGAATGGCTGCAGAAACTTCTGGAATTGTCTTCAGCATCTCGCATCCCATTTGCCTTTTATGAAAAATTATTTATTTTGGGCACCTAAGAATGAATGTTCGTTTGGGGCTTACCATGGAGCAGGTACTGACAAATACACTCCTTCTGAAACAATCTCCATTTTATTAAAATTCATACTCAAACCCAGCTTACAAAGTCTCAGCCTGATGTCACTTACAACTGGGAACTATAATATTGCCTTTGGAAGTTAATGAAATACGTCACTTGTAGTTTATACTCAGAATGCTTCAAATGTTTCCTGAGGCTTTATTTTTACTTAATGATATTAGCGTTATTTTGGTTTCTTAAATGATGTTTTGACTGCCTTTATGTTTTTGCTATAATTATTGATGCATATTGGTATATATGGGTCCTTATAACTTTGAATCTCAGCCCTACCTTTTGATTCCAAGGCTTTCCTTTTATTTTCTGTGATCCTGATTTTTAGTAACTAAATATACCTGGTACTCAGCATTATTTACATCTATGCATTTGATGCCAAATATTCCACCATGACTTTAATAGTCTATTAGATGGCTTGTCCCACAGAGCAGGGTCCTGTTCTTCAGTAGGAGACTGACTAGAAATTTGAACGCCATGCACATTGTTCATTGTTTTATGGTCAAATTTGAAAACTTTCAAAGCTTAGCTCTGGTTTTTCTACTTTCTAATTAGCCCTTCTACCTGATGACCTCACATTCTGTGTCTATCAGTTCATTATAGCTAAGACAGAAAGCTAATTAGTTTAGGTGAAAAAAAAGTGGAAGAGAGTGTGGTAGAAATCACCCAAAGATGGGTAGTGACTTCACTCCAACACTGAAAGAGAGAGAACTTTGTGTTTCTGGGAACACAGACAACATCTGGGACAGTTAGACAGAGTTACCTTTTCTTACAATTATTTTTCCCCTCATATATCTATAGGATTAATCTGATGCACGAGCTTTTCAGAGTGGCCTTTTGTAGGAACAGGGATTTAATCACATTAATAGCTTAAGAGGACTTCTTAAGAAGGTGAGTCACTTAATCTTTCTGAACCTCAGTTTCCTCATTTATGAAATGCGAATAATATGAGGATAGAGCATAATGAAGATAATTATGCAGTGATCAAGGAGAGAATTATAGGCTTAGACACTGTGGGAAACAGAAATCAGAGTGGTAGCATCCCCTAGGCAGCTGCATTGTCCTCTCTTCATTAGAAACTGGAGACAGACAGAGACAGATGTGCAAAATGCTGTTCTCTGCTAAGAGACAAGAAGAATACAATTGAAAGGCAGACAATAGGCAGCAGTAAGACGCCCCAATTTCCTTCCGAATTTCTTGCAAATCAGAAACCTTTGCTCCACTCATCTACCACTTCACCTGAAGTCTTTGTTACCTCAGGCCTTCTCAATAGGATGACTGGAGAGCTTTCCACATTTCAAAGCCTTTATTATTTTTAAAATCTTCATAAAGAGTCACTTCTACCTCCCTGCTAAGTCTTAATTCTTCCTACATTTGATCCTATTTGATTTTATTGTTGAGGTCATTTCTCATTGATGAGAGCTGTACACTGCTACATATTACCCAAGGCTCTTAAGAACATGTACTCAGCTATTTGTGTGACTGGAGAAGAAAAGAACAAGGAGCACCCCATTTGCCTGGGATGTGGCTCTTAATACAAGACCTGAGAAAGAAGGGAAGTCTGGAAACTAGGAATTTATAGAGGACTACGCAGCATGTACCAATGGACAGTGACAGGTCATCGGAACTCAATGGAGGCAGATGTCAGTGGAGAGAGTGGCTGTGGTCATAGGTCTTGGGCTAATCTGGTGTGCAGGAGAAGCCTATGGGACCATGAACATGCAAGATCATGGAAAGACAGCAGATTAGTCATAGAGCTGGGTGGGTAGGTGAAGCTAGAATATGTGAACATACCCTGAGAAAGAACCAGACCCCAGGTCTGGTTGAAGCCAGGTCTTCAAAATAGATGCCGCTGACTTTTTTAATATTGACAGATTTGGATATTGTCAGGATTTCTGCCTAAAGTTAGGGGTGGGGGCGGTCTTCCTTTCTCTTGTTCTCTTCTTTCTTTTTATTTTGTTATTTTTCTTGTCAGCATTTAATTGCCACCTTTATTTTCTTTGAGACTCAAGACATCTGCTTTCCCGGTTGAGAGGTACAGCGCATGGTGAAGACAAAGAAATGAATACTACGTGTGCTCCCCCATGAGTCAGTATCTATCCCCCTCCTCCTCCTCCTTTTAATTATTCACCACAGTCCTGGTTCTTTATTCACGCATCCTCTCATCTCAGTGTTCATGTCACATTGTTATTCTTAAATCATACTCACTGGAGGGGAGAGAGGCTTGTCTAGGACTTAAAATATGGAGGTTACCAACTTATAATGCATGTATGTAAAGCAGAGCTCCACGGTGCTTCCTCGGGCTCTTCAGAACCACTCTGGAATGCTACGCCAGTACTGAGCACAAGGACATGAAAGTTTTCCATTAGTCTCACAGTCTTTCTTTCTCCCGCTACCCCTCCCACAGATGAAGACCTTTGAGCACAGACGTTCATAAATTAAAGTGTGTTGTTAATTATTCTTAGACACCAGAAGCAGTGCTTTCAAATAGAACATGCATTAGACTTCAAAAAGCATTCTATTCCCTGCTCTTTCACACCAACTCTTTGCTGAATTTCTAAAGAAGAAATAAAAGAGATTTCTTTAAAACAATAAACATACATATGTAGAAAGTGTTTTTTTTTCTTTTGTAATAATAAAAAGAAAAAAACGAAAATGTCTTAGTTTTGCTGATTTTTCTAGGGGGAGGGATATGTCACCGAAGGCTGGGAATGTATGAAAGCATTTCATCTGGAAATGAGGGAGAAGATAAAGTCATTGCTTACTCATACTATTCTCTGTCTCTCTCTCATCTTTGAGATGGTTTTGATCTTTTATCCCAACATTAGCTTTTATTTCACACTTAGCTATTATACAACATACTAAGTGTTGGTGATTGATAAATGTTCTCTGCTTTCAAAAAGTCTTCAAGTTAAAAAACAACCAGTAATTTAATTAAGAAAAAATATATAACAGTGAAGATGAAATACATATTAGAGCACTGGTATGCTTACCCCTGCACCAGACCCATGGGACAGCCTCTGCTAATCCAGAGTGTGCCAAAGACCATAGCTTTCATTATGATTTTAGCATGGTTGTCTAATCTTTGTGCCTTCTGTGCATACTTTATACCAGGGGTCAGTTGGGTGGCCCAATACATTTTTCAGCTCTATGGAGGGTATGCTTGCAAGGCCTCAGGAAACAGGCTGTAGAGCTGGGCTGTAACTCAGTGATAGAGCACTTCCCAGACATCAGTATGTGCCTAGGATTCAGTCTCTGGAACATGGGAAAGAAGAAGGCAAAGAGACAGAGGTAGACTATAACCAAAATTACCACCAAATAAATATAAGGAGAACAAGGATTCTTTCTGTTTACTGTATTCCTCCTGTAAACGAAGATGGAAGAGATACTGAAAAACAGTGAGGGAATTTTTATCCATTAGTTATCCATGCTCTGGTGTGTCAGGTGTTTAATGTACATGCTGCATAGATACAGGCACTTGGACCTGACAGGCTTGGTAAAGGAATAGAAAAACATATGGACAGATAAATACACAGAAAAGTTGGTATTGGGTGTCAAGGCTTTCAGCTGGGGAAAACATGGTGCTCTGGAAGCTCAGCATGTTTATTGTTTAGAATTGAACAGAGCAGCAGGTTTATTGCATACAACAAGGAGGTGGGGTATTGTAAATGAGATAAACAAGGAGAAAGGGCTTATGGTATTCATATACAGCTGGATCAAGGAAATAGGTTTAGCTGATTCTTGGTATTAATGTTCTCTGTCAGCAAGAAATTTTAGGGTCATAAATATCCAGACAGAAAAATATGGTACATATTTTCTGCACACATTATTAACATACATACTCAGACCAAGAGGGAAAGCTATGTGCCTTCCCATGGGTCAGAGTCCTTAGGGCCCTTGGCATACACACCCACTCACTTAGGACTAAGTTCACACCAGGGGCTTCCTTACTCCCTACAGTTTATCATTTACATTTTGGAGGTGATTTTCATCTTTGGCCAGGTAGTAAGAGAGCCTCAAATTGTGTCTTTTCTCATTCAATTTACGTAATAAATAGATATTTAATTCATTCACATTTTTGTCTGACCATTTCAGACCTGTAGTTCAGAATACCAGGGAATAACCCTGGAAACAATTGATTTAAATAATTTGCCCATGGAATTCCTATCTGTATTCAAATATGAGAATCATCAGTCTAAAAGAAGTAATTATGTAAATATTTCTTTTCTAGTTCAAGGTATAACCAGAGGTATGTATTATATGGAGAAATTAGAAAATTATACAATTTTACCTCATACAGCAATACATTTTCTTGGCTCCAAATATAAGCTTTATACCCTAACCCAAGAGGAGAGCCACTCTGGATATTGCCATCATGATAATTGGAATGTAAGAAGGCTGAGTTCAAAGGTGAGTGAAGATTTGGGTCTTATCTTTTACTTTGGGTTACCTGTATGGTATGTTTATAAGAATGTTTTATGTATGTATGTATGTATATATATATATATATATATATATGTGCGTGTGTGTGTGTGTGTGTGTGTGTGTGTGTGTATGTGCTTGTGTATGTTTTGTTTTGCTTTCTGTTCTTCCTTTCAATGCCACATAGGTTTTAACTGGCTATAATGATACTAGTACATTCTAGACAGCAAATTTATATTTCCAATTTGAAGCATGTGGTTGTAAAACCATCTTCAGTTTGTGGCAATTCATCTAAAGGAGGGGTTGATATTTTTGTGACGTTTGTATTTCAAAGGGTGAAACAGCAGAGATTAAAGAAGATAGCTTAGTAGATTGAGGAAGAAGCACTTTTCCAGCCAGCATGAGGACCAGAATGCAGATCCCAGCACCTATGTAATGCCTGTCATGTGTGTAGCCCTCTGTAATTGTGCCACTCAAGAAGCAGAGTCTGGGGATCTTTATGGCAAGCTGGCTAGCTCACATACATGTATACACACATAAAAATACACCACACATGTATACATGCAAATAAATAGAAAAGTAAGTCACTCAACAAATAAATTAAAGTAAATATCAGTTTTCCCCTATAATTTATGAGGTCATATTTCCAGGCTTCTGCCATTATATATCATTTTTTAAGGCAGTGATAAATGTGCTGTCTATTGTTCCTAAATATATTTCCCTCCTGTAAGTCTTTTTTTCCCCAAAAAATCAGGCTTTAGGGAATGCTAGATTTCTGTCTTCTGTGAAAAGGAGTACTGTTCAGACCAAATGGATATGACTTCCTTCTTTGTAAAATTAAAAAAAAAAATATTGAGAAACGATGGTCACAGCCCTGGGTAACAAAGTATTTCGTGTTCCCAACTTAAAAGAGATTTGGTGGTATTAACAAAGCATAGAGGTATAGAGTGAGGCTTTGAGTTGAGCTCAGCCACATTAGCAGTGATTTTTTTTTTTTTACTGTAAGAAAGCAATAATAGTGGGATCCACTTGAAGTACTTTAGACTTGACAATGTATGAAAAGCACAGATGCTTTTTTTTTTTCATTCTCTGAGGCCTCTCACTCCTTCCTGCCCAGACTGTAGAAGCACTGGCACCCAAGGTTTCCATTTTTTTTATGTTGTTCTTCACTGAAGCAAAAGAGCAATGGAATACTATTCAGCTATTTAAAAATGAAGACATCATGAATGTTGCAGGTAAATGGATGGAACTAGAAAATATCCTGAGTGAGGTGATGGAGACCCAAAAGGTCATGCATGGTATGTACTCACTGATAAGTAGATATCAGCCAAAAAGTACAGCTTACCCATAATACAGCACACAGACTTATATTTAACAAGAATGAAGGCCCAAGTGAGGATGCTTTAATCCCACTTAGAACGGGGAACAAAATAATCACAGGGGCCAGAGGAAGGGACAGACACAGGTAGGAAAAGGAAAGGATAGGGGACTAGGGGCTCAGTATCAGGTCTGGGGAGATACAGGAGTGAGGCCCAGAGGGCCAGGAAAATGAATGGAATTATGTAGTTGTCGTGATTGGGGTAGGGGTGTGGAAATTTCTAGAAAGCCCCAGAGATCTGGAGTGTGAGAAGCTCCAGAATTCATGGGAGTGACCTTAGCTGAAATGCCCAACAATGGTGAGATGGAACCTGAAGAGACCACCTCTAGTAGTTAGACAGCGTCCCAAGTGGAGATATGGGAACACAAACTCGCCTTCAATATTTTTGACCCAGAATTGTTCCTGTCAAAAAGAAATGCAGGGACAAAGATGGAAGAGAGACGTAAGTAATGGCCAATCAGTGACCAGTCCAACATGGGATCGGGCACCAAACCCTGACACTGTTACTTGTTATGTTGTGCTTGCAGACAGGAGCTGAGCATGGATGTCCACTGAGAGGCTCTACCAGCAGCTGACTGAGATAGATGCAGATACTTCCAGCCAACTAGGACTCAGGTTGGGATCCCCTGTAGAAGAGTTAGGGGAAGGATTGAAGAAACGGAAGGGGATGGTAACCCTATAGGAAGACCAACAATGTCAAACAACGTGGACTCCTGGGATGACCCAGAAACTAAGTCACCAACCAAAGAGCAAACACTGGCTGCTCTGATGCACACAGCACTATGTAGCAGAGGGCTGCCTTGTTTTAGTGTAAGAGAATGCACCTAATCCTGTAGAGATGTGATGTCCCAGGGTGGGGGAATGTCCCAGGTGACATCTTCTGAGACAAAGGGCAGGGGAAGATTGAGTGAAGAACTCTGTGAGGGGAGCAACAATTGGGATATAAATAAATGAGTTAATTTTTCAAAAGGAAAATGCAAGTGTGGGGCTGGAGAGAGGTCTTAGTGGTTAAAGACAGTGTACTGTTCTTGGAAGGACATGAATTTGGTTCCCAGTACCCTTGTTGGATGGCTTACAACCATTTGTAGACCTGCTTCCATTTTCTGGCCTCTGCCAGAACCTGAACACGTGCCAGTGAACCCATACGCATACATACATACAATTAAAACTAATATCTTTTAAAATATTACAAATATAATTAATAGTGCAGAATTAAAGGTCTATTATTTTAAGTTATAGAAGGTAAATTACAATCATATGAACTCCTAAACTTGGATACTTTTCTCTAGCTTGGAACAAGGGAAAGATTTACTAAAGAAAGAGTTAGTAATAGTGTAATAATAAAAAAGATTTGACATGCTTATGCTAACACTATGTAATAAGATCCTCTGTTAAGTACTATAGACACACACTCAGGGAGGGTTAGCTGACAGCCAACAAACAAATAGAGATTGGGGTTCTTCAGTTGCAGGACATCTACATTGTTTCTAAAGCATGATAGTAAGGAACCAGTGAGCCTACAATATGATTTAGATACTCTGGAAAACAAAGGATACAACTGAATCAATGCAGAGATTCCACCTATAAAACCAAGAGATTTGCACCACTTTCAGGTGCTCTGCTTACAATAATTTGCTAGAGTAATAAGAGAAACCAACTTCACAGCCCAGAATGTATTATTTTCTTAATGACCAAACTGCCTCACCTGTTTTGGTGAGGTCATTATTAATTTTGAAATCAACTTTTGGAAATTTTTCTATGTAGCACTAAACTTGATATACACAATAGATACAATAAAAAACAAATACTAAGCCAGGCAAAACAGCACCTGCTTTAAGCCCAGTGCAGAGGAAGAAAGGAACAGTTGAATCTCTGAGCTCTAGGCTACATGACCTGCAGAATGGGTTCCAGTAGACCAGCACATCCACCTGGGCTACACAGAAAGTCCCTGTCTCCAGAAAACGAAATCAAATACTGGATCCAGCAAAGCAACTAAAGATATTTGCCACCAAACCAGATGACCTGAGTGTGATCCCAGGTTTCATATAATAGAAGAGAATCAACTTCAACTTTCAAATTGTCCTCTGACCTCTAAATATGCACCACGATGCATAGGCCTGTATACATACTAACTCTTGAATAACTGAACAAACATATATTACATTGTGCAATAGTACACATTTGGCTGTGCTATGAGGTCTCTTTAAGGTTGATGGAGTAGTGTACTGAGATTTTGAGTAAAATTGTTTTTGATGGATCTCTCTAAGGAACTGAAAGTAGAATCTAGCAATGGTGACATAGTTAAGCTTAAAAGTAAATATCATGTGGGAAAAATAATGACTTGTATCCTCAGTTGTATACTTAAAAGGACGATAGCCTCCATTCTCCCTGGGTATTCTCCCAGAAGAGAATATTTTCCTACAAAGACTTTGTCTCCATCCTATTCTTTCTGTGGATCCACAGGAATATTCCTATGCAACTAGTAGTTTCTTTATACATTGTTTAACTGGTGAAAGTGTTTGTGGGTTATCTTTGTAATAGAAGATAAAGAGGATTAGCCCTTCCATTAACTGTTAGGAGGCAGTTTTGCCAGTGTTGAGTTATCCACCAAATGTTAATTGAGGTATCATCTGTCCATGATCTCTCTTTGAATAATAGCATCTGCCCTCCTAGAAAACAAAACTAGCAAAAACAATTTCGAAGACTTTTCCTTAGAAAGTCTCCTTTCTAACTCCATAAAGATGTTGAATTACATTTGGTGCTATGCTCCTAGCAGACACTTCTTCCAGCAAATAATATGGTATTCCCCAGCAAATAAAGTTAAAAATAAGATGAAATCCTTTTTCTTTTATTTTTTAAAGACACAACCACTCCTTATTTAACAGAAAAGATAAAGATCCTGGCACAATGTAAACATCCAAAATAGATCTAAATTTTGCAACATAATTGTGCTTTGAAAAATGATTAAAATATCCTTCTTACTGACTATGTCCTTTGCCTTACAGAAGCTTTTCAGTGTCATGAGGTCCCATTTGTTATTTTTTTTTTAATGACTTGCATTGAAAAAATGACTTGCTGATGTTTTTTTGTTTTGTTTTTGTTTTTGTTTCTTTTTGAAATCTTTCTCACTAGTAAAACCTAAATTACTGACTCTGGAAACTCTGCATTCATTTTATACAAGGAAGGACTATTGTCACTAGTGGGAGAAATGAGATACAATAGGAGATGTGTAAAAACCATAAATGCAGGACCAGTTAGAAATCAGAAGGAAAAGGGAACGGCGTGTCTTCGGGCCTGAGGCACGGTGTGAGAAGCAGAAGAAGAACAGAGTGCATGTGCCAGTCTGCGAAGTTTTGGTGACTGTCCCTAGATGAATAGGATTATTTTTGCTGTCAACCTTTCAAGAGGAACTTAGCAAACATTACTGCCTGTCCCATGCACAAAATACACATAAATTGGAAGTACTTAATGTTGTCTATCAATGAAGAGAGTCACGAGTCACACAGTCATTCATTTGGAATAAAATTAATTCAGATTCCTCCAAGATTGAAGACTCTGTTCCTGGTTGGAGAGGTTGGACAAACTGTCAGGCAATGAGTTGCCCCTTAGTAAGAACAGTCAGGAGAGGAAGCTAACTCTCTTGGCTCCCAAGGCCACACCTTGCCGAGGGGCCTATAGGTAGGTGTCTTGTCTCTCCCCTCCCCATTGTAGTGATTAACACGTTTTAGCATGCCTTTAGCAAGCATAGCATGCTTTGTCACTCTGTGAGGCACAGCCAGCATCTTCAAGCACTCAGTGGAAGGTGATGAGGTCATAGGACATACAAACTTTAAGAGCTGTCACTCTACCCCAGGTTTGTGGAGTACAAAAGAAGAAGGGCAAAAAAGAATATAGGTTCCATTGGATAAGGGGGACTGTTGATATGGTATGGTTGTTAGACACACGAACTCAGCAGCAGATGTTGCCTGCTCAGGATCTTTACAAAATCACATATTTCTTCTTTGATATCAAGTGGAAGTTGTTTATATTCTGTTGTTTGTTGTTTGTTGGTAGGTAAATACATGGGATAGGTGGCTGTCTTTCTTTAGCTCACCAGTGTTTGAAATCACTGATGAGTGAGTACATTCTTCATGTGCTTCTGCTTGTTTCCACATCTAATGACTCACCTTCATCCTACCATGTTTAGTTATTTCTCTCACGCATTTTTTCTCTTCAGACAAAGCTCCAATCTTAAAATAATGATGTTCAAAACCATGGTAGAAGATAGAAACATTGGAAGGTTTCCACCTTCATTTCTTCACATCTTAGAATCTTGATCTTACAAGGTTTATTGTTTTGTTGGTTATAGCTGCTGTGTAGGCTATGCTATCCTCAGATTCTTTGTAATTTATGCTGAACTTTGAAATCCTGATTCTTCTGCATGCATACATCTACCAAGAGCTGAAGTTACAAGTGTATACCTGTACACTCAGTTCCTTTTATCAACCTCAGAATATGATGTCATTAGTTGTCCTCAGTGTATACTGCTTGACTTGGAATATGACAACCTCTCATGCCATCTTATTGTTCTCCTAGGGTCTAGACTCCAACAAGTTCTATAAACTAGAGTAATCGATTTAAAGCCAAATCAAATCGTAACAAATTCCCATTTGAAACCAACAACTGCAAGTTTCTGGTTTCCTGTGATAAGAGCTTGAAGGTCTTCAGCCCTGCTTTATAGCAAAAGGAAATACTGGACTAACAAGAAATCAATGACTCTTCCTGCTCCCATGAGAGAACGGAGGTCACAAGGCAAGCTGACATCTGAAATCTAGGAGGACATGCATATCCAGTAATGTGTTTATTTACTTGATTTTTTTTAAAAAAAAACATGTAGTTATTTGTAACTTTATTCAAATCAATGATCAATATTGGATAAAGTTAGCAGAAACTAAATTAAAACTGTATAGGACTGTATGCTTATAATTCTACAATTCTCAGTTTTTTCTTAAGCTTAGCTTTTGGCTTACTCACATAATATTCCCATCTTGGTTTATTTGGTGTTTTCTGGGACTGAAAAGTCCTAGCATCCCAGCTCACCCTGGGCCTGAGAGCAAGTTGCCTACATTTCAATCCCCTGCTGCACTTTTTTTCTTGCTGTCTAAGTTAATTAAGAATTATTGACAGCACCGCTTCTTCAGGGCTTTGTTCTGCCTGACCAAATAAGCAATTGTTCCCTCAAACAGGGAAGTTCTTGTTAGTCCCAGGGAGGACCTGAAATAAATTCTCCAGATTTGATCTTTTCTCCTTCTGAATCATCAGTTTCCTTATTTGATCCTAAATCTACAATCTTCTACTGTGGAAAACAAAACCCCAAACAAACTGAAGACTAAAACAAGACAAAGACACCTCCACTTCTCTTTGTGACTAAATTGCTAATTCATTCGATTTCCTTTGTCTTATGTCAATGCTCAATTAAGTGAGATGATTTCCCACTATTTCTTTCAGTTTTGCAACCTTCTTAGACCAACTTGATTTTCCTTTGAATATTATAAATACACCTGGCTGAGGAAAGGTAATTTCAATGACTGCTTCACAATGGCTGTTTAGGAACTCTGCCCCACATGAATTCACAGCACTCAGTTCACATGACAATATTTCTAGGTACCTTTAGCATCTTTATAAAAAAACCCTCAGTTATCCCAGGAGTTCTACATTAAATCACTCTTACTGTAGTACCTATAGTAAAATTACACACAAATAAATTACTTCTAATACTCTTCACAATTATGTAAAATTGAAAGTTTGTTGAAGAAACAATTCATTCTGCACACAGAGTTCTTCTGTGCTCATTACACAGGCCATTCATGGCCTCCACTGAACTGCTCTACAGACTTAATGTAAAGATTTAGGCTCTATGTCTCATGCATTGAGTGCTACTCTTTGCATTGGGGCCTCAATAAATGCTTGCTAAATAAGTAGATGTGGATGTAGGTATACAGAAGCTAATTAATAGAAAAGAATAGTGCATTAAGTTAGAATGCTAATTAAGAGGTATCATATGAAAGGAGAGCTAGATCTCTCTCTCCCTAGTTCCCCCCTCTTTGTGTGTGTGTGTGTGTGTGTGTGCTGTACTGGGTGCACATACACATGAATATGTCTTACTATGAAGGCCAGAAGTCAATATTGCATATTCTTCTTGATTGTTTTCCAGCTTATATTTTGAGGCAAGCTCTTGAGCTCAACCTGAAACATTTATTTGGTCAGGCTAGTTGGCCAATGAACTTCAGGGATCTGACTCTTCAGGCCACCTCCTGACTTCCCAAGGCCTGGAGTTACTGTTCTGAGTTGATGTACCCAGCTGTTTCTATGGATACTAGGAATCTGTACTCTGGTTCTCATGTTGAATCAGGAAGCACTTTACAGAATGAGGATCTTCCCCACCCTTGAGATGGCTCCTTTTCACTCTAGAAGAAACTCCAGAGCCAACAACCCAGTAACCCCCTGGGTTTAGGAAGGCTTGAAAGAGAGGGCAGGAGGTACTCCAGAGCCCCTACTTGCTTCTGCACCTTTGTAAATTAATTCCTACTCACTGCAACTGCTATTGTTTCCTCAGTCACTTTCCTATTCAGTAGCAGGTGTGTTGGAAAGGCATGAGAGGAAACAGAGGCTTCCTAAAGAAAACAGAGGACAAAGGAAAAGATAGAAAACAAACTTCTTTTCTGACTTCCCCTTTCAAAAACATCCAGAGTTCTGTTTCATCACGCTTCTTCAATGTCCAGAGTTCTCAAACAGGCTCATGCATAAATTTATGAAGGTCTTGAAGAAAGGTCTTGGGTAGCTAAGTAATACTGAGAAAAAAATAATAGCACAAGGCATGAGCTTGGTGTCTTAAACACATTTTGTTCCTCACTTTATATTACAGAAGGAAGGAGGCAAGATCATTGTCAAAGCCGGTTTTTGCTGCAGCTCTATGATAAGCTCTCTAATTAGAATAAGCAGAGTATCCAAGAACAAAGATTTTTTAAATTGGCTTACAGTGAGTGCAGGTGATGAAGCAGCTGGCAGAGTTAATAACATACCTTCTATAATTGCCAGAGCCCCGGTTCCAAACAGGGTAGGTAATGCCATGTTGGAAAGAGATGAAGAGGAAATTAGATAGGGAGGTGGGCGTCAGAAACAAGGAGGGAGTGAAAAAGTGCTGTGTGAGTGTGCAAAGGCAGACTGAATGAGGGTGTGAGCCAGTTGTCTCTCACCCCGGAAGGACTCATTTGAGTACGATGACCAGTCGAGTCAGAAGACTGGAAAGCATGAAAGGCATTTGCATAGTGATGACAGTTGATAAAGGAGCAGAACAGAGCTCCGGTTGCTAAGACCCGGGCTGTTCTTGGCTCGGAATAGTTTGAATTGGAAGAAGCTTATTTGGAGAACTCTTGAGATTGAATCTCAATGTTTATTTGAACATTTAGCAGCAAATATGGGACTGAGTGTTTAGGTTGGGAGAGAAAAGGACGAGAAAGGATTAGCTTAGATTAAGAGTTGATTGCTGAAATGTCTTCGGAAAAAAAGAAATATTCCAGCCTGTTAAAACTCATTTCAAGGGCTGGAGAGGTGGATCAGTGGTTAAGAGATTACACTACTCTCTAAAAGGACTCAAGTTAATTTTCTACCCCCCAAGAAATGTAGCTCACAATAGCCAGTAACTCCAGTTCCATGGATGGTTCCTCTGTGAACATTGCAGTGATGTGCATATTTCTCCTACACACACAGAAACACAATATAAATAATTAAAATTTAAATAAATCTTTAAAAACAGTTATCTTTAATTTATGAAAAAAAGTATGGTTTTCAGAAATACAATCCAGAGCTTTGTTGTGTCATAGATAATTATGCTGCCAACATCTCTATATGTATACCATGGATTAATCATGTTATTTGTATTCTATATTTTATAACACATAATTATTATATTCTGGATAAGTTTTATTTATCCTCCTAGATTTGTAGATTTTTAGATAAGTTGTCAGAGAATGTGACAAAATATAAAAGTAATCCTATTGGTGCTTTAAGAATATGAAGATCAAACAAATATAATATATTCTTAAAGAGCCTAGCAAAGTACAAAGACCATGGAAAATAGCCAGTTTAGCAGCATCTGGCATGAATGAAGTGTAATAGGAAACGTTGTCTAGCTCTAAGACAGTTTGGATTGCACAAGCATTTTTCCAACAAAACATTTGGAAAGAAAGTCAAACTGCATTAGGGTTTATCAACAGTAAATGACTTCTGAGGCACCAAATACAGTTAGTAGTCCAGGATTCCAAGGTGCTATCCATGTTCAGATGGGAATCTAATAGAAAGGAATCATAAGTGATCCTTAACATTGCTTGTAGCCGAAAACTTGCCCAATAGTGGTTCCAGAAAGGAAAGATGATGAGGTATTTACTTATTTGTTTTTAAGAGGAGTGAGTCTGGGACAGGGAGAAGTTTTGTTTAATCATCTAATTCCAAATTTGAGATCCCACATAATAATCTGTCTGCAAAACCAGAGTGGGAAGTCAGAGACACACCCATGCTTCTTAGGTACAGGTATTTACCTTTTCTGTTGCACAGTGAGCACTGCATAGTGGTGGTTCACCACAATACCATTCTCCTGCTCCTTGGGGATCCAGAATGCATTTCATACAGCCCAGCCTGTCCTTTTGCTGAGGCACCCTTCACGCGCTCACTCACTCACTCACTCACTCACTCACCCATCCACCCACTCACTCACCATTTAAAAAATATCCAAAAGGCAAGGCAAGATAGAAAAATAGTATCTTTTTTTATTCGATAATTTTTTTATTTACATTTCAAATGATTTCCCCTTTCCTGGCTCCCCAGTCCCTGAAAGTCCCATAAGCCCTCTTCCCTCCCCCTGTTCCTCCATCCTTTTATGATTTTTAAATCTTTTATGCTTTTTATTTTAGTTTTTGGACTGTGTGTGTGTGTCTCTCTCTCTCTCTCTCTCTCTGTGTGTGTGTGTGTGTGTGTCTGTCCGTCAGAGGTGGGAGGTATACGTATATGAATCCAAGTGCTCCATAAGGTTAGACTAGGTCACTGGATCTCCTGAAGCTAGAGTTCAGAGACAGGTGTGAAACCTTATGTGGGTCCTGGGAACCAAACTTAGGTCCTTTGGAAGAATAGCATGTGTGCTTAACCAGTAATCCACCTCTAGAGTCACAGTAATATAATATTCTTCTTAAAATGAAAAGGATAGAAATAGTCATCAAATAACTTAGACATAAAGGATGTGGAAATTGTATATATAAAGGCATGAAATTGTAAATATAAAGGCATGAAAATTGTTTTCAATACTCAGAGATATAATAACAAAAAAGGAGAGAAAATAAAGTCTGCATCTGCATCATATTCTGCTTGGATAATATGGTCCATTGCTGAAGTGCTTCAATGCCAGTCTTCCAGTTGACCTCTGGAAGGTCTCATTAATGCTGCTCAAGGAAGCATCAGTTTCACTCTACAAAACCCACACCTTGTCAACCACACTTTCTGCATTCTTGGGTCTGTGTCCCCAAGGTCCATCACTACCCTTCCAGAGCAAAGGTGGGATGAGCCCTCAAGCCTGCAGTAGCTTCACCACAGGCAACAATCAGTGTACTTCTTTCCCACCAGGTTCATGTCCATGACTGTGGCTGTCTGAGATGGATCCACCTACACCTAATGCTGTAATTTTAAGCCTTTGGAATATCTGTGCGATGTTTCAGCAATGACTTCCTTTCTTCTTAAACATTTGCTCATTTTTGGAGTTTACCCAAACTCATAGTAAGAAAACGAAGCAACATAAAGATGCCAGGCATAATATCAGTTCCCAACCTTTTTAGTTTGAGTTTTTCTGGCCCATGGTCTGAATTTGCTGCTAAATTAAATAATTCTCATATTTGGAATTATTTTAAGTGAATTGCAAAGTTTACATATAAGAGCTTTGAAGTTCGGTGACAAGCGACAGATGGCAAAGCCAAATGCTGACAGCTATAGCAGCTATATATTTGAAACAGGAAACATTTTTCAAGTCGTAGTATAGTCATTGCTTCGTCCCAATTTGAGTACTAAATTCAACTTCTGAGTCAGAGTTTACAGATTTCTGATGCAAACATTACCTGCTCCTCACCTGGCTCCTTCTGCATATGTTTGTTTGTCTGCTTGCTTTGTTTTGCTTTGCTGTGTCTCAACCATCATTGAATTTCCATGTTCTGCCCATGTTACCTTGGAAACTTATACAGCTGGTCCAGGAGGTAGGGCTGAGAACCATAGCATACATCTGTTGATTCTGTTGCTGCCTGCTCTCAGATGTCCTCAGGCCAAATGTCCCTGTAAGATTGCGCGCGCACAAACTGAAGAGATGCTGTTACTCTGGAAGAGGTGAAGAAATTAGGTACAATCAGATTTCCTTGGCCCTTAGGAACCCCCTCCCAGTTTCCTGAAAATATCTAAGGATTTTTGTTATCAATGCTATGGCTGCAACTCCAGGGGCAAAAGTGCATAAAACCTTGCTAAGCACACTTTACCTCCACATGTCGCACTATCTATATTTACAAAAGCAAGACCAACACATCCACCTTTTCCACTCTCAGGACTGTTGTGAGACTCAGATTTGAGGGCTTACAAACAAACTCTTGGAAACCTATCATGAACTTGCCTAAAGCACTAAAATTTTTAGCATTATTAACGAGTTTAACATTGAGTATGGGTTTGAAAAGCATGGTATTGTTGCCTCCAGTTTGATCCCTCATCTCCAGAGCTGTCCTAAGAAGTTCATGGGACTCATATCAGGGCCTGAAATACAGCCTCTGCTGTCACGTGCTATCTGTGTCACTTCTCAGCTGCCAGTACTGAACACTTAGTGACAAAACGAGCTGGAAAGAAGCCTTGGCAAAGGACTGGTCTTCATCCCGCTCCCCTCCTAGGCTTCTTACCCAGTCTCAAGCACACGGGTTTATTTGTTTTGTTTTGTTTACCCCAACATGAAGTGTGCTGCACATAGTTGAGAAAATACCAATTATTTCCCAAGCAGGATGGTTGTTCTAGGGACCTCAATCCTTTGCCAAGGGGGCTAGATTTTGAGAGTCTTACCCAGCCATATCTAATGGAGACTTAATTGTTCTTGACATTGTCTGGTATAGTACAACAACTATCAACTAACTGTTATCACAGAATATAAAGGAATGCATTTGTATCTTCTGTATTGCACTGTGGGGTGGCGGCCCTGTTATTGGGATGACATTGAGATCTGGGTAAGCAGTTTATGTACATTTGTGAAGGTAACTAGGTCTCTATTCTTTCTTCCCTGTCCATCTGCCCTCACACAGATCTCAATGCTCACAAGGCTTTTTGAGTGTTCTCTTAAGTGTTTCTTGAGTCTGTCTTCTCTTCAGACTGTTTTGCCTCATGTCTTTTCAAAAGTCTCCTTGGAAATGGCCTTCTTGGTATTTACCTCATTCCATGCTTACACAAGATCTATATACAAATAAATCATGATTTTATCATCCATTTGTTCATGAGCTAGTGATTCCCTAAATCTACAATATTGTGTCATATGTCCTTGGCATAGACTACAGGCCTTTTTGGTTCACTCAACAAGATTACACTTCCAAAATGCAGTCCACTGACCACCTACTTCAAAGTAAACCAGAGTGTTTGTTAGAAATCATGTTCCAAGGCCCTTCTCTAAACAGTGTGGAAATAAATTTGGAGGTAGTGTAGAGAATTTGCATTCTAATAGTAATGTCAGATGACTTTCATGCACAGAACAGTAAGAAATGTTATCATCATTTCAGATCCTGAATTCGGAAGCTGTATGGGGACAAGAAGGAAATTGTATCTTATGTTATATACATTACTCATTTTGGCACTATTTTTTGTTCATGAGTGCTTGATGAATATTATAAAATGAGAATAGTAGAATTCATCAGTAGAAAGCTTAGGCCACCCTTGAAATACTATATAGTGACCTGTAAGCATGATGCATGAACATTGTTCTGAAAGGTCACTTAACATACCACATATGTTTAGCTATATACCCAATATACTTCACAATTAATGATAAATTAGTTAACTAATGCAGCCGAGCATTTAGGTTCCCATTGTTCTATATCTAATGTTTTGCCTCTATTTACCAAAACTGAATTCCTCAATCATTTAAAATTTCAAATTTTGCTATTAATCTTCAAAAACATGTGTTCAGAGTCCAGTTTTCTCTCTGCATTTTTTTCCGCATAGCTCCCTTCTTACCCATCCCGATGTGGGTACCTCTCTGCCCTTGAATTCGGTTCTAATTATGTCATTTCAACCCAATTTAGTCCTCAAGTAGCTCTGTATTTCACAGAAAATTATCATCATGGTTGACCTTTATTAGGATTTCAGCATACTTCTTTTATTAAAAGAATTCATAATATGAAATTCACCCTTCTGACAGTTTACAAGTATTAAATTATCAACCACATGCACAGTGCTCTTTAACAGATACCCCAAACTGCTCCCTTCCTGCCTAGCTGAAGCTGTCCTACTGAAGCACAGCTCCCTCTCACCTTCCTATACAATTGTCATTTCTAGGTCTAGTGTTGATTTCTATGACGGGAATCATGTTAGGTGCCTCCTCAAAGTGGAATGATGCAACATTTATTCTTATGTAAGTGGCTCATATCTATCATAAAGCTTTTGAAATGCAAGTTTTGAAGAACCTTTCCTTATGTATACATACAAGGATGTATCACATTTCCTGTGTCCATTCTGTTGTACAGACATTGCCTTCCTTTCTGGCTTCTGTTAATATCAATTTTGCCGTGAAAACTAGTTTACAAATATCTCTTCTGCTTTTTATTATTTTGAGTATATATTTTGAGGTATAGCAGATAGGTCACATTCAGCCCTTTCCATTTTGATCACTACAAAGATATTTCTCTGCATCCTTATTTGACACACAATTTTCCATGTTTTTTAGAGAATGTATATCATGGGTTTAATTTGCTTTTCTCTCCTAAATAATGATATTCAGCTATTGATTGGTAACTGGCCAATTTATGTACGTTCTTTGGAGAAAAATGTATTAATTTTCTTTGTGTACATTTGTTCAGACACTTGATTGCTCTTGAGTTGCCAAAATTCATCTTAAATTTTATGTCAACCCCTAATTGGATATAGGGTTTGAAAATGTTTCTCCTATTTTATGTTAACTTTTCAGCTCCTGTTTGCTTGTTTCTTTTGGTATGCTAAATTTTTGCATATGACATAACCCCACATTTGACTAGCGTGGATTTTGCTGCCTTTGCTTTTAGTGTCATAGCCAGAAAACCACTGCCCAGTCATTTTCATGAAGTGATCTCCTTCATGTTTTGTATTAGGATTCCCATAGTGTCAAGTCATGCATTTTACACTCTAACCAATTTGATCTACTTCTTGTACAGATTGAACCCAACTTTGTGTATAAGAACCCAGTGTTTTTAATGTCCTGTGTTTATTTCCAAATACTGTGTAGGTACTATGTTTCCTCCATTTTTCCAGTCTGACAACCCTTGTTGAAGAACATTTGATACATATAAGGGTTTACTTCTTGACTTTTTATTCAGTTCCACAGTGTTTTATATGTCTGTCTTTAATCTAAAACTATATAATTTTCATTATTAAAAGTTTGTAATATATTTTCAAATGTGAAGGAGCCCAGTTGTTTTTCTCTTCTTCATTAAGATTAAATTGACTATTTAGTGCCTTTAGAGATTCAGTTATTTTCTCTTGTCAACTTACTTTTAGTTGATTATTTTTCTTTGTTGGAGTCAAACAACAGTGTACCTATTTTAAGACATTTTTCTTTTTGGTATAACACAACAGTACAAACTGGATAACTTATTAAAAATAACACGTTTATCTAACCACTCCGCTGCATTCTAGAAACCCTAGGATACAGAATTGTTATCTTTGGTCCTGGCAGATGAGATGGCAGAAGCATGAGAGAAGAGGCAGACAGAACTAAAGAAGCTACACCTTCATTTATAAGAACCCAATTCCATAGGTGCTAACTCACCCTATGAGAAAAGTTCAAATGCATTCATGAGGATGGCGGCACCAACATTAATGGATTGGGAGTTAAGGTTCCATGGGCAGCATGAGTTTCAGTGATTGAAATGCTAAGACTAAAGATGCCATCACTCTTAAATCCATCTTCTTGACAATTATTTCCAGCTGTCTGTGTCTGTAATCTTCCTCTTTCCATTGTGCAAAATGCCCTCTTGGCAGTTTTTCTTAGCATTTACCCAGATCAGTTCAATTGTTGCCTTTTGCTTGGACCTACCTTGAACCTATGCTGTCTTATTCTGGAAATTTCATGGTGTGCGAGTGCTTATTTACAGAGAAAAAGCTTTTATTGCCACAGAAGAGGTAGTCAAGTGCCAGGAAGGGAACCTCACAACTACTAAAGTATAGGAATATATGGGCTGGGGAGAATAGAATGCATCAGATGATTAGCAGAGAAGGTCCTCAAATGCCACAGTCATATCCATGGCTGAATGAAAGCCAGACTGGTGTTTTGTTCATTGTCAAGGTGGCTAACAGCTTCTTCTGTTAGCATCAGATGTCAAAGGAAGATTCAAAAGGAGAGTTAAAAGAAGAGTCTTCTATTTTTAATATCAGTTCATTGGTATTTAAATGCAAATAGAGGAGATAATTTGATTGATTGTGCAAGTAACATTATTTAATGTTTTAGATTAGTAAAATATTTTTAATTAAAATGCTTTTATATACATTCCTTTAATCCTAATGATGAATCTGTAGGAGCATTTTTATTACTCTATACACTTTAAAATAAATGAATAAAGTGTAATTCAGGGAGGTTAAGTAATCTAATATTTTACAGAAAGCGACACGCCAGAGATCCAAATCTTGGATCTTTAAAATAATTCTTATGCTTTGAAGTGACATTAAATATTTTCTTAATAGTATAATACATATTAAAGTCTCCAAATTTAAGCTAAAAGTAGAGGTGCGCACATGCATATCGATCATGTACATTTACATATGTCATACACATACATATTTATAGATGGAATTCATTTGAATTTGCTGAACAGTGCAATCTATGCTGTGATTTTAATGTTGAGCAAAATAAGTAAAGAATAAAGAATAAGCTTTATTTTACTTGTGTAATTTCATCTATGAGTTAGAATTATCAAAAAGTTTAACTTCATGTAAGTCTCTCAAATTAAAAATCATGTAGACAAAGAATTCCAATAAGGATCCCAGATTTTCTTAAGGATGTTTGTACTGAAGGACAAAACAACAACAATAAAAACAAAACAAACAAACAAACAAACAAAAAACCTCACCAGAGTGGAGATGACTTTATTTTATTTTCAAATCAGGTTGTTCTTATTTTGGCAATATAGAATTTTCCCCAAGTGAGCCACAATGCCCTGACATTGCAGTACCAAATGTTTAGTAGTAACAATAGCTAATAGTAATTCTACATTGTTTATCACACTTTATTTTGTCTTAATCTTCATAATATTTATGTTCAATAAATACTAGAATTTTGAGGCTAAGACAAGTGTGACAAAGAGACATTAGTTCATTTTCTTAACATCACAGAAAGACATTTGCACATTTGGGATTTGTCTTAGCCTAGTTGATAATTCCGGGTAAAGCAGATTTCAGGATGCTAATTGCCAGGATTAAGAATGAGAGACTGGGACTGAGGGCCTGGGGTGGGCGTGGGGGGTCGCAGTAGCTCAGGTGTGGGGCCCCCAGCTGTGGGTGCTCTGAGCAAAGCTACAAAAAATTTATACTCAAGAACCTATGGAGAAGAGAAGTGTGGATGAAACAGAAAATGGAGACCTGAAGAAACTGCCCACCTCCAAATCCCGCCCCCCCCCCAAATTGCTATACAAAAAGAGGAGCTCTTGGATATAAAAGGGCGTGCATACTCCAAGCAGAGGCCATCATGCCTCTCTAAAAATTATGACAGTGATGGTGTCGGGAACCCTGAGAAGTGGCATGCCTCTTTCTACCCAGCCTCGGGGCGGAGTTCACCAGTGGAAAGTCTGAAGAAAGAGCCAGAATCAGATTGACCTTCTCTGGTGTGCAGAATATCAGAGCCACAAGAGTAAGTGAAAGAAGATGACTTGGATATTGTTCTCAGCCCACAGAGACGAAGCTTTGGTGGTGGCTGCCATGTGACAGCTGCTGTTAGCTCCCGATGCTCTGGTAGTCCATTGGAGAAAGACAGTGATGGCCTGTTTGGTGGATGAAAGATTGTCATTGATAGAATAATTTCTGCCCAGGCCTTTGAGAAGGATCACCATCTCAGTGATGAGGACCTTCAAGACTTGAGAGACCGACTGAGACAGTCGCTTGACTACAAGGACAAGCGCTTTCAGGAGGGAGTTTGGAGATAGTAAACATGTCTTCGGTAAGCATAGAGGAAACAATTTACACACTGAGGAAGAACCAGAATGGTTTTCAGCTGGACCCACTGGTCTGAAACCATAGGGTTAACTGGCTTTGATGGTCAGATTCGATAGGAGGATCACAAATAGAGAAAAAGAACAAGGTGGCAGACTGCCTCTGTGAAGGAAGGCATAGTGAGGTGCAAAGGAGGGGTGTCTGAAGAAGATGAGGTGGAAGTGATTCTGGCCCAGTAGCCCTCTGCTGATCAGGAAGTTCCAAGGGAACTGAGCAGTCCTCAGGAGAATTTGACTTTAATGAATTCTTTAACCTTGATAAGGTGCCATGCTTGGCTTCGATGATAGAAGATGGTCTAGGGGAAGGATTGGTCTCTGCCAGCCACTTCAATAGGTGTTTCTCTAACCCAAGCTGGTCAGGGAGCAGATCCAGCAGCCTTGGATCCACACCTCATGAAGAACTTCAGAGACTGGCAGTTTTGGAGCAAGCTGTCCTCTCTCCTGGACAGATCTCCGGGGAATTACTTTGCTCCTCTACCATCAGAAGAACATGCTGAAAATAAAGTGGACATTTTAGAAATGTCACAGAAAGCCAAAATAGATCTATAGCCTCTTCATTTTAGCCTTTCTGTAAATAAAGAAAAACTTAAGGAGAGCTCACATTCAGGGGCTGTGCTTTCAGTGGAAGAGGTAGAAGCAGGGCTGAAGGAGTTGAAGGTGGACCAGCAAATGGAGATTCAACTCCCTTCATGGCAGACCATTTAGAGGAGACGCCCTGAGTGCTTTGACTAGCAATCGACAGCTCAAGAAAGATAGAGTTATGACTGCACTCAACAAACTAGCTAACACTATGAAGGCAAGTGGGACTTTGCCTATGCAGCCCAAAGTCAGTTGAAACCTTGAAAGCTGGCCCCTGCTGAGATTCCACGCCAGCTTGTTTCTAAAAACATCCTACAGGAACTTCTGAGTCAACTGGTTCAGAGACCTGCTCCTTCCAATCTTCTCAGTGGCCTTGTGGGGAGCTTGTAGCCTACTGCTTCTTTATTGAGCCAACGAGTGCCCTCTCCTCCAGTGTTGCAGGTGTTTCAAACTCAAGCAACCTCAGCAGACTACCTTCAACTGAGGATACCATCACCAATTGGTTTCCCATCAGGACCCCGGCAACTACTTGGAGATCCAAAGCAAGTGTGAGCCCATGAGTTTTGTCACAGCCTAGATAAGCCAGCTAGACTTGCAGCAAGATGCTTTGGAGGGGCTGGCTCTACCACACAACCTTGCAGGCCAGACAAGAGAAGAGAACAGCAAAGAGAACCTTCTGTCATCCAATCCCAGACCCAGTACTGATCAGGACTCTTCTAAGCTTTTGACATTACAGCAGTCTTCATGTTCCACACCACTCTCCAAAATCAACCGTTATACCAAAGAACAAGATTATTAACCTAAAGCAGCTGGTAGGAAAACACCTTCCTTGGCATCCCCAGTCCCAGGACCACCTTTTCTCCATCCTACCCAGCAAGTTCCCCTTGTCCCTCATGTTCCTATTGTTTGGCCTGTGCTCCAGCTTCACCCAGGAGTAGTCCAAAGGTTGATAGCTCAAGGAGTACATCCACAGCACCTTCCAAGTTTGCTCCAAGCTGGTGTGCTTCCTCCTGGGATGGATGGACATGGCTCCTTTGCAGGGACTATCTGGCCCACTCCTGGGTCAACCCTTGTACCCTTCTGTCTCTACTGCCAGTCACCCTCTCCTAAACCCTTGTCCTGGGACACCTCTGCATTTGGCAATGATATAGCAGCAGCTGCAGCACTTAAGTAAGGTTTACAAATAGGCCAGGCACTGGGCAGTGGTGATGCATGCCTTTAATCCCAGCATTTGAGAAGCAGAGGCAGGTGGATTTCTGAGTTCAAGAACAGCCTGGTCTACAGAGTGAGTTCCAGGGCTATACAGAGAAACCCTGCCTTGGGGGAAAAAAAGAAATAGGCCAGGCTATCTGATCACACTGGAAGTTTCTGAGATTTCCAGCAGCAATGAGTTATCATTACCCCTTTGATTCTTAGGTGTCACTAGAAAAACAGGTGAAGTGAACTGACCTGTGTAGTCTCTGGGATTATTACTACTGCCAGGACAGTAGGAGCCAGCCATACTCTGGCTCTGTGATTCACCTCTTAAAAGTCTGAGAATCTTTGATGAGATGTGAGCACGTCAGCCTTGGTCTGCTTTCCCATGTTGTCATCTAGCATCCTGCACGTTAGGAAGCCTTTGGTTAAATCCTCTGGTAGACTTCCCACCCCTCAAAGTAAGAAACCATTCAAGCAGAGGAGGTCAGAAAGTTCCTGTCAGTAGTGAGAGCAAGACTCAGCTGTGAGTATCCAATGGCCTCCTTAGTAGACTCGTGGGCTTCTGTGGGTAAGGTGTGGATGAAGCAAGGCCTAGTGTGGAGCTACTTGACTGCACTGACACTCTTCTCCCAATAGTTCTGCATTCTCCAGGCTCTAGTTTCCAGGCAGCAGCTATCAACGTTCAGACTCCTCTGATGGTGGGCTGGATGGGGGATAACGAGTAGACTGTAAAAAAGGATTAAACAACAACAACAACAATAATAATAATATGGATGGCAAAAAAGATTGTCTGTGATAATATTAATGCCTATTGGCTCCTATGTCTCTTGATTCGAGTATTCCCTTAGGGAACATTAGTACCTGCCCCCCACACACACAGAGAGGGAGAGAGAGAAAGAGAGAGAGAGAGAGAGAGAGAGAGAGAGAGAGAGAGAGAGAGAGAGAGCAAGAGAGAGAGCAAGAAAGAGAGCAAGAGAGAGAGAGCAAGAGGGAATGTGCTTAAATAGAACAATGGAGAGAACATCAAAATCTACATTAATTATTTCTAATCATGTAACACTAGCCTTAGAATCAAAGTTGAGGTTAAGAGAATGTTACTCCAGACATAATGTTTATTTGATAGCAGTCCCAACTAGGTTTAGTTAAACATGAACAGGTTTGGGCTAGATAGATGGTTCCGTAGTTAGAAGTGTATACTGCTCTTTTGGAGGACTCAAGCTAACTTATTAGAAACCAAGTCAGGAGATTGACTCACAGACATCTGTAACTCCAGCTACATGACCTCTGACATTCTTTTGAACTTCATAGGCACCAGCACTCACATGCACATATTCACAATACACACATATACATACAAATATACATATACATATATCTGACACACATATAAACTTAAAAATTAATAACCATAAAATTTCCAAGTGTGGTAATATATAGTACAATTGTGAGAGACAGGCGGATCTCTTTAAATTTGAGGTCAATCTGGTAGCAAGTTGTGAGTCCTACCAGGGTTACAGAATGAGACTCTGTCTTTTAAAAAGTAATAAAATGAATATCCCCATTATAACACACTAATAGAAGATAGAAATTAGTTAATTGTACAAGCGTTTTTCTGAGGCTTATTGAGTCAAATATTACTAAACAGGTACTTTCTCCCAATTGTAGTTTCCTATGACAAGATAGGTTAGAAAAAGAGAGGCACTATCTTAAAGGATTAGAAGAAAAGGAAACTTAAAAGTAAGATAAAGAATTTATAAGAAATATTAAATATACATTTTTTAACAAATACTATAAAACTTGTGTTTAGGACAAAGTATTCAAATACCTTTTTTTGGATATTTTATTTGTTTGCATTTCAAATGTTATCTCTTTTCCAGGTTTCCCTTCTGCAGTCCCCCTATCTTATTGCCCCTTACCCTGCTTCTATGAGGGTGCTCCCCTACCCACTCACCCATTCCTATCTAACCGCCCTAGCATTCCTCTACATTGGGCATCAAGCCTTCACAGGAACAAGGGCCTTCCCTCCCATTGATGCCAGACAAGGCCCCTTCAACTCCTTCAGTGCTTCCCCTAATTCCTCCATCGGGGACTCTGTGCTCCGTCCGATGGTTGGCTGCAAGCACCTGCTTCTGTATTGGTCAGAATCTGGCATGGCAGAGTCTCTCAGGAGACAGATGTATCAGATTCCTGTCAGCATCTGTAATAGTGTCTGGGTTTGGTGTCTGCATGTGGGATGGATCCCCAGGTGGGGCAGTCTCTGGATGCCCTTTCCTTCAGTCTCTGCTCCACGCTTTGCCCCTGGATTTCCTTTAGACAGGGCCAATCCTGGGTTAAAATTTTGGAGATGGGTGTGCGTCCCCATCCCTCAACTGTGGTGCAATGCCTACCCTCTGGATATGCTCTCAGCAGGTCCTCCCTCCCCTTTGTGGGCTGTTTCAGCTAATGCCGTGCCCATGGGGTCCTGAGAGGCTCTTGCTTTCCTTATAAGATGAACCATTTGAAGAAGACTATGAGGTGAGACACCAGCTACTGCGGGGAAAGGCACAGTGACCTTTACTACCTAAATTAGATTTAAAACCAAGTGTACTTTTTGTAAAAAAAAAATCTTAAAACTATTTAACATGCTTTAAGTTAAAACCTACACCATTACTCCTTCATGATAATGTGTATGTATATATATATATATATATATATGCATATAACATATATATCATAAATAACACACATAAATAACACACATACACACAACATGCATATATAACATATATATAACATATATAACAAAAGACATATGACACATAACATATAACACATAACACATGACACATGACACATGACACAGGACATATAACATTTAACATACGACACATGACACAGGACATATGACATATGATATATAGCATATATGTATATATATTACAAGAAATTTTTACATTAGGTCCTTAATTGATATTTGTCATTTGATCTCGCAAAAGATCTTTTGCTTTTATATCCATACCTTCATGACGAAGTTTAGTGCATTAGGTCATATGCAGATCGTAGAAACCAGGGCTCAAATGATATAATCCTTATGTTCCCTAGTAGACTATACTTACAATGCTTAAGCCAGCCAGGCATAGTAGCTAGTGCTTTTAACCCCAGCTTTAGAGAGACAGAAGCAGATAGATCTCTGTGAGTTCAAAGCCCTCCTGGTTTAATAGAGAATTCCAGAAGAATCAAGTGCACAAAGTGAGAAAGCCTATCTCAAAGAAAAAAAAAGTTAACCCATTTCTTTCCTTCAGCTTTTTACTGAGATATTGGAACTAATTTACTATAAATTTAAAATCACATTTAAAATTGTACTGTTATTCTATAAGCAATGAAAACATAGACATAAATATAAGATCAACAGTTGTCTATGAGGGTTGGTGATAACTTACTGTGTGGGAACATTTTGTGGAAAACAAGTATTTTCTATTTTTACTATGGTATATATGAGTGTCTAAAATTATTCTATCATGCAACTGTACTTGTAAAATAAATTGTGTAAAATTGTGTAAAAAAATAAATAATATATCTCAATAAAGTCAACCCAAACCTTTAACTTACATCTTGATTATATCTTGTCTCTATAACCATTGACCACTGAAATATAAAGGTGGAAGGAATTATCTAATAGTTCAATAGTATTTTCAAACTGAATCTAGGTTTTCAAGGGCAGAAAATTAGATGCATGACTCTTCTTGATTCTTAGAAAAATCAACCTTTTTTGAAAAAAAAAATTAGCTATTACCTTGTAGATTAGGCACTCTGTTGACTTACTTGAACTTCACTGAGACTTTGTAGTGATGGATGTGAGGGAAGATTTTAAATGAGACAGACATGAACTTGCAAGGTATCTGTCTGATGTCCCTGTTCCCTTTGGAATGGTATTTAGACAAGATAGGCACTCGTCCTGTCTAACAGGAATGCAGTTTACTTTTAAATGTCTAGAGGATGTACAATAATGGGAAGTCAGCCTTTTATGTCCATCTACCCAAACAGTACCATGAGAGATGTTGATTGTCTTCTCCTCTCTCATAATCACTTTACAATAATCATTCTCAGTTAGCTTGTTCTAAAGAACTTAGGCCTGGAGATCTGGGGCAAAGAGGCAATGAAGAAAGGATAGACAGACAGACAGACAGACAGAGAACCTGGGTTCAAGTAGGACAAATCTACTCTGATGGAGCAGCTCCAATTGTGCTAACCCTGATACTTAGCATGTTTATTATGTAAAGCCACAGGGTCAGCTAGTCTCAGTAGGGTTGCCGTCCCCCATGTCGCAGACATCCTGCAAGAGGAAGCTGCAGTTGCTAGTATATGTACATATTAATCAATAGCTTCTAAACACTAATTCTTAAACAAGAGGCTTTCGTAAACCTCTATGAGTCAGTGGGAGCAAGGGTTTGTCAGTTCCCATGAGTCTGACACTGTCCCTTGCCAGGAATACACACTCACTCAGGAATTCACCAAGTCCTTACACAGTCACTAAGGGATTTTTTTTACTTCCCATACTGAGTCATTACATTTGTCCCCTTTGAAGTTCTGTCATTTTGAAATGACAAAAAAAAAAAAATCTTAAGCCCAATCTTCAATATGGGAGAAGCAGTTTTCTTAAACCCTTCGATGGCTGAATTTATGGCTGTCACAGCTCACTTTGAGATGATACTTGTCTTGCTCTAGTATACTCTTTTCTTTTTCCATGACTCTAATGCACCTGACAGAGGTCTGCCTTATGACTACCAGTACAATATTGAGTCTGCTGACTTTCTTTACTCCAGGCTTACCATCTGACTTTATGTCATTCTAATCCTTCAAATGTGAAAGTGTTCATGGAGTTGCTAGAGACTGTCTGGTGTTATAGCTGCCCCACATGTCCCAAGCTATTGGGAATTGGTTCAGTCCAGAATATCATCCTGTAGGCTTTACTTCTATCATTTCCAGTGTCAACAGTATTAGCTTGGTCTCTATTCCTCAGTTAATTGCCTCCACCCTCAAAACAAAAGAACAAAGCCTTTAAACCATGATTCAGGAATACTGCAGTTTGCAAATAACCTCAAATTGTAACTAGGAAGAGTTTGAAAGGGACAGACAAACATACATAGAAAGGGGAATTATTGAGCTGGGTACTATAATGGAAAACTACAATTTCTCCTCCCAAGGTAGTATTAAGGTAGGACATACTTCAAAGAAATGTCATTCTAAGGGTGAACGGGATACGTTCTCATGCACTATTACCCAAGATATACTGAGCATAACTGTTGTGGATAGTCCTGGGATTGCTTGCATTTTGATGATAATTCCACTCATCTAGGTTCAAGAGAGAAAGATACAGTAGCCAAGTGTGGGTTTGCCTGATGTGTACCACAAAGGTCATGGGGGTTTTGCATGGGACTGGCATGGTAGCAGCCCACCAGTAGGAACTTAGTGAACTGGGTAGAGAGATTTTGGAGCTCTGAGTCAGAGTCTTCCCAAGATAAAAACAGGTCAGCCATTGCCTGCCACTGCATGGCCAGCCAGGCCACTGGGGCAGAGAATTATCAGCACATGCAAGGGATAAGCTGCTTTTTTTTCTAATATTTCCTGAAACACATAACCCCAGAGATAAACTCCTATAGTGTATATATGACTTTTGGAATAAAGAATCCCTCTTGTATAACAAGAAATAGAAACTGAAGAAGTTATCAGACATGCAAATACATGTAATATTTCTTGATAGAAATGCTAAGATCCATCTAAATTAAAGCTACTTGGAAAGGATTGTTGCAGTTGTGGTTAGAGCAATGCTGGGGTCACAGTGATGTGAAGTCAGGCATGACAACTATATGATGCAATATTCAGGCAGGTTTGCCTGACTCTGTGGGCCCAATACTGGAGTATTCCATGCAATATCTCAAACTAACCAAGACAACAATTTGACTCATAGAACTCCTGTGTTTCCAAATGTCTCCATTGCTGTGGATGACTTTAAAAATACAGTATTTGTAACATCATCAAATGTGTGATAGATTAACAGGTTCTGTAGAAAAAAAAATCCAGGATATTTTCCAAGAATCTTTAAGCTTCTGTGTGATAAAATCCACTATAAAGCAACTTTAAAAATAACCCATAATTAGCACACAGTGTGGGTCACACAAATATACTGACACAAAACCCATGCTTTCTAAGGCTTTTATGAGAACATAATTCTTTCCAAACCTTTCACAGCTAGAGTTAATTTATGAGCGCCGTTCCCTTAGGCTTTGAGACATGGCCTATGGACCCGAAGAATAACAGGGCAGAACTAATGTTTGTGTTTTGGCAATATTTTATTTATTTATTTAATTTTTTAGAAATGCTAAATGTGAATCACCCCTTTCAAGCTCAGAGGGATATAATTAATGAGAGCAGAGAGGATGGAAAGACCTCCCCCAGCAGTGGAATCAATAATTTCGGCTTGTAGGGAAAAAAAAACTCTCACATAGCAGGAAAATTTCAGAACAACATGCAAACCAGCATCTCCAGACATCAATTCATCTTTTACATTGATAATTTGAAGAATTTAGCATGTGACCACAAGCCTCCCTCTCCGAGTCATTTCATGAAGAAGTTCTGCATCCATTTGGCTTTCTGAGCCTTATTTTCTTCATCAGCAAATGTAGAAAGAAATGAAGACAGCTTTCCCGCCTCAGGGGCTTTAGCCTCTAACATTCAGAAGGCCCCTTGGAAATGTTTGTTGTGGAGGCTGGAGTGGCTGCCAGATCACGCCCTAGATTAACTGTGGTTTGACTTCTTGTCTTCCTGCTCATTGTTTTCCCTTGCTCCATAATTTTCCTGTCTTGTTGACATGTAGCTTATTCAGGTTATGAGCTCTATGCCCAGCACGGGACCATTATTTCTTGCTCTCCTATGCAGCTGTCTCTCATAAAAGAAACTGATGAACAAACTCAGGAAAAGATTAAATAAATGTTTGCTTCAATCCTTCAAAGAGTATTAACCTCTGTCTCTCTCTCTCTCTCTCTCTCTCTCTCTCTCTCTCAAGACATACATACATACATACATACATACATACATAAACAAATACTTGCACATATGTTCACTCATATATATATATATGAATACACATATTCAAATATACCTACACACCCATATGCATATACTCACACTCACATACTTTCATACTTGCACACACATTTATACATACCCATTCACATAAGACTAGAAGTACAAGAACCCATCAATGAAAAAATAATACACTTTTCATGAATGGGGCATATTGAAGACCAGTTAGATAATTTTTTCTTGGGAGGAACTTTTTATGAATTCTAGGGTATTTATCATTATTCCCTGGGCTATACTCAGGAGAAGTCACCAGACCTCTCTATGTTAGACAAACAAAAATATCTTCAAAAATTTCAATATGTCCTTCTGGACCTAAGACCATCAGTCAGGTATCTAGGTAAGCAGAGATTTGAGGTACATGGAAATGTAGATTTGTTGGGCCGAAAACCCCCAAACACTACTTGAATACTCTCACCCACATAGAGTCTGTTCTTAGGGAAATTGCCATGCAAATATTTTGATGTTGAATGTACCAGAGATGACCACTCAGATATAGTATACAGTCAACTATTTATTTATTACAGTCAGTTAGGATTATACACAAGTACCGAGGACCAAAGCATAGTGCCAAATGTCTAGGGTGAGCAGTATTTAAAGGCAAAAGCCATATCCTCTTATGTTTCTTGCCTTGCTGCTACAGGGGAGGTTTTGCACAAGCAAGCAGTTTAGCAGAAGCCAAGATAAGTTTGCTGGGCCATAGTAACCCTGAGCTCCTGGATCATAGTTGGGTAATTTCCTACAGGGCTTCTTATCAAGAGGACCAAATTATAGTTAAACCTAAAATGGCCCCGGCATGATACAAGATGGAGAAATCTTTGCACTACTCACCCAGTCACAGTGATATAAAAAATAAAACAATGAAACAAAACCAAAAACTGATTCAGGGGCCTGGAAGATTACCCAGGGACCTGAAAAGTTCCTCAGTTGATAAAGAAATCAATTTCCAAGACCCACTCAGTAGAAGGAAAAAACTGACCCTTTTCTTTGTTTTCCGACCATCACACATGTGCACCTTGGCATGTTTGTAACCCATTGACCTTCACTGGCATACATACACCGTCCTTTACACAAACACATTAAAATACAATCAAAACTTAAAATGTTCCTTTTTTTTCTCATTTTGTAAAAAATTTTTAAGCTTGTTGATACAACCCTTTACTTACTTGAAAGAATTCATTAGTGAGGAAAATTTGGGACCAGACTTTAGACTATAAAAACAGATTCAGCTCTGTATAAAAATCTCACACATTTCTATGTGAATATTGTGGTCTTTTATTATAAGTTTAGCAAATTTATTTGTAAAGACTTTGTGTATTTCATGGAACTCTTTATCTGGCTCTTTATCATAATTTCATTTCATTATTGTTTGTCTGGAGCAGGCATGTACGCTGACTGTTCCATTCTCCACTTTAGACATTCTGCATCTTTTTTGCGTTACCAGAGTGGTTCAAAAATTAGTTTAAATGGTAGACACTTTTATTGTTTTTATAGTGCTTTTCTACTTATTTTTTACAGTCCTTGTCAAATACGTGATTTTTTTTAAAAAAGATAAAACACTAGCTTTATTGACAGTTTCATCCCTAAATACAATCCATTTAATCATATTCACTCTCCATTTTCCCAGCTACATTCTCTCCCATCTCCCAATACCTTGTTCCACCCCCACACATTCACACATTTTTGTCTCCTCAAATCCAATTTATGCTGTCCAAGCAGTCACAGATATGAGGCTAAGTATTGAAGCTTAGTCAACCTATCAGGGACCATAACGCAAAAGAACTGTCCTTTTCCTGGAAACCCTTAACTATGAATAGCTCCTCAGCAAGGAATAGGAGTCCATAGGGACCTCTACCTCCACTAGTTGATTCACCACTAGAGTCCTGCATATCGGTAGTCCAGTATACAGAGTCTGTAACTAAGCAGGAATGTCAAAAATACTTCTTAGATAATTGCTTACATAATATCTTCAGGCAATAAGATTCTTAGGCAGATAGAGTGAGCATTTAGTTTGGTCCCAGTTTGATTTCTGCATTCCCCTCATATAGACCTGGTACATTCAGCAAGAGGTGTTGGATTTTGTTCTGCAATACAACCAATAGCACTGTCAACAACCTTGATTGTTTTTTAGGGCCTCAGTGATATCATACCCAGTGATAACATTGATATAATTAACAATGATAACATTGATAACATTGAATAGATAATCAACTATCTTCTGATTCCTAGGAGTACCATATTCAGCAGATGCAGACTATGTCCTTCTAAACTTCCTAACTGGGTGCTTCGTATTTTTGCATATCATTTTCAAATGAGTAAGATATTCAAAGGTTAAAATGGTAACATAATGAAGTATTTTGATTGAGGGTGGCCAGTGTTTCTAAAGGCACACTGTGTCTATTCCAAGCAGTACAAATTGGTCTTGGGACTAGAATCTAAGAGGACATTAAATCAAAACATGAATGAGGTACAAAAGGAAAATATCCCATTGCATCTCTCAGTGATTTCATTAGAAGCCCAAGGTTGGGCATAGCAAGTGGATGGGGTATACTATCCTGTATAGCTCGTTAAAATCATCATTTTCCATGAGCCATCATGAATCCTCAGCTTGAGAAACTGCAATAGCTTTACTATGGATTAGTATGCAAGTTTTAGCCTGGCCCAGAGCCAAGGAGGAGCCAGGACAGGCTTTTCCTTCTTTCTGGCATTGGTTCCCTAGGTCTCAAGGCCTTAGGCTGTGGATGGCTGCTACCTCTTCCCTAGATACACTGGGTTTAAAGGGCCCCAGGATAGTGAAAATTATACTTTCAGGGTACATTCTTGCAAAGAAGAAATATACTTAGCAAATCTAGGGGTGAATGTTCCCCTTTAGGATAAGTTTAACCTTGTCCTCCTGAGAAGCAGAGTTACTCAGTCCTTGGTGAACTGTTGTTTGGGTTTTAAAGCCTTCTAGAAGTCCATCAGCACTGCATTTGGCTTTCTGGCATGAATTTTATCACAGCAACTTTGGTCCAATAAATATCTTGTGGCATTTGCTTTTGAGTGACCTAGTCAGGTTCCTATGAGGGAATATTCCTCAGGGGGGAAAATAGTTGCTTAGACATAATCCATCTTTCTGTTTGTATCTCTCTGTCTCAGTCTCTCCAAATTACTACATGCACAGGGAATAGAAAACTCAAAATTTTATAAGCATGATGATATTTGGAAAGCAGGTAAGCATCAAGTGGAGGCAATGGGGTATGGGGAGTTGAAAGCATGCCCAACACACAGAGGAAATGTGAAAATAGAGCCTAGACACATTACTACTATTTTAAATTAATCCTGTCTAATGTACTGTCTACATAGAGTCTCTACTTACAATTATTTTTGGCTATTTTATGAGGTACCATTATTTTTTTTATTCGATATATTTTTTATTTACATTTCAAATGATTTCCCCTTTTCTGGCACCCCACTCCCTGAAAGTCCCATAAGCTCCCTTCCATCCCCCTGTTCTCCCACCCACCCCTCCCACTTCCCTGTTCTGGTTTTGCCCTATACTGCTACACTGAGTCTTTCCAGAACCAGGGGCTACTCCTCCGTTCTTCTTGTACCTCATTTGATGTGTGGATTATGTTTTGGGTATTCCAGTTTTCCAGGCTAATATCAACTTATTAGTGAGTGCATACCATGATTGATCTTTTGAGACTGGGTTACCTCACTTAATATGATGTTCTCCAGCTCCATCCATTTGCCTAAGAATTTCATGAATTCATTGTTTCTAATGGCTGAATAGTACTCCATTGTGTATATATACCACATTTTTTGCATCCATTCTTCTGTTGAGGGATACCTGGGTTCTTTCCAGCTTCTGTTATTATATTATAAATATAATATTCTATCTTATTATTAATATATATTATATATTATATAATATTATATCTTCTATTATAAATAGGGCTGCTATGAACATAGTGGAGCATGTATCCTTATTACAAGCTGGGGAATCCTCTGGGTATATGCCCGGAGTGGTATAGCAGGATCTTCCTGAAGTGACGTGCCCAGTTTTCTGAGGAACCGCCAGACTGATTTCCAGAGGGGTTATACCAATTTGCAACCCCACCAGCAGTGGAGGAGTGTTCTTCTTTCTCCACATCCTCGCCAATGCCTGCTGTCTCCTGAAGTTTACGAACTTCTCAGTATCTGAAGAATTGAAGAATATACATGTAACACATGAGGTGATGATGTTTTATCATTGGGAACTTTTGTTTTTAACTGACTTTCTTCAGTTTAACTGGACCTTTGTTTCCGAGAAACCTATTTAGATGGAACCTGATCAGGGCAGGAGTGGAAGAATAGACATAGGGCAAAGAAATCACCTTTGTTTCACATAAACTCTCTGTGGCACTATCTTCTGTAGATAAATATCCTTTTAAAATGGCCCTTTTACTCACCCATGTACTTACTCTCATTTCTTCACTGACCCACAAAGTCCAACACTGATTTATTTAGCAGCTTTTCAGACTCTGTAAGTGACCCTGATATAGATATGTGACTTGATTCGCATCACAATGTCCTTGAGTTTCACTCTAAAATGCCACTAAAGCTCCATCTACATTTTATTGATTAACTTACTCCCCATTTAAATTATTTACTGTAGAAAAGATTAGTTAATCTGAGCACTAAGCTGAATTCTGTATGAAGGAACTATTACAGAATTTTTTTTTCCATTCGGCAATCTTTATTTAGACTGGAAAATTAAAAATAAAACAGCATTAATAAAGCTAAGTCATTTCTTATTAATGCATGCAGGTTTATATGCAATTTAAAAGATCTGCTGGTAGATTAACTTTGGGGATTTGCTTGAATCTTTAAGGTGCTCTTTATTATTAAATGGAGTTTCTCTTGCTTATCTAAGGATGGGCTTCAGTTTGCTTTCAAATCTGAAAATATGAAAGGATAATAAATGTACATTGACTCGTGATACCAAATTCCACCAGAGCTCGGCTTAAGAGTACTTTAGGAAGATGTATATTGATTTTTCCGAACACAAAGATCTTCCCTGAGCAGCTATTCCCAGCTCCATTATTGGCAGGACAGTTTCTACGGAAGGATTCTCTGACACATATTATTTCTGCACTGACATACTTACAGATGGTTCCACCATAGCTGAACTGCTGAGGTCTCTTTCAGCTTAATCAAGAATGCTTATTTTACACTTTTAAAAGCATATCAAATGTGAAGCAATAATAATTAAGCCTCTTATTTTTATGAAGTCTTCAGAGATCTGTGAAAAAAAAGGCAACATGTAGTACTTTGTAAATGTCAAATCTCTTTACAGAAATGCGAAGGAGGTATTTCAGGCTGTCATCTGTTCTTCATGCTGCCTACTGACCCTTATTGGGAGTTACCGATTCTAGAAGAATCTGTGCCCACTAAAATAAATAGCTCTCTCAGGCACAAAGCAAGATGTTGGACAACATACAGGCACAGCAGCACCCACTTTAATTCTACCATGCAGTGTGTTTCATAAAGAAGTAGAAATTAGAAGCTCAGAAATTGAAGGACAGTTGCAGCTGGCAGGCAATGAAGGAGAGTGCGTTTAGGTCCACTATGACAAATGACAAGATTTGGAACAAGGAAGCTATGTTTCAGGCATGTAAAAATGGAAAAAGGATAATGCATTTGTTTTTGTTTTTGTTTTTTTTTTTACTATCCACAAAGAGAAATATTTGTTAACATGAAAATTGAAAGTAGGATTGTCCTAATGCCAAGTACATTTGAGAAGTGTAAAGAATGAGTGTTTGGCAGATTTATGGGGCTATGTCTCCATCAACATCTGATCTATATTCTGGACTGTCTCATGCAAATTCAAGATCCAGAGCTTGCAGGTCCCTCCGTCCCTCCCCACTTGTGATTTCTTTCTTCTACCTCCCAAGTGAGACTAAGAAATACAAATCAAAAGGACCCTGAAATTCCACCTTACACCAATCAGAAATGGCTAAGGTCAAATCCTCAGATGACAATACATGTTGAAGAGGATGTGGATAAAGAGGAACACTCCTCCATTGCTGGTGGGATTGCAAACTGTCTATTGCATTTGCGTAAAATTATTTTAAAATAGCTTCTTTTACTTTGTTGACCTTTTGAGTTTGGTGGCTAATATCCACTTATTAGTGAATATATACCATGCATGTTCTTAAGGGTCTGAGTTACCTCACTCAGGATGATATTTTCTAGTTCCATCCATTTGCCTGCAAAACTTAGGATGTCCTCATTCTTATAGCTGAGTAATATTCCATTTGGTAAATGAACCACATTTTCTGTATCCATTCTTCTGTCATGGGACATCTAGGTTGTTTTCAGCTTCTGGTTATGACATATAAGGCTGCTCTGAACATAGTAGACTCGTGCCTCTGTTGCCTCTGTTGCATCTTTTGGGTATATTCCCAAGAGTAGTATTGCTGAGTTTTGAGGTAGATCTATTTCCATTTTTCTGAGAAAACTCCAGATTGATTTGCAGAGTGGTTGTATCAGTTTGCAATCTCACCAGCAAGGGAGGAGTGTTCCTCTTTCTCCACATCTTCTTCAACATGTGTTGTTATCATTAAGGTTTTGATCTTAGCCTTTTTTTTTTTTTTTTTTTGGATTTTGGATTTTGGTTTTTTGGAGACAAGGTTTCTCTGTATAGCCTTAGATTTCTGGGAACTCACTCTGGCCTTGAACTCAGAAATCTGCCTGCCTCTGCCTTCCAGAGTGCTGGGATTACAGGCGTGTGCCACTACCGCCTGGCTGATCTTAGCCATTTCTGATTGGTGTAAGGTAGAATTTCAGGGTCCTTTTGATTTGCATTTCTCAGTCCCACTTGGGAGGTAGAAGAAAGAAATCATAAGTGGGGAGGGAGGGACTTAGGAGGGAGAGTGAAGGGGTGGGAGAGAGGGCGGGCAGTGGGGAACCTGGCCTGATATTCAGTGAGTCAAAAGGACTGAAGTCCCTGGGGCCAGCAGGAAGAAGGTAAACAGGCAACCTCAGGAGACAAGATGTTCGGGATGGGGGACCCTCCACAATGAACCAGAGACCTGGGAGGTGACAGACTCTCAGGACTCAAAGGGGGGAACATTAGATGAAATATCCTACAGTAGAGAGAGGGAACATATAGAGCCCACCTCCAGCAAGAAGACAGGGCATCAAATGAGGGAGAGGGGTACCAAGCAACAGTCACAACTCTGACCCATGATTGTCCCTGTCTGAAAAAAATTAAAGGGATGAAAATCGAGAGGAGCCTGAAAAAAAGAAGGTCCAGAGACAGGCCCAGAGTGGTATCCAGTTCAAGGGGAGGTCCCAAGGCCTGATACTCTTACTGAGGCTATGGAGCACTCACAAAAATGCACCACACTCTGGAAGACCCAACAAGCAGCTGAAAGAGTCAGATGCAGATATTTGTACTCAACCAATGGGCAGAAACAGCTGACTGCTGTTGTTGATCTAGGGAAGGCTAGAAGGAGCTGTGGAGAAGGGATATCTTGTAGAAGGACGACCCTGTAGGAGGACCAGCAGTCTTCATTAATCTGGACCCCGGGATCTCTCAAAAACTGGACTACCAAACAGGCAGCATATACCAGCTGATATGAAGCCCCCAAAACATATACAGTAGAGGACTGTCAGGTCTGTGTTCGTTCAGAGATGATGTACCTAACCCTCAAGAGACTAGAGATCCCAGGGAGTTTAGAGGTCAGGTGGGGTGTTGGGTGAGCATATGCATGTGAAGAAAGGGGCATGGGGACAGGGTATGGGATGTGGACAGTCGGGGGGTAGACAGGGACAGGGATTAAATATGGAGTGTAAAAATAATAAGTAAATTATTAAAACATAGCTTCTTTCATTTACAAAAATATAAGTTTCATATGAAAATTTACATGATAACTCCAGATATTGACCTAAAGTCTTGATTAAGGTAGCATGGGACATTTGGGCATGGTGGCACATACCTTCAATTCCAGCTCTTAGGATGCAGAGGCAGGTAGATTTCTGAAGTCCTAAAGCTCTGTCATAGCCACACTGGTCACAGGTTATACTGGCATCAGCAGGGAATGCAAAGAACTCCGAGTTTCCAATCTGGTTATTATACTCATCAACTATTTCAACTTTGTTTCTGGTTTTTGATCAGCAGAAGAGGATTTTTCATTGCTCTAGATTCCTAGGTTACTGTCTACATTCATCATATTTCTAGTTTTTATACTTGTTTATTGTGTGATTGACTTTATAATCTACAAATATTATTTTAATGTCCATCTTTCTCCCTGGATTCAGAGGCCCTTTCTCTTTTTATCAACTTATCATTATTTTTCCCTGTAGCAATTCCAAAGCCATTGTTCTTAGCGAACTCTTCTTCCCAGAATTAAAGTCCATCATCAACTTTTCTTTTCATAGGCTATCTTCATTAGTTTTATCTCTTTTTCCTTTCTAAATTTGTAAGAATTCAGATATCAGAGGTTGCCACCCAAGTCTATACTATTGCTTTTTCATGAAAATGAGATTTTCCCCCCCATTTTGGGTAGATCTAGTTGCTGGAATGGTAGGTAGTTCTTGAACAGAACTAAATGTGACCGTGTAAAGGAATAGGATCATTACTTTGTAAAGAGTTAGTGGAGACATATATAATATGCCATTGCATTGCTTTGTAAAGAGTAGAGACATATAGCATGTGTTGTTTTAGGCATATATAAGAATATATAATAGGAAGAGGTATAGTGCAAGTTAGATCAGTATAGCTGCACTTTTGACCAAAACTTTAATTTTTAACCTATATGTTTTAAACTCTTGTGTTTGGAAACTTTATGTTTATATTTTTCTAGGTGTGAGTTATGGCCATTACTGACAATAACATTTCAAAACTATTTAGGAATGAGAATACTTGGTAACAAGAGTTACCTTAACAAGTTTTGGGGATAAAATCCAAAAATCCATGTTTCAGGAAATCTTCCAGGTTATTTAATGAACACCAACATTTGAGAGCTACTGCCTTACTGACTGAAAAATGAATTCAGAGGATTAAAACTTCTACTTAAAAATAAATACTATAGAATAATAAAAGATGGCAAAACTTCCCTACTGTGAAATGAAGAAATGTGTTCCAAGTAATTCATGAATGTGAAAGCAATAAAAATAGAAAATGCAGAAACTGAAATAAAACAAAATTCATACCATCGCATAGCTTTAAATTATCAAAAATGTTATCCTAGATAAATGTATAAATAAATATTATGAAATATGCTTTATATATACTTGACAGATAAGGTACATTATTGACAGAACACTTCCAGGTGGACAGTGTCTTTATAAAAATGGATAAATGATTCAAACAAAAAAACTGTAAAGGGGAAAATTCAAGTAGCCAGAGACATATATCAAAATAATCATTTGCGGGAGATGGCTCAGAGATTAAGAGCACTGACTGTTCTTTTAGAGGACCTAGGTTCAATTCCCCACACACATATAGCAGTTCACAACGATTTTTAACTCCAGTATCTGGGGATTCACTGCTTTCTTCTGGCCTACAGAACTATGGGTCATATGCATAATACGGAGACATAACTGGTTGGCAAAACAGCCATTCATACCAACAATCAATCTCTGTAACAGAAAATTAGTAGACATTAACATGACATATTAGTATAAATTTACATTCATTTCTCTCTTACAAAGAACTTTTAAAAATAAAATGGCACATATTAATTACAATATATTTAGCATGTTGTCAAAGTGAATTTTTAATGAAAAGATAAAACTACAGACAAGTAATTTTCCTCTGCTGAATCGATTTCATGTGTAGAAGGCCCAGAACAATAGGATTGTTTTAGTAAAAATATCTTTACTCTTGCTGTGTTATAATATTGACAATAATTAAAGAAACCAAAAGCACATCAAGAAGGAAATAAGAGAATGAAATGAGGTTTGTTATTCTAACATGGACTTTTATATAGCTCCATCTGTGCCCGTCAACTTGGAGTGTTTAAAGGTTTTAAAATTTTATTTATGTATTTATGTATTTATTTATGTATGTATTTATTTATTTATGATTAATATGTATGACTGTTTTCATATATATATATATGAAATATATATATATTTCTGTGCAACACTTGAATGCTTAGTTCCCAGAGAGATTAGAAGAGGACACTGGGCTTTCCAGAACTCAAGCAAGATGTTGATTATGAGACGCAAGTTGCCTGGTAGAAACCAAACCTAGGCTGTCTTCAAGAACATCTAGTGCTCTTAATCAACAAACTATCTCTCTAGCTGGGAAGTGAAAGGATTTTCATTTGCTACAATTAGTCACCACCTGTAACTAGACTGTGCACATTCCATTAGTTCCTCAGACCTCTTCTGATACAAATAAGGTTCTCTATGATCTCATTCTAAAATGGGAGAAATTGTAACTTTTTGATCTAGGACAGACTGGTTCATTTTCAGAGTTGATGCACTTAAAATCAGTATTAATTTTTATGAAATCGATATGAAAGCATTCTTATACTAGGTAAAGACTTAAAATCTTAGATATGTGAGTATAGATCAGCTACTACAGGATGAAAATATGTTAGGAATTGGCTTTAAGGATGGCACAGGTGTTGTGCTAATTGAGAAAAGGGATTTTACAAAATAAAGCCTCTCCAGAAGATGTGGAGATGTTAACAGAAAGGGAGAAGATTGTCACGAGGAGGGAAAGCAGAAGGAAGCAAGGACAAGAAAAAAGAAAGGAAGGAAGATACAAATTTTCACATGGAAAGGATGAATAAAGTTCTTAAACTGGTAATGTACAGTAATGCACTGTTGTATGTTTAATGTGTTATTTGAATATATGTCTGTGTAAAATTTGTATGTGCATATGGGGCTTATTGTAATAGAGAAATGCATGTAATTTTCTTTATCTCTTAATTTTATTTTTTGATAATTCCAAATATATATTCAATGTACCTTCATAATATCTAGTTTTGCTTTCTCCAACTCTCCTCTGGTCTCTGAACACATTTGCCTTCCTATTTCCTTTTCATTTTTTATAACCCAGTTATTTCTGCTTATATACACATCAACACAGTTACGGAATCATCTCCTACTTAACAACAACCACTCAAAAGAAAAGTGCCTGATGCTTCTCCAACATCTATCACCTGCCAATCACAGGTAGGCTATAGTTGGGGCTGGAACTCTTCCACACAGCATTATGGAACTTTTAGCTGACTTTATGTTGTGTAGATCAGCAGTTAGTGCACATACAACAGCCATTCCATATCTCTAGGACAGTATTGTATAGCATTGTTCCTCATGTTCCAGCCCTTACATTCTTTCTAATCTCATTCTATTATATTCCATAAGTCTTGGAAGGAAGTGTTGATACATATGTTCCATTTATGAATAGATACTCATGGCTGCATATTCTCCATACTTGGAACAATTTCTGAACCTCAGCATTAATCACGACCCACGGCATTACAAAGCTTCTCTGAACAAGTTTGAGAGTAGCAGAGATGTGTAGCTGTAAGTATAGATATAAGGAGGGCAGTTTAACATCATGACCATTTAGCAAAACCATGTCTATAGGTTCTTCTCCGGGACCGATGACTTCCACAGCCTTGAGATTTATAGGCCTCAAATCCAATCCAAGGAGTCATTGATTACCTACATAAATACAGTCAGTCTTATCACCATTGGACCAGTGGGTGTATCTTGCCTGGCAGGTTGGTATTAAGGAGGGCAGGGTCCTGTTTGGGGAATAGAATCATTGATTTATTTCCTCCCCAAGCAGCCTATACTATGAAATCTAACTAGCAAGGACTTTCATGCTCTCTTCAAGATTGATTTCTCTATACATTGTTATAAAAGATTCTTTTAAAAAGAATATGGTATTAAACCACAGAAAAGTTGGTTTGCCATGAATAAATCTGACAGAAATGCCCATAAATCTGATGATCAAGTTTTACCTCAAGAGCGATATCATGAATCCTTTTCATGATTTCAATGGAATGCTTATATACACATCAAGAATATCTTACCTGTGTCCCTAAGCAAATGCAATACCCTAGTCTATCTAGATTATGACACAAATTTCATTTAAAAGGATATTCTATAAAGCATCTTTCCAATACTCAAAACTAAAGAAATTGTCAGAAACATGGGAGTGAGTCATTTACTGTGCCAAGAGAGGACTAAGTAGCCCAGGGTGGCTCGTTCAGTAGACTCCTCCATGATAGCATTAAGGGAAATATGAGGAAATCTCACTGAATGGTGGACCATAATACAAACAAAAAGAAGCTAAGAAATAGTAATTCCTTAGTCACAGGCAATTTCATCCTCCTTAGGTCAAGGGTTGATAATATACAACAAGCGTGGTGTTCTGTAGATAATTTCATATGAATAAATCACTGTCTTACACAACAAAATGGAGTAAAAATTTGCAAATTTATCCAGAAAATATTGCATATTTAAAAAGTATAGAGTAGATGTTCTCATTGATGCTGTAATTACCATAGGAAACAAACCAACAGCAAACAAAAGCAGAATATAAGCGTATATACTGATAAATCATTAATATGTTTACATTCCACACTTTAAAATAAAATAACTTCTCAAATGCATGCTGTAAACTCTACCTGCATGACCCATGTTTGGCTGAATAAAATATTTCATTTTCTTTTGAAACCCAAGAGAATTGTTTTTCTTATCATAACCAATACTCACTTAGCTGTACCATCCTAACTTAAAGGGTATTTATTCAGGTTTTAATTTTCTTTTTGTTAAAGCCAACTCCTAATGACATCTGACAAATGCATACCATCTGGTTTCTTTGAAAATGATTTAAATATATACAATGTGGTGATACAGCTGGGGCACCTATAATAACCATTGTTACCATATCTGGCCTGTACCAGCTTCTTGCATGTTGGGTCTCAAGTTGTCCAAGTTATTTTTTAATTTTATTTTAACAACACTCCACAAGTTCATTATAAAGTCGTCAAGTTGAAAGCTTTTGTTTTATTTTTATCATGACTGTTTCTGCCTTTATAAGAATTTTTAACCATTGTATGTATTGCTTCTTTTCCATTAGCTGCATATTCTTTTCTTAACATTTACAAACTTCACTACAATATATCAGTAGATACAAGTTGACATGTCAACATTCATGGAGGAAATCTTATGTAGCCACCCCCTTGGATGTAGAGCTACAGACATTTAATAACTGCTATAAGGTAAATGATTAGTCTTCCCAGAGATGAGCCCCTATTTAGCTCATATCCAATACATATGAGCAGCACTAAATTGATTTAATAAATTGTATTTATAAATTTACACTCAAACACATATATATTTATTGGATATATATATATATATATATATATATATATATATATATATATATATATGTTTGTGTGCATGTGTGTGTGTGTATGCATGTGTGTGTGTATGTGTGTGTGTGTGTGTGTGTGTGTGTGTATTTAAAAAGAAAGAAGCCATTAATTAATTTGAGGAGTATTGTTAAAAATATCTTGGAGAATGTGAGACCCAACATGTAGGAAGATGACACAGTCCAGATATGGTACTAATGGTTATACCCAGTGCCCCGACTGCATCACTCACTTATGTGAATGCCATGAAATTGGAGCAACTATTCATTGCTAGTTGGGGCAAAAAGAGCTATAGAAGCTTAGGAATTATGTCCATTTACATCTTCATATTAGAAGTTCATATTTATCCTGATCTGGCTCCATTTTCACCACTAATATCAGTTACCTTGTCCTAATTTTCAGTCCCGCTTTTATAGAATCCTCCAGTCTGTCTTGTCTATATACCGTCTACTTAGGGCTGAACTTTCTCATGGGGACTTTTATTTTTCATCTGTTAGTCAATTTGGACAAATTTGTTCTATGCTGCTTACCTGGACCCGTGGGCATGGTTTTGTTATCAACAATTTCCTATATTGATGTTAACTTCCTGGTAAGAGAATTTGTCAGAATAACCTATCTTAAACAAGGCAGATAGATGCAGTCATCTATAGTTCCTGGATATCGGTGGAAGAAAGCCTTTTGTGTTGTATTTCTAGTCATGTTCTTCTGCAGCCAGACAGTCGTGGCACTGTATCAGACTCTCTGTTCTTGACTTTTATCTTTTGTCTCTATAATATTTCTGAAAGCTAGAAAGAGAATATTTTCTGGGAAAAAGACAACATAACTTCCTTAGTGGTTAGGAAAGATGTCTTCTTCCAAGACAAAGGCTATGAAAGTTTGTTAGTGTCTGCTTGTGAAACTGGAGGCTCCATGAATCCTGAGTCCTTTTGCTGTGGCTGACTCACAAAATTGATTTGGAATTATTTCCATTCTGTCTGTCATCTATCCTCATGATAACAGGGAAGTAAGAACCACTCAGAACACGAATGTTTTTCACCCAGGACTTTATGACTCAGAACCTATGAAACTGACTGAGATCCCATTCCAATGTACATGTCTACCACATTCAGCTTCTCCTAGCGGCTGCTAAAAAATTAGACCTTACAGTCAAACATATGGTTTTGTTAGCACCATGGGTTCCTTCCATTCCTTATTTTGGCATCAATTTCTTCGTTTCTCTTCATGTCAGATTTTTTCATCCTTCTTTATTTCTGTCCTCCTTCTATTCTTTCCGCCGAGTATACTCTCTCTCCATATGGATTTTTAAAATCCTTCTAATTCATCTGCCATGGTGGCTCACACCTGTAATTCTAGTAACTTGGAAGAGTCATGGAGCAGGAGAACAAGATCAAGAATAATTTATGCATCTCAGAAATATTTTATCCCAAAATATATTCAGATAATAAGACTTAGTCAATCTTAAGCTTGCCTAGGTCCTATGTATACAATTATAACTGCTATGAGTTCATATGTGCAACCATCCTGTTTTGTCTAGAAAACAGTTTTCTTCTAGCCATCTACCAATTCTAACTCTTAGAATCATTGTGTGTTCACTCCTATGAAGATCCTGTGTCTTGAATGAAGGAGTGTAATACAAATAATGCATTTAGTACTAAGTAATTTGAATTTTCCTATGCATTCTGCATTGAGCAGTTGTCCCTGTGTAACTTGCATAGACTGCTGGAAGACGTCTCTCTCATGAGGGATGAGAGATGCAGGAATTTATGCATTCCATTCAATACTGACTCCAGGAATGAGTACAAAACTATGTTCCTTTAGCAACATAGTTTATTAGTAAGCTTCCACCTAGGCTTGTGACACGTATAGCCACAGTCACGTGGCCCTGATAATGGTACCAGATGTGGATTTTTAGCTCGTGAATTTTTCCTTAAATCCAAACAGAAAGTGGTGCATATCTTACTGGCGTAGACATTGTTGTAGTTCACAGGGTTTGTAAGTGTGTAAGACTGGTGGTTAATTTTTACTTACTAGTATACATAGTACCTTTCAGCACTACAAAAGCTAGTCAGGTAAATGCCAGCCTGAGCTTTTCATGTTCTAGGACTCAAAAATGTGGAATCTTCAGCAGTAGGGTACAATTGTCAGATTTTAGAGTATAATTAAAAGCTATAGCACTAGCTTGCAATGTTGTGTGTCTATAGAACTGAAGCAGGCAATAAGTCAAAAAGTGATAACCCATTCTTGGTACTGAGGTTTTTATTGGATTATACTTTATGTTTTTGGTGGAAAGTCATTTTATTTATTTTTCTTGCTGATTTGATCTTTTACTGTTACAAGATGTCCCTAGGCCTCTTCTGATGCTAATATAATTGTTTAAGTTCAGTTTTCTATGTAGTTATTATTAATTTTGTTTCATTAGTTAGGCAAATCATCTCAAATATGTTTTAAAGTTTCCTGTTCTAGGGACACACTCTCTCTTTCTCTTTCTCTCTCTCTCTCTCTCTTTCTCTCTCTCTCTCTCTCTCTCTCTCTCTCTCTCACACACACACACACACACACACAAGTAAATTATCTGCCCTTTATTCTTTAAATCAAGGACAGATATATAAATAATAAATGCATTTATGTCCGTTCTTATCAGAGATTTTCATGAAAAACCATTTGTTTTCATATAAGCAAACTATAAGTTACCATATGAAAGAGGTTTACAGGTTTCATCAGCTTAATGGATTTCACAAAGAAGGTCATATGCTAGGTTTCCTTCAGGCCAACATTTCAATTATTATTAATGTTTCTGATACTGTATTTGACTTGAGAGAAGAAATACACAGAAAAAAAATCCCCATTAAAGAAGCAGGTTGGATTGGAAACTTCTCTTCTGTTGTAGTTTGGCATTTTCTTATATATAGGCTGGATGTTAAGGGATGAGGGTCACAAAATATTATTTTGATCTTTCATATCAGATCTTGTAAATATGTCTAGCACCTACATTATTGCTTAATATTCTCACTTAGGAGGGTTCAGTAGAAAGGAAAATTCCTCATTTAACACATCCTATTTTATGGAGAGTGCACAACATGTCAGGGCAAAGAGAAGAATTTCATCCCGATGTGGACACTATTACCTACATATGCTCTGTTTCTAGGATACTAAGGAACATTCTTTTCTTCTGTTAGGTGTAAATAACCATTCTCCTTGCTCAGAGAATCATTTTAAATGAGTTAACATTTATCTGGTGTTTTGCTATTGGTAAAGTAATACTTTTAGAAAATATCTGAATTTGGGGCCATTTTGTTTTGTTTTCCTAAATTGTGGCTAATTGTGATGATACATCATTTATTGTGGATGCTGTATTTTGATTCTATTTACCACAATTTTATTGTAAAGATATTCAAACAATGTGGTGCTAATGTCATGGGTAATACTGATATTTCCCTTCTTTTGTGATGTTCTTTATATATTGAGAAATATAGGTATGGAGTAGCTAATTGTGCAATTGATTAATTATAATTATGACAATTTTCCTAAGGAAAAGTGAGAGGGAGCCTGCAATATCAATGAAAGTTTCATCTCAAGGCAGGAAGCTAATGTCTGAAAAATTAGGAGATAAACCAACTATATGAAGGAAAAAAATAAAGCTGTTAACATGTAAGTCATAGAAATCCCTATATCCCTATGGTGGAAAGAAGTGTTGATCTGTTGTGTTACTGAAAGCGGGAGAGAGGATGAGATATCATGAGAGAATATGTAAAGCAAATAGGTGCTAGGTTATGCCAGGTGTTGCAAATACAACTGTAGAGCTAGTTTTGGTATAAGATTAAAGTCATTAAAAATGATTTTGTATGTGTGTGCATGGCTGTGTGTACATATTCATGTGGAAGCCAGAAGATAGCGTTGGATATTATTCTTCCTCCTGTGCTCTTTATGGGCCATCTATATGGACTGGAGGTCCCTAAGTATGAGGCGTGGTAAGATGGCTGGCTCATGGATTTAGAGCTCTGCTCCTCTCCACTGCCCCACAGTCGTATAATCACAAACACATCATGCTTAGCTTTTTTTATGTTGACTCTGGGGCTCAAACTCAGGTCTCCGTGATTGCACAGGAAGCACAGTAGTGAGTAAGCCCTCTAGCGCTCTAGCCAATTGAGAAGATTATAGCAAAATAGTAGAACATTTAATTGAACGTTGAAAATATTTTATTAGTGAATTCAAAATATAGAAGAATTGAAGGTTCCATTCCTCAGTCCTATATCAGTAACACTTCAGCAATCATGTATAAATAAAAGGATTTCTGTGAAGTTCTACAAGCCATATAAAAGGCGTTATATGCCAGTAGAGTAAAACACAGCACATCGTAAAAATTTCTTTTCTGTCTTTCTTTTTTTTCTTTCTTTTTTTCTTTCATTTGATATATTTTTTATTTACATTTCAAATGATTTCCCCTTTTCTGGTCCCCCACTCCCCAAAAGTCACATAAGCCCCTTCCAGAATAACAATAAGAAAATGAAAAGGAATGAGGAAACAGTCAGATTTACACGGTGAACCCCAAAGAGTAGGCAAATGACAAGCAATGTTTATACCATTCTCAAACTTTCTTATAGCTTTTGAAGTCTTACAAATAGGTTATATAAAATTTCCAACACTTTCATCTTTAAAACAATAAATTCAGGTATTTTCTGTCTGTGTATTTACATATATTTTTAATTATTTTTAAAATGAAAGCTTAGCATTTGATTGGTATTGTAATAAATTGCCATCAATTAAAAAAAGAATTGATATCTGAATAACATTTAGAATTATACCTCAAGGATATAAAATAGGAATTATTTATTAAAATGGTTTATTTTTAGTAACTTTTGTAACTTTATCATGTTTCACACATTACATTGAATCCTGTTTTTCAACCATTAGATATGCTTATATGACTATTTTATTTAATTATGTATTTATTTGTGATTAATTATAATTTTGCTTAAGGAAAATACATTATAAAATATTTATTTTTATTTATGTGGCTATATATGTGCTTATGTGTATATTTTCATGTACCTTTCTATGTGCGGTAGATGATGGAAGCCAAACAGAGCTCTCTGAAACACTAGAGCTGGAATATAGGTGGTTTTGAACCACATGATACAGATGCTAGGGAAAGTTTTGGACCTCTATGAGAGCAGCATATACTGAGCCCAGCAGTTTATCTGGCTTCAGGCCAAATGGTGTGTGTGTTCAGAACCAGTTCTGTCCTCACTCAAAGAATTTGCTCAGCAGACTTATATGGTATTTAACCAGACTCTCAAAGGCTCCAGGTGGACATGATCCTTAAAGAATGGCCACTCCTTTCCTGATATTGCAAGTAACAATTAGAAGATGCGTGTAGGCAGAAAATGCCACACTTAACATGCAAGTGCAGAGTATCTGGGGACCAGAGAGTAAAACTTCTCTTCCTTGAAGTTTGTGTCTCAAGGGAAAAGAGGGATGGTTTATAAAAATACAAAGTTAGTCCTACAAAATGAAAGGAGATGGGATTCTGGAAAATTAAACAAAGACACAGTCATAAAAAGATATGAATACCTTATTATAACAAAGTAATGTGCTACAAATTAGTAGTTATTGGTATATTCTATGTTAGCATATACTATATATATTGTGCATATTAATTATATATAATATGATTATATATATTATATACAAATTGTATATAGTATATAAAATGGTATATAATTGGCATATACTATAATGCATATATGATTCTTAGAATATATATATATATGTATAACATTTGTTCATAATGTCTGTGCTTTTCTCTCATGCATTACATTATACAGTAGTTTCTTTCTAAAGATTAAATTTAACATTTTTGGTAAGAAGCAAAGTGTTCCAAGATTTCTTATCTCTTCCCATTTATCTCTACAACACATTTCTGATGATCTTTGTACATTTGACATATGCTTGCTTCTGCTAATCCTTTATGGACTATATCATTCATCTTTTTGTAGCATAATCTATTTGTCCTATCTCTGATAATTTGGTCCAGCCTTTTCCTTTAGCTACTGGTGCCAGATGGGTGACAAATAGATTTTTCTGGCAATGTATTTTGGATTCTGTTTTTAGTTAGTATAGAAATTTGTTTTCAACTCTAAAGTATTAGTAACTGTTTTTTTTTCAAAATGGGAACAAATCTTCAAAAGATGACCTTCATGAAAAAAAATGAGCATATCCTCAAATTTTCACATACTCAGAGGATCAAACAGTGTATCTCTCATATCAAGTCTTCTGCAGAAGATGTTGAGATTGAGCAAAACCAAGGAATTTAACAAATATATTTAACAGTCACTGTCTATGTTGTGAGTGACTAAGAAGTAAGTGGCTAATTGGGCTCTTGGTTATGGATGGGTTGCTTTTCATACTGCAGTACTACAGGGCTTTCCAGACGAACCTCAATTCCTTCAGCCATTTCATTAAACAATAATTAATGGGATAGGAATTTTTAAAGGGGTAATGTGGAAAGGGGATACAATTTGAAATATAAATAAGGCAAATATCTAATAAAAAGAGAATAATCGATCTTATTAAAATCAAGTACAAACACCTATCAGGAACACAAACACTCCCTGGCATTTTCTGCAGAATGGATCTCATCTATGTCACTGCAGATGATGGGGGTTCTGGAATTTTCAACAAATTGCTTGTAGTCTCTTTAAAACATGTGCATCTGTGCATCTAGAAAAAAATGTCAATATTCCAAGGGGATCAAAGCAGAAAAATTCCCTTTCCTCTTTTCTTTCATGGGGCTAACCTTCTGGGTGTACCTCTGAAGACTCATTTTCATAAAGATCTCTGCATGCTACACATGTGTTCTTTCACTTTATTATTTTCCTCTGAGACAGTAAATCTACTTTCATTTAAAGTATCTAGAGTGGAGACTGTGAGATATTTCCCTATTGCTTTGTTGTCCTAAAATTTACATTATGTTCTAGTCACATGTCTTCTTTTCAGATAAGCCATTCAATACAAGAATGAAATAAAAATAGGATTTCAATAGAGAAATGCCATTGATCATCTTATTTCTATGAGTAGTTCACTTGGATCTTTCTATTATTATTGTTTATTATTATTATTATTATTATTATTATTAATGTTATTATTATCATTTGAACATTTATTGTATGTCAGATGGGAATTTCCAAACCCCTGAAGTTGGAGTTTCCCCAGATGTGGAGAAGCAGGTAGTTGTGAGCCATCAGATGTAGGTACTGAATACTGAACTCAAATCCTCTGAAAGAACAGCATTCACTCTTAACTGCTGAGCCATTTCTCTAATCCTAAGTCTGGGGATCTTAACCGTGTAGGTAACACCTTCACCTTGAATCCTATATTGAGAAGCTGAGCTATTGCTGTCACCTTTAGTGAGTCCCTTGCCTCCATAGTATAGTTTTTAATAATCAAAAGAATAGCATTTGCAATTATGGGTTCAGTTGTCTACCCTCTAGTTTATACTGGAACTGTGAAGGCTTACTTTCTTCTCAACATGAGAAAGAGCTTCAGGAATTTAGGGTTTTCACTCTGAGGATATACTGAGTCACAGAGTGTGAAATAATCTTCTCTCTAGACAGCTTAAAGGGATTAATAGGACATGCTTTTTTCTTTTATCATTACTTTCCATGCAATCCATTTTTTATTCAGTCATTTCTATAAGCCAAATAAACTATTCTTTAAATAAAACAGAATATGAAATGTCAAAAACCTTTGAAAACTTTGGTCCAAATCTTCCTTTTCCTGATGAGTAACATTGAAATACAGGAATAGCTAACTCACTAATAAGTTAGCATAACCAATGTATGTTGGAAGTATATGATCTGCTTTTCTCTTTAATTTTACAGGAGGTTACAATCAAGAGATTGCCTTGAGTCTCAGAAGAGACTTTGAACTTTTTATTTAATTTAATTTAATTTTTATTTATTCTTCTCTTATATATTACAACCTGAGCACAGTTTGACCTTTCTCCTCTCCTCCTAGTCATCCTCCCCTACATTCCCTCTTTCCCAGATCCACTCCTCCATTTTCTTTCATGGATATCGACTGAACATGGCCTAACAAGTTACATTAAGACTAGGGACAAATCCTCATATCAAGGCTGGATGAGACAAACCAGTAGAAGGAAGAGGGTCCCAGAAACATGCAAAAGAGCCAGAGACAGACCCTCTTCCACTATTAAGAGTCCTACAAGAACACCAAGCTACACCATTATAACACATATACCCAAGACAAAGGTCACACACACACACACACACACACACACACATACACACACACACACACACACACACACACACACACACACACAGGCTTTCTGATTATTATTTCAGTCTTTGTGAGCCCCTATGAGCCTTGGTTAGTTAATTCTGTGGGCCATGTTCTTGTGGTTTCCTTGACACCTCTGGCTCCTACCATCTTTTGTCTATCTTTGCAGGATTCCTGAGCTCTGTGGAATACTTTGGATCTCTGGATCTGCTTCTATCAGTGGCTAGAGGAAGCTTCTCTGATGATAATTATTCCAGATTCTGGTCTATGAGTATAGCAGAACATCATTAGAAAATATTTATTTGACTTATTTTTTCCAAGTCAGGTTTGGTGCTATCCTAGGTCTTTTTTTCCTTTTTTTTCTTTTTATATTTGTTTATTTATTTACTTTGAAGTTTTTTTTATTCAATGTATTCTTTATTTACATTTCAAATGATTTCCCATTTTCTGGGTCCCCACTCCCCGCAAGTCCCATAAGCCCTCTTCCCTCCCCCTGTTCCTCCATCAACTCCTTCCCACTTCCCTGTTCTGGTATTCCTTTATACTGTTGCATTGAGTCTTTCCAGAACCAGGGGCCACTCCTCTGTTCTTTTTGGACATCATTTAATATGTGTATTATTTCTTGGGTATTCCAAGTTTCTAGGTTATTATCCACTTATCAGTGAGTGCATACCATAACTGATCTTTTGAGACTGGGTTTCCTCACTTAGTATGATGTTCTCTAGCTCCATTTGTCTACGAATTTCATGAATTCATTGTTTCTAATGGCTGAATAGTACTCCATTGTGTAAATATACCACAATTTGTATCCATTCCTCTGTTGAGGGACACCTGGGTTGTTTCCAGCTTCTGGCTATTATAAATAGGGCTGCTATGAACATCGTGGAACATGTGTCCTTATTACATTAGCTAACTAGCCTCTGGGTTTTGGCTATCCAGGACAGGTGTAAATAAGATCAAACCCCATGGGCTCATATATTTAAACATTTAGTTACCATTTAGTATATGAGTGGCACTATTTAGTTACCATTTAGTATATGAGTGGCACTATTTTAAAGTGGTTTTGCTGAGGTTTAAAAAGCCCAAGTCAAATTTTGTATCTCTTAATGTGAAGATTAATATGTAGCTCTCATATTACATTTCAACAGCATGGGTACCATCACATTCCCTGCCATGATGGTAATAGACTAAATCTCTGAAGTTGTAATCAAGCTCATCATTAAATGCTTTCTTTTCTAAGAGCCGTCTTGGTCAGGGTATCTCTTCACAGCAATAGAACAAAGGGCTAAGACACATGGGAAATGCCAAACAACCCAGGCTACTGCCAAGACAAGAGGGTGCTCTTCACAACTAATAGCAAGCCCTCATTGCTGAAGACAACAGCATGCAACTCACTGAACATGGGAAAGTCTAGTAGCTGCCTTCATAGAGTAGTCACCCTATGTGTTATCTTCTTAGTATAGGAAGTTACTCTGCCTGCTACCAGAAAAGAAACATACACCAACCCAGGTACAAACTCTTTGATCTACAGTGCTGTTCTACCTTCAAGATGTACTATGGCAATGGTGGCACAAAGGTAGTTGGAACAACCAACAAATGCCTGATTTGACTTAAGTCCTATTCCATCAGATGGAACTTGATGGATTCTGACAGTTCCTGGGTAACCAAGGACCCAAAAGGGATCTAGGGTAGAACTAAATTCCACTGGTCTGGAAAATAACAGTAGCTGGAAAATGACTCCAAATTGAATTCTCCTATACTAGATCAGAGTCCTGTGTGGACACGAAAAAAACTACCTCTTTCCATAGATGGGAATAAATACAGACTGCACACAGCCAGATATTATGAAGAGAGTGAGATACTTTGAAACACTCAGACCCCAAAAGGATGTTTCCATCAAATCCCTTTCCTCAGGGCTCAGGAACCCTGTGGAAGAAAAGACAGAAAGAGCGTAAGAGACAGAGGGAATGGAAGATACCAAGAAAAGAAGGCCTTCTAAGTAAACCTGATAAAAGCTCATATGTACTTCAGTGACTGAACCAGGTGTGCAGGGCCAGTATGGGTCTGCACTGGGTTCTTTGTGTGTGTGTGTGTGTGTATGTGTGTGTGTGTGTGTGTGTGTATTGACTTAACTTCAGTCAATCTGTGAGATTCCTGAGTGTGTGAATGAGTGGGTCTCTGTTTCTCATAGCTTCTCATAGGCTTTTATCCTTTTTTTGTTAATCCTGATGTGTGTTTGTTTTATTTTACTATATATTTTTATTCTGTTACTATCTCCCCTTAGAAGGCTGCTCATTTATAATGACAGCAAAAAGGGGAGAGCAATCCAGCTAAAACAGAGGTGAAGAAGAACTGGGAGGAGTAGGGGAATGGGAAGCCACAATCAGGATATATTATGTAAGAAAAAAATTGTTTTCAATAAGGAAAAGAAACTGATTTGCAGAGTGCATTGTGAACCACTCCTTTCCTTGCAGTGTCTGTTTTCCCTGTGATGGGGATCCTCTACTCAAATTACTATCATCTTTAGCCTTTCATTCTTCTGAACTGTGATGATTGGACTAAACTTTACATAAAGAATGGTCTCTGAGAAAATAAGATCCACTACAATCTATTCCAAAACAGCAGAAACAGGTCTTGTCGACAGAGCAGAGGGCATGACTCATTCCCAGGTCCTAATTACCTGTTTGCCAGGAAGGAAGATTAGAGCCATCCATTATGAAGATATTCCCGGTTGTGTTAGCACTCCAGTAAATGCAAACCTAGAAACAAAAGGGGACCATGTTCTCTGGGAAGCACTGTCTGGTGGTACCTATTAATCAAGAACATCTACAATCCGATCTGGTTTAAAAATGCTTGATCCTGCACTGGGAAGGAATAAGTGTCTTTTGTCCAATGGCAGTACTTATAAATCTCCACTTAATTTGTTATTCTTCTTTAGTACACTGAAAATTTTAGGGCAAGATATTCACATCATTTCTACACTTCTAATATTATTAGCTAGTGTCCAGAAATGAAGAACAAACATTGGATAATCAGTGGAGATAAATATGGGGGAGGTCACCGTAAAGAAAATTTGGGAAATTTTAATAATAGAGACTCTTGAATGTAGGAACTGAAAAAGTATGAGACTTTTATAGAGTATATACTTCCTTGGATGTCGGGTTGTGTCAATTCTCTTCTGGAAACACCATGTTGTTTCTGTAACACATGGAAGAGCATTCTCCTCTGAGGAATGGTATGATGCAGCTAGCACAGCAGTTTCTGTGTCTGAAGCAGTTATAAGCACATTTGAATTTTTTAAAGGTATCTTTGCTAATGGCAATAGTGAGGAAAGGCTGAGAAAATTAGAATTGGAAAATGAAAGTCAGGCAGACAGCTTTAGTCCTAGCACTCAGGAGGCAGAGGTACTCAGATGTCTGAATCAAGGCCTGCCTGGAAGACATAGTGATTTCTTTCAGGACTGGCATGGCTACACAAAGAAGCCTATCATGAAAATTAAACAAACAAATAATTTCACAATGAGTTTCCATTGTTTATATAATTGAAAAACATAACATCTTAAAGCTTGAGGCTTAATCACTGTTTTTGTAAAATGTCTTACTCCAACTTATTGGAATTTTTTTCTGATGATCAACTTACCAAAGTTGGAACAACAATGAGAGATAGCTGTGGTGTTAGTGGGGAGAGATAGTGGGGCTGTTGATGGTGATGGTACCCTTTTTACCTCACATGAAAAATAATTCAGAGGAGCTAGGATTCTGGACAGTCAGTGACCGCCAAAATAACACTGGATCAACAGCTTCTGTGGCCTTTACGTCTAGAACACAAACAATGAGTAAGTCACAAAATGGAAAGGAAAACGGTAGAAAGGCGTTTATTATAGATATATAGGTGAACACTTAAGGGATATACTTTAAATCAAGAATGGATCTGAGAAAGAGTTCCTACTCTAGGGATAAATAAGAATATAATGGATTTAGATGTAGGAAGTAGGTGAGTTGTCCAGTTGTCCCAACCATTAAGTATTCATGTGTTTTCCTCTTGCACTGTATAGATGAAGTTCATACTATAGAGATTAAAGCAGGGTCTAAGTGGACACCTGGGGAAATAATGTTTGACACAGTACTAAAGGAGAAAGAAACTAGAGTCAGGATAAGTACCCAGCTAAAGACAATGACAATGGAGAAGGATAATGGAGTAGTTGAGTTGGAATAGGATATTATTTAAAGGATAAAATCTGCAGTATTTAATTGCTTGGTTTGGTGAAGACTTGCTAGGGTACTGACTTATAATGGGACTGAAATGGTGGAGAAGATAACTTCCTTTCAGATTCTTAGATAAAACTGCATGAAGGCAACTTATTGGCACAGATCTCTCTTTTCTGAAGGGAAGGATGGCAATTGTCCTTTTCAAAATGCATTTTTTGTAATTATTTTTGAAATTTCCCAGAGTAAATCACATATTTGATTTATCATAGGCCAGTATTTATCAAAGAATACATCAGTGCTTCTAATCTCAATAAATATGCTAGAAAGACAAGTTCAGTGCTTATCTTAATTGGCTAAGAGATAACCAAGCCTACAGCACTCTTTAATCTCTTAGAATTAACAAGGTAGAAGCAGGTTTTATCAATACTGATACTTGTTCTTTTACAATCACATCTAGCATTTCTTTATTACTAAAAGTTGGATAATCTTGATGGTTTCACTCTAAAGTTGTGTTAAATAACACTGAATTTAAAACTGTTTAATTTATTATGTTAGTCATTTAGAGTTTCACCATTCAGTGTTATGCTGGGGACAGAACCATGAATACCACCAAGGGATTCAGTACAAAAGCATAACATTTGGCTTCATCTCAATTTTACTAAATTGGAACCAGAATTTAGTATAATTTCCAAGTGATTCACTGGGGCTGAGAATCACTTAATTTGTTGGTCTGTCCAAATGCCAGAATTGCATATAGAATGGTAAGAAGATTGAATTGAATAACTCTCCTTATGAAATCAGTTACAACATTTGGAACGATGTTTTATGATTCTGAAAAGCATTGACAGTTTTGCTCTAAGGATAGTTCTCAGGCAAAAAACTAATGGCTTTGGATTATCAGCTCAGACTGATCTTTACAGTACTGCATTTTGATTAGTTGTGGTTTTCTGTTAGAGTCTCCATCAGTTGCGAAGAGAAGTTTCCTTAATGATGCGTGAGAACTACAGTTATCTATGACTAAAGTCAAGATTATAATGCAGATAGGGATTATGTGGCTTGTAAAGTGGCAGTTATGGTTCTTTTCCAAAATCCATGACTTAACTAGGCCTGAGTAGTCAATTGGTATTCCAGTACTAGACATGATATTTTCCTTTTTGAGAGTGACTTAAGTCCAATCAGAGAGCAGTTGGTTATCACCAACATATATATGCACGAGGTTATTGTGGCATGGTTTATTGGTGTGGACCATAGGAATCATGGCTGTGTATAAATTTTAGTTGCTTCTCTTCTTTGGAAGCTTGTGTGGCACTATGACACACAGCTCCTGCACCTAAAGTACAGGGCTCATCACAAAGGAAATGAGAGCAGAAAGAATATATGAGCCAGAGGAACGGAAGTTTCCTTTGAGATTGTGTCTCCTAGGAATAGACTACACATGTAAAGGCTTACAAACATGATTGCTTAGATATGAGACAAGAAAGAAAGAAAGAAAGAAAGAAAGAAAGAAAGAAAGAAAGAAAGAAAGAAAGAAAGAAAGAAAGAAAGAAAAGAAAGAAAGAAAGAAAAGAAAGAAAAGAAAGAAAGGAAGGAAGGAAAAAAGGAAAGAAAGAAACAAAAATAGACGTATGTGTTGGGAAAATTCATGAAATCTTAACATTACAGAGAACTCGAGACAACTGAATGATGCTGATATTGAAATTGGTTTTCCCAGGGAAGAGTACATCAATTATCAACTATTGGATTGTCAGCCCTGAAAACATACACATGAAAACACTATACACACAGGGCAGTGGTGGTGCATGCCTTTAATCCCAGCACTTGGGAGGCAGAGGCAGGCAGATTTCTGAGTTCAAGGCCAGTCTGGTCTACAGAGTGAGTTCCATGACAGCCAGGGCTATATAGAGAAACCCTGTTTTGAAAAAACAAAAGAAGTAGAGGAAGAAGAAGGAGGAGGAGGAGGAGGAGGAGGAGGAGGAGGAGGAGGAGGAGGAGGAGGAGGAGGAGGAGGAGAAGAAGAAGAAGAAGAAGAAGAAGAAGAAGAAGAAGAAGAAGAAGAAGAAGAAGAAGAAGAAGAAGAAGAAGAAAAGAAAACAATATACACACTGAGTAGGTTTTAGGAACACACACACACACACACACACACACACATACACAACACATATGTAACAGAAACTAATGTGTAGAGAAGCCATGAAATTAGGAAAGACAAAAAAAGATTATGTGGTGTATTTGGAGGTCAGAAATAGAAGGGGAAGTGTTGTAATAAAAAATCAGGGATTTTGTGATCAGAGGCTTGTGTCAGAACTTCTAGAAGTTTCATAAGCCACATAATAAAATATCACAAACATGACTTCCCAACTGTGAGCTGAACATTGGTGACACTAATAAACTTTCTAAACTAAACAGAGAAAAGCCCATGGTGCCTTAGGCAAACGTTAAAGGCAACTAAGGTTAGCTGGGAGTGGGGGAGGTGATCTTTCTCAGAGAAGAGCACACCAACTGGTTGACCAGTGCCAAATGGTCAGCCTTGAAATCATGTATAAAAGTAACATTATATAGACTGAATAGGTTATACTTAGGAATATATATGTATGTATACGCATGCAACAACAATTAGTGGGAATAGAGGCCATGAATTTCAAGAGTTGGGAAGGGTTATATGGGAAGTTTTGGAGAGAGAAAGTAGAAAAAAGAATGTCATAATTAAGCTATATTCTAAAAAGTAAAAATGAAAATAAATAAATAAAAGAACTGTTTTGCAGCCAAGTCATGTGTGAAGTCACAGGGTTTATAGCTAGGTGACACTGAGGATTACTTTTCTTCCCCAGGAGCTTGCAAAGCACCTTCCTGTCCACGAATGCTAGTCATTGTGAATGCTGCATCTAGTTCGGCTCCATTTCAACTTGTCTGTGTTCAGTGACATAAGTAAGCATTGCCTTCAGCAGAAGGGAGTTTGCATCGATCTATGGAGAACAACCACTAGTCCTGTCAATGACCTAGAATGTTTGGGGGATGAGTCTCATGAGACCCTTTTAGTCAATGAGTCAACAAGAAGTAACCTATTCCTGGCTCTGGAGGTTCTAGCTGATGGCATAAGATGTCAATTGGGGCATTATCTATCTCTCCCTTTATATGTTAATTAAACTTAAATTCCTTTCAAATATGTATATAATTTAGGAAACTTCTAGAGTACTGTTTCCATCTTAATCCCTAATTATTGTTAATAATCTTTTCATCTTTCATCTTTTTTCCAGCTCCCCTATCACTCTGTTCAATTTTTTTTCTCTTATTCTAGTTATTCCCTTATCTCCTCAACACCATATACACTTTCCCATCCTTTGGAGATCACTTCCTCCACTTTGTTCTCTTACCACATACTTAACTTTCATGGTTATTCAGATAGAAACAAATATCTATGGCTTAAGAGGTAATATTCACATAGAAGAGAAAACCTGCAAGATTTGTCTCCTTGAATATGAATTACCTTGCCCATGATTATTTCTAGGTTCATCTATTTACCTGCAAATTCATAACTTCAGTTTTATTAACAGTTGAATAAAATTCCACTGTGTACCACATTTTATTACCTGTTTAATAGTTGTTAGCTGTCTTAATGTCTTCCAGACACAATAGGATTGATAAGTTTATGAACTCATAGCGAATCTGACAGTATATACCACATCTATACTGACTTTACATTAAACAGGATCAAAATCCTAGAAAGGGGTATGGACATAAATTATCACCCCTAACAAAGAACCTATTTGCTCGTGATACCTGCTGGAAAGAAAAAAAAAACAGTTTTCTCTAATGGATTTTCACTGTGTATATCGGTCACACCTCAGGAGTAGTTAGTTAACATGAAACTAACTTCATGTTTTGTTGTTGGAGTTTTGTTTCATTTTGTTTTGTTTGAGCCATGTGTGTGTGTGTGTGTGTGTGTGTGTGTATGTGTGTGTGTTATTACATTTGTTGTTTATTTTGATTTTTATTTTGTTCTTTGTTATTTTGTTTTAGATAGATACAAATATACAGGTGATTTAAGTTGGGATAGGAAAAGCATGCTCAAAATATATTGTATAATATATATATATATATAGCTCAGCCACTAAGGGTTAGGCTTACAACTGAAAGGACAGAAATGTTGTGGCTGAAAACAGAAAGCAAATGGTTGTTGATGTGGAGAATTAAGTTTGGGGATGCCGATGTGTACAGAAATTGAAAAGAGACCTTTGATTACAAATTACAGAACAAGTGTCTTAAACCTTTAGATACACAGTCTTAATGTCCTTTGACTTATTAAATGTACCAAATGTATCAGACAGTCAAAGGAAAAAAATTGGAGAAGCTACAGGAACCCCCGCAGATTTAAGCTGTACACAGGCAAGGAAGGACAGAATTTTGAGGTATTTCTGTTTTTAGTTTCTTTCCTTTAATCATTTTGCTTTTGTATGTCTTTATTTGTAATCCTATGAAAATATATCCTCATGAAAGATTCATTATATGTATTAATTTACTTGTAGATTATTTAGGTATAACTCACTTAATTTATGTTGGAGTTTTCCTACACATATTGTTATTAATTTAAAATTTAATTCTATCTTAGCAGGAGGATATGTTGCTGAAAATATTTCATCTCAATCCACCTTTGATCATTCAATTTCCAGATAAAAGACACACAACTTTTATTATTTACAGTTGTTTTAGTTAGGATTTTATTGCTGTGAACAGACACTGTGACCAGTGCAAGTTTTATAAAAGACAACATCTAATTGGGGCTGGCTTACAGATTCAGTCCATTGTCATCAAGGCAGAAGCATGGCAGCATCCAGGCAGACATGGTGCAGGAGGAGCTGACGGTTCTACATCTTTATCCAAAGGAAGCCAGGAACAGACTAGGCATCCTCAGGCAGCTAGGAGGAAGATGTCCAAGCCCATCCCCACAGTGACACACTTCCCCCAACAAGGCCACACCTTCTAATTGTGCCTCTCCCTGGGACAAGCATATACAAACCATCACATTCCACTCCCTGGCCCCCCATAGACTTGTTCAAGCATGAGTCTATGGGGGCCATACCTAAACATAGCATAATGCGAAATACATTTAGTCCAACTTCAAAAGTTCCTGAAGTCTATAGGAGTCTCAAGTGTTACAAGTTCAAAGTTCAAGGTCTCTTCTGGGATTCATCCAATCACTTAAGGGTAATCCCCAAAGCAAGACAGGAAACCAGCTGGGAAAACTATAAACTCTGCATCTCCATGTCTGATGGAAAAGCAGTCTTCAGGTCTTCAACTCCTTTTTCATCTTTGTTGACTGCAACAAGATTCTTTCTCCTGGTCTGGCTCTTCTGCCTGTTAGTAGCTTTCCTTGGCAGGCATCCTGTGTCTCTGGCATCTTTAACATCTTGGGGTCCCTAAGTCAACTTTATTTTCACAGCTTTTTGTTCCAATATCTGAGATCCACTCATGCTCTTCTGTGCATCTCCGAATTGCTAGTGTCATTTCTCCAGCTCTGCCTTCTGTAGTACTCTACGTTCAGGTTGGTCCATTTTGCTGCCACTGCTGTTCTTGCTGGTCATCCCATGGCATTGGTATCTCCAATATGCTGAGGTTTTCCACTGAAACTAGGCTTCACCAAAGCCTCTCATAGGCAATCTTGATGATACCAAGGCTCAACTCCTTTGCATGACCTCTTCAGTCCTGGGCTGTCAACTACAACTGAGACTGTACTTTCACCACTGGCTTCCATGACCTCTCACAGTGCCAAACCTCAGCTGTTATTCATGATGCCTTCATGCCTTCAAAACCAGTAACACCTGGGTGACTATTACACATTGCCGAGGATAGCTGCAGCATGAGGCGTATCCTTGGCTATCTCTGTAATACAGCTTCTTTGTGCTCTTACAAAACACTTTCCAGGAAGATTTCACCTAAGTGATGCTGGTTTCTTCTTAATCACCACTAATTTCTTAGTTCCAGCTAACCAGCATCAATTGTCCCAGTAGTCTCCATCTCTTGAACATAAAGTCAGTGACGCATGGCCAAATCTGCTGAGTTCTGCTGCCTGCAGGAGCTGGAGCACTGGCCCCTTTGTTCTAGTATATTATCACTAGCTTCCTTTTTTCCAACTCCTTCACTGCCTAAGCTTGGCTGTTCTGGATCTTGCTCCATAGACTGACTTTAAACTCAGAGATCTGCATGCCTGTCTCCTAAGCACTAGGATTAAAGATGTGGTCCACCAAGCCTGGATTTAAGTTTTTCTTCACATAGAATTTGCTTTGTTCTAGGCTGTCCTTGAACTCAGAGATCTGCTTATTGTTGCCTCCTGGGATTACAGGCTGGACCCAAATTTAGCTGGGTGGAATCTTTCTCCAAGTCACCCCTCCCTTAATTCAATTTAATATCCTTGAATTCAGCTCCATTTCACTTCTGGAGCCCCTTTAATACTCAAGCTATATATTTTGTAATTTTTCTTTCTCAGCTTGTTTGTTCAAAATGCTTAACCAGAGAACAACAAAGTCTCTGTTAGGCTGTTTTGAGACTTCCTTTGTCGATGCAATTAGTATAAATCTCTATACTTTAGCCTTAGGTAGTCGCTTCAGACAATGACAAAAAAACAGTCATGTTCTTCACCAAAACATCACAAAAACAGTCTCTTGGCCACATATTAAATTTCTTCTCCACTGAAACCTCTTGGGCCATCTGGCCTACACAGTTCAAATGACCCTCATTATCACTGTTTTCCATATTCCTACTGGGCTGGCCCATTAAATCATTCCATGGCTTTCCAAATCCAAAGTCCCAAAACCCATGTTCTTCCAAACAAAAGCATGGTCAGGCTTATCACAGCAATATCCCAGTCCCTGGTACTGGTAACCCAACTTCTGTCTTAGTTAGGGTTTTACTGCTGTTAAGAGACACCATGACCAATGAAGTTTTATAAAAGACAACATCTAATTGGGGCTGGCTTACAGGTTCAGTTTCAGTCCATTATCATCAAGGCAGAAGCATGGCAGCATACAGGCAGGCATGGTGCAGGAGGAGCTGAGGGTTCTACATCTTTATCCAAATGAAGCCAGGAATTGTGAGACTGTGCATGCTCAGGCATCTAGGAGAAAGATGTCCAAGCCCATCCCCACAGTGACACACTTCTCCCAACAAGACCACACCTTCTAATAGTGCCACTCCTTGTCCTGGGACAAGCATATACAATCCATCACAACAGTAAAAATTTATCAGCACTAAAGCTGGGCAGATATCCTCTATGCTATTAAAATCTATTTTCTATCAATAAGCCCAAATTATTGCTTACTATGTTTCATATGGGCTGCTCTTAACTCCAATTGGCCAGCTGTCATGTGATGCTTCCACTTGACTCGAGTCCTACCCATGGAATCTTTCTTCTCTCCCAACTTCCTTTGTCTCTTCTTGTAATCTCCTCCAACCTCAAGCCTCATTTGAGTTTCATTTTAGTGTATAGAAAAGTAAGTCATGATCTAGAATATGATTCAACTTGATAAAAGTATCATGTCTATTAGAAAGCATACACATTCTCCTGTTGTTTACTGCAAAAAATGACCAGCATTCATTTGTTCTAAAAATTTGTCAAGGAAAACTATGAACAAATGAATGACAGATTAGAGTGGTCTATATGAGTTTAAAAATATATTCATAGGTAACTTAGGGTGTTATTGCTGTGAACAGACACCATGACCATGACAACTCTTATAAAAGAAAATATTTCATTGGGCCTGGATAACAGGTTCAGAGGTTTATTCCATTATCATTATGGCAAAGAGTATGTTGGCATTTAGGTAGACATAGGTGCTGGAGAAGGAACAAAAAGTTCTACATATTGATACATACAGAGGACTGTGTTCCACTCTGGTATTTTAGAACATATCCTCATTGCATACCAACACTGCTCTAACTGAATATCCATATACAAGCAAAATGTCTTAAGACTCCCATCCAATCACAGATAAGCAATTAAATAAAAATGGATGCAAGACTTAGGTAGGCTTAAAACATACAGCTCTTCATAGAAAGGAGAGGTAGAAACTTGATGGCAGTGGTTATGGTGGTGATTCATAGGCACTTGGTGATGTGGTTTGACTAGAAGTGGCCCCCATAGGCTCATAGATTTGACAGTTAGGTCTGAAGGGAGTGGTATTCCTTGACAGTACCACTCCCTGTATGCCTATGGAGGCCATTTTCATTCAAACCCCCACAAATGGGTAGCTCCAAAGCAAAATAAACTTGAAACCCATCTAAGTTTAAGATTCAGAACATGTAGAAAATCCTTAAATCACCATAACAATAAGAAAGTGAACGAGGGAGCTGAGTAAACATATTTTTAGAAATGTTTATACTAAGCATAGGTAAGAATTATTGCTTGGTTTGGACATTTTTTGTCTTATTGTCTTTTGCTTATATACTTTGGTTTTTGTTTTGTGTTTTTTCTTATGCTTTTTTATTTTTAGAGAGAGAAAAGGGGGATGGAGTATGGCTAGTGGGGAGTTGAGAAGGGTATAGTTGACTTTGGGAAGGGGAAAAGGATATATATACAATATTTATATAAACATTATATAAATATACAAAGAATATTATATATTTTAATAATATCATAAGAGAAAGATGGAGAATAATTTGTTATAATTAATACAAACAAATGTGTTTTTGAACTGTATTGTTCTGGTCATCCTTAAAATATTATGAGTGTTTTAGAACAATTTATAGTTACTTTTATGCACTCAAAAATAAAAAAAAATGTACTTTCAGGAAAAAAAATCAAGCAAAAACGGTATATATTTTGCAAGGATGACATTCATATTCCACATTCAAACAGCCAAAGACAATACAGGGAAATAGAGCTGTAGACAGATGCTTTGCATGCGCACAGTCTCACAAATTGTGAATTAGATTTCAACAACAACAGCACACACACACACACACGAGAGAGAGAGAGAGAGAGAGAGAGAGAGAGAGAGAGAGAGAGAGAGAGAGAGAGAAATACATTTTAATTAAAGTATGGAGGGAATCCAAAGTATCTTTAATACTTGAAAGTCAACCTAATTCATCTCATTAGGAAGTAAATACGTATGGTCATTTTAAGGGATAGTCCGAAGAATTTGGGGATTCAGGCAAGAAGGCTAGCTTTACTTCTCAGCACTGCACCAACTGGGCCTGATGGCAGACAACTGCCATCTTAGACCTGGGAAGGTCAAAGCAGCAGGAGGTAGCAGTTCAAGGTCATCCTGTGCTATTAAAAAGTTAGAATCTAGCCTGTGCTCCTGGAGGCCGGATCTCATAAGCAAACAAACAGACAAAACCAAAACAATTCACAATGAAAACCTGGAAAGTATCCAACATCCATTCACTGCAAAATTCAACCTCAAACTAGACACTCCGTAAATATAATCTCCAATTCCCTCTTTGCAATATTTATGAATATAGTTGATGTGAAAAGACTAAATGTTTTCCTACTAAACACAGAAGAAAGAAAACACTAACTGTTTTCTTTTTTTCTACCCAACACTGTAAAGAAAGCACTAGTCAGAATAATAAGATAAGAAAAAGACACAACTTGCATCCATATTAAAAAGGAAATCACATACAGTTATTTGCAGGTGGCATGTTCATTTGTGCACAAAACACAAAGTAATCTATTCAGGGAGAGAATATAGTAATTATAGGTGATTTTTACAAAATCAATGTGCTTCTACGTATGATTAAGGAACAATGAAGATAAAAACACTGTGCTGATTTGTAAGAATAAACCTTGCAAACTACATTAAAAGCTGTTTCTGAAATAAAGGGAAAATTAGTAGAGATAGTACATTTTTCATTGTCTAGAAGAATAAATACAGTTCAAAGAATAACCATACATAATCCTACAATGTTACAAACTTGTGAGAGTCATTATTAAAATCTAGTAGATATAAATATTTTTAAATTATTTCTTCTTACTGTAAAATACACCCACTTAATGTGTATACTTAAAAGGTTTGCAATGTATTCACAGGGTTGTGTACCTGCCACCAGGATGGATTTTAAATATTTCCATCACTGCAGAAAGGAACCTCCGCATTTGATATGTGAATTGTTTCTTGGGTATTCCAAGCTACTGGGCTAAAATCTACTTATCAGTGAGTGTGTACCATGTGTGTTCTTTTGTGCTTGGGTTGACTCACTCAGGATGACATTCTCCAGTTCCACCCATTTGTGAAAGAATTTCATGAATTCATTGTTTTTAGTAGCTGAGTAGTATTCCACAGTGTAAATATACCATATTTTCTGTATCTATTCCTCCGTTGAGGGACATCTGGGTTCTTTCCAGCTTCTGGCTATTATAAATAGGGCTGCACAAGAAGAAGGAAGGAAAGGCCCCTGGTCCTAGAAAGGTTCAGTACAACAGGGTAGACGAATGCCAGGATAGGGAAATGGGAAGGGGGTGATTGGGGAACAGGGGGAGGGAAAAGGGCTTATGGGATTTTCAGGGAGGGGAGCATCCAGGAAAGGGAACACCATTTGAAATGTAAATAAAGAATATATCAAATAAAAAAATAAAAAAATAAAAAAATAAAAAAAAACCCTTCGCATTATTACATATTCACCATCCCTGCCTTCCTTAGCTCTACCGAACCATGAATGTATGAATGTGGCTATCTTCTCTAGATAACTGTACAAGAATATCTGCTGTCCTTCCTGATGTAAACGTGTCTTCTACAATTTAATTTTGTGTTGCAGAATGTTGTAGGACTTCACTCTTCCCCCTATGTAGTGGTGGTCCATTTTGTGGATATCTCACATTTTGACATTCTATTTTGTGCTACTCTGGATAATGCCACTTCAGGCATCCATCTGAAAGTTTTCATGTGGGCATTAGCTTTAAATTGTCTTGGGCATACACCTGGGAATATCTTTAGATCCAATTGTAATAATAGCATCTAAACTCATATTTGTGAGTTTTCAAAAAATACTTTATATTTTTTCCTCAAAAATAGTAATTTCAAATTATCTTTATCAGCATGAATACTAATTAGTATACTACTTTATTATGCAATGTCCTCCTATGTATGTGAGCACCTCATCACGGCTTTCATATTTTCTTAATGACTGGGGATAGTAAATGAAGTTTCAAAGTTTATTGGGCATTTGGATATTTCCTTTAAGAAATGTTAGGACTTTTGTTTTAGCTTCTGAATTAAATGATTTGTTTCTACCTCTTAGAATTAATATTTTACGAGATGCATGATTTTCAAATAATACCTTGCGTTGTTTTGGAGGGTTTTTTGTTATTGTTGGTTGCTGTTTTATTTTGTTTTGCTTGTGTTTGTTCACTGACAAAGTTTAAGCATACTGTGAGAGTGTGGGACTGAAGAATTCAAGATGCCACGTCTACTTCCCAGGCTTTTCTCTGAGGGTTTTGCATTCTTTCTGTTTCGTACACATTCATTCCCAAGCTTTGTTTCTGAGATATACCTTCTCTGCATAGCCCAGGTTGGCCTCCCTCTTGTTGTACTCCCATATGAGCATTACAAGTGTTGGGATTTCAGGTCTATATCACTAAGCCTGGCCTCTCAAATCCATAGTTCTCATCTATGAGTCAACAATTTGTTTTCAGTTAATTTCCACAGTTGATGAGACTTTATCACTTCAAGAATGTGGTACATGGCTTTCTTGTGTGGAAAACTTTTAAAAAAAATTGCTGAATCTATTTATTTATAGGGGTCTGCATTTAAAGTTTTTCTAGAGTCAGCTTCAATAACCTTTGGCTATTTGAATATTTGCCCCTCCTCTAATCTACCTAGTATATAAATGTATTTATCGCAGTTATACTTATAAGTCATTTTTCATTTCTCTGACCTAACAATGATCTCTTATTTTTTATTTGATTGGCCTATTTATTCCCTTCCTCGTTCTCCCCTTCCTTTCCTGTCTTTCTCGCTACTGCCTCCCTCCTCTACTCTGTCATTGTATGAATCACCATAACCAAATTACATTGACCGCAATTATTGTTACTGTTTTGTGTTTCTTTTTACTATATTGTTGCTTTTCTAACTTCTGTTCATTTTGGGTCATATAGGCTATAACTCAGACTCAAAAGCACACACGTGGGATGTGCTCACTAGTAAGTGAATATTAGCTGCAGAACTAAAAAAGGTCAACAATTTCTTTACATGGAATATTGTTATGCGTTGAAGTTTGTTTCCTTTCTGAAATTAGCATAGAAAGTATAGAGTATATTATGGATTTTTCTAAGATGTATATTCTAGTTATTCTTCATTTTTTATCTGCCTCTAAATCTACCCTAACATAAATCGTGCACATGCATGCATGCAAACACACACACACACACACACACACACACACACACACACAAATACAACTTGGAGTCACATTTGAGAAAGAGTACAGGCTTCTTTTTCTTTCATAATGTTGGTTACCTTGCTTATGATTTTATGAAGATACATCAACATTCTTGAAATTTTCACTTTTCTTTACAGCTGAATAGAATTTCACTCTGTATATATGCCCATATTTTATTGCCCAGTCACAAACTGATAGGCATTTGTGTTGTTTCTATTCCTTTGCTATTTAATATCTCTGTGGTAGGATATAGGGTCCTTTGATTTCATGCCCAGACATATGGTGGCTCTATTTTTAATCTTATAAGAAACATCCATAATGATTTTTATAATGACTGTATGACTTCTCACTCTAACCAACAATGAGTAAACTTAATTTTCCTATAAATCCTTGCCAGTTTATCTTTGAAATGTTTTGCTTGGAACAAAATCTTAGTTTATTCATTGAGTTACATAGGACATGGCTGTGCTAGGGTTATTACTGATGTGATAAAACTCTATAGTCAAAGCAAGTTGAGGAGGAAAGGGTTTCTTTGGCTAATGATTCCACATCATAGTTCATCAGGAGCACGGAGAGGTGCTGCTTACCGGCTTGCTCAAATGGAACACTCAGCTTGTTTTCCTTTAGAACCTCATGATGACAAATGATAGCATCACCCACAATGGTCTGCTCCCTACATCAATTACTAATGCAGTAAGAAAATGGCAAACAGGCTTGGCTATAGCTCAATCTTGTGCATGTATTTTCTCAACTGAAGCTTCATTCTCTCTGAAGACCCTAGGTTCTCTCAAGTTGACATTAAAGTAGCCATTAATATATGCAGTAATACATACCACAATGATATGCACAAGAATATCTTTATAAATGATATTTATTTATTCATTGATAATTTTATATTAATAGTCCCTTTTGGTTCCATATCCTTGGATTTTTTCTCCTAGATTATTAAAAATTGACAGCTATTTTATTGGGAAGAAAATAAACAGAATATGAATATTACTTTTTGAAAAATGGGCATTTTCATGACATTAATTCTGCCCATCCAGGAGGAATGGAAAACCTTCCCATCTCATCTCATCTCATCTCATCTACCTTCTTCACTGATTTTGTTTTCAGTGTCATAACATTTTAAATATATACTTTTTCTCACTTCCTGTTTAGTTTTTCTACTGGGTATGTTTTTGAAATATTATGAATGAGATATTTTACTTCTTTCTTTCAATGTAATTAGTATATATGAAGACTAATGATTTTGGTATATTTTTTATATTCTGAAACTATTTTAAATCTAAGGGGTTATTTAATAAAATTATACAGGGACTTCAAAATATAGAATGCTGTTATTGAAAATAGAGTCAGTATGATTTCTCCCTTTCCTATTTTTAATCCTCTTATTTCTTTCTCTTGTGTTATTCCTTTAGCTGAGACTTCAAGCACTGTATTTAACAATAGAGGTAAGAATGATATCCTTGTCTCATTCCCAGTTTTTAAAGGAAATACTCTCAATCCCAGCCTCTATTTTTTTTTAATTTTTTTATTCGATATAATTTATTTACATTTCAAATGATTTCCCCTTTTCTAGCCCCCCCACTCCCCGAAAGTTCCATAAGCCCCCTTCTCTTCCCCTGTCCTCCCATCCACCCCTTCCCACTTCCCCGTTCTGGTTTTGCTGAATACTGTTTCACTGAGTCTTTCCAGAACCAGGGGCCACTCCTCCTTTCTTCTTGTACCTCATTTGATGTGTAGATTATGTTTTGGGTATTCCAGTTTTCTAGGTTAATATCCACTTGTTAGTGAGTGCATACCATGATTCACCTTTTGAGTCTGGGCGACCTCACTGAGTATGATATTCTCTAGCTCCATCCATTTGCCTAAGAATTTCATGAATTCTTTGTTTCTAATGGCTGAATAGTACTCCATTGTGTAGATATACCACATTTTTTGCATCCACTCTTCTGTTGAGGGATACCTGGGTTCTTTCCAGCATCTGGCAATTATAAATAGGGCTGCTATGAACATAGTAGAACATGTATCCTTATTACATGGTGGGGAGTCTTCTGGGTATATGCCCAGGAGTGGTATAGCAGGATCTTCTGGAAGTGAGGTGCCCAGTTTTTGAAGGAACCACCAGACTGATTTCCAGAGTGGTTGTACCAATTTGCAACCCCACCAGCAGTGGAGGAGTGTTCCTCTTTCTCCACACCCTCTCCAACACCTGCTGTCTCCTGAATTTTTAATCTTAGCCATTCTGACTGGTGTAAGATGAAATCTTAGGGTTGTTTTGATTTGCATTTCCCTAATGACTAATGAAGTTGAGCATTTTTTAAGATGCTTCTCCGCCATCCGAAGTTCTTCAGGTGAGAATTCTTTGTTTAACTCTGTACCCCATTTTTTAATAGGGTTGTTTGGTTTTCTGGAGTCTAACTTCTTGAGTTCTTTATATATATTGGATATTAGCCCTCTATCTGATGTAGGATTGGTGAAGATCTTTTCCCAATTTGTTGGTTGCCGATTTGTCCTCTTGACGGTGTCCTTTGCCTTACAGAAACTTTGTAATTTTATGAGGTCCCATTTGTCAATTCTTGCTCTTAGAGCATACGCTGTTGGTGTTCTGTTCAGAAACTTTCTCCCTGTACCGATGTCCTCAAGGGTCTTCCCCAGTTTCTTTTCTATTAGCTTCAGAGTGTCTGGCTTTATGTGGAGGTCCTTGATCCATTTGGATTTGAGCTTAGTACAAGGAGACAAGGATGGATCAATTCGCATTCTTCTGCATGCTGACCTCCAGTTGAACCAGCACCATTTGTTGAAAAGGCTATCTTTTTTCCATTGGATGTTTTCAGCCTCTTTGTCGAGGATCAAGTGGCCATAGGTGTGTGGGTTCATTTCTGGATCTTCAATCCTGTTCCATTGATCCTCCTGTCTGTCACTGTACCAATACCATGCAGTTTTTAACACTATTGCTCTGTAGTATTGCTTGAGGTCAGGGATACTGATTCCCCCAGATTTTCTTTTGTTGCTGAGAATAGTTTTATCTATCCTGGGTTTTTTGTTGTTCCAGATGAATTTGATAATTGCTCTTTCTAACTCTGTGAAGAATGGAGTTGGGATTTTGATGGGTATTGCATTGAATCTGTATAGTGCTTTAGGCAAAATGGCCATTTTAACTATATTGATTCTACCGATCCATGAGCATGGGAGGTTTTCCCATTTTTTGAGGTCTTCTTCCATTTCCTTCTTCAGAGTCTTGAAGTTCTTGTCATACAGATCTTTCACATGTTTGGTAAGAGTCACCCCAAGATACTTTATACTATTTGAGGCTATTGTGAAGGGGGTCATTTCCCTAATTTCTTTCTCAGCCTGCTTATCCTTTGAGTATAGGAAGGCCACTGATTTGCTTGAGTTGATTTTATAACCTGCCACTTTGCTGAAGTTGTTTATCAGCTGTAGGTGCTCTCTAGTGGAGTTCTTTGGGTCATTTAGGTAGACGATCATGTCGTCTGCAAATAATGATAGTTTGACTTCTTCCTTTCCAATTTGTATCCCTTTGACCTCCTTATGTTGTCGAATTGCCCGAGCTAGTACCTCAAGTACAATATTGAAAAGATAAGGAGAAAGGGGGCAGCCTTGTCTGGTCCCTGATTTCAGTGGGATTGCTTCAAGTTTCTCTCCATTTAGTTTGATGCTGGCTACCGGTTTGCTATATAATGCTTTTACTATGTTTAGGTATGGGCCTTGAATTCCTGTTCTCTCCAAGACTTTAAGCATGAAGGGATGCTGAATTTTGTCAAATGCCTTTTCAGCATCCAATGAAATGACCATGTGGTTTTGTTCTTTGAGTTTGTTTATGTAGTGGATTGTATTGATGGATTTCCGTATATTGAACCAACCTTGCATTCCCGGTATAAAGCCTACTTGATCATGGTGGATGATCGTTTTGATGTGTTCTTGGATTCGGTTGGCAAGAATTTTATTGAGTATTTTTGCATCGATGTTCATAAGGGAAATTGGTCTGAAGTTCTCTTTCTTTGTTGGATATTTTTGTGGCTTTGGTATCAGCGTAATTGTGGCTTCGTAGAAGGAATTGGGTAGTGTTCCTTCTGTTTCTATTTTGTGGAATAGTTTGAAGAGTATTGGTGTTAACTCTTCTTTGAAGGTCTGGTAGAATTCTGCACTGAAGCCATCTGGTCCTGTGCTTTTTTTGGTTGGAAGACTTTCTATGACTCCTTCTATTTCTTTAGGCATTATGGGACTGTTTAGATGGTCTAGTTGGTCCTGATTTAATTTTGGTATTTGGTATCTGTCAAGGAAATTGTCCATTTCCTCCAGATTCTCCAGTTGTGTTGAGTACAGGCTCTTGTAGTAGCATCTGATGATTTTTTGGATTTCCCCAGTTTCCGTTGTTATATCTCCCTTTTCATTTCTAAGTTTGTTAATTTGGATACTTTCTCTGTGCCCTTTGGTCAGTCTGGCTAAGGGTTTATCTATCCTGTTGATTTTCTCAAAGAACCAGCTCCTGGTTTTGTTGATTTTTTGTATGGTTCTCTTTGTTTCTACTTGATTGATTTCGGCCCTGAGTTTGATGATTTCCTGCCTTCTACTCCTCCTGGGCGAAATAGCTTCTTTTTGTTCTAGGGCTTTCAGGTGTGTCATTAAGCTGGTAATGTATGCTCTCTCCATTTTCTTTTTGGAGGCACTCAGGGCTATGAGTTTTCCTCTTAGCACTGCTTTCATTGTGTCCCATAGATTTGGGTATGTTGTGTTTTCATTTTCATTGTGTTCTAAAAAGTCTTTAATTTCTTTCTTTATTTCTTCCTTGACCAAGGTATCATTGAGTAGAGTATTGTTCAGTTTCCACGTGTATGTGGGTTTTCTGTTGTTTCTGTTGCTATTGAAGACCACTTTTACTCCATAGTGATCAGATAGGAGGCATGGGATTAGTTCTATCTTCTTATATTTGTTGAGGTCTGTCTTGTGACCAATTATATGGTCGATTTTGGAGAAGGTACCATGAGGTGCTGAGAAAAAGGTATATTCTTTTGTTTTAGGATAGAATGTTCTATATATATCTGTTAAATCTAATTGGTCCAAAGCTTCAATTAGTTTCATTGTGTCCCTGTTTAGTTTCTGTTTTCCTGATCGGTCCATTGAGGAAAGTGCAGTGTTGAAGTCACCCACAATTATTGTGTTAGGTGCAATGTGTGCTTTTAGTTTTAATAAAGTTTCTTTTACGAAAGAGGGTGCCCTTGCATTTGGGGCATAGATGTTCAGGATTGACAGTTCTTCTTTTTGTATTTTTCCTTTGACCAGCAAGAAGTGTCCCTCAGGGTCTCTTTTGATGACTTTGGGTTGAAAGTCAATTTTATCTGATATTAAAATGGCTACTCCAGCTTGTATCCTGAGACCATTTGCTTGTAAAATTGTCTTCCAGCCTTTTACTCTAAGGTAGTGTTTGTCTTTGGCCCTGAGGTGTGTTTCCTGTAAGCAGCAAAATGTAGGGTCCTGTTTACGTATCCATTCAGTTAGTCTGTGTCTTTTTATTGGGGCATTAAGTCCATTGATGTTAAGAGATATTAAGGAATAGTGATTGTTACTTCCTATCATTTTTGACGTTATTTTTTAAATTTGAATGCTTAACTTCTTTTGGGTTTGATGAAAGGTTACTATCTTGCTTTTTCCAGGGTGAAGATTCCCTCCTTGTATTGGTGTTGTCCTCCTATTATCCTTTTTAGGGCCGGGTTTGTGAATAGATATTGGGTAAACTAGGTTTTGTCATGAAATATCTTAGTTTCTCCATCTATGGTGATTGAGAGTTTTGCTGGATATAGTAGTTTTGGTTGGCATTTGTGTTCTCTTAGAGTCTGCATGAGATCTGCCCAGGACCTTCTAGCCTTCATAGTCTCAGGTGAAAAGTCTGCTGTGATTCTGATAGGTCTTCCTTTATATGTTACTTGGCCTTTTTCTCTTACTGCCTTTAGTATTCTTTCTTTGTTTAGAACATTTGGTGTTTTGATTATTATGTGACGGGAAGTATTTCTGTTCTGGTCCAGTCTGTTTGGAGTTCTGTAGGCTTCTTGTATATTCATGGGCATCTCTCTCTTTAGGTTAGGGAAGTTTTCTTCCATAATTTTATTGAAGATATTTGCTGGCCCTTTAAGTTGTAAATCTTCACTCTCATCTATGCCTATAATCCTTAGGTTTGGTCTTCTCATTGTGTCCTGGATTTCCTGGATATTTTGGGTTACAAGCTTTTTGCATTTTGCATTTTCTTTAACTGTTGAGTCCATGGTTTCTATGGAATCTTCAGCATCTGAGATTCTTTCTTCTATCTCTTGTATTCTGTTGTTGATATTTGCATCTCTGTCCCCTGATTTCTTCCCAAGGCTTTCTATCTCCAAAGTTGTCTCCCTTTGAGTTTTCTTAGTTGTTTCTACTTCTGATTTTAGATCCTGGATGGTTTTGCTTAGCTCCTTCACTTGCATGTTTGTGTTTTCCTGTAATTCTTTAAGAGATTTGTGTTTCCTCTTTCATGAGCTCAGCCTGTTGACCAAAGTTCTCCTGTATTTCTTTAAGAGATTTTTGTGTTTCGTCTTTCATGACCTCAGCCTGTTGACCAAAGTTCTCCTGTATTTCTTTAAGTGTTTTTTGCATTTCCTCCTTGTTGGCTTTTGTATTCTCCTAGATTTCTTTCAATGATTTTTGTGTTTCCCTTGCAAGGGCTTCTAACTTTTGATCCATTTTCTCCTGAATTTCTTTAAGTATGTCCTTCATGTGTTCCTGTACCAGCATCATGACCAGTGATTTTAAATCCAAATCTTGTTTTACTGGTGTGATGGGGTATCCAGGACATGTTGGTAGAGGAGAATTGGGTTCAGATGTTGCCATATTGCCTTGATTTCTGTTAGTGACGTTCCTGCGTTTGCCTTTTGCCATCTAGTTCTCACTGGTGTTAGTTTTTCTTGTCAGTGCTGGACTCACCAGTGCAAGCTGCCCCTTCCCAGTTGGCCTCTGGTGCACAGCTTACCTCCTGTGCTGCTTATAGACAGGGTGCTGCTGCCCAGGCTGTTCAGATCCCAAAGCAGGCACCCGAAGGCTCCCGCTGGGGCCCGCTGGATTCACTGGAGCACACTGACTTCTCCCAGCTGGCCGCCCGGAAACCCAGCTAGCCACTTGCAGGACTTGGAGATGTGGTGGTGCCGCCCAGGCTGATCTGGGCAGCAGAACTCCCAACCGGGTTGGTGCACACAAGGCTAGCCTAGCTGCTCAGGCCCTGAGTCTAGGCAAAAGCCTGGCAGGCCACTGTCGGTGCAAAGTTCCCCTCAGCTGTGGGTGTTAATTGGGTGTGTCAGGTGGCTAGGATGGTGGCGTGCGAGAGTTCCCTGAGAGTGCTGGGAGAGTCTGCTGGGCTAACAACCTCCTGGCTGGGTCTGCATACAGATGGCCCAACGAGCAGCCCAGGGCCTGGGGGCAGTCCAGGGCCTGACCGTCTGAGACCCCTGCTATGTCCTCCTTGGGCTATGCCTGTTAGCTGGTTTGGTTTTGCCTGCTAGGTCTCTCTGGCTTCCCGTAGGCAAAATGGCGGTGGTGCGCAAACTGGCCCGGATAAACAACCTCCTGGCCGGGTTGGCACACAGATGGCCCACCGAGCAGCCCTTGGCCTGGGGGCAGTCCAGGGCCTGACCGTCTGAGACCCCTGCTATGTCCGCCTTGGGCTATGCCTGTTAGCTGGTTTGGTTTTGCCTGCTAGGTCTCTCTGGCTTCCCGTAGGCAAAATGGCAGCGGTGAGCGCCGGCCCAGGCAAACAAGCTCCTGGCTGGGTTGGCACACAGATGGCCCGCCGAGCAGCCCAGGACCTGGGGGCAGTCCGGGGCCTGACCGTCTGAGACCCCTGCTATGTCCGCCTCGGGCTATGCCTGTTAGCTGGTTTGGTTTTGCCTGCTTGGTCTCCCTGGCTTCCCGTAGGCAAAATGGTGGTGGTGCAAGCTCTGGCCCGGGAGGAAAAAAAACCTCCTGGCCGGGTTTGCACCCCGGTGGACCCCCGATCAGCCCAGGGCCTGGGTGCAGGCCAACGCCCGTCGGGCTTAGACCCCCGTGATGTTGGTCTCCGGTTATATTTGCGTACCTCAGTCTGATTTCTCTGGCGACCGAGAACCAATATGGAGCCCTCGTAACTGACTGGCGGGATGCAGAGTTCTGATGTGGCTTCTGTGTGGTGAAAGGCACAGTAAATCCGCCGCTGCTTGCAGCCTGGCTGGCCAGCGATGGCCAGTGGTCGTGGGCGCCGGGTCTGCCTGGACGCTGTCCGCTTGGTTCTACTGCTGATGGCCCTTCCTCTGGACCAGCCGCCGCTGCTGCTGCTGCTGCTGCTGCTGCTGCTGCTGCTGCTGCTGCCGCCGCCGCTTCCCGACTTCTCCCAGCCTCTATTTTATTTGCATGATCTATCTCTTCCCTCCCTTGTCTCTGGCAGTTGATGCATCACCAAAACCAAATATCATTGACCAAAATTACTGTTATTAGCTTTTTAAATTCTACTCTCCTGTTGTTTTCCCCATCCTACAGGTTAGTTGTATATAACCTTCATTATTTTGAGGCATGATTCATTTATTCCTAATACCTAATACCTTTTTAGACTTTGACTGAAAGGCACATTTTACTTTGTCAAATGTCTTTTCTGCATTTATGAGGATAATCATGCGACTTCTGCCCTTAAATATATTATAAAATGCACTATACTTATTAATTTGCATATATTGAAATGACCTTGCTTCTCTGTGATGATGACAACTTGGGGCATTTGTGCTGGTGACTTTTTAGTGGTACTTGATTCAACCTAAAGTCACCTGGAAAGAGGGCATCTCATTTGAGGAGTTTCCCATATGAGATTCTCCTGTGATTGTGTTTATGACTGGGGACTGAGATAACAGGTGTGAGTTTTGGCTAATTTAGGAAACCTAGCTGAGTATGAGGAAGTGAGAAGGCCAGAGGACAAGCCACTAAGCAGCATGCAAATATCATTTCTGCTGTGGATCTTTGCTGTGAGTAATTTCCTGCTCTGACCTCTCTCAGTGATGGTCTGTGACCTGGAATGTGTAAGCCAAATAAATATTTTCTTCCTTAAGTTGCTTTTGATTGGAGTGTTTTATTGCAATAACAGGCTCATCACATTATATGGTCTTCTTAGTATGTTCCTTAATTCAGTTTGTAGTTATCGTCTCAAAATTTTTTTCGACTGTGTTCATTAGGAAACCTTATCTATATTTTCCTTTTGATTATTATTTCTTTTTAAGGTATTTATTTGTTTTCTGTGAATTTCATATATGAGGGTTGCATTTACATTATTCTCCCTCCCCTAAGTTCCCCTGTATCTGTCCCCAACTCTCTCAAATTCATGGCTTCTATTTCCTCAAGCATTACTCTTGCATACACATGCATATACTTATAATTTTAATTCAATAAGTTCATTCAGCTCCTATGTATTTAGGGTTAATCTTTTAGGACTGAATAATCTAATCGGTGGCTTATCCCTAGAGAACACTAATTCTCAGTCTCTCAAGTGCCATTAAGCTCTTCATGTGAAGAAGAAGACTTGTGTGAATTTCCCCCATCTATGATGGTATGTGAAATGATCTTATAAAATTTCAGCTCTTATTTAGGCACCTATATTGTTGAGATTTCCTGGGTACAACTTCCCTGTGATATAAATAAAAGGCTATCTTGCTGGGGAGGGGTTGTGTTCTAGATGTAGCACCTGAAGGTGGGCACCTCACCCTTGTTCTCTTCATTTTGACCAATTGCAGCTTCTTCTAATGGTCTTTGTCTGCTTCCAGAAGAAGCTTCTTGGATGAAAAATGAGAGCTGTAACTATCTGTGTATATAAAGATAAATATTTAGAATGATACTGGTTTATGAAAGTGGCAGATGTAGGTTTTTTTCCAAGGGGCCATGGTCTCACCAGACATGAATTCCTATTGAACTAGCTTTCAATTCAATTAAATGTCTAATGGTTAACCCCAGGATTTAAGTGACACTATTGTACCGTTGGGAATATTTTGCCAGGCTTGTCATTGCTATGATTCATAGACTTTACAGCTATCCAGGACTATTGATTGCTTTTCTCCCTTGGCAGATAGAATAGCACTATTTGGTACCCTAAGAGTTAGTCCTTAGGGAGGAAGCTTCCAGATGAGTCTCATCTTAATTCCTCCACATTCTATGTCCAATGTCTGTCTGGTGTATTCAGCAATAAAGTCTTACTTTCAATCTATAGGAGACAATCTAGAGTGATGATGATAAAAGCATATATCCCTCTGAACAATAACTCAAAAGGAGGATTCCCATGACTAGAACTTTATCTTTTGTTAGATAGTCCATGGCGATTGAGGAGAGCATCATCATCCCAAGGTGTAGAACTTTACTAGTAATATATCTATACCTACACATATTTTGAAAAGAGAGTAAAGAGAAAAATACCTGAGGAAAAAAATCCGAGTTAGGGCTAAATTGTTACATATGACGTCAAAATCAAACAAAACTGGATGATCAATGGAACTTCATAAGAACTGGAAAGCTGAATATTCTTATATTATAAGAGTAAAATAATGAAACTTTAATTCAAAGACAAATAGAAGATATTTTCATTTCTCTCTGTATCTTGAAACAATTATGTATAAGATGTTTAATAAAGTCTATAATGTGATTGAAACTAGAAAGTAAAAAAGCTACTCAGAGAGCTATTTTGTGATTGGATTAAAAAAAGGAACGAAGTCTCAGCATTCTACATTTATTTAGCCATAACTGTGTAGGCCATCCCAGACATTGGCCAATGACTAGAGGAAAGGAAGTTATTATTTACTGCCTGTCAGAATGTAAAAGAACACAACCACTTTGGAGAACAGATTGTCAGAGTATATTTTTAAAAATTTAAGTGCATACCTATTGTATGATCTAGCTATTTAACTCCATGGTATTTATTCAAGGAAAATCAAACCATATGTCCACACGTAGTCTAGCACATGAATATTCATAATAGTTTTATTTTTAATAAACAAAATCAGGAGTAGAGAACGTACTTATCAGCAGATGAACAGATATTTTTAATTGTTCTGTTGAACAATAAAAAAGAATTATTGACCCATGTTTCAGAATGAAATGGATAAATCCAAAATAAATAAATTCAATGAAAAGAGTAGCTCAAATATTATATAGTATGTGGTAACATTACTATAAAATAGAAAAATGCAAATAAATCTAATTGATAGAAAAACAAGAGTGGATAAAATAGAAAGTGAGTAGAGGGAGGCAAGAGCAATGAATATAAAAAGGTATAAGATTATTTTGGATAATGATTTACTCAAACATCTATTTGTTCACTTTAGATAATGTGTATTGTTTAATATATCAATTAATTTTAATAAAGTTGCTGAAATAATTGTGGTCATTTGGAAATTTTAAACTGTGTAGGAATGCAATAAAGCACTATCCCTGCATTCTAAACTATGGCGAGTTAGTACTCATCATAGAAATGATGACTAGAGAGATCAATACGAGATGTCCTAGAAATACAGTAAGACAAGTTTCTCCAGAAAACCTGGAGTTGTATAGAAAAAATGTTTCTTTTTGAACACTTGGAGCCTCTGCGAATTATCTTCAGGGTAGGAAGTCAGCTACAGAATTGGCATTTGTCCCAGGAACTATACCAAATTCCAATAAACTGATAGATGGTCTGTGGCATTTATGCTACAAAATTCTCCCCTTGACCTTGTAGGGGAGAGGTAGGGTTCACTCTCAGCGGGTTTGAATTTGAAGTTTGATTTCCCTCTGTTCCCAGATCTGAGTCAAGGGCCACATGTTTCTGTGAAAGGAGGAAATTCTCAGCATTTCTCATCTAGGCTGCATAGAATGAATTATAGATAACAACTGCTGAGAAGGTATGCCCTGGACTCCTTTCACCTAGTCCCTAGTTACCAGGCAGACAGGTTATTCCAGGTATGAGAGGGAAATAAGTCCAGAGTCCTCAAAACACTTTCCCAAGATATGTAATGTGGGGGCTTCACAAAGGACATACAAACCAAGAAGACCAGAGGGCATTGTTCTGTTGTTGGATTCTGTTTGTAAAATGGAAATGCCACTCTGGAAGAATTGTGCATTGCCAAACAGCTCACACCAATCCTGGAAAAGTATCTCAGAATTTTGTTCAGGAAGAGAGATCTGTCATACAACATACAACCCTGAAGTTTCCCTCTAGGAGAAATATTTTCATGCTTCAGGGACACTTAAGATACTTTTAAAAACTATAAAGTTTTTATCGTCATCAATCTAGAAAAAGCTAGTCACACCAATGAGCCAAGAGAAAACTGTAGGGCAGTTAGCTTACTACAGAGAATCAGAGAATGATATAATGAAGAGTATCCCTACCAGGGTCAGAACAAAGCCTAAATACTGACTGCATCAAAATGTTCCTTTGAAGGGGCCCAGATTTAATAGAATCAGACAGTGTAGCATTGTATGCCCAGGACAGTGTTAAAAACAATAGAGCAATCAGCTACAGAGTAGCAGAGATTAACAGCTGGGTGTAGACAGCAGAGGCAGACAGCTTAATGAAGACATCAATGAAAGAGACAAAGAGAGTACTGGCTAAACTATAGTCACCCCAGGATGACTGTCTATGTGTCTGAGAATTGCCCCTTTAAAATGTAATTTTGGCCATTTTACACTGCAGAAGTCAAAAGTGTTGAATAATATAAGCAAGTCATTACATTTCAGTTGGGAGAAAGATGGAAATTCAGGGCAGAAGAGGTGAGGGAAAACTAATATTACGAATGTTTGAAAATACTGTATGATCTATGGCATACATACTCCCAGAATATGCCTGATTTCAAAAATTTATCAGGTTCTGGCCTTGTTAGTACTTAAGTGGGAAAAGTTCTATGGAAAACTACTATTTTATAAGCTCTTAAAACATGTCTGTGTTTGTGTGCTTGTGCATATTTGTGTTTAATTGGACTTACCCTTCACATGGGACTGTGTTCCTGTTAGAAACCATAGATTACCAAATAAAAACCAGTGTCAGATATGCCATACTCTGGAGTTGTTGATCAGGGAGTCTCCCAAAGACATTCAAAACAGTGCAGTTTATTGCTGTTCTTCTTAGTTTTCCAAGACCTTTTAATAGTAAGACCGAGTTACTGAAGATGCTACAAGACAGGTTCCTGGGTGTGGAGGAATCAAGTAGGTACTGGTCAGAAAGTTTCCTCACTACTAGGTAGCTTCCCCAGTATGAGAAGGTAGTATTTAGGCTGCTAGTTTTTGTTTCTTTTTTTAAATTTCATCAAATGTTTTCTTCAGCTCTGAACCCTATGGACTGCAATAATGACTGGTAGAATATGACCCTCAAGAGTGTAATAGTGGCACAGTTGTTGTGAGAGTAACTAATGGCTTCCTTAAAGAATTTAAGGGCCACTCCAGCAACAGGAGAGTCATGCTCTTTACTATAAATCTTGCCAAGAACCCTTTTTTTAGGTTATAAAACTGCTTTAATGAAAAGTATCCTCCAAATACACCATTTGGAATGGGGTAGAATGTGGCCAGGTCTGGCCACAGGACAATATTGAACCTGTAGTCATTATCAAAATATACATCTGTCACCATAAAAAAAATGCTGCATCACCTCAGCCCCACAGGTAAAAATCATAAATATTTACCCTCTTCCATGCCTTTCACAGAACCAGGGTTCAGGGAACCCATCCCATAGAAACAGGCTAGGAGAAGGAAGGCATCCTAGAGGGACATTAGGGCCTAGAGAGCAGCCCCTTAATGGAACATAGTTAGAGGTGGGCAAACACAAAACTTTGGTCCAAAATTTGAAGGTAGAAAGCCAACATTCTGAGATTCTCCTGCTCTCGTCTGAACCTTCAAGTTGGTCTCTGGAAAGAAGGAGCACAGGGGACACAGAAGCTTAGAATACACACACTATTATATCGTTACTATAAAAAGTTACTTATAAATATATCACCAGCATATAAATGGAAAAGGTTCAGGAATTTGGTCAAGTGGAAATATTGCTAGGCACAGGTAGCTATGACCACATGGAATATAAAACAAAGGTCACATGAGGCTCTGCAGCTGAGGATGGCCTGGGCCCTCTGGGCTGGCCAGGAACACAGGAGAATCACATCATTTCATTATAAAGATGTAGGGGTTGACCCCACCTCTTGTAATAAGAGAGCTCACAGGCTCCAGGAGCCAAAGTATTAACATTATTTTGTTAAATGAACATAGTACCTTCTACACTTGTATCTTTCTAATCTCTGATCAGTTCTTTTCTTAGATGTTGTACAGAGCCATATTGGGGCAGTCATGCAAATGGTCAGAGTTTGACTTTGGTCAAGGACAATCCCTGGCTTCAGGCAGGAATCTGCCTTTAGGACATAATATGGAAGTTGGTTACAGTAGGAATTTGTATCCTAGGGTGGAGTGCTAAGAGTATACTTGACTATGGTCAAGGTTAACTTCTCCCAGATAGCCAGGATCCTGTTCCACCTAGCATGGAGTGCTCAAAGTAAAGGTTAAGTTCATTGATCCTCCAGGTCTAGGAATTCCTGAATTAAGCAGGTGACCCACCCAGCAGCTGGAGCAGTCAAGACAAGGACCTCCAAGAGAAGGTAGACAACTTCCACAGGAACTCAGCCTGGAGTCTGGGAGGAAGGGTTTGCCCAAACTGTTACAAGGTCTGGCGCCATTAAAGTTTCTGGCTTTGATCAGTGAATATTGTCTTGGCCGTTTTTCTTTTCACCCCTTCCCTATTCATCCCTCAGCTTCTTTTCCAGCAACCCACTTCATAATAGCTGCAGGAAGCTATGGAATCCAACAAGATGTCATCAGATAAAGCATCTTTGTGAATTTGGACCATGTTTAATAGAGAAGCTACAACTGGTCAAAGTGTAGACAACAAGTGACAGTCAAAATTGGTGTATCAATATTACCCCTTTCAAGGTTCACGGATCCTGGCAGAAGGAGGACCTGAAAAACTGTAACAGCCAGGAGTCTTTTACATTTCATTAATGTGATAGGACTGCTGCACTCATGGTCTCACAGTAGCTAGGTCTACCCTTAAAACACCTGAACAAGATCAAGGCACTCAACATTCTAGTGCATATGGGAAAGAGGTTTATGAGCTTCCAGCCTCAACAGAAGAAGACATATGCATGGGATGGATTTTGGGGAAATGATAGTTTTCTCTAATCATGGGTCTCCTGGTTGGTCAACATGCTCCAATGGATGCTCCCACACTCCAAAGTATGGTAGTAAGAGAAATTGGATTTAATTGGTTATTCTAAAAAGGAGAACACAATTTGGGGGACAAAAGGAAGTAATATGATCTGGGAGGAATTAGGGAGAAGAATTTGGAGTATCTGTCATTAAAATACTTCAGATTAAATTCTAAGCCCTACAGACCAACAGAAAGCATGAAAACAGGCAACCTTCAGAGATAGGAAGCAGGGGCGCCCTCTAGAATGTACCAGAGACCTGGGAGGTGACAGATTCTTAGGACTCAAAGGGAGGGTCCTTAGATGAAGTGCTCTATGGTGGGTAGGGGGAAAATGTAGAGTCCCCCTCCAGTGAAGGGACAGGACATGAAGTGGAAGGATGGGGTTGCCATCCCACAGTAAAATCCTCTGTCCCAGAATTGTTCCTGTCTGAAAGAACTAAAGGGACAAAAATGGAGAAGAGCACGAGAGAAAGGGGGCCCAGTGATGGGCCCAAATTGGGATCCAGTTCAAGGGGAGACCCAGGGCCCTGAGACTGTTACTGATGCTATGGTGTGCTTATAGACAGGAGCCTAGCATGCCTGCCCTCTGAGAGGCCACAAGCAGCCTAAAGAGTCAAATGAATATACTTTCATTTAACCAATGGTCAATGGAAGCTGGGGACCCCTGTGTTTGAATTGGGGAAAAGCTGGAAGAAACTGAGGATGAGTGCGGCTCTATGGGAAGACCAGCAGTCTCAACTACCCTGGACCTCTGAGATCTCTCAGACACTGAGCCACTAACCAGGCAGCATACACCAGCTTATATGAGGGCCCAACACATATATAGCAGAGGACTGACTGGTCTGCCCTCAGTGAAAAAAGATGCACCTAACCCTTGAGAGATTTGAGGCACCAGGGAGTGGGGAGGCCTGGCAGGGTAGGAGTGTGGGGTTCAAGAAATTCTCTTGAATGAATTCATGAAATTCTTAGGCAAATGGATGGAGCTAGAAAAGATCATCCTGAGTGAGGTAACCCAATCACAAAAGAGCACACACAGTGTACACTCGCTGATAAGTGGATATTAGCCCAAAAGCTCAGAATACCCAAGGTACAACTCACAGACCACATGAAGCTCAAGAAGAAGGAAGGCCAAAGTGTTGATACTTTGATCCTTATTGGTAGGTGGATCAAAATACCCATGGCTCACAGCCAAGCAATAGACTGAGCATAGGGTCCCCAATGGAGCAGCTAGAGAAAGAACCCAAGGAGCTGAAGAGGCTTGCATCCCTGTAGGAGGAACAATAATATGTACCAACCAGTACCCCAGAGCTCCCAGGGACTAAACCACCAACCAAAGAGTACACATGGAGGGACCCATGATGGCCATTTTAGACATTAATGAGAGGAGAAGCCATTGGTCCTGTGATGGCTTGACTCCCCAGAATAGAAGAATGCAAGTCAGGAAATTGGGGAGGGGGTGAACAGGATGAGGGAGGATGGGATGGGGGGATTTTGGAGGGTAATGAGGAAATGGGATACCATTTGAAATGGAAATAAAGCACATATCTAATAAAAAATGAAAAATCCTCTTGAAGGTGAAAGGAGAAAGTATGGGATGGGGAATGGTCTGGACTGCAAAACAATAAAAAAAGAAGAAGAAAAGAAAAAAAAATTGATCAAGCCGGAGTCACTACAATCTATTGTCTACAATGAATTACAATTTAAGGAGAGACAAAAATACATGCAGAGGAGCAGGGAAGGGAATAGTTGAAGTAAGAAAATAAGATTAAAGAATAGAAATTTAAACCTAAATATAATTTAAATTTAAACCTAAAATTTAAATGTTTATTGTACAAAATAAAATATAATTGAAGGACATACGTGAAATGGTCTGTGTCTTAGTGACCATTTGTTGAAAAATTAGTCTCTATACTAGAGTATGTTTTGGAGGTGTTAGAAACATTTTGGATATAGAGACTTGACCATTGACAGTGTACATTTGAAGAGGATACAAACACCACATCTCCATGCTTTATTCTTTTATCAGAAAGAACTGGGAACTTCACCTCTATCTTTACCTCACAACAGGTTAAAAAAAAAAGGAGGGGTGTCAACTGACATAAATTGAAACCAATGAATAGAAAAGAATGAATTAATCTCTATATATTCTCTGCATTTGACAAAATTATTTACATATCACCCAGATTAGTAAAGCAAGCAAGAAAACAATCAAAATCAAATGAAAGATCCACATGCAGACAGTTATGTAAAGTATTAAAAGACAGAAAACATCGAAGGCAGTGAGGCAAAATTTGTCACATCAAAAGGAAGAAATAAACATATTTCTTATCTGAAGCAAAGGATAATGAGTGAGATTGCATATTCAATTTAGTAGATGTTAAAAAAAAAACTGGTGTCCAAAACAAAATACCCTTGGGATGATTCTTGTTCAGCAATCTTGCATCTAGCAAACTCTTTGAAATTACCCCAAGTGAGAGAAAGCTAAAAGATGTTTGTAGCAGACCCCAGTGATAAATAATGCTGTAGAAAGTTCTAGCCAAAGACTGTTAGGGACACCAGATGGTATTTGAATCTATGAAAAAATGTCATGTCTATCAATAATAGCAATTATATAATTATAAATGCATAATTGCATATTTTATCTCTTTCTTGAATCATTAAAAAGGCAATATGATGACTATAAATGTAAAGGCACAGTTGGTTTTGTTCTTCATAATGGCATTCCACACCCATCAAAAGCAGGTTGAAAATATTTTAAATACCTTATTTTATTTGTAATTATGTGTCTAAATGCATGTTGTATGGATATGTGTATATGAATGCTTGTGCACATGAAGGGCAGAGGAGGCATCAGGTACCTGGGAGCTGGAGATGCAGGCACCTGTGAAGAGCCTGATGAGGCTATGGGAACTAAACAAGGGTTCTCTGAAAGAGTAATAGGAGTGTTGAACTGCTAAATTCTGAAAAATATATACTGAATATGTGTATAGTGTTCTTTAATCATTCTCCATTGTAACAACCATTCACACAATGTATACATTGTAAGGTACTCAAAGCATGGAATAAGGTTGTATTAGTCAGGGTTCTCTAGAGTCATAGAACATATGGATAGTCTCTATATAGCTAGGGAATTTGTTGATGATTTACAATCTTAGTCCAACTACCCACCAGTGGTCAGCTGTGGATGGAAGTCCAAGGATCTAGCAGTAGCTCAGTCCCACAAGGCAAGCAGGCAAAGAAGAGTGAGAGGGTGTGGCCCAGATTAAAGGTGTGTACCACCATGCCTTTAAGCCAAGATGACTTTGAACTCAGAGATCTCCCTGTCTTAATCTTCTGGAATTCATAACCACTGTGCTTAAGATCTCCATGCCAAGATCCAGGTCAGAAACTTGTATCTCTCAGCTTTTATATTAGGATCATAGGCGAGTCTTCCAATTCTGGATTGTAGTTCATTCCAGATATAGTCAAGTTAACAACTAGGAATATCTACTACAAAGGTGCATTTCAGGATGTGTATAGATTATATGTTTCTCTGTGTCATTCTGGCTAAACTGGAGCTTGCTCTGTAAATCAGGCTGGTCTCCAACTCTTACATCCACCTGACTATGTCTCCAAAGTGCTGGGGTTAAAGGCATGCACCACTACCACCACCACCTACCTGGCTTAGAACTAAATCTCTTTTGTGGGTTTCTGAAAATAAAAATTACTTGATGACACTGAGAGGAGATCAGTCATGAATTTTGGACCTATAATGTGTAGAAGGATTTATGTCATGTAATAACACAACGAAGAATGTGGGTGTGAACAGGACTGTGGTGGAATGAAGATAGGAGAGCAGATGGGTACAGCATCCATAGAAACAAATGGAGACAACCAGCAATGACAAGTTTAACATAATAAGCACATGTATTGCTTGCTTGCATGTCTCTTTCCTTCTTTCCTTCTTTAAATACATAAAAGTACATAGAGATAATTATAATCATATAAAATTGTGTTAGTAACATATGGACAGAATAGGATGGTAAAAACACAAAATAGAGAGGGGAGGGAGTATAGATAAAAAACATTCTTTATATGTTTTGAAAGCTTTTAAGATACTAATTTAATTTGTATTTGAATCTTATTGTAATTAACTTTAAAGTGTCACAGAGTTTTTTATGTGGATAAATAAATTATACCCTTAGCTGTTACTAAGAAATTACATATGAAAACAGAACTGTCCTTCAATGCACTCATATTTTGGAGAGCCCTATCTATATCATACTTCTGGTTTTTTTTTCTAAAAAAAAATATTTTATACTTTGCCCTTAGATGATTTCACAATCTGTGAAGAGGTATGTCATGTTGTGCTCTTCTTTCTTATTTTTGCCATGACTATTTATTTATTCTACCAACCAACTGAAGGAGAATGAAGCAAAAGAAAATGCTTCATGTCAGGGCCAAACAAGTCATTTTACTTTAAACTAAAGCAGAATGCTTTAAAGTCGGTTCCTAGGTATGCTTTGGAGTGAAAGTCAACTGAAGAAGTAAATAGAATGTGTGATTTACTTAAAGACATAGAAGTCTAATGGGTAGGAAATGATTTAGAAATGCGTATATGATTATTTAGAATTGGTGTATCCTAAAATATTTCTCCAAGAGATTATCTGATTTTAAGTTTTATTTATCGTCTCTCTATTGGGCTATAGAGGAAACTATTTGAATTTTTGAAATGATTGGCATGCTATGGCTGCATATACTAAATTTGAAGCAGTGTCTGGAGAGAGGTTTCACTGTTAAGAACACACTACCCTGTATTCAACACACCAGTGTCTGCTAAGTATAGAAGTAACAGGCTTTGTAAAAGACTCAACTCACAGTCTAATAGTCCTTAACATTGAAGCCAGAGGTACTAATTATTCACTCTTCTTTCTATAATTCAAGTTGTCATATTTTTACATAAACATTGTTACTGTGTGTAAATATTTCATAGTGCAAATTTTCATCATTATTTAAATGTTGATAATATTTTGATGTTCTTTTCATGAAATACCTGCTGGTCTAGGTGTGGAGATACAACATGTTAGTGGATACATAGAACACCTATAGAGGAAGGAAGAAAGGAGCTAAAAACTTGAGGGGAGACTTGACCTTTCCCTTTATATAAAAACATGGCTTATCTTTTGCCTTTGTAACAAAATATTCACAGCGGGAATATACATTCTGGTTGCAATTCATTAAGGGTTTTTTACTAATAACTCATTCGTGTAACAAAGCAATGAGACTAAATGAAATTGAAGTAGATTTGTTCAGCATGGCTGTTCTTTGGGCACTGTAAAATTTAAAGAGTGAGCAATCTTTTGGATATTACTCATTTCCAAATTAGGTGATAGTTCTCATATTCAAAACAGAAGCAGAAAGATTTTAAGTAAGTGTTTTCTACTAGAGTGGTATCATCAATAGTTTACTTCTCGTCCATGAACTGGCTACCAATGACATTTTTATTGATCAAGACTATAATTAAAAGTAATGGTTTTAGTTATAGCTTGCCCAACACACACACACACACAAATGCTTTTTTAAAGCCAACCTGCATTTTCCTCTGGTGACATCTGGTATTGGAGCAGTCAGTGTTTCATTTTTGGCAGACAGGAGAATGGTTTTTAATGACATACATTTCCCTCATTCCATTAATTGTAAGAGAGACTGTAGCTATCATTCAGTATCATGCAAAGAGCTTTGGATTTGGGGTTCAGGATGACTCCCCTCAAATAGGAAGAAAATTATCAATTCAAAAATAGCTCTAAGTTATTCTTGGCTCTATTATTTTGGTATTTTCAACTTGAGAAAGTTATTTAGACCTGGCAATCATTTAATTATCTATCTAATAAAGATAATACAGACTCTAGGTGATTATATTGAAGAATAATATATATATATATATATATACATATATATACATATATACTGTGCATGTATATGTATCCACATATATAAATACATATGTATAATTTATCTATAATGTAAATATATATGTGTGTGTATATGTATGCATATACATTGATACATATATAGGCTTACAATTTGCTATTATTATTTTCTTTGATCAAAAAGCTGGGAGGTTGTTTAGTAGAGAAAATATAGATTTATTAAGCAAACGGGAGATAAAAGTCTCAAGAGCAAAAGGCATTCCCTAATATAAATACAATGAATTCATCCAAAATGTACACAATATTTTAAGATATTACTTGGAATCTGAAATAACATTACAGACATACTTTGCATAATTGTTTTAATCATTATATAAATCATAGAATATTAATTAAATAATAGCTAATATAATTTTTAAAAGAGAAAAACAGTACTTTTAATTCCAGATGTGTCTGAATGTGGTATTGTAACACAACAATGGTAAAAGTTAATGTTTGAGACATACTTATTTAAATTCTGAGCATAGTTACAAATGCTTAATATATTTTAAATCACTATCTTGGCATTACACATGCAAATTGTCTTACCATAACATCTGTATACTTATAAGCTAAACATTAATTTTACCCTGATTTTACATATTAGGAAACTGAGTCATGGAAATTAAGAGATCTAGTGAGTCTTAGGAGTCTCTAGAAGAAGATACCTTTAAACTGAAATGGTAGAAAAATACTTCTAAGAAAACTTTAGTTCAACTTCAATTAAAAGAACAACTAGAGGAAGGAAAAAAAGAAACTATGCTATGGAATATAAGCAATACTAAGGAACAGTGGACAAATCATGAATGTGGTAGGGAAAACAAATCAAAATGTATGCCTTATTTCCAGTTTTGTCAAAATTTGTAACACAACTAGGAGGAATTAAATATTCCTCTTTCTGCTATTTAACATCCCTGCCCAAATAAATAGAAGCTTATGAGGCAACTAAGAATATAAAACACACACACCTAAATACAAGGTAAGTCTCACATGCCTAACAGGTAGTTAAATACTTCTCTTCTTTTTCCTTTATAAGATTTCCCTTATTAATAGCTTGCAGAAAGCTGATGTTCCCAGGCTCTCACAGAGAGATTGAAAACGCTGCTCCTGTCAATCAAGGACTGGTTGGAGGAGAGAGATCAAGGTGACCAATGTTTCCTTGGACATACCAAGTTTGTTCCAGTGATGGAATGCTCTTATCAACAAATCTACAAGTACAAGTCAAGTGCATCTTATATGTTTCAAAGAAAAGATGGGTTTCTGTCTAAACCAATCCTTTTTCTCCCTTCTTCCTTGCCTTCTTTGTAACAATTACTTAAAATTTCCAATGAAATTCCAGTAGTTAGAATATCAAGAGCCACTGTTTTCTGGGAAGGGTGTACATTACAATGTTATTGAGATCATTTGTTTAAAATGTTCATTCTGGTTCTAGGAAAAGAGTTTGAGAGAGGGGTATCCTTGTAGTATGAACACCTGAGTTCAGTTTCCTAAACAAATCATAAGTTGTGTGTGGTGGTATGCACTTGTGACTTTAGTGCCAGGCTGATCTCTGACTCTTGAGTCTCTGGTACTGGTAAAAGGTTCTGTCTCAAAACACTTAGCAGCAATTTTTATCAGTCTAAGGACTGACACCAGACGCTGTCTTCATGCTGCTCCACTTACACACGAATGAGCCACAAGATCACATAGAAGATGATAGAATAAATAGGATGTTTATATTCATGTGTGTGTGTGTGTGTGTGTGTGTGTGGTCATATACGTGTAGACACTATATATACTTGGGTGTGGGGGGGTTTAGTATGTGTGGGGAACCCCAAGGCTGACATCAAGTGTAGAAACAGTCAGTCACTAATTCCGGGTACTCTAGCAATCCACTTGACCCTGGAGATCTACTGTCTTTGCCTCCCAAATGCTGTAATCACAAGTTGACCTTGTTTTTATGTGGGTTTTGTTATCTGGACTTGAATCCCCATTCAATAGCAAATACTTTGCCTTACTTCCTCCTCTCCAGCCTCCAAAATCTATTTAAATCACTCAATTTCATTCACAAAATCATCCACCTGATGGAACAGTGCAAGGGATACCAAGACCTTTGCACATGTGCTGCACGAAGTGAGACACTAGATTGTAAATAATGGGATTGTGTCAAGTCTTCAAATTCCAAGGCACAGAGAGACTGGTAGAGAGGATCGAAGACCAGAAAAGGAGGAAGAGCAAAATTTCCTTAATCTGAGTTTGTTAGAACAGGGTGGTGGTTTTCAATCCTTGGGCTCTAGGACTGATTCAGGGATGCAGATGATTAGAGGTTATTTACCCTGGAAAAGGGGGAAAGATCTGTATGCTCTGACTGAAGCAATCGCCACAATGAACAGAGAAACCCATGTGAATGGTTATAAGGGCTTCCATCCTTCCCCCTTCCTTCCTTCCCTCCCTCCCTCCTTCCTTCCCTCTCTTCCTTCTTCCTTCCCTCCCTCCTTCCTTCCCTTCCTCCCTTCTTCCTTCCCATCATCCCTTCTTCCCTCCCTCCCTCCCTCCCTCCTTCCCTCTCTCCCTCCTTCCCTCCTTCCTTCTTTCCCTCCCTCCCTGCCTCCCTCCCTCCCTTCCTGCCTCCTTCCTTCCCTCCCTCCTTCCCTCCCTGACTCCATCCCTCCATCCTTGTCCTTTCCTCCCTCCCTTCCTCCCTCCCTCCTCCCCCTCTTTCTTTCTTTCTTTCTTTCTTTCTTTCTTTCTTTCTTTCTTTCTTTCTTTCTTTCTTTCTTTCTTTCTTTCTTTCTTTGTTTTTTTTTTTGGTCTAAATGGATCTAAGGATGTAATAAATGAAAAAGAAATCTCTTAGTGTTAAGTCAATTTCTCGTCAATTGAGGCTAATTGTTAGCTAACTTGTTGTTTAACTTCACATGGTGTTTCTATAAAACAATCACTTTCCCTACACACATGATTCACAGAAGACTGGCATTCACTGTACTTTATATAAGGGGTGGTGAAGTTCTAGACAAGATGTTATAGGTTGTTGGTCAAAGTTCTGTTTTATGTATGCTATATTTTACACCTATTTAGTTTCTCAAGTGATGTGGAAAACAAATTTAAAATTTGAGAAAGAAATTCATATAACATAGTTGAGATGAATTGTAAAACTAAGAATGATAATTGTAAAAACAATAAATACATACTAATATATATTCATATTCCCTATGAATATATGTGAACTACTAATAGGTAGTTCACAAAAGAAGAAAACATTCAACTTCAAATGAGGCATAATTTTTTTGCCTATTACATTGACAAATATTAAAATGACTGACAAAAATGAATGACAGCATGAGATAGAGGAAACAGATATTCTGATGCAATGCTAATGGAACCATAAATTGGTACAGCTTTCCTGAAATGCAATGTAGCAACTGTATCAAATGCCTTAAACATGTCTTCTTTTGGGGCCAGAAATGATCTCGAAGTTTATTCTAAGAAATAATGAAGCAAAGATGTAAAGGAAGAAAGAACTCAAGGTAACCTATGATCCCATTTTAAATTTTATTTATTGATTATGACATTATTTTGTAGTCATTAAAACAGTGATACAAGACTACCTCTCACAGAAAATTATATATTAAGTGTTAAGTTGGCAAAATCTATTTGAGAAAATAGTTTGGAAGAATAAGTAGCTAAATACTAACAGGTGTTGCCTTTGATGGATCATGAAGTTTAGAAAATGTTATCACTATTATTTTATCCATTGGTCATTTCTTATATTCATCAGTGAATCAGTATTGCTCAAAAATAGTACTTAGCACAAAAGCTATGAAAAAGAAATAGGTATTCTACTCACTTTTCCTGGAAAATACCTACTGCTGTTTGAAAGAATAACTAATATGAAATTATTAAAATATTTAAATAGCCATTTAAAAAGCCTATCATGAACATGAGCTCTTAAAAATCAATTCCCCTCTTGGCCATTCCTCTCCCAAAGATAATTGTCACTCCTAGAATTTAAGAAATTGTTTTGGCAAGTTTTTAAGTGGTAAGTGGAAAGACAGTCTATCTATCAAAAAGAAAGAAAAAGTTGAAAATTAACAAGCAATTCCAGTCTGATGCTCGTTGGCACACGAATAGACAGTAAACCCTGCCTTCTGTTTCTCTTTAGCTCTTGCCTGAATTCCCAGTTTACATCTTATGTGCTTCATGCTAAGATAAACTAGATCATGTCGTACTCTGCGTGCTAGAATATAGAGCCCTATGTAAGCATGTATGTTCATGTACCCAACTTTTCATTTTATCCAATTAACAGTACCTGGAGGAGAGTGTAGCATGTTTTACACATTCACCGTTCATTCTCTTTGTCATAGTCCCAACTTATAGTCACATTCTTTCTCAGATTATCTAGGATGCTAAAAATTCTTTCCTCACTATCATTTAACACAGGAATTGAAATAGAAAACTGAAAGCATTTAAATAAATTTAGAGCCGCAATTACTGTACTAAAAACAAGTTTTGATTTTTCTGATTATTGTTTCCTTAAGAGGTATGATCCATCTCCTGTCCAAGGCGTAATGTTCCCCATAAAGAGAGTTTGGCATGGTTTTTCATTTTTACCATGAAAACATTCAGATTCGAATTACTTTATCACAAAAAGGACATGACTCACAACCATTCAAACACAAAGCACCCAGAGGAATGCAGGATGAGTTTTCAGAAAACAGTCACTTCCTGCTGTATATGAGAGATCTTGCACTTATATTTAATTCTTCACATGTATATTTGGACAAAGTAATAAATAGTTACTCTTAAAATGTGATTAAAACTCCCACAGGAAACCTAAATATTATCAATTTTCTCATCTTGGAATCTTGACATAAAATTTAAGAAACTGTTCTTGACTCAGGGAAATTTTTGTTCAATAAACTTTCCTCAAACTCCTTACCTGCAAACATTAAAGCTAAGCAAAGATCAGGTAGCTGCAGGTTAGGTAAGAGAAGGTTATATAGGAACTGCCCAGTTGCATGTGACCCCAGGGTATGGATTCAGACAGATTCAGGCTTCCCATCCTGCATTATAACAAGGCAACACTGCATTGATTGAATTCTCAGAGACTCATGGCTAATAAGCGCAGCTGCAAGAAGAATGCCCTTGACTTGGACTGGAAGATCTGAATTTTAACATACAGATGAGCAGGGTTATCTTAGCTGTGTTCTCAGCCCTGTCACTCCTGTGCCCTGGATTTCACATGTGCATTGTCTAGGAAAAAATATTTTCAGAGGGTGAGCTAGAGCTTTCCCTAAAGAAAAGATATCTGCAGAATGAACATCATTGAAGCAAAGCCTGGGAAGGACTTCTGCTTCCACTATGTAGTGTCTAGCTGCCTTATATAGACACACTGAAACTAATAGAAAAGAAACTGAGGAAGACCCTTGAGGACATGGGCACAGGGGAAAAGTTCCTGAAAAGAACACCAATAGCTTATGCTCTAAGATCAAGAATTGACAAATGGACCTCATAAAATTACAAAGTTTCTCTAAGGCAAAGGACACTGTCAAAAGGACAAAACAGGAACCAACAAATTGGGAAAAGATTTTCACCAACCCTACATCTGATAGAGGGCTAATATCCAATATATATAAAGAACTCAAGAAGTTAGACCCCAGGGAACCAAATAAACCTATTAAAAATGGGGTTTTAATGAACAGATCTAAACAAAGAATTTTCACCTGAAGAAATTCAGATGGCCAAGAGGCACCTTAAGAAGTGCTCAACATCATTAGTCATTAGGGAAATTCAACTCAAAACAACACTGAGATTTCACCTCACACCAGTCAGAATGGCTAAGGTTAAAAACTCAGGAGACAGCAGGTGTTGGCGAGGATGTGGAGAAAGAGGAACACTCCTCCATTACTGGTGGGGTTGTAAGATGGTGCAACCACTTCGGAAATCAGTCTGGTGGTTCCTCAGAAAGCTGGACATGACACTTCCGGAGGACCCTGCTATACCTCTCCTGGGCATATACCCAAAGGATTCCCCGGCATGCAATAAAGACACATGATCCATTGTGTTCATAGCAGCCTTATTTATAATAACCAGAAGCTGGAAAGAACCCAGATGTCCCTCAATGGAGGAATGGATGCAGAAAATGTGGTATATTTACACAATGGAATACTAATCAGCAATTAAAAACAATGAATTCATGAAATTTTTAGGCTAATGGTTGGATCTGGAAAATATCATCCTAAGTGAGGTAACCCAGTCACAAAAGAATACACATGGAATGCAATCTCTGATAAGTGGGTATTAATTAGTCCAGAAACTCTGAATACCCAAGGCACAAATCGCATAACAAATGACTCCCATGAAGAAGTAAAGAGAGGGTCCTGATCCTGGAAAGGCTTGATCTAGCATTGGAGGGGAGTATCAGGACAGAGAAAAAGGAGAGAGGTGATTGGAGAATAGGTGGAAAGAAGAAAGTTTATAGGACATATGGAGAGGGGGGAACTGGGAAAGGGGAAATCATTTTGAATGTAAACAAACAATACAGAAAATAAAAATATATAAAAAATTAGCATGATAGACTCTTAGAGCTAAAAAAATTAAAAAAAAAAAGAACCTCTGTCAGAACCATTGTTAGATTCAAAGATACTACCTTCTGTGACTCTATTTCTCTCGACCTTATGAGGGTGATTCAGAGCATTCCTGAACACAAATCAATCCTCTGATACATAAAACCTCATAACTATCCAGCAGATATTTTACTTAGCACCACTGAAATATAGCTTCTTGGTATCACTGTGGTCTAACCCCTGATTATATCTTTATGGTGGTATTTTGTAGAACAACTTGTAAGGTTGTATATGCCACTTATTAATCTCATATTAGTATAGCAGTAGTATATAAAACAGAATATTATTTCTTTATTAATGCATAATTTTTACTTATGTTTTAGAGAATTTTATACATTGTATTTGGTCATATTTGCCCACACCTCCAAGTACTCCCACTTATCATTCCACATGTACACAATTTTGTGTCCTCAATATTTTTGTCCTACCAGTCTAATAAGTGCTTGCTCTATACACCAGGATGTGTGACCATCCACTGGAGGGTGTACTACCGGCCAGTAGCCTACATGTGTAAAGAAAACTAACTCTTCTCTTCATGAACACTATCAGTTACCAGTAGTTACTCAGATGGGGTGGGACTTTGTGATCTCCTTCCCTCTCCAGGCCAGAGCTTTGCCTAGCATGAACTTACACAGATCTTGTGCATGTTGTCCCAACCTGAGATTTCATAGGTGCAAATGTGCAGCTATATCCTGGGAACCCTCTTTTCTTGGAATCATCTGTCACTTCTGGCTCTTCAACTCTTCTGTCTTCTCAGCTACAATGTCCTCTCAATGCTGTGAGTAGGTCTGTGTTATAAATGTCCCAATTATGGCTGACACATTCTCAGTCATATATTCTCTGCACCTTGATGAGGGATGAGTCTGTGTTAATAGCAATCTATTGTGGAAAAGAAGCTTCTCTAATGAGGTATGTGAGAGTCACTCATCTATTGGAATAATGACAAGTTATTAACAATTTGTTTAATACTATGTCTCATTATCAGTGTAACAGTAATTGTAGGTCTTCTCTTAGGTCCTGTCTACTATAGTTAGACCTATACTATTCTAGAGCATAAATAACATACTATATTATATTATATATACTCTATAATATTATACTATAGGCCTATATAATAGTACCAAGAGATAACTCTGTAATAAAGCTGACTTGATCATTTGGATATTTTTGGTGTGCAACTGTATTTGGTTTATAAGTATTCTATTAATAATTTTTGCAGCCACGTTAATCAGAGTATGTGCTTATAATTATTTTGCATTTGGCCTTTAACAAGTTTTACTATCATTGTAGTTTTGGCATTGCCAAAATAATTTGGAAGGCAATTTCTTCTGATGTTATGTTGAATAACTTGAGAAGTATTGGTGTTAGCTTTTCTCTGAAAATCTAGTGGAATTCTGTACTGAATACATCTGGCCTGTGGATTTCTTCAGTTGGGGAGTTTTTAATTTCATCTTTTATTTTGTTGAATGTTATAATAGGCCTATTAACTTATAAAAGGTTATTCACTTCCTTATATGAATGTGAAAGTATGTCTCTAGATATTTATTTTGGAGTTTTATCGTTTTGTGAAATATTGATTTTAATGTATGTTTAGGATCATCTGAATTTCTAGCGTCTGTTTTAACATTTCCCCTTTCTTTTATAATACTATTAATTTGAATAATGCCATTCTTGATTAATTTGCTTAAGTTCTAGTCTTACTAAAGAATCAATTGTTCATTTTCTTGATTCCTACTTATTTTGGTTGTTTTAGTTCATTAACTTCTTTTATATTTTTGTAATTCAATTTGTATATTCACTTATACTTTTAGGTATTGTTTGCTCTTTTTTTCATTCTTCTCTTAAATATTTGATGTAGGCATATATTTCAATAAACATCCTCTTAGGACTACCTTCATTGTGTCGCATAAATTTTGGAACTTTTTTCTTTTAATTCAATTTTTTCCTCATTTTAATTTTAATGCAGTATTATGAAACTTCTTATATATGTTGAAACTTAATGTACATGTTGGAAAAAATGTTCATGGGCTGTTAAGAATATTTCATACTCTTTAGTGTTTGGGTAGAAGGTTTTACAGATATTTGCTAGTTATGTTAGATTTATGTTGTCATTTAACCACAGAATTTCTGTTTATTTTTCCTCTAGAAAATAACTCATCAACTTACCATTGAATATTTTCTTTTTCAAAATGAATATTTGTAGTTTTGCTTTACAATTCCTAGGATTCAGGGAGTATATACAGGCCAGAGCATGGGACACTATGCAGTGATAGGAATGTCACTCTTAAGGTTCAAGATCACAGTGAATATGTTGAATAATTAGAAAACCCAGAATTAATCTCAACAAGGATGATGAGAAGTTGTATCCTACAGGAATAACATTTATTTTATTTTCTTGTCATGCAGATTTATGCCATTTTCTATATTTTGAGTATTTGATAGGTATCAAGATTCCATGACCGCACAGCTCGCTCCTGTGGCAAGGAGCTTAGGCTCCAGTCCTGAGGCCTCTGGCGGTAGCCCTCAGACCTCTCTGCTTCCGGATCCAGATCAGCCTGGGCAGCAAACCACATCTCCAGGTCCTGCAAGAGGCAAGAGTGGCTTCCAGGCGGCCAGCGGGGAGAAGTCGGTGTGCTCCGGTGAATCCAGCGGGCCCCAGCGGGAGCCTTCGGGTGTCTGCTTCGGGTGTCTGCTTCAGGGTCTGAACGGCCTGGGCAACAGAACCCTGTTTCCGGGCGGTGCAGGGGGTAAGCTGTGCACCAGAGGGCGCCTGGGAGGGGGCAGCTTGCACTGGTGAGTCCAGCACTGACAAGACCAACTGATACCAGTGAGAACTAGATGGCAAAAGGCAAACGCAGGAACATCACTAACAGAAATGAAGGCAATATGGCAACATCTGAACCCAATTCTCCTTTACCAGGATGTCCTGGATACCCCATCACACCAGTAAAACAAGATTTGGATTTGAAATCACTGGTCATGATGCTGGTACAGGAACACATGAAGGACATACTTAAAGAAATTCAGGAGAAAATGGATCAAAAGTTAGAAGCCCTTGCAAGGGAAACACAAAAATCATTGAAAGAAATCCAGGAGAATACAAAAGCCAATAATGAGGAAACACAAAAAAAACACTTAAAGAAATACAGGAGAACTTTGGTCAACAGGCTGAGGTCATGAAAGAGGAAACACAAAAATCTCTTAAAGAATTACAGGAAAGCACAAACAAGCAAGTGAAGGAGCTAAGCAAAACCATCCAGGATCTAAAATCAGAAGTAGAAACAACTAAGAAAACTCAAAAGGAGACAACTTTGGAGATAGAAAACCTTGGGAAAAAAATCAGTGGACATAGATGCAAATATCAACAACAGAATACAAGACATAGAAGAAAGAATCTCAGATGCTGAAGATACCATAGAAACCATGGACTCAACAGTTAAAGAAAATGCAAAATGCAAAAAGCTTGTAACCCAAAATATACAGGAAATCCAGGACACAATGAGAAGACCAAACCTAAGGATTATAGGCATAGATGAGAGTGAAGATTTACAACTGAAAGGGCCAGCAAATATCTTCAATAAAATTATGGAAGAAAACTTCCCTAACCTAAAGAGAGAGATGCCCATGAATATACAAGAAGCCTACAGAACTCCAAACAGACTGGACCAGAACAGAAATACTTCCCGTCACATAATAATCAAAACACCAAATGTACTAAACAAAGAAAGAATATTAAAGGCAGTAAGAGAAAAAGGCCAAGTAACATATAAAGGAAGACCTATCAGAATCACAGCAGACTTTTCACCTGAGACTATGAAGGCTAGAAGATCCTGGGCTGATCTCATGCAGACTCTAAGAGAACACAAATGCCAGCCAAAACTACTATATCCAGCAAAGCTCTCAATCACCGTAGATGGAGAAACTAAGATATTCCATGACAAAACCAAGTTTACCCAATATCTATCCACAAACCCAGCCCTACAAAGGATAATAAGAGGAAAACACCAATACAAGGAGGGAAAATTCATCCTGGAAAAATCAAGATAGTAACCTTTCATCAAACCAAAAGAAGTTAACCAATCAAATTTAAAAAATAACGTCAAAAATGACAGGAAGTAACAATCACTATTCCTTAATATCTCTTAACATCAATGGACTCAATGCCCCAATAAAAAGACATAAACTAACTGACTGGGTACGTAAACAGGACCCTACATTTTGCTGCTTACAGGAAACACACCTCAGGGTCAAAGACAAACACTACCTAAGAGTAAAAGGTTGGAAGACAATTTTACAAGCAAATGGGCTCGGGAAACAAGCTGGAATAGCCATTTTAATATCAGATAAAATTGACTTTCAACCCAAAGTCATCAAAAGAGACTCTGAGGGACACTTCTTGCTGGTCAAAGGAAAAATACAACAAGAAGAACTCTCAATCCTGAACATCTATGCTCCAAATGTAAGGGCACCCTCTTTCATAAAAGAAACTTTATTAAAGCTCAAAGCACACATTGCACCTAACACAATAATTGTGGGTGACTTCAACACTGCACTTTCCCCAATGGACCGATCAGGAAAACAGAAACTAAACAGGGACACAATGAAACAAATTGAAGCTTTGGACCAATTAGATTTAACAGATATATATAGAACATTCTATCCTAAAGCAAAAGAATATACCTTTTTCTCAGCACCTCATGGTACCTTCTCCAAAATCGACCATATAATTGGTCACAAGACAGACCTCAACAAATATAAGAAGATAGAACTAATCCCATGCCTCCTATCTGATCACTATGGAGTAAAAGTGGTCTTCAATAGCAACAGAAACAACAGAAAACCCACATACACATGGAAACTGAACAATACTTTACTCAATGATACCTTGGTCAAGGAAGAAATAAAGAAAGAAATTAAAGACTTTTTAGAACACAATGAAAATGAAAACACAACATACCCAAATCTATGGGACACAATGAAAGCAGTGCTAAGAGGAAAACTCATAGCCCTGAGTGCCTCCAAAAAGAAAATGGAGAGAGCATACATTACCAGCTTAATGACACACCTGAAAGTCCTAGAACAAAAAGAAGCTATTTCACCCAGGAGGAGTAGAAGGCAGGAAATCATCAAACTCAGGGCCGAAATCAATCAAGTAGAAACAAAGAGAACCATACAAAAAATCAACAAAACCAGGAGCTGGTTCTTTGAGAAAATCAACAAGATAGATAAACCCTTAGCCAGACTGACCAAAGGGCACAGAGCAAGTATCCAAATTAACAAATTTAGAAATGAAAAGGGAGATATAACAACGGACACGGAGGAAATCCAAAAAATCATCAGATCCTACAACAAGAGACTGTAGTCAACACAACTGGAGAATCTGGAGGAAATGGACAATTTCCTTGACAGATACCAAATACTAAAATTAAATCAGGACCAACTAGACCATCTAAACAGTCCCATAATGCCTAAAGAAATAGAAGGAGTCATAGAAAGTCTTCCAACCAAAAAAAGCACAGGACCAGATGGTTTCAGTGCAGAATTCTATCAGACCTTCAAAGAAGAGTTAACACCAATACTCTTCAAATTATTCCACAAAACAGAAACAGAAGGAATACTACCCAATTCCTTCTATGAAGCCACAATTACACTGATACCAAAACAACACAAAGATCCAACAAAGAAAGAAAACTTCAGACCAATTTCCCTTATGAACATCGATGCAAAAATACTCAATAAAATTCTTGCCAACCGAATCCAAGAACACATCCAAATGATCATCCACCATGATCAAGTTGGCTTTATAACGGGAATGAAGGGCTGGTTCAATATACGGAAATCCCTCAATGCAATCCACTACATAAACAAACTCAAAGAAAAAAACCACATGGTCATTTCATTGGATGCTGAAAAAGCATTTGACAAAATTCAACATCCTTTCATGCTTAAAGTCTTGGAAAGAACAGGAATTCAAGGCCCATACCTAAACATAGTAAAAGCAATATACAGCAAACTGGTAGCCAGCATCAAACTAAATGGAGAGAAACTTGAAGCAATCCCACTAAAATCAGGGACTAGACAGGGCTGCACCCTTTCTCCTTATCTTTTCAATATTATACTTGATGTACTAGCTCGGGCAATTCGACAACATAAGGAGGTCAAAGGGATACAAATTTGAAAGGAAGAAGTCAAACTATCATTATTTGCAGATGACATGATAGTCTACCTAAGTGACCCAAAAAACTCCACTAGAGAACTCCTACAGCTGATAAACAACTTCAGCAAAGTGGCAGGTTATAAAATCAACTCAAGCAAACCAGTGGCCTTCCTATACTGAAAGGATAAGTAGGCTAAGAAAGAAATTAGGGAAATGACCCCCTTCACAATAGCCATAAACAGTATAAAGTATGTTGGGGTGACTATTACCAAACAAGTGAAAGATCTGTATGACAAGAACTTCAAGACTCTGAAGAAGGAAATGGAACAAGACCTCAAAAAATGGGAAAACCTCCCATGCTCATGGATCGGTAGAATCAATATAGTTAAAATGGCCATTTTGCCAAAAGCAATCTACAGATTAAATGCAATGCCCATCAAAATCCCAACTCAATTCTTCACAGAGTTAGAAAGAGCAATTATCAAATTCATCTGGAATAACAAAAAACCCAGGATAGCTAAAACTGTTCTCAGCAACAAAGGAAAGTCTGGGGAAATCAGTATCCCTGACCTCAAGCAATACTACAGAGCAATAGTGTTAAAAACTGCATGGTATTGGTACAGTGACAGGCAGGAGGATCAGTGGAACAGGATTGAAGATCCAGAAATGAACCCACACACCTATGGCCACTTGATCCTTGACAAAGAGGCTGAAAACATCCAATGGAAAAAAGATAGCCTTTTCAACAAATGGTGCTGGTTCAACTGGAGGTCAGCAGGCAGAAGAATGCAAATTGATCCATCCTTGTCTCCTTGTACTAAGCTCAAATCCAAATGGATCAAGGACCTCCACATAAAGCCAGATACTCTGAAGCTAATAGAAAAGAAACTGGGGAAGACCCTTGAGGACATCGGTACAGGGAGAAAGTTTCTGAACAGAACACCAATAGCATATGCTCTAAGAGCAAGAATTGACAAATGGGACCTCATAAAATTACAAAGTTTCTGTAAATCAAAGATCACCATCAAGCGGACAAATCCGCAACTAACAAATTGGGAAAAGATCTTCACCAATCCTACCTCAGATAGAGGGCTAATATCCAATATATATAAAGAACTCAAGAAGTTAGACTCCAGAAAACCAAACAACCCTATTAAAAAATGGGGTACAGAGTTAAACAAAGAATTTTCACCTGAAGAACTTCGGATGGCGGAGAAGCATCTTAAAAAATGCTCAACTTCATTAGTCATTAGGGAAATGCAAATCAAAACAACCCTGAGATTTCACCTTACACCAGTCAGAATGGCTAAGATTAAAAATTCAGGAGACAGCAGGTGTTGGAGAGGGTGTGGAGAAAGAGGAACACTCCTCCACTGCTGGTGGGGTTGCAAATTGGTACAACCACTCTGGAAATCAGTCTGGAGGTTCCTCCGAAAACTGGGCACCTCACTTCCAGAAGATCCTGCTATACCACTCCTGGGCATATACCCAGAGGATTCCCCACCATGTAATAAGGATACATGCTCTACTATGTTCATAGCAGCCCTATTTATAATTGCCAGATGCTGGAAAGAACCCAGGTATCCCTCAGCAGAAGAGTGGATGCAAAAAATGTGGTATATCTACACAATGGAGTACTATTCAGCCATTAGAAACAATGAATTCATGAAATTCTTAGGCAAATGGATGGAGCAAGAGAACATCATACTAAGTGATGTAACCCAGAATCAAAAGGTGAATCATGGTATGTACTCACTAATAAGGTGATATTAACCTAGAAACCTGGAATACCCAAAACATAATCCACACATCAAATGAGGTACAAGAAGAAAGGAAGAGTGGCTCCTTGTTCTGGAAAGACTCAGTGAAGCAGTATTCGGCAAAACCAGAATGGGGAAGTTGGAAGGGGTGGGTGGGAGGACACGGGGAGAGAAGGGCGCTTACGGGACTTTCGGGGAGTGGGGGCTAGAAAAGGGGAAATAATTTAAAATGTAAATAAAAAATATATCGATTAAAAAAAAAAGATTCCACGATGAGCACAATAGTCTCTGTCAGTGTACAACTTACAATTCAACAACATAGTTGGCAATGCTGTGACAATACATTATTATGAAATATCTCAGACTGTATTTTTTGCTAGTCCTCAGAGTCGAAGTTAATCATATACCCTTAAGTCATTTAAGACTTAAAACTGCTATTCTAGTATATGCTCAGACTATTTATTTAATATGCTTTAAGAGAACAATGTAACAACTAACTTAAAATTTCTTGTATTTCCTTTGTAATCAGCTTTTGCAATGTAAACTTAGCACATGGCTGCAATTGTAAGATATATATGTGTATATATATATATATATATATATATATATATATTCCTCATCCCTGACCCAGAGAGTAATGTGTGTGTGTGGGGGGGAGGGGGTTGGGGGGGAGGGTGCATTTGTTCATGTGTGCAGGATATAGCAAATAAGAAAATGGCCTCATAAAATAAAGATCTGCCATATGTTGAAACAACATATGGATATTGTTTGATAACATTTGTTTTCTGTCAGGGTCAGATGGGGTCCGTTGGAATCAATGACTTAATTTCATCTAAATCCTATTAGACATTTGTAAAGTATCCCCCATTTCTAACCCATATGATGGCTTCTGTGTAGTTCAACAAATATAGAGCAAAAGCTCTTTGTTGGGGAACATAGACACAGGGATGAAAATGCGAGTTTGACCCATTCAACAGACGGTTTACAAAAAGGGCTGAAATAATATGCCACAGACATACAGGATCAAAGTAGAGAATTCAAATCTGGATGTACAGGATGTAATTTGATTTCTTATGTTAATGATACATGAACACAAATTGCTGAGTGTGAATTTATCAACAATGCATTTCACTGACACATTTTGCTCTCTTATGTGAGGAACCTGTGAAGATGTTTAAGGAAGCTCTAGAGTATTAAATCTACACAAACTATGATATTAATCAAAAATAAATATCTATTTATGCCAACTAATTACAAATTTCTGTATTGTGAAAAACAATACATTTAAGACAACTGTAAGTCTATAATTCTACAGGTAGTAAAATACTTTTTCATTTAAAAGATGAAATGATATTTTACTAAAAGTAATATTAGAAAATGTAAATAGCAGAAGGACCTTACAAAAATCTAAGGAATAAATTTTGGATCCCAATGAAGTGATTTCTGATTGATCTATGAAATGTGAGGATCCTGGAGTGTTGTAAAGGTATGGATGAATAGAGAAATGACAAGGACAGACTGGGTGGTTCGGAGGTTAAGAGTGCACGCTGCTCAAACAAAGGCTGTGAGGTTTGTTCTGAGAACTTACTCTGGGTGGCTCACAGAAAACTCTACCTCCAGCTTCAGGGATATTTGATGGTTCTGCTCCACTGGGACATGCTCTCATGTTCCCATACCCCAGACAGATGCATATACATAATTAAAAATAAAGCATAATTTTACTATGTATCCATATATTAAAAATAAATTAATATCATATTATCTACTAAGTGAAAGTACAATACCTATTAGGGTAAACATATAATGAACAGGCCAGAAAATTGAAATGCGTGATATTAATGCCACTAATTATTAGGATGCTGCATTTTTCTTAATTTTCAAATCAAGTGCAAAGAGAAGTAAAACTAATTATTTTAGAATATTAAAACATTGAGGAGTAGAATAACATGACAATTTTAAGATCTGTGCATTGTTCAGAAAATCTTCAAATCGTTCAAAGAAAATTGATAGAAATAAAAAGAAAACATTGATAAAATTCCAAAGTTAGAAGGAAAAAAACACCCCATCCTCAGAAATTGAAATTTAAGTATTCAAAAAAGACAGGATATAAAATATTTGAGAAACATAATTACCACAATTGACTCATCTCCTATAGAATATACATTTATTTCTAGCATGCAAGATTATTTATAAATATTTAACAAGTGCAGGTTGTAAAATATGTCAAAATGAAAACTCTTCCAGAAAATGAATTAGATCACATTTTAAAAAAATTCTGTGTGAACAGTATCAGTCTGATGGAAAACTCAGATACCAATCTATTATATGAAGATAAAAATAGGTAATTATTTTGCTCCCAAGCATTCAAGAAAGTATTTTCAGCCAAAATTTAGTAAACACACACACACATCAAATATACACACATACACATATAACATCATATATCACAACTAATATCAGACAATGCCAAAAGTATAAATTGTGCTTGGTATCTGAATGCTTATGTATCAAATTTATCTTACTATCCAACTAAAGGTAGGGACCCTTACTACACGCAAAACAATGCAGACAACTTCAACAGACTGAGAAAAGGCATCTGACAGAGCTGCCATGGATTAGTAATAAAAATTCTGAATAAACAAGGAAATAAAGATATAATCCGTATCCCATAAATGTTAACTATTAAAACTTACGGGTGGTATCATGTTATTGGTTAAAGAATTGAGAGTTTCATTTAATGAATCACAGATGTTTATTTTCATAACTCCTATGTAATGTCATGCTAGCGATTCCAATCAATTCCAAAAGGTAAGAAAAAGACTAAATAGCACATTACTAGAAAGGAATAAAAAAAAAACCATAATTTTTAATTTTGAAACTCAATGTAAATCACTATTATATTTACAAAGACAGAAACTTATATAGCTCAAATATGGAGTATAACAAGATTTTTTAGGAGTTCAACATACAAAATCAATTGGATTTTTATATACTAGCAAACAGTAATAATAAAACTAAAGATCCTATAATAAACATGTAAACATATACAATTATAAATATGACAGGTGTACAAAGTATACACACTAAGGGATATACAATGCTAAGAGTAGTTGAAGTCCTGAAAATGGAGATACTATTGCTCATTGATTGTGTGTCATCTTAGTATCTTAATTATCTCAAAAGTGATCTATAGATTCACAGAAACATTAGTGGTGAATCCCAGTAGGAATATTTATATAGGCTGACTATTTTTGACAATTTGATTATAGAATTGAGAATAAATACATATAAAGACTCTGAATTATGTCAGGAGTGGTGACTCCAGCTTCTGTGGATGTAAGGCAGCATCGCCACGAGTTCAAAGCCATCTCATGCTACCTACTGAAATACAATCTCAAAGCACTGAGGGAGAAAGAATGAAATGAAAGAAGATAAAATAGCAAAAGCATTAAAACTAAAAAAAAAAAATAGCAGCTGGAGAGATGGCTCAGCGGTTAAGAGCACTGACTGCTCTTCTGAAGGTCCCGAGTTCAAATCCCAGCAACCAAATGGTGGCTTACAACCATCGAAATCAGATGCCCTCTTCTGGGGTGTCTGAAGACAGCTACAGTGTACTTACATATAATAAAGAAAGATTCATACTATCTGATGATATTTAATATAAAACGATAGCAACCAAGATAGTGTGGACATGGCTAGAGAGTTGACAAAATGTTAATTTGTATTCATTTCATCCATTCAATTCATACCTCTCACATAATTCAATTCGTGTAATGGCTATTGGTGTCCATTTGACTATCTCTGGAATTAACTGAAACTTAAAAATGGAGAGAAAATCTGAGAGGGATTTCTGCTTTATTTCAACTGGGAAGACTAGTTCTAGTCTAGATTTCTGAGGTAGGAAGATATACCTGTACTCTAGGTCTATTCTCAAATCTAATCTGGGCCATGCCTTCTCCTGGATGCCTATATAAAGACATGCAATAAACAACAACAACAACAGCAACAACAAAAACCTTTTGTCTATGTTGAAAAGAAGTACGCATTACTGGCAAGGAATTCAAACAAATTAAAGAGAGAAATGACACCTATATTTGGCCATGTTTTTTCCTTTCATATATTTATTCTAAAAATTAAAAATACATATTCATAACATATTCAGATATCAGTGTTCAGAGTAGGTTAATATGTCATGTTTAACATAGGTAACTCCATCAACAATAAAATAAAATTGTTTTATGAAAATAAGAAAATAGTTCCTGACAATAAAATTTATGAACTATTAACTCATTCACACGTAACTCTTAAAAGAATAAGACCCTATGGTAATTAACTGGCTCCTTATAAAGTACAAAAATATATGTAACTTATCCAATATAAAATACTAGACATACAAATTAATCTGTAGTGCCTGAAAGCGTTAAGTGGTTGTTAGAGGATTGTGAGAAGATGTACTAGAGAAAGGAAGAGGACGAAACAGAAGAAAACATTAGGGGTGTTGAGTACCTTTATGTGGGGTGGTGAGCTGTGCACAGTCAACCTGGTTCCTGGTGGAGCTCAGGCTTAAAGGCCTGGTGACCCAGCGGTGACTGTTGCCTGCAAGGGGAGGTAGGTGTTTGGCCATGCCTCTTGGGCCCCCGGCTCCTGTCACAGCTAAAGCCTCCCACAGCCCCACCCTCTGCAGAGATGTCTGTGGCCATCACAGAACCAAGCTCTCCCACGTGCAAATCAAGTTTCCCCAAGCTCTCAGACCAAGCCAATGAGAAGTACCTGTTGTCAGACCCTGACCCATCCCAAAACTGTATATAGGAGTCCTATCCAGAAGGAACTAGTCTGTCCTCTGAGACCTTCTGTCATACGAAGAGGTCTGCTTTCCATAACTCCCTGGCCAGGCGCAACGCAGAGCAGGGATACAAGGAGCAACTGAGACAAAGGTCAGAGACAGATGCAGAGTCAACCACAGCAGTGGAAGCGAAGGAAACAACTCCCTCTTCCTGCTCATTCATACTTTCTCCTCTTTGCCTAAACCCTCACAACTTGCAGGGCCAGAGATCTCTGTGGAAAGTCTCCAGCATACAGGCCCACACTTTCATCTACTGATTATCCTTTAGCATATGTGTGTGAATTGTAGCTATACATACAGCATACATGGATTCAAAGTATGTGCCTTAAATGCATTGATATATATATTGAATATATATATATTCAATATATATATATATATATATATTGAATGCTGAGGACTGGGATGAAATGAGAAATTAAAATTACAGCCTGAGAATCATTGGTCATTGGTCATAAGTGTCTGAAGTTGATCAAACTGATTAAACCAAAGAAGATTAACAATGGAAAAAACAATTTCAAGGTATATAAACTTGTAAACAAACTGCTAGCAATGGTAAACAACTGCAGAAATATAGAAATAGACAAAACCCAAAGCTACTTCACAGCCAAATTTCTATTTGGAATACAAATCTATTAGAACTAAAAGCAATCATTTTTATTCATCAACAGATTCAAGGGAAAATTATTATTAATATATTCAGAGAGAAAGCATTTGACAAAACTTGACACAACCTCGATTTTTAAAACCGCTATCTAAGAATACATGGGAATGGCATTAATTAATAGTATCCACAAAAAAGAATTTGGCTAAAATGCTATTTAATGATCTTATACTGAAATCTTTTCATTTTTTTTAATTTTAGGAAGACAAAAATCTCCCTTGCCAACAGTCTCTTCAGTCTCAGCTTAAGTAATTAAAAAATACATATAAAGGCATAAAAAATAAAGCAAAAGTTAAAATATTTTCAGTTTCATAAGTAAAATTATTATTTATTTCCGTTAATGTACATAACTCCTCAGATTCAAAGACAAAATATTAAAAAATTCAGTTTCTAAATCTCTATATTAAAATAATAATAAACTTTTATGCCACCAAAAAGCCAATCAAAAGTAGAAAATTAGCATTTACACAACTGTATGGGGAAATTCCTAAACCTGGGTATTAATATCCTTAATCAAGAAAAGCTTGATTAAGAAACATTAACAAAGCACAAGCAATGAAATGATCTTTTAAATGATACATGCATTGAGTACAATAGTATCTTTGTGTCAGTAAGCTGGTTTTAAATTAGATGATATTTTAAAGAACTAAATATATCTAAGACATTTTAGAAAAACACATTTGAGGTAATAAATTTGTTCTGACATCATTACATACTTAAGACCCACAGTAAAAGTTTTTGCTACAATGTCAGTAACTGAAATTCGCAAATACAGGAGAAATATAATGGACCAGAACTAAGCAAGGATGGAAGCTACCTCATTCACAAAAGGACACAGAAAAGTATAGAAGCAATGTTTCTCAATAATTCATGCTGAAGTAGTTGACAGTAATTTTAAGTAAACTTATGACTTGTATCGTGTAAAGGAAAAACTAGTTTTTGAGTAATTAGGTTGATCCTCAGTAGTTAGGATTTAGAAGTAACTACAGCTTTTAAGGTAAAACATAGGAGAATACTTTTAGATCTTAGGTCAGAAAATGATTTTATAAATGACAAGGTACTGTGACTACAAGGAGGAATATATTGGACAGATCATGTCCATTAATCAAAATGCACTATGTTGTAGATGCAAGATCAAATACAGAGTGTGGAAACATATTTACACACATATAACTTGAAATACAAATAAAATATACCATAAGCAGCATTTTCTAAACGTTTTATTAAAAAGTACTTCTACAGTAATGGATAAATTCACTGTTATATTAAGAAAGTATAAAATACTATAAAGCAAAATACAATTATCAAACAGTCCCAGATAAAGAAATACTGTTGGAATTTATAATTTAACATTAAGTGAGTGATACCAAGTTGTAGACGATCCCTTAACATAAAAGCTTTTATACAGTGTTAACAATCATCGTGAAAATCATTTTCCTTGGGCATGCTTAAGTTAGAACAATTATTAAAGCAAAATGAAAGGAATTGATTACCAGTGTCAGGATATTATTTACCCAAGGGGATGGCGAAAGAATCCAGTAGCTTCTGGAAAGGCAAAATTAGAAGGTATTACTGTTTTATTTATAGCTTTCTAGGAAGCCAAAATTCTTTGTACATTTGTCTATTGTTATCAGTTCTAATTCATAACAGAATTGCCTTAAAAGTAAAAGGCTTAAGCCTTTGGAAAATCTGGAGAGAGATCCTGGAGAGGGTTGATTTGGCTCATTTCCTAAACGAGGCCTATTTCACTTTCCTTTTTTTTTTATTAGATATATTTTTTATTTACATTTCAAATGATTTCCCCTTTTCTAGTCTCCCACTCCCTGAAAGCCACATAAGCCCCCTTCCCTCCCCCTGTTCTCCCACCCATCCCTTCCCACTTCCCTGTTCTGGTTTTGTCTTATACTACTACACTGAGTCTTTTCAGAACCAGAGGCCACTCTTCCGTTCTTCTTGTACCTCATTTGATGTGTGGATTATGTTTTGGGTATTACAGTTTTCTAGGTTAATATCCACTTATTAGTGAGTGCATACCATGATTGATCTTTTGAGACTGGGTTACCTCACTTAGTATGATGTTCTCCAGCTCCATCCATTTGCCTAAGAATTTTAGGAATTCATTGTTTCTAATGGCTGAATAGTACTCCATTGTGTAGATATACCACATTTTTTGCATCCATTCTTCTGTTGAGGGATACCTGGGTTTTTTCCAGCTTCTGGCAATAATTAATAGGGCTTCTATGAACATAGTAGAGCATATATCCTTATTACATGCTGGGAAATCCTCTGGGTATATGCCCAGGAGTGGTATAGCAGGATCTTTAGGAAGTGATGTGCCCAGTTTTCTGAGGAACCGCCAGACTGATTTCCAGAGTGGCTGTACTAATTTGCAACCCAGCAGTGGAGGAGTGTTCCTCTTTCTCCACATCCTCGCCAACACCTGCTTGCTGTCTCCTGAATTTTTAATCTTAGCCATTCTGACTGGTGTAAGGTGAAATATCAGAGTTGTTTTGATTTGCATTTCCCTGATTACTAGTGAAGTTGAGCATTTTTAAAGATGTTTCTCTGCCATCAGAAGTTCTTCAGGTGAGAATTCTTTGTTTAACTATGTTCCCCATTTTTAATAGGGTTATTTGGTTTTCTGGGGTCTAACTTAAGAACTTCAAGACTCTGAAGAAGGAAATAGAGGAAGACCTCAAAAAATGGAAAAACCTCCCATGCTCATGGATCGGCAGGATTAATATAGTTAAAATGGCCATTTTGCCAAAAGCAATATACAGATTCAACACAATACCCATCAAAATCCTAACTCAATTCTTCATAGAGTTAGAAAGAGCAATTCTCAAATTCATCTGGAATAACAAAAAACTCAGGATAGCTAAAACTATTCTCAACAACAAAAGAAATTCTGGGGAAATCAGTATCCCTGACCTCAAGCAATACTACAGAGCAATAGTGTTAAAAACTGCATGGTATTGGTACAGTGACAGGCAGGAGGATCAATGGAACAGGATTGAAGATCCAGAAAAGAACCCAACACCTATGGCCACTTGATCCTTGACAAAGGAGCTGAAAACATCCCTTGAAAGGAAAAAAGATAGCCTTTTCAACAAATGGTGCTGGTTCAACTGGAGGTCAGCATGCAGAAGAATGCGAATTGATCCATCCTTGTCTCCTTGTACTAAGCTCAACTCCAAATGGATCAAGGACCTCCACATAAAGCCAGACACTCTGAAGCTAATAGAAAAGTAACTGGGGAAGACCCTTGAGGACATCGGTACAGGGGGAAAGTTCCTGAATAGAACACCAATAGCCTATGCTCTAAGATCAAGAATTGACAAATGGGACCTCATAAAACTACAAAGTTTCTGTAAAGCAAAGGACACCATCAAAAGGACAAATCGGCAACCAACAAATTGGGAAAAGATCTTCACCAACCCTACATCAGATAGAGGGCTAATATCCAATATATACAAAGAAACTATTTCACTTTATAAGACCCCAGCATCAGTCTCACCTAAGGCAGCAAAGCCCTATCAGGTAAATAACCTCACTAGAGGGCAGCATACACACCCTCCCTACTACCCCAGCACTATCCATGAATACAAAACAGCTGAAAAACATATGTTTTGCTTTCTTTTTCTCATGTTAACCTATCATCGGACAGCGGCGGTCTTTGAGAGGCACAGCTTTACCAGAAAATGCAGCCTGTCTCTGAACTGAAGGTAAACACACTCACAACTTGAGCGTAACCAGTCGTGATGGAACACTTCACCTACTCGGTCAAGGCTGCAAATTGTCCCTTCATGTGGACTGACAACACCTCAGACTACTGGATGGTTCGCTAGTGAAGCAGGGAAAGTTGTGTCGAAGTGAAAATAATCTGATATACAAAAATGTTCTGCATCTTCACGACGGCAGAGAAACGTCGTGGCCGGTGCGAAAGCAAGTCATTACTGGAGGCAAATGACTGAACTAAAGAAATTTGATTTCCCCTGGATTTTAACTTCATGGGTGGCTGCCTACAAGAAAACTCAATATGTCTCTCAGACTTTTGCCTCTTTGTCAATTTGACTGAAATCAACCTATAAAAATCCAGATGATTTCATTCCACTCGGAACTAGGAAAACACTGGAAGGGTGCTTTTTAATTGGAATTCTCAGAATGCAGTCAAGCCTACAGTCTCAATGTCAACTCTTTCTTTTTGTAGGGTCACAGAAATTACAAATTGTTACATGAGCGGAGGTCTATTCCTAGCTGCTGACGTCAGCTTGAATGGGGATTTAGTAAGTCATCCCCAGTCACTGACGGTTCAGGGGCGTGGTTGGCCATTTGAGAAGCACTGTGTGATGATATGGCCCAGGGAGTGGCACTATTAGAATGTGTGCTCTTGTTGGAGTAGGTGTGACCTTGTTGGAGTAGGTGTGTCACTGTGGGCGTGGGCTTTAATACCCTCTTCCTAGTTGCCTGGAAGCCAGTATTCTGCTAGCAGCTTTTAGATGAAGATGTATGACTCTCAGCTCCTCAAGCACCACGCCTGCCTAGATGCTACTTGCTCCTGCCTTGATGATAATGGACTGAACCTCTGAACGTATAAGTCAGCCCCAATTAAATGCTGTTTTTGTAAGAGTTGCTTTGGTCGTGGTGTCTGTCCACAGCAGTAAAACCCTAACTAAGACACACTGGTTCCTGGAATTAGCAAAAGATATAAAATATAAAAAGAAAAATGGAGAAAGAGTCCAGTGCCAATCCTGGTTTTAATTTCTGTTCCAGAGTAAGGAAAGCATTGGTTCATTCGATCTAGAAGAAAGAGGGAGTGTACCTGGAAAAGCCCTTGGATCGGGAAACTTGATGAGTGGAATTTACAATTCTAAAGGCAGAATTTATCTAGAATATTATGTAAGGCTACTGATTTGAACTCCTGTTTTTATTTTTCTTGGCCTTAACTAATGTAATTTGTTTTATATATGTGTTATAGATAAATCCAAAATTAATCTTAATAACATTCTTATGTAATCTCATTTAGTATTGTAAGAATATTAAAGTATATTTTAGTAATTTTCCATATATCTTGTTTTTTATACATATATATGTTTACATATATACATACATATATATGTATATATATACATATATATATATATATATATATATATATATATATATATATATATATATATATAGTGCATATGTGTGTGTTCTGAGACCACTGATGCCTGGACTTTTATGCCATATAAAATTATGTATATATTTTTTAAGTAAGGATGAACAAATAAGAAAACAAATGTATTGCAGTCATAAACACATTTTTTTTTTTGTTTCTCTATTCCACAAACCAATGTCATGATTCCTAATGTACTGTTCCTGCGAATCATTATTCTCTCAACAGCTATTGACTTACTGGCAAATATGCAACTTTCCTGCTGTGGGGCCACTAAGAAAACAATTCACTAGAAAACAAGTATGCTTGGCATTTGTCATGTTAATTAAGCCTACACATATCCCAAAAGAAAGCCCATCTATTGATCTCACAAGGATATCTTTTTAACCATATAGTGTCTTCCTCATTTTAAAAGATGGTCATGAAGAAAGACTAGTGAAATTTAGACATATGTAAATACTAATAAAGATCCAGATAGCTTCCTTTAACAACTGCCCTGGGCTTCAAAGATCCAGAAAATACATGGCATAGGGGAATAAATTATTTTTTTTACCTTCATCAAACAAAAAATGAGTTAAGTGAAGAGCTCATCATAAATACCTACTTTGAATCCCAGAAGTAGGAGGTGTGTGAGGAGGACCTAAAAGGGCCTGACTGTTCTTTGACTCTGCCGTTTCTATAGCTCTGCCCTCTTCTTCTTTTTTTTTTTTTAATATTTTTATTTTCTATAGTCTTTGTTTACATTCCAAATGATTTCCCCTTTCCCGGATCCCCCCTCCCCATATGTGCCATAAACCTTCTTCTTTCCATCCATTCTCCAATCACCTCCCTCCTTTTTCCTCTGTCCTTATATTCCCCTCCAATGCAAGATCAATCCTTTCCAGGATCAGGACCCTCTCCATACTTCTTCATGGGAGTCATTTGTTATGCGATTTGTGCCTTGGTTATTCAGGGCTTCTGGGCTAATTAATATCCACTTATCAGAGATTGCATTCCATGTGTATTCTTTTGTGATTGGGTTACCTCACTTGGGATGATATTTTCCAGATCAAACCATTTGCCTAAAAATTTTGTGAATTCATTGTTTCTAATTGCTGAGTAGTATTCCATTGTGTAAATATACCACGTTTTCTGTATCCATTCCTCCTTTGAGGGGCATCTGGGTTCTTTCCAGCTTCTGACTATTATAAATAAGGCTGCTATGAACATAATGGAGCATGTATCTTTATTGCATGCCAGGGAATCCTTTGGGTATATGCCCAGGAGAGGTATAGCAAGGTCCTCTGGAAGTGTCATGCCCAGTTTTATGAGGAACCGCCAGACTGATTTCCAGAGTGGTTGTACCATCTTACAGCCCCACCAGCAGTGGAGGAGTGTTCTTCTTTCTCCACATCCTCGCCAGCACCTGCTGTCTCCTGAGTTTTTGACCTTAGCCATTCTGACTGGTGTAAGGTGAAATCTCAGGGTTGTTTTGATTTGCATTTCCCTAATGACTAATGATGTTGAGCACTTCTTAAGGTGCCTCCCAGCCATCTGAATTTCTTCAGGTGAAAATTCTTTGTTTAGGTCTGTACCCCATTTTTAATAGGGTTATTTGGTTCCCTGGGGTCTAACTTCTTGAGTTCTTTGTATATATTGGATAGTAGGCCTCTATCAGATGTAGGCTTGGTGAATATCCTTTCCCAATTTGATGGTTGCCATTTTGTCCTTTTAACAGTGTCCTTTGCCTTACAGAAACTTTGTAATTTTATGAGGTCCCATTTGTCAGTTCTTGATCTTAGAGCCTAAGCTATTGGTGATCTGTTCAGGAACTTTTCCCCTGTGCCCATGTGGCCATGTACAATTTCTGCTTCTTTAATGAAGAAAAACATACAATGGTTCCCAGCTTTCTTGCTATATTCTACATAATCCTGAACAGGAAAGAAAATGTTTTCACAACAGAATTCTAGGCTAGTGTTCTGAGATCACTGATCACTGGGCAGTTTATGACATTTGCTCATTTCTGACCAGTGATCATGAATTACAGAAAAAAAAAGGCGTCTGATTAACCCACGCAAGAAGGCCTTTCCTTGCAACTGGGAGAGAGTATTTTCTTGAATTTTTAAATGATAGAGGGGGTAGCAACATACATAAGAAATGAAGCAATGTCCTGTATCAAGACTTAGATGTCACAGGCAATAGAAAAATTATTCTTGGCAGTCAAACCCAAATAAACAGTATAGAGAGTGAAAGAAAGAAAAAAACTTGAGAGATGACTCTCAACTTTGGCTTAGTATTAGATCACTTCGGGGGGGGGGGGGGCATTCACAAATCCAAATGGAGAGGCAGTGTTCTATGATAAATAATCCAGAACCCACGGAACTGAAGGAAAGGGAAGTCATGCCTCCTATCCCACAGAGGATCCCAACGTGCACCTTGGTAAGAATGCAGCATTGCATGGGAAGGGTTTATTACAGGGAGATCAAACTGTCAGCTTCTCCCCTCATGAGGGGATGTGGAGGACAGATGAGTTGGTTTAGTCGTCCAGCTCTGACAGCTTAAAGCTACCTGAGCTGACAGTTGCATTTCCCCTTTCAAAGCAGCTTAAATGTCTGGGAGATGTACTTTGCAGCTTCACAATGAACAGCACAAGGTTACAACAGTAGCTAAATCCCATGTGGGAAGCACAGAGAGAGCCATTGTAAATACTGCTTTTCCAGAGCAACAGAAAACAGGGGGGATTACAGTGGCTTTAAAATGCCATTACTTTCCCTATGCTGGCTGGCAGTGACAGTCTCCACTGTGCAACCACGAGTTCAGCGGTCGGATGTGGCAAGGATTCAGATTTGTTTTGTTCTGGGAATCTTCTCACTATCCCTCCATCCATTTTGTACTCATTTTTTTTTTCAGTCTGTTTGCGGCTCTGGAGGCCGTATTGACTCTCTGGGGAAATTTAATAGATGAATCTGACTGGAGAATAAATGGCAACAGAGAAATCAACCATACTTGTGCTCACTCATTATTCCCTGCCTTTGTTTCACTCCATTACTATTCTTCTCTTCCTGTTTCTCTTTTCCTCTCTGCTTCCTTCTTCTTCCTCCTTGTCTTCTCTTTCTGATTGATATTTAAGCTACTTTAGGCTTTCTCCTTGTCCTCCCCCTTGCCCTCTTCCTCCTCTTCCTCCTCTTCCTCCTCTTCCTCCTCTTCCTCCTCTTCCTCCTCTTCCTCCTCTTCCTCCTCTTCCTCCTCTTCCTCCTCTTCCTCCTCTTCCTCCTCTTCCTCCTCCACTTCTAGCTTTATTTCACATTTAAATTTATTCAAGTTTTAAAAATGTAGAAAAATATTACCAGGCAAACAACTATAATGCATCTAACCATGAACCAGAAAAGATAGCATCTATAATTAGATTCCATTTTTGTCCGAAATTCATTCATCCATTGATATAGTCTATACCAAATTATGATTAAATGTCTAGTGTATATTAACCATTGTGCAAGGTTCTATGAGTAAACTGGTTATCTTAGTTAGGGTCTTCTGTTGTGATGAAACACCATGACCAAAAGCAACCTCAAATGTTTTCACTCACACTTCCATGGAACAGCTCAGCATCATTAGAAGTGACAGCACAGAATCAAGCAGGGTGTGGCCCTGAATGCAGGAACTGACACAGAGGCTTTGGAGGTACTGCTTACTGGCTTGTTCCCCCTGGCTTGCTTGTTCTGGTTTCTCATAGAACATAGGACCACGATGGGCTGGGGCCTCCCTCATTAATCACCAACTAAGAAAATGCCCTACAGGCTTGCCTACAGCCCAATCTTATGGAGGCATTTTGTCAGTTGAAAGCCCGTCTTCTCTGATAATGCTAACTTGTACCAGATTTGATGTAAAACATGCTAGTACATCAATGTTTGAATGAATGAATAAATAAATAAATAAATAAACACTTGTAATAAACTAACATCCTAATAAGGAGGAAATTCTATAGACAAATAGAAGTCTAATAATAAAAAATTGATATAGTTCAATAAACAAAGTTAGAAGGAAAGAGACACCCAGGGAAGGGCAGAATGGGAGGACATTGGCTGTTTGTTTGTTTGTTTGTTTTAGTGACTTAACTTTTAATTAAAATACAATTACATCATTTCTCTATTAGCTGCCCTGCTTCCTCCCCTCTATTGTCTAAGTAGTGCTCCCAAATTTGCAGCCTCCTTTTTTTTAACCATTGTTGTTACAAATACATATAAATGAATTAACATATACATACAACATGCCAAGTACTTACAGTGTTGCTTACCTGTATACGTTTCTAGAGCTTCCCATACTATGTATTAAATAACCAATCAAAGGGTTCATCAAACGGAAGACTAATTTTCCCTTTCTCAGCGATTGTTAGCTTTCTGAAGATCTTCATCTTGAACTGGGCCCCTGCCTCCCCGCCCCCCCCCCCCCCGCCCCGCCATCTACATTGGTTTGTCAACTGCTATAACTGCAGCTATGCTGTTGAGGTGTCATGGCTGTCATAGCTAGAAGGCACAGTTTTATAGCCCTCTGTCTCACACAGTCTTTCTTCCCTTGCTTCCCTGAGCCTTAGGTACAGGACTTGTGGGTTGTTGTTTCTCTTGGGATTGAGCACCTCATACCAAGTTTTTCTTTGCATTTTACCGAGTTGTAACTTTCTGCAAAAGTCTCCAACTGCTCTGAAAAGAAGGCATTTTGATCAGGGGTGAGGTGTAAATTTATCTTTGAGTATTAAGATAACTATTTAGAAAGCAGTTTCAAATAACATTCATTTAAAAAGGTAGATATATTAGGCTCACATCTAGAGACTATTTTAAATATAGTTTTAAAGGAAGGACTTTTCCCTTTGAGTAGAGACTGAAGAAGGTGATAGAATTGGGATACTTTGTGAACTCTGGATAGCAAACATAAAATACAGAGATGCTGAGATAGAGGAAGTTGCTTTTGTATTTGGGTGTAGGGAGGGGCAGACCTGAAGTGGAAGGGAAAAGAAGATAGGAAGACATTACGGGGTTCAGAGTTCAGAATATGTACTATTGTATATAGCATTTGAAGGTTCAGTCCTTAATCTGAGCTAGATAGGATGCCATCAGTTGAAACTTTAATAATATTGAACAACTTATTTTGGCAATCAGACATATCTATGATCAGCTAGAAGTGAATTTACAACAATCAGGCATCTTTGTAACCAGCCCTCAAGGACCTGGCAACAAGGTTCATCATCTCTAGTGGCCCAAGAGACAACAGCAGCTCTCCTATGTCTGTCCCTTTGCATATGCGCCATGGTCCCTGACATGGGTCCCTTCACTCATTCTTACTGGGCCTGATAAAGGCCTCTTTCTTCCTGCCCCTCCCCCCTTGTCTTCTCTCCTCCATCTCCTAGGCTGCCTCTGTCACCTGCTCCCAATAAATCTCCCACTTGAGACCTACTGCCTGGTTTGACTTGTTTGGGACCCGCCTCTTACTCCTCTTACTTCCAACAACTGTTGAGAATAAGCTTAAAAAGTTGAGTCTAATGTATAGTTAGAAGTTTTATTGCTACGATGAAACACCGTGACCAAAAAGAAGAGAAAGTATATTTCATCTTAAAGCTTGTAGTCGATCATCCATGGAACTCAGGGCAGAAGATCAAGATAGAAACCTGGAGGCAGTCGGGAAGGTCATGGGCGCTGTTTGCCAGTTTGCTCTTCTCATGGCTTGTTAAAGTGCTTTCTTATACTATTCACAGACACCTGACTAGGAGTCGTGCCACCCACAATGCACTATGTCCTTTCACATTAATCGTCAATCAAAAAAATATCCCTTCAGGGCAATCTGGTAGTGCCATTGTTTACAGCATTCCTAAATGTTTCTATTTTATGTCAATATGACATAAAAATAGGCACTGCAAATAAACTGCAACATAATTTAATATTTACATTCTCACAATTTTGCTCTTAATATTCCATTATGATGTAAAGTAAGGCTATACCCTAAGTTGTTGTATACATTTCCTTCATCGTATTTAAACTCCCTTTGTCATATGTCAAATTTCTTAATAAAAGTATAACCCATTTCATGGGTTTGCATTAGGTTCAGTGAACTAGCTATTGATTATCTAGCAATAAAATATAGTTTCGGTGAATATTTGTTCAGTTGTACAAGGTTCCATCAAGTTATATTAAGTCACTGAAAGTAAATTTGCAAAAAGATAAACTGCCCTATTTCTAGGATAAGAGCATTGCCACTGCATTTATCTCTTTTTTTAATGGTCATACATGGGCACATTGCAAAATTTGTACAATTCCAAGTCCAAGAAAAAATTATTTACAAAAATCTCTGCTTTGCTACAAATTCTTTCAATAATCATAACCATAAGATTTGAGCTGTTTTGGCTAAATATACTTTTCAAAGAAAGTCTGGTCTATCAATATATTAAGGAATATAGATATACATATATCTTTGTCAACTCAATATTTGAAGTTCACCTTGTAAAGGGCAAATATCAAACTCAACATTATTTGGAAAAAAAAGTAATAATTCTTTCCTTTCAAAACTGATTGTCCTCAGATTTAAAAAAAAAGTCAGTTAATGACACTTCCTTAACTTTTTCAAAGAAATACTGGAAGACCCTTGCTTCTTTTTTTCCCACAAATGCTTGAATCTGTAGGTGATTGGCAAAAGTCTTTTGTTTGCCTTAACATTTTCAATGAAATCCTATTATTTCTTACATCTTCACAGACAAACACCTTAAATTCTTCTTCTTATGTACTTTCAATTTTTAACAGAGCAGCCAGTATCAGTCAAAATGATCACGTTAATTACCACAGAGCACAGTAGCTTCTTGCCTCCTTGAAACTAGTAAGCAAAATCGTTGCTTTACACAGTAACATTTCACATGGTCTCCTCACTAGATGACTGTATGTCTATTCCTCTTCTTGATTTTCATCAAGTAACAGTCACATGATTCTTCTTGGAGTTTCTCAACTTTGCTAAAAAGCTTTCCTTGAAGACCATTTGGATTCCCTGGTCTGTCCCCTGGAATGCTGCTCCTCCAAATACTTCCTTGGCTTGTTCCCAGACCACCTTAGTTCCCAAATTCCAATGGTACTGCCTCTAAGAAGACTTTAGTGATGAGCTTATTCAGCACCCCACATCACATCAGTGCTCGTTACCAAGTATGATTTTCTTTCATAGCATCTATTGATAACCATGTATCCACTTTGTGTTGGTTCATGTTGACAGCTTCCCATCCTATCTAATTAAGAACACTAAAATTCTCCAAGAGCAATCATATGCAGCGAAGGATCACAATTTGTTGTATCTGAAATATATAGTAATTAAAAACAACCAAAGGAGGAATATTTATTTAAAATCCTATTCTTAGCAGTATAGCTGGTACACAAGTAAGCAAATATTTTCTCACAGATATTTAAATAACAATTGCATTCTTTTACCCTGGTTGTGTCTATCATGAATAAATTTAAGATTCCAAAATATTGAGGCTATTATTTGTTTCAATTTAGATCTACATTGCTAATCAAAAGGACAAACACCTTCTTCCATGTCTGTAGTTTAGTGTCAGTTTCCCTAACTCTCTCTCTTCATTGTTCCTAAATATGATGATATCTTAATTATCTTAATTTTCTTTGTAATGCTTCATCTAATCAAGTTACATAAAATCAATTAATAAAGACCCAGTTATGAAACTATAAACCATTCATGATATTTAAAGATGGGATTTAAAGAAGCAGTTTAATGGAATATGATAATCAGTGAGAAGATCAGATCTAGGCAGTCCCATAAATTCTAGCAATAGAAAAAGAAAGAGAGAGAGAGAGAGAGAGAGAGAGAGAGAGAGAACAATGAAAGAAGATGCATCTAATATTCAAACATGTATGACAGCTCTTTCTTGCTTTTTTCTATTTCTTCGCTTCTGCTCCACTTTCTTTCCACTCCTACATTTGTTTGTTTTATACTAACTTGCTTGCAGTTTCTACTTTTTATGGGAATTACCTCTCACTTATCCATGGCCTAGATCAGATCCTTGAATGATGAAAGTTTATTTTCCTTGACCTTTTATGTCAAAGTTCATTACAGGTTGAATTGCTTCTGAAGATGTGGAGCAATACTATGAACCAAGAGGATCTCAGTCTTCAAGAGAACCTCTAGGCTTCTTGACTAAAAATGTGGCCACTTTTTTCCTTAGCAATGACTATAAATAAAACATCCGTAATGAGAGCTGTGACTCTTCATCAATACCACCTGATAAGTTGTGAGACTAACAGGATTTTGGACCCCTGCTTTGTAACTACTCATTCTGCAACTCCAGTGGTGAGTGAGAGTTAGGGAGACTTCAGCAGCCTTTCTGAATGACTCTGATGCACAATGAAGTTTAAAATCATCTGTCTCAGAAACATGCATGGCAGGACTACTGAAGATTCAATTTCCATGATCACTCAGTAGCTAAGGATTTACTACTGCATAGGGGATAATGCTACTCTTTTTCATCTTTTATGAACATGTAATACTTTTTTGTACATGCTTAGCTATTGTAAATTGACATAGATCAAGGAAAGTATATGATCAGGCCAGTGGATATGCACTGTTTAAAGTAGACACACTAATATGCACAAAATTTCTTTATCTTCCAGAAACATTCTATTATTGAAAGTATTGAAGTTCACTTTCATTGAGTACTCCTAACTATAGTGAAGTCATTTTTTAAAAATTTTAAATGTACAATTTTTGCCATTAGAGAGAACATGAGTGTCTTAGGTCAATTGCTACTTAACAAGAAAGCTAATATTTACCCTAGTACCACATTTAGAGTTTTGGTTATACTGTGATGAACATTTTTATGTTTTTGATCTTTGAGTGCCCTCAGACTCTTTGTAGATACCTCAATACCTTTCATAAATATATCTTTTCAACAAATCAATCCTGTGTCTGTCAATTGCTAGAACTTGTTTCAGACCTTTCAAAACTCTGGATGGTGTTTAGGATCATATTCCAGATTTCTAACTTAGATATCATTTCCTTATACTTCAAAGTCTAAATATTACATATGTCAGTAATGGACTGACAGATGTAGCATATTACCACCCTAGTTCTAAGTTCATTATCCCTACTAGAAAAAGTTGGAATTATTCTTAATTCCCAGACCTAACTGTGATTTATAGGAACTGATATCACAGGTCTTTCCTGAGACAATTTATTAACAGAAGTGAGTTATCATACTTGTGCGCATATTACACATCATTTTAGGAGTCTGCCCATTATTGCAATCTGTCAGAATTTATATGAAATTTATTCTTTCTTTCTTCTTACTAGCTATTCCTCCCATATGTCTATCATTTGAAAAGCTTACAATTTTGCTTTTATGTCTTTCTTTAATAAAATGTTGGGTAGGACAAATATCCATAACAAAGCAAACAATAATACTATTTTATATTTGCATGACACCTAAGTATCTATCTACAAGCAATTTCATATGACTCATAAAAATCAAGTGTTTCATGTGCCCAAACTAAATCATTGTAGCTCTGTTCTTAAAGGTTTTAAAAGGACCAAGGAATTAAAAAGTCGCTAAAATATCTATAATATTTTAAAGGCCTTAAAAGTGATTTTTGACTGTTATTTTTAGACATTTTATTATCATATATAAATGTCCTGTTAGTTAACAAACAGCTATACATTCTATTATATAATTAATAAAAAAAATCAGAGAAACGTATATCAAAGAGTTCATAATCATCAAGTCTACAGGGGGTGTTATAAGAAACAAAAGCCTTCCAACCAAAAAAAGCACAGGACCAGATGGCTTCAGTGCAGAATTCTATCAGACCTTCAAAAAAGACCTAACACCAATACTCTTCAAACTATTCCACAAAATAGAAACAGAAGGAACACTACCCAATTCCTTCTACGAAACCACAATTATGCTGATACCAAAACCACACAAAGATCCAACAAAGAAAGAGAACATCAGACCAATTTCCTTTATGAACATCGATGCAAAAATACTCAATAAAATTCTTGCCAACTAAATCCAAGAACACATAAAAATGATCATACTCCATGATCAAGTAGGCTTTATGCCAGGGATGCAGGGTTGGTTCAATATACAGAAATCCATCAATGCAATCCACTACATAAACAAACTCAAAGAAAAAAAAAACACGTGGTCATTTCATTGGATGCTGAAAAAGCATTTGGCAAAATTCAGCATCCTTTCATGCTTAAAGTCTTGGAAAGAACAGGAATTCAAGGCCCATAACTAAACATAGTAAAAGAAATATACAGCAAACCGGTAGCCAGCATCAAACTAAATGGAGAGAAACTTGAAGCAATCCCACTAAAATCAGGGACTAGACAGGGCTGCCCCCTTTCTCCTTATCTTTTCAATATTGTACTTGAGGTCCTAGCTCGGGCAATTCGACAACATAAGGAGGTCAAAGGGATACAAATTGGAAAGGAAGAAGTCAAACTATCATTATTTGCAGATGATATGATAGTCTACCTAAGTGAGCCAAAAAAACTCCACTAGAGAACTCCTACAGCTGATAAACAACTTCAGCAAAGTGGCTGGTTATAAAATCAACTCAAGCAAATCAGTAGCCTTCCTATACTCAAAGGATAAGTAGGCTGAGAAAGAAATTAGGGAAATGACACCCTTCACAATAGCCACAAACAGTATAAAGTACCTTGGGGTGACTCTTACCAAACATGTGAAAGATCTGTATGAAAAGAACTTCAAGACTCTGAAGAAGGAAATGGAAGAAGACCTCACAAAATGGAAAAATCTCCCATGCTTATGGATTGGCAGGATTAATATAGTTAAAATGGACATTTTACCAAAACTAATATACAGATTCAACGCAATACCCATCAAAATCCCAACTCAATTCTTCATAGAGTTAGAAAGAGCAATTATCAAATTCATCTGGAATAACAAAAAACCCAGGATAGCTAAAACTATTCTCAACAAGAAAAGAAATTCTGGGGAAATCAGTATCCCTGACCTCAAGCAATACTACAGAGCAATAGTGTTAAAAACTGCATGGTATTGGTACAGTGACAGGCAGGTGGATCAATGGAACAGGATTGAAGATCCAGAAATGAACCCACACACCTTTGGCCACTTGATCCTCAACAAAGGAGCTGAAAACATTCAATGGAAAAAAGATAGCCTTTTCAACAAATGGTGCTGGTTCAACTGGAGGGCAGCATGCAGAAGAATGCGAATTGATCCATCCTTGTCTCCTTGTACTAAGCTCAACTCCAAATGGACCAAGGACCTCCACATAAAGCCAGACACTCTGAAGCTAGTAGAAAAGACACTGGGGAAGACCCTTGAGGACATCGGTACAGGGGGAAAGTTCCTGAACAGAACACCAATAGCCTATGCTCTAAGATCAAGAATCGACAAATGGGAGCTCATAAAACTACAAAGTTTCTGTAAAGCAAAGGACACCATCAAAAGGACAAATCGGCAACCAACAAATTGGGAAAAGATCTTCACGAATCCTACATAAGATAGAGGGCTAATATCCAATATAGACAAAGAACTCAAGAAGTTAGGCCCCAGAAAACCAAATAACCCTATTTAAAAATGGGGTACAGAGTTAAACAAAGAATTCTCACCTGAAGAACTTCGGATGGCAGAGAAACATCTTAAAAAATGCTCAAATTCATTAGTCATCAGGGAAATGCAAATCAAAACAACCCTGAGATTTCACCTTACACCAGTCAGAATGGCTAAGATTAAAAACTCAGGAGACAGCAGGTGTTGGCGAGGATGTGGAGAAAGAGGAACACTCCTCCACTGCTGGTGGGGTTGCAAATTAGTACAACCTCTCTGGAAATCAGTCTGGCGGTTCCTCAGAAAACTAGGAATGTCATTCCCAAAAGATCTTGCGATTCCACTCCTGGGCATATACCCAGAGGATTCCCCAGCATGTAATAAGGACACATGTTCCACTATGTTCATAGCAGCCCTATTTATAATAGCCAGAAGCTGGAAAGAACCCAGGTATCCCTCAACAGAAGAATGGATGCAAAAAATGTGGTATATATACACAATGGAATATTACTCAGCCATTAGAAACAATGAATTCATGAAGTTCTTAGGCAAATGGATGGAGCTAGAGAAAATCATATACTAAGTGAGGTAACCCAGTCTCAAATGATCAATCATGGCATGCACTCACTAAGTGGATATTAGCCTGGAAAACTGGAATACCCAAAACATAATCCACACATCAAATGAGGTACAAGAAGAACAGAAGAGTGGCCCCTGGTTCTGGAAAGACTCAGTGTAGCAGTATAAGGCAAAACCAGAACAGGGACGTGGGAAGGGGTGCGTGGGAGAACAGGGGGAGGGTACGGGGCTTATGTGACTTTTGTGGAGTGGGGGGCCAGAAAAGGGGAAATCATTTGAAATGTAAATAAAAAATATATCGAATAAAAAAATTCCTATCTTTAGGAGATTCTAATTCAATTCAAAATTGTAATTAAATAATTAAGGACAGATGAAAATATTTAAACATAAAAAACATTTGAATGTTTGAGGTAAGGTTGGTTTTCAGATAAGATGAAAATAGTTGAGAAACAAGAAATAAGATGAAAATGTAGAGAATATATTCATATATTCATTCTCTTGAAGAAATATTATATATATGTGTGTATGTGTGTGTATGTGTGGTGTGTGTGTGTATATGGTGTGTGTGTGTGTGTGTGTGTGTGTATGGCTTATACACTTGTGCTTATAGTGATTCAACAATAGCTTTTTCTTGATGGAAAGGTCAATAACCTGGTAGTTGTTCAGTCAATGATATGGATATATAAATTGACCAAATTTGGTAAAGAAGTTTTCGAAATATCCTAGAGAGCTCGCAGGTTGTCTTCAGTGTCTGTGGATAGTGAAATCCCAAAGAAGTAGATTTCAATGTCAATGAAAGGATGATTCAGCAGCAACAGGATGAATGAACTTGCCACCAAAAGTGAGAGCAAGAAAGGAAAAAGCTAAAGCTTCTTCCTTCCATGTTCTCTTATGTGGTCTCCTCTCAGAAGGTGTGGTCTGTGAGGATGAGTCTACCCACTTCAAATTAAACACACAAGAAAATTCTTCTCAGGCAATACTCAGCTTTTAGTTGATTTCAGATGTTGTCAAAGTTGACAAGTGAGATTAGCCAGCATGGATATGATGCCCAATTTGATAGAGAAAATTTTGGAATTTGTTGTTATTGTTGTTTTGTCCTATACAGATGTAACTCTTTCTGACTTCACCATCATTATCAACTTGTAATAGTCATTAATCTTTTCTTAGTGAAACCCTTAGATATTTTTGTTTTAAAGAAGGTTGAATCAACATTTCAATTGTCCCTTTATGCTTTTTCATTGGACTTCATTGATTTTAGATTTAAGCGAGTAACAGGTTTTTTTTTTCCATTGAAAAGCAGAGCTATGCCTTGACTGAGTTACTTAATGTCATTTGCATAGCTATATGAGTGCTCAAATAGAGCACAATAAAGAAACAAACAACAATATCCTGCCATGTTATGTGGAGGCATGATTACACACTTTAAACTTTGACTTTATTGTGCATATATGAAGACTGGGGTTTGATTGCTCAGGTAATGTTTCTTTCTGAATACATAACAATTCCATTCTTCATCTTAGAGCTCGAAGGTTTAACTCTATTTGAATTATCCATGAAAGTCCTGAGTATTTCCCTTTATGAAAATTCACCCACACTTCAAATAGGAAAATGACTACAGTGATTTGTATGCCAAATCTGGGAGGGGGAGATTCTTTGTTCTCTGACTAGGACAAGGGAGCTTGGAAAATCAAAGGATAATTTTTTGAAAGGGAAGGGTGAAGAGGTCGAAGCAGAAGGTGATACTGGATGTTGTTTTGAAATGGCAACAATAGCATCCTTTCCTACTTGCCTCTCCAATGATTCTCTGAAATAAATCTGTCAAGGGCTAGCACCCCAGGGTCTCTCTGCAGATCCTCTTTCAAATGCCCTAAAGTATTCTCCATCTACTCTCCTCTACTTTAGAATGAGAGAAACACAGAAGATTGAAAAGAAGGTTACAATCTAAGCCAGATAACAAGGAAATGGCTGAAAGGGCTTGTTCACCCTGCCGTGTAATGAACCCTATTGGTTCTGAGGTGGAAGTCCTGCTTTGTTGGAGACTTCTGGTCACCTAGAAGTCTGCAATCAAAGAGGCGTTAGAGTCTGATGTGGTTGAGAGCAATTGAGAGTGCCTGTGTTGCCTTGCTCAGCTCTGATTCAGAGTCCATACACAGCCATGTGTATTGAAATGCGGATCCATAGGAAATTTCCAACAGAAGGCTTCCAGTTGTGTTCTGCCAAAGAAGAACAAGTGCAAAGGGGTATGGAGTTCCTACTATAAAGACAAAGTGATAGACCCGTGGCCTTTCCTGTTATTTTTGTTGTTCCTACCCATTGCACTGCATGCTGGCAAGCTGTAAGGGCCAATGCAAGTTGTTTTACAATATTGTTAGAAACTCTGAGACTATACTATGTGTAGTTAAAGGTATATAGACTGGCAAATTATCATAGATGGAACTATCAACTATGTATGTATGTATGCATGTATGTATGTATGTATGTGTGTATGTATGTATGTATGTATGTATGTATGTATGTATGTATGTATGTATCATCTACCTATCTATTACCAGTAGTGTTTTAAGTATAAGCACACATTGGCCATCTGAGAGAAGGTGATATAAGAAAACACAACTTTATAAAGAAATGGACAGAATTCAACATTTGATGCTATGCACTAAGATGCTGACAGACTCAAAATGAAGACGGCAATGGGTTAATACAGTGGGAGCTGAAATAAGGCTGGAGGAGAGCTTAGCAATGAAGAATTGAAGCTTATGCAATCACTGGCTGAAGGCTTGGCATAGCTTAGTTGGAGAATTGCTGCAGATCAGCATAAGTTCAGGATCCGAGGAAATGAAGCGGTATTTAACTGTGGGGGCCTATAGTTGATAAGTGTGATGACTTACGGCTCCTAAGCTGCCTGAACTATGTTACACTATCATTTGCAATCCATGCACTTGGCTCTGTAGTTTGAGTTTATTGTGCAGCAAACTATCTATGTAAGTTAAGCTTTGGAGCTTGTGGGATACTTGAGAGGAAGGGGCAGTTACGAATATTATACCAATTAAGTAGGCTGAAGAAAAGTAGTGAACAGCCAATGCCCACTGGAGCATCTTTTTTAACCCCCAAAACAACTCTAACTCAACACTCCTTGTTTGCTGTTTGAAATGTGATGCCAGAGGAGGAATCCAAATATATTCAGCATAGAGGTAACAAAGCAGAGGAATTCTAGAGCGTAATGCCCTGTTCATTTGTGTTTTCCATTAGACTAGTATTCAAAGACACCCTGGGCAAGCAACAAAAACAAAATGAAACAAACAAAACAAGCAAATTCCTTTTGGAGGTTCATTTATGGGTGCCATTGTTACTTTCTTCACATTAATATATTTTTTATCCAGTTTCATGTGCTTCTTCTGTGTCCAGCCCATGAGCATGTGTGAATGCACATGTATGCTGAGAGCTCAATTGATGTCCAGAACCAGTCTTTTTTACTGAGTTACCAACTGTCAGTCAAACCTAGAGTTCTTGGGTCTACCTGGTAGTCCTAGCCAGTTTGCTCTTGAGATGCAGTGTCTTCCATTCTTGAGGCTGGGATGATATATATATATATATATATATATATATATATAGATATATGTATGTATACAATCCTGCTTCCACACCCCAGCATTTAAATGGGTTTGGGAGAATCCGAATTCCAGTCCTCAGACTTATTCAACAAGCTCTTTAACCACTGAGTCGTTCCTATAGGATATTTTGAGTTGCAAACAATTTAAATTCTTCTAGAAACATCAGTGTTTACTAAAAAGACTATTTGGCCATTGGAAAGAGAGGCAATGGTGCTCTCTCCAGTCTTTTCTTTCTCACTTGAACTCCTGGGAAGCCTGACATGACTCTTTCCCCATCCTAAGGGAAGCTCCGCTGCCAAGTCCTCATGTGTGAACTCTATTTCGGGTCATTTCCCAAACTTCCCTTTCTGATCTTTCCAGGTTCAGTGCACATGGCTCATAATTATCAGACGCTCCCTCTGCCTTACAGGTCCTAGATCTATAACCTTGCCTCTCCTCCCAACCCAACAGCTTCATATAGTGTCAGTTTTCACCCTCCGCCCCCACGAAGTTCTCTCCCCAGGCTGCCCCTCCCATCTGGAAGCCATCCTCCCCCAGCTACATTAATATTTAACAATCCTCAGTCAGTCCACACTTCTGACCTAGCCCTATATCATAGTTCTCTCTCCCACTGGAAGCTGCAAATTTGCATTTTATCACATCCACCCAAGCACATATGGGGTCACCCTTCAATCCTCCTATATTTTTAGAGGAGGATTTTGCTACAAGCAAAAAGTCTGATATTCCTGGCTTTTCAACAGAACATTTGGCTTTCTAGTGACAGGTTGCTCCTGAGATTGAGAAGAGGATCTCAGCACTGCAAAGATGAGAAAACATCGCTCAGGGTTCTGGAAATTTCTGTATTCCTATTACCTTCTGTATGTTGAGATGGCAGGCAGTGTGTGAACTAGTGCCGAGTCTGGCTGAGAGGAGGCAATGTAGTAGAAAGGAAGGGACCTCGAGATGCTGATTAACTTGCTAATCAACAGAAATTCTAGGGCACAATTGTCGAGCATAGAATATGCGAGCGTTTCTTGGCCAGAGCTTCTTCAGGTTGTCACTTCTGTGCTTTTCACTCCATATACTTAAGTGACACATTGCAAATGTGGAGAAGTGTGATAATCAGAAAACACTTGTCTGTCCTCTCCTTCAGTAGCTCTTACAAATGTAGGTATGTTGGGGCCATTAGTTTGTTTGAGCGTAAAATAAGATATGGGGTTTGATTATCTCAAAGTCTGGTTAATTTTATTTCTATGTGTGCATGACCATCACAAAATATGTTTGTGGGTACATTAACTTCTTCCTTGGCAGAACAAACTGATAAAATATGGCTAAAAGGGGAACTAGGCCCTTCCAGCTTCTACCAGCAATTATTAGATTATAATAAAGAAATGAAAATTACTACTTAACACTCAAAATGACTGTAAGTGCTTCTATGCTTTAAAGGAAATTGGACAATATAATCCCCATGCACCGTTCCTTTCTTGCCATGGAGACTGGTTGAGACAATATTAAGTAAGTTGGAACCATATGCACATCATTGGAGTGCTTTGTCAGAGCATAACAGGATGTCAGATGACACAGTCCCCCTGCGGCATCTTAGAATGAACAAAGACATTTTCTGGGGTGGAGGGAGATTTGTAGATGGGACCGATTACTATATAATAAAAGGGAGAGCTAAGATTCAAATGTGTGGCTAGTGTCCTGCAAATACTGTGTGCTGAAGGCGTGGTCCCATAAGTGGTCCATCTAGGAGGTGGTGCAGACTGTGAAAGGTGAGACCTAGTGAAGGTTTTTACGTTTTCAGGTCATGTTCTGGATGAAGATTGCGGTACCCCAATTTCCAATTCTTTCTCTGCATTTCTTAGATGTAAGAAATGTGTTCTATGTGTTCCATGCAGGGTAGATGGCCCTCATCAGAGAGTCCCAAAGAGAAAGAGACATCCTGATCTTAGACTAGATTCAAGTCTAACCACCTATTGAAACAAACACCTGCCACTTTAGGTAGTTATAGAAGTCTTCTTCATGCAAACTTTGAGAAAGTTTTGTTGAGGCAGGCCTATAAAACAGGTTGTTAATACCAGCTCCTAGGGAGTCAGAGGCAAGAAGAAGATTACAAGACCTTTCTGGGCTACAGCATACTTAATATAATACAAATCAATTAGCTGTAAATGAAAAGACATGGTAGAGAAAGGCATCATTGGAAGAGAGTGGAAGAAAGAATTGCATTCAATTATTTAAGAACTTTGTGATAATATAATGAAGATTCATAAATACAATTTCTTATTCACTTAATTGTCTTTAGCTTTTAAAGAGAGCCTCTGAGCAAGTGAGATGTTAAAACAGGTAAAGATACTTGCTATCAAGCCTCATGGTCTAAATTCCATCCCAAGAACTCACATAATAGAGGAAGAGAACTAATCCCTAAAAGTTGTTCTCTGATCTCTACAAGTGAACCATGATTTGCATGCAAGAACAAACAACAGGTTAATAAATGCAAAGGGAAAACTACATATGAAGCACAGCTTTTACAGACCTTCTGTTCCTTGCTGGATATCCTGAGAAACAATACACATATGAGCATGTTTTCCCTTAAAGGTGGTGTATCAGCTGCAAGGGCTCCATGTACTCGCTAGTTTTGTGTGTCAACTTGACACAGGCTGGAGTTATCATAGAGAAAGGAGATTCAGTTGGGGAAGTGCTTCCATGAGATCCAGCTGTGGGGCATTTTCTCAATTAGTGATCAAGTGGGAGGGCCCCTTGTGGATGGTACCACCTTTGGGCTGGTGCTCTTGGGTTCTATAAGAGATCAGGCTGATCAAGCCAGGGGAAGCAAGCCAGTAAGGAACATCCCTCCATGGCCGCTGCATCAGCTCCTGCTTCCTGACCTGCTTGAGTTCCAGTCTTCCTTCCTTTTGTGATGAACAACAATGCAGAAGTGTAAGCTGAATAAACCCTTTCCTCCCCAACTTGCTTCTTGGTCATGATGTTTGTGCAGGAATAGAAACCCTGACTAAGACACTCTATCTACCAGCATGCAACTATGAGGATAATTAGACATACATCATAGCATGCTGTGGAGCAGCTGATTAATAGTTATATTTTCTATCTACAATGTAAGTTTCTTCCCATTTACCCACAGTATCTCTCCAAGTTTGACACCGGAGTGGCAGAAGGGAACGTTCTAATCCTGTAGCTCTCTCAGGTCTTTCTCAATCCCTTGGAAACATGAGAGTTGCTGAAGATGGTCATCAATAATGAGTAAGACCACTAAACTGTTGGGTTACTTAGCTTTTGAGAGCAAACAAACCCATCAATGTTTACTGAAAACAGTGGCAAGATGCCTGGCAAGCAGCAATTTTGTGGTGTGCATTAGTTGTCAATGTTGTTTTATTTATGGTTATAAGTCACCACTACATATGCGTATGATTCATTTTAGAACTGCCAACTCATTAAAAACAACAAAGATACTACAAGATGACTACCATTATCTTATTTGCAAAGAAAGTATAAGGTTCAAAGGAATAAAGTATTTCGTAATTATTTCTATTTAAATTAATAATAAACTACAATCACTAGTATATGTTCCTTCACTGATAGAGATTTTTATAAAATCCATCTGTCTATCACCAACTATCATGCAATTCTGGGTGACAAACAAACATTAACAAGCTTTAGCAGGTTTATATTAATTGTAAAGTAACGAAGAAAAGTACTCAGGGATAGCAATCACAGATTTCATCTTGTAGTAGTGAACATATCCTAAATGTATATCAGGATAAAAGCTGGATGTGGTGATGTATGTTTATGATTAGAGCATCCAGGATCCCAGGACAAGACAACTATAAGGTTAATGCTGTCCTGGATGTTGTAATAGATTCAGACTCATAGATGTGTGTGTGTGTGTGTGTGTGCGTGTGTGTGTGTGTGTGTGTGTGTGTGTCTGTCTGTCTGTCTGTCTGTCTGTGTATGGGTATATGTATGCTTAGTGTTGTAAAATTTGCATTAATAGTTTCAAATGAACCAATAATGATAAAACCTTAGAAAATGTCACACACATGAACACATATACAGATGCACACACATACACACGTTTGTTACACATGCACACACATATATACACACACACACACACACACAAAGTTTCAAAAGACTAAAGTTAGAAAGCAATGCAGTATCTGACATGGGTTGTACTTCCTGTTCAGAGACCCAGCTATAGCATACAGACTTGAGAAATCCACCCACATGTTCACAAAATATCTTATGTTAAAATACTCTGCAAAATGCTGTCCACAACACTGTTAATGTAAAGGAGTCTGTAAAAAGCCAGCACAGCTTCCTATCTGCTTTAGTCTCACCACTCTTTCCAGAACTGGCTGCTTCTCCCTGTCTTCCAAGCTGAATATTATACTTTGTTTGACAGATTCCCTTCATCTTGAAAAACAGAAAGTCCTGTATACTGGCTAGTCTAGTTCTCTAAGTCACCGCTAACTCCAGGCATCAGAGAAGAGGTAATGTCTAAGCCAGGGGTTCCTAAGGTGTTTAGTGTTTAATTTTAGTGTCATATAGTTCACCACCATCTATCCTAATGCTCTCTCAGTGTGCGTTAATATTTTGCCCACTTTACTTATTTCCATGTCTGTAGCAGTCAGAGTTCTTAATGGCTCCTGATGATAAACACAATAATGCATACTTAGGTATGTGGTCAACCTAGGGTAGTTCTGACTTGTTTCCAATGGATGGAATCAGAATAATGTGATAGGATGGCATTTCTCTAATTAGTCAACAATAAATAAGACTTACCTTTCTCTCTCTCTCTCTCTCTCTCTCTCTCTCTCTCTCTCTCTCTCTCTCATCTGACTTTTCCACATGCTGTATTGGGAGGATTGTTTGCAAGATCCAAGGTCATTCAAAAGTTGCCAAGGCACCTAGACTCTCCGTTTAATGTTCACAATGAATGTGATGCAGAGAGGAATCGTGGAGTGCATACCATCCCTAGCAGATATGCAGCTGTTGGAGACCCAGCTGGCAGCTTGAGTACATTCTATGAGAGGCTCTGAAGCAAGAGAGTTTAACCTACACAGTTTTCTAGTCTATAGATTCTGGGAGACAATAAGTGTCTCAAGCTACTAAGCTCAGGGATAGCTTGTTACAAGGTAATAGCTACCTAATACTGTATTTCACATTTAAAATAATTTATTGACCCCCCACTTCAGTAGACTTTCCTGCATAATTGGGCTCTTTTTGTACACAGGAATGTGATCTACTCACTCAGGGAGAATTTGAAAATAATGTTCTACTGGCTTTTAGTTTCCTGTGTTTATCTCCATATCTTACTCTACCCCACCCCCATCTTTCCTGTTAGATTTTTCCCTATTATTTACCTATAAATAAATCCTGTCAATTATAAGGTTTGTGGCACTTGTTTTTTCCTATCTACCACCCTTCTGCTGATCAATCTGCTGCTAACTCCCCTGTTGCTTATGAAATTGTGGCAGAATTTTTCCACCCTTTCTTTAATAAGAAATAATTTAACAGCTCCACTCCAGGAAAGTCTGCCTTCCCTGGGAACTGAGCGATTCTAGATGCCTTGAAAATTTAGTAAAACAAGAAATTGTCTGGAGTTATTGATAAGTTGAATCAAATCCAAGTCCTGAGCTGGAATAGGAAGAACAGTCCATTCCCTAGTTTACAATTTAAATGTTTCTGCTTTCATTCTCTTTGCTTGGGTTTAAAGCTATAATTCCCCTTCTAAGCATGGCTTTAGCAGCAGACAATGAATCATGTATTTTATACTTTTCATTAATTTTCATTTTCACAACATCTTCCAGTATCTTCTGCACTTTTTTTTAAACTCTCAACCCTGGGGTTATTAAGAAATGTTTTTCTTAATTTTTAATTTGAATATTTACTGATGATAGTTTAAAATAATTTTGTTTGCAGCACTACAATTAATAGGGACTATCCACATTATTTCAATTATTCAGTAGTATTGAGTATTCAAAGAACATTATAAAGCATTAATGATTAGACTAGCATGACACCAGCATGCCAAAAAACTCATTGACCAGTCGAACTACAATAAAAGCTCCCAAATGAATACACATTTATTTAATCAGCTAACTTTTCTCAGGGGCAAATTATACTGTAAGGCCTCTATAATAAGTGGTTCTGGAAGAGATGGGTATCCTAGTGCTGAAAAAACAAAACAAAACAAAACAAAAAAACAAAGAAAGATAAGGAACCAGAGCCTTATATCATCCAATACATACAAACCAGATAAAACTGAGTAACACTAACATAAAACCCGGAACTATAAAACAATGGGAGAAAACAAGGAAAGCCATGTGACAGTGATCTGGTCAAGGTGCTTTGTGTTTCCTTTAAATTTGACTCCAAAAGTTTAGGCACCAATGCAGAACATGGACATCAAGGAGCTTTACAACAAATTAAGCAATAGAGTCTTCAAGAGAACTTGAAGACTTGAGAAAATATGTGTAAGTCATACTTTGCTTAGGATTTCATGTCACAACTATATAAAGGAATCAAATCATTGTAAAAATCAAGGAATTTAATTGAAAGGGACAAATAATCTGTGCATGATTGCTTTCCAAAATAAAACATATAAATGGCAAACAGAAATTCAGCAAAAGAAAATTGTCACTTGTCACTAGGAAAATGCAACTCATAGTCACAGTAAGATCACTTCATTTTGGTCAGAATTGTTAATATACATTGCTTTTCCCTGATGACTAGGGAAACATTACATTAAGTTTTTCTTGGTCATTCAAAATTCTTCTTCCATATATATGGAGAGGGGAGAGAGAGAGAGAGAGAGAGAGAGAGAGAGGTGAAGGGAGAGAGAGAAAGAGAGAGAAAGAGAGAGAGGTGAAGGGAGAGAGAGAAAGAGAGAGAAAGAGAGGTAAGAGAGAGAGGTGAAGAGAGAGAGGGGGGAGGAGAGGGAGAAGGAGGAGGAGGAGAAGGAGAAGGAAAAGGAGGAGGAGAAGGAGAAGGAGGAGGAGGAGGAGGAAGAGGAGGAGGAGGAGGAGGAGGAGGAGGAGGAGGAGGAGGAGAAGCAGAAGGAGAAGGAGAAGAAGAAAAAGAAAGAAGGAGGAGGAGAAGAAAACCTCAGAAGGTGGAATGATCTCCCATGCTCATGGATTTGTAGGATTAACATAGTAAAAATTACAATCCTACCAAAAGCCATCTGCACATTTAATGAAATCCCAATCAAAATTCTAACACAACTCTTCACAGACATGGAAAGAACTATTTTCAATTTCATATGGTAAATCAAAACAAACAAACAAACAAACAAACAAACACCCTAGGACAGCAAAAACAACTCTTAACAACAAATAACTTCTGGGAAAAATCACCCTTGACCTCAAGCTGTATAGAGCAATAGAGATAAAAACTGTATGGTATTAGTACAGAAACAGACAGGTCGATCAATGGAATAGAATTGAAGACCCAGAAATAAATCTATACACTTATGGACACTTGATATTTGACAAAGAAACCAAAAACATACAATAGAAAGAAAATAAAACATCTTCAATAAATGGTATTCGTCTAACTGGCAGTCTGCATGTAGAAAAAATGAAAATAGATCCACATTTATCACCTTGTACAAACTCAAGTCCAAGTGGATCAAGGACTTCAACATAAAATCAGATACACTCAATCTAATAGAAGATAAAATGGGAAAGAGCCTTGAACTCATTGGCACAGGGGTAAATTTCCTAAACAGAACTCCAATGGCTTAGGCTCTAAGATCAACAATTGATAAATGGAACCTATTTATCATAAATGGAAAATATTCTGTAAAAGATACTAAGACAAATCAGCAACCTACAGATTGGGAAAACAATCTTCATTAACGCTGAATCCAATAGAAGGCTAATATCCAAAATATATATCAAACTCAAAATGAGGTTAACCTCCCCCAATACCAAATAATCCAATTGAAAATGGGGTAAAGAGCTAAGTGTGGATTTTATAACAAAAGACACTTAAAGTAATGTCCAATGTTCCTGGTCATCAGGGAAAAGCAAATAAAAGTGACCATGAGATTCCATCTTACAGCAATCAAAATGGTTAAGATCTCTCAAGTGACAGCACAGGCTGACAAAAATGTAGGGACACTCCACCATTGCTGGTGGGATTGCAAACTGGTTCAACCACTCTAGAAATCAATCTGGCTGTTCCTCAGAAAACTGAAAATAGATCTACCTGAAGATACCACTCTTGGGCATATACCCAAAAAATGTCCTACTGTACCACCAGGGCACATGCTTCACTATGTTCATAGCAGCCTTATTTGTAATATCAGAGGCTGGAATCATCCTACATGTCCCTCAACTGAAGAATGGACACAGAAAATGTGTTTCATTTACACAATGGAATACTACTGAGCTATTAAAAACAAGGATATGAATTTTGCAGGGAAATGGATGGAGCTAGAAAACATCATCTTGAGTGAGGTAACCCAGACTCAAAAAGTCATACATAGTATGTAATCACTGGTAAGTTAATATTAGCCAAAAGGGACAGAATATCTAGGATACAACCCACAGATTGTAAGAAGTTTAACAAGGAGAAATACTCAAGTGAGGATGCATTAATCCTATTTAGAAGGGGGAATAAAATAACCACAGTAGGAAGAGTGAGAGAGGGACCTAGGTAGGAGAGAGGAGGGAGAGTCTAAAAGGGGTACAGGATCAGGTAAAGGATGGAGACATGAGAGAAGCCCAGAGGATCTGCAGAATGTATGTATGTATGTATGTATGTATGTATGTATGTATGTATGTATGTATATATATGTGTGTGTATACACACACATACACACACACACACACACACACACACACACACACACACACACACACACACATATATATATATATATATATATATATATATATATATATATATATATCCTCAGTGGTTAATAGGTTGGTGAAACCCTCTGGAAAGTACCAGAGACCTGGAAGGTGATAAGATAAGAGACTCTCAGGAATCAATGAGGGTGACCTTAGCTGAAATGCCCACCTGTGGGGAGAGGGAACTTGAAGAGTTCCCCTGCAGTAGATAGAAAGTTCCTCAAGTGTAGGGATAGGATTACAAACCAACAGTCAAAATCTCTGACTCAGAATTGTTCTTGTCTAAAAGAAGTGCAGGGACAAAAATGGAGAAAAGACTGAAGGAAAGGCAATCCAGTGAACAGCCCAAGCTGGGATCCATCTCAGGGAGGGGGCACCAAAGCATGACACTATTACTGATGCTATTATGTGCTTACAGGCAGGAACCTAGCATGGCTATACTCTGAGAAGCCTATCAAGCAGATGATCTTGAAGATGCAGATACTTAACACCCAACCATTGTACTGAAGTCTGGGACCCCTTCAGTGGTAGACCCCTGGTGGAATTAGGGGAAGCCCTATAGACAGACCAACAATCTCAACTAACTTAGACCCGTAGGAGCTCTGAGACACTGAGCCACCAACCAGGCAGAATGTAGGAACTGATCTGAGGGCCCCAGCACATATATAACAGAGGACTTCCTGGTCTAACCTCAGTGGGAGAAGACATACCCAATCCTGTAGACTTGAGGCCCAGGCATGGGGAGGTCTGGTAGTGGGAAAAATCCTCTTGGAAACAGAAGGAGGAGAAATGGGATGAGGAACTATGGAAGGGGAACTTGGAGGGGGAGGCAAAAGCTCGATTGTAAATAAATAAAATAATAATAATAATAAATATTTAAAAAGTAAAAGAAATAAAAAGAAGAAGAAACCAAACAAATAATAAATTGAAGGTTTGGAGCAAAATAGAAGATAAAAGAACTCTTTTGTCTGTGGGAATGTAAATTATGGAAGCCTTCATTAAAACTATGTGGAGATTCCTTAAAATACTAAAGTAGCATACTTATATAATTTACTAATATTAATCCTAGGCATTTACAGAAAGGTATGAACTTGGGATATAAAAGAGATTTTTACATTCCTACATTCACTAATGACATGCTCACAATTGTCCATCCAAACTGTCCATCCATAGATGACAAGATCAAGAAATGTGGTGTAGACACACACACACACACATGTACACATGCACACACAAACACATATACATACACACATGATGCAAACACAGACATACACATATACATGCACACACACAAGCACATGCACGTACACACACACCCTCAAGGCTGTTCAGCCTTACAAAAGAGTAAGCCTTCTGTAATTTGCAACTACATGAATGAAATTAAAAACATTGAGATAAGTACAATAATCCAGTTGAAGAAAGGTAAAAACCCCACATGTTTTTAATTATATATAAACAATTGAACTAACAGTGCCAAATAACAAAAAATATGAGACTGGAGGGAATATTGGATGAATAGGTATATATTGTTTAAAATGAATAAATTGTTGAGTATTTATTTTCTCTGAAAATTATGAAAACACAGTCAATTGATATGTAGAGTTGCTTGACATTTCTAGGCCTTGGTTGTGAGCTTTGCCTTGATTGTTAGATTAAAGCCTAGGCTGTCCTTCTTTGGAAGTGTGGTGATGCCTGGCCTTTATCCTCTAGGCATTTACCCTATCTCCATTTTGATGAAGATGGCACTTTAGTCAGGTAGCCATGACAATAAATTGAGCCAGACAATGCACAGATATCCAGGTCTATGATTTTGCCAAAGTATGATAAAGAAGATATTGACACTACATCATAGAAGGAGGGAGGGCTAGGATTGGCCCATGCATTACTAGTCCATTTTCTTCAATAGTTATGTGAGGGGGAAGAATGGCAATATCTAGTTTTGTATTGCCCAATTCCTAAAATTGTTGTTTTAGATTTATAGTTTTGTAGTTATCTACAGCAATAAGGCAGCTTTCTTTCTTGGTCACATTGTCTCCTACCACAAAGCTGAAGTGTGACCACACCACCCTTACGTGTCAATAGGCGATTTCCAGCTCACTGACCTTCTGTGTGACCTCCTTCAGTGTTGTAACATTAGACCCGATAAAAGGCTTTTTGTTCCCTTTAAGTTATTATTTATTGTCTTCTCAGGATTAGGATCTGAGCTGGGCATTAAGATACAAGAACAGAGGTGGCAGTGACAGAGACAATTGAGTATCAATGGCCACAACAGGTAACGAGTTTGTATGTTGAGCTGCAGAAGAGGCCAAACAGAAGACTGCCTGACAGCAGAAGATGAGGTAACTGGAGAGCTAAGAACATCAAGAATGTAAGGAAGAGTTCTTTTCAGGAACTTTCCCCCTGTACCAATGTCCTCAAGGGGTACAACCACTCTGGAAATCAGTCTGGCGGTTCCTCAGAAAACTGGGCATGTCACTTCCAGAGGATCCTGCTATACCACTTCTGGGCATATACCCAGAGGATTCCCCAGCATGCAATAAGAATATGTGCTCCACTATGTTCATAGCAGCCCTATTTATAATATCCAGAACCTGGAAAGAACCCAGGTGTCCCTCAAGAGAAGAATGGATGCAAAAAATGTGGTATATCTACACAATGGAGTACTATTCAGCCATTAGAAACAATGAATTCATGAAATTCTTAGACAAATGGATGGAGCTTGAGAACATCATCCTAAGTGAGGTAACCCAGACTCAAAAGATCAATCATGGTATGCACTCACTAATAAGTGGATATTAGCCTAGAAAATTGGAATACCCAAAACATAATCCACACATCAAATGAGGTACAAGAAGAACGGAGGAGTGGCCCCTGGTTCTGGAAAGACTCAGTGTAGCAGTATAAGGCAAAACCAGAACAGGGAAGTGGGAAGGGGTGGGTGGGAAAACAGGGGGAGGGAAGGGGGCTTATGGGACTTTCAGGGAGTCGGGGGCCAGAAAAGGGGAAATCATTTGAAATGTAAATAAAAAATATATCGAATTAAAAAAACAATGCAAGAAAGAAGGGCAGTGGGAGCAGGAAGACGGCAGGAAAATGGAGACAAATGAGATGAGACAGTGAGCACAGAGTGGGCTGATATTTTTAAAATCTGCATTAATCTTTGATCTACATAATTTTGTTTTGCTTCATGGACACTTTGGCTCAGAAGCATAGTCTGAGTGTGGGTCATTATAGTCTCAGTGGTCATAAAAGCATGGATGGCATGTGGTGTTCTCATGAAAATGTCAAAAGCTTGCACGCAACCATTTGCCAAACACCAAATGGTCTATCTCTAGCCAAAATGATAAAATAATAAGTCTGTAGGTTTGTGTGTGTGTGTGTGTGTGTGCAGATATCATTATACAAGAGTCCAAGTGAAAGAACTATTAAATGTTATTTGGAATGGCCTCAACAGAACAAACCAAAAATGGTGTCAGTCATGCTAAATTCAAATGATGGTTTGCCGTTTATTTGACCTCTGGGAGGTGAGGAGAGAAAGACAGCCAGAGAGAGGCAAAGACAGGGAAACAAAGAAACAGGAAGATCTCCAAGTAAGGTAGTTTTAGCTGACATGATAGAAACTTTTCTTCAGTTGTTACCCTGAATAAAATAAAATAACTTTGAAATGCCTGTCATGGCCAATTATTCCTTATTTGAGTTTACTCAGGCCATTTTCTGTCCACAAAGACTAGTTATCCTGTTCAACTTATCATAATACTTGTTCCATGTTATAGACTGAAAGTCTTCCCAGTTCTAGAAATTTTAGTCAAAGACAATTAGGTCTTTGTGCTAAATTTGTTCAAGAGTTTTGTTGTTGTTGTTTTGACAGCCGTAGGCAAAAGTACTCCTTATATTTTGCTTTTTTGTTTATTTGTTTGCTTGTTTCTTTCCTCCAGAAATTTGCCTAGAAACATTGCCAATTTTCATGTTTATTTCTAGTTTGCATTATAATGAAAAGATTCTGCTTTAAACAATTTTTTTGTAAATCTCAGTATCCTCTTAAAGGTTTGCATGAAGTATTTATTTTCCTAACATCTAATCAAATCTAACATCGAATCTCTCTATTTCCTAAAGCAAATGAGAAATTTATTTTCTGTTATTAATTGATATCCTTTCCATTAAAAGCATGCAAGGACTCCAGGGCACTTATAAAAAGTTGAACTTTTGTTGAGAGTTCTTTGGAATTTGGTATACATATGATATTTTTATTTTCTATCCCTTCATAGTCTCTGAGGGGACATGGTTTTATTAGTGAATATTAATTGCCAAGTTGATAAGATCTAGAATCATCTACAGGACTATTTTCTGTGCATGTTGATTAAGTTAGCCATAGGCTAGTCCCATGAGGGATTATCCAGACTGCATTAACTGAGATGGAAACATCAACCTGAAGTGTGATCAGCACTATTCCATGGGCTGAGACTTTGGATAGAATGAAGATGAGAAATAGCCCTCAGCACTAGTCTTCATCAGTTTTGCTTCCTACATACAGAAGCAATGTGATCAGTCAACTCATGCTTACAGAGCCAGAGTGCAGATATCCGGAGCACATCTCCTTGTAAAAGAATAAACCTACTTTATTCATCAGGACAACAGGAAATGTGCACTGAAGACAATACCCTAACCATCAAAGTCTCTATCATGAGACAATGTAAATTAATTTGAATGGAGAAAACCAGATGCTTAAGCAGGAGTTCTTTGCTCAAAACAATAGCCTTGAAAAGTAATTTTTCAGAGTTTTTTTCAATGAAGTATACTGAGGCTACCATAGCAGTTGACCAAGCAGGGCAGGCTATATCTTTAGATGGCTGCAAAACTTGTCAATATCTCTCACATCGTACTGTTTTTTGAGGCCTCTAAAGGCAAGATTGAGGACGTCGTGGAGTTTTGGTTCTAGTTTCAGAGAGGAGTTGAGGAAAGACAATATGTGGTATGGTCCCTGAAAAACAGGCTCTGAAAAGCTACTGTGTAAGGAAATGAAGAGGAAGCTTAGTTGCAGTGAAAACCCCAGAGAGTTGGGGATGCCAGGACCATGTTATATTTGTTGAAGAAAACAGCAGGTATGGAATGAGCTTGGCCAAGATGAATGCTGTGTGCACTAGGGGAAGCAAAGCTGCATGAGCGGATATCTAAATCCTATGAAGTGCAGAAGATTCTTTCATGAACCCCACATACTAACATGGGGTGCAGAATTTGTTGTCTACCTTCTGGGTTGTTTTTTGCTCTGGTCTGATCTCTTCTTGAAAAGTCCCATTTATCTATTTTGGAATACAAATGTCCTATCTCTGGTATTCATTGTCAGGAATGTATATTTTCAAATTTTATGATTTCACAGTTAGACTGTGTGTGTCTCAGAAAAGACTGGGAACACAGACTTGTAATGCCGGAGCTGTGGGAGACCTTGGGACTTTTTGACAGTAGACTGTATATGTGCATTTTGCGTTATGACATGTCATGACCATATGGGGCTAAGGAAATGAAGGGCATAGCTTAAATATTACATGTGTAGGTGTCGAGTTGACAAGGGATGGAGTTATGATGACTATTATGCATTGTCAACTTGAGATTGTCTAAGCTTACTTACAAGATAAGACTCTGGAGACAAGATTACATATATATTTTTTAATGAGGTGGAAATACCCACATTAACTGTGGGTGCTTCCTTACACAGACTGTGTTATTGGACTACACATGAGCAAGAGAGCAAACATTTATTGTTCTGTTCCCTCTCTTCACATGCACTGTGAACCACTCCCTCAAGTGCCAGTCATCATGATTTCCCCACACCATAGAAGGTATTTATTTATTTATTTATTTATTCATTTATTCATTTATTCATTTATTCATTTACATACTTAATTATTGTTTCTTGGTTTATCTGTTGGTTTTTTGAGACAAGATTTCTCTGTGTAACTCTAGCTGTCCTGGAACTCACTCTGTAGCTCAGGCTGGCCTCAAACTCGGAAATCTGCCTGCCTCTGCCTCCCATGTGTTAGGATTAAAGGCCTGTGCAACCACTGCCCAGCTGATGGTACTTTTATTCTTTTAGGGCAAAGTAAGTAATTTTCTTAAGTTACCAGTGTTGTGGTAGTTTATGACAGCAGCAGACAAGCATAGATAATATTCTGTTGCTTTTGTGCTACAATTGGGAAGAAAAAAATTATTGCATCTAGAAGCCATACTCTTTTGGTGTACCTTCTGGGGATCTATCCTAAAACTTCTCTGGCTAAGATATTTTGCATGTATAGGTTCTGCCAAGGGATAAAGTAAGCATCCTAAGATTTTAGAAAGACCATTTAGATAATCTCTCTAGGTGCTATTCTTTCATTTTCTTCTCTGAGAACTTGTCTTTCTCCAATGGCATTGGATTATTTATAACCTTAATTAGGATTAAACACTGAACAGGTTGTACCAATCTTAAGCACCACTATCATCTCCCTGTGAGGAGGGTATGGGAATCTGGCCATCTCCTTGAAACAGACATACAAATTACAAAAGTAGCATATGTACTCAGAAGACAAATGAGTATCTGAATAACTTACTGTGCTGCACATAATTGTTAGTCTAAGTTCATTCAACTTCTGGGTGGGAGTGTTCACGCATAGTTACTATACTGGAACTTTTAATTAATTTTAACAGTCTGTGAAGTCTAGTACCTATTATTTTGACACTGTTACGTGTTTTAACCTTTGCAATATGTATGTTTATGTCTTGTTGCCTTTCGCAGAGAAACTGAATTTGATTTACTCTATAGAAACAGAGCCCAAAGGAAAAAGGAAGACGGGGTAATTTTGTGAGAAATTGAAATGTATCTCTCTGATGATTTTGGCCAGATCTTCTAATGTGGCAAGTTTGCTTATTTCAGCAAATAGGAATTGAATGTCTACTAAGGGTGCAGTACATCACACACTATTTTAAGTTTTGTGGGTGGAGTTAAAGATGGTCTTTACCCTTCAGGAGCTTGCATTCTGACAGATTGTTTGTTATCCCACGTTATGTGCCTCCTACTCTCTTCTCCATCTTCATGTTTCCTTCTTTTCTCATGTTCTGCCTTTCATTCTGCTGCTCAATCTTTCCCTCTATGCACAGTCTTTTCCAACTTCAGGGTTGTTACCTTCTAATTTGGTCTTTAGCAAACTAAGTGTCCATATGTCCCTTACTAGTTACTTTTTATGATAGTTCCCACCCATAAAGGATTCTATCCTTCATTATAATGAATAAGTTATGGACAAGGGCATTGAAGTTCAAGAAAGCAATGTTTATAGATCTAGCTTACTACAAGAGAGTAAAGAATATTACAAAAACTTTTCAATCAACATTATAAAATACTTTTCAATTGTATGCATTGTATTTCAATATTCTTTCTGTGATTGTGGTACAGCCCTTCATCATATGCTAGGTGATGATCCTCAGAGCCAGACTATTTTAAGCAGTTATCATTTTAGGATTAGAAACCATGTCATATTCATCTGTCCTCTGTCCTGGTAGAACATTCAGAGGACTTAATTGCTGCTTCATACTAGCTGATGCTAATGACCCTCACATCAAACACTGACAAAAGATAGTGCTTTGGAGCAGGGCAGAGCAGAGCAAGGCAGATGGACACTGAAAAGCAGGTTCTTCTGGTAAACCCGTCAGTAGAGTTTGCACATTTTGCAAATCCCCACGCTAATCATATGTGATGGACATGGCAAATGATATAACAACACTGCATCTCTCACCCCTCTTCTATGCCTGTCATTTTAAGTTGTGGGCTTCATTCAATGAAGATGGAAATGAAGCACCAACTGTGGGAGGAAGAATTGCCATTTCTTTCAAAGACAAATTGATTTGGCCTTTACTGCTGCTGTTTAAGGATGTGCAGGATCTTTCCCAACATGCATAGCTGCTCTTTGATTCAAGAATGGCATCGGTTTTTTTTTCCTTCATCACCTGGGCTCATGTTTCTAGGAGGATGTGTTAAAGACGTGTCACAGATGTGTCATGTTAGCTTAAAGGTGGTGCTGGGGCTCGTTACATCAGTAATGAGGTCATAGATTTGATGCTGGTGATACAATTCTGAATTAACTCAGACTTGATGTTTTACTTCAGAAGGAAGTGTTTTCTTTCCCTCTTATGAAAATTATAATCTATTTTCTACTTTTTTTCGATGATACATACTGAAAACAACTGTTCAATTCAATTGAACTTCTCAAGCTAGTTGCCACAGATTGACATGTGACCATTATGGTCCATTTTCCTGTAGGGACAGGAAAGAAGATTAATCAGATGATCTGTTTAGGGTTATATATCTATCGAATACAAAGGTTTCAGAACAAGAGAAAAACAATCTCCAAATGAATAGTGGATATCATTATTTAAATTAATTCTGAGAAATGAAATATTAAAAATTGTTCCCAGATTATGTGGAAGGTTTCTGTTTTTGTTTGTTTGGTATAATTAAGATTAACAGTGAACTTGAATATCCTGTCTTCTTGTGTCTACTATTGAGTATAATTTACTTCCCATAAAGTCTTTTTCCAAACTCACTCTTTCTGGTGTTGATCTTCCCTTTTTTGATCCTGAAGGTGTCACAGACAGCAAAGGCTTAGGGTTCTCATGCTGTCACAATAGTGACAAACCCTAGCTCCCTTTTAAAACATTGGTGGCACAGGGATAAGAAAATGTTAGCCATTTATTTGACAGAGTTATAACAAATGAGCTAAAGCAAGAGAGGTATTTATAAATTAGAAAAGATGGTATAATTCTAGTTATTATTTTTATTATCCTTCCTTGGCTGTGGGTTCTGACAGGCCTTAATATAGTACTCCATTTGCATTATATTAATGTGTCCATTTGCAAATTGCTTTCTAAGCTTTCCCAAGCCCTTTTCATGACTTATAAACTCTCCAAGGACAGGACTATATCTTCTGTTTTCTTTATGTCCAGTACCTCCAGCTCGCAATTTAGTGTACTGGCAAAGATATCATTCTGAATATAAAGTACCCTGGGAAACAATCGAAGAAAAATTACTCCACATCATCCACAGACTGTGACAACAAACAGGATATCATGGTTCAGTCAGAAAAATAAGTTCATGGCTGGACAATCCATCTACAAACTATAGCAGTCTTGATATGAAGTCACAGGGCCAATAGGAAATTGCACTAGCAATAGACTTTCAGGGTTAAGTGGTAAAAAACAAGGGTGTTTCTTGGACACTGCCCCTTCCTGTGTTAGAGTATGTGGAGATCAAGGCCTCACCTTTGGAGATCTGATCCGTCAAGGGTCCCGTATCTCTTCCATTTAGTCCTTGGGATTGTTGTTGAGTATGTATTGCTTTTGCATGATCTCTGACGACAGAAATAATACTCAAGTCACAAAGCAGATAACATACATTACATATAACTACAAATAGGCGGTATATGAAAAATGAATTAGAACCAACAAAAAAGCAAATGGAAAGGGTGCAAGAAATTCCAAAATAGTACATTTTATAAACAATAGGCTACAGCTCATAAGAGGTACCAATATCTTCCTCAGTTTTCTGGATTGCCTCAGAATACATCACTACTACCTAGAGACATGCCAATATTGGTTCTTACTCGTAAAATGCTTACATGTATACAAAGGGAATTGTTGCCAAGGGAATGGTTTTTACAAATGAGAAAGTAAAAGTGAGCTGGAAAAGGCATGTTCTCAAAGGTTGCATTCATTTTACAGTACTTATTTTCATTTTTGAATATGATATTTTTGAAAATTTTATGCTTGAATCTTTGAAAATTTTATGTTTAGAGACTGTTATCATATTATTTCACCACCCCTCCCCTAACTTATTGAGATGCCCCCATTCCCTCACTTATTCCCAAATCTCTCATCCAGGAAGGAGAGGACACAGTGAATCCTAGCCCCATCTATGGCTCAATGTTTAGTGACTCAGTCTGTGTAGGCCTTAAGCAGCACATACATTTGGAGTGATTTTATGAATTCCATGTTTATCTCAAACTGCTAAGATGTCAATCCATGATCAACCTTCTTTCCCATTTTCTCTCTTACATTCTTTCCATGCACTCTTTCTCAGTGTTCCCAGGACCCTTTAGGAGGTTACATTATAAAAACAATGACTTCCTGTAACCCTTTATAACTACACGCTCCTGTTCCCCATCTCCTGTCCCATGACCCAAGCCATTTATAAATAATCCTCCATTTCTAAGATGTCATTTCAAAAAATGTTATATAATAGAATCATATAATTTGCAGATTTTTAAAAAGGTTTATTTATTATTATATGTAAGTACATTGTAGCTGTCTTCAGACACACTAGAAGAGGTAATCTGATTTCATTATGGATGGTTGTAAGTCACCATGTGGGTGTTGGGATTTGAACTCAGGACCTTTGGAAGAGCAATCAGTGCTCTTAACCTCTGAGCCATCTCTCCAGCCTCAATTTGCAGATTTTAAACATTGGTCTTCATTATTTAACATAACTTCTAAAGATCTACTAGGCTTATAATATTAAATTTTTCTGATAATTAATATTTCAGGGAATGCAAATTCTATATTTATTCAAACATTTACCTCCTGAAGAACATTTGGATTGCTTACAGTTTTTAGCTAGTGTGTGTGTGTGTGTGTGTGTGTGTGTATGTGTGTGCATGTGTGTGTGTACATGTGTGTGTTTCAATAAATATAAAAATTTTATTTAATTCTCTATGATGGATGAACAAGTCCAAGAATGGCAATTTTCATATGACTCTAAGAAATTACTTAATTATCTCCCAGAACAAGTGTCCCATTTTCAATTTCCATCAGGCATTTATGAGTGATTGTTTCTATAAACTGGTCAGCATAGGAAATTAGTATTATATAGTATGTCAATAATACAGATAGGAAGTACTTATAGTTTAGTTGGTTTTTCTGTGATAGCTAATAATATCTGTGACATTGAACATTTTTTCTTGCCTGTTTGCTATGAATCATTTTCATGTATACCATCTTCAATGGCAGATCTTTTGTTCATTTTTACATGGGTTTGTGTTTGTTTTATTGCTGAGTGTTGACATATTTATGTAGTCTTGATGACTGCTGTAGCTTTTGAGATCTGCAAATATCTTTTCACAGTCTGTAGTTTGATGTTTCCTTCCTTTCCCATGAGTTTTCACAGAGTAAAGGTTTATATTTTGAAAAGGTATAGTATATGAACTTTGACATTTAGGACCTTGCTTTCAGAATTAAGTATATATCTTAGGAGAGCATGAGATTTCAAAGATGTTTTTCCCATGTGCCCCAATATTATTGAGTTTCAATATTTTAAGCTTAATCTCTTGGATAATTAGGATTAAATTTTGAATAAAGTCTGGAAGGTTCATCTTTATTCACTGGTGGATGTTATATTGTACATTGCCTTTTGTTGAAAAGGATATATGTCCCCAAAGAATTGTTGCTGAGGATTTGTAAAGCATCATTTGAGTGTATTGCTGTGAGGGTCCCTCTGTGCTCCTTCTTTTTACTACTGATCTATGTGTCTGTGCATATATTTACATCATAGTAACTATACAACAAGCTTTATGTTGTATGGGATACTCCTTCCTCCTTATGCTTCTTTGACAAGTTTGTTGTTAGTTGTTTCATGGCCTAGAATAAACTTATTCCTTATATTAACTACTTTGCGTAGTTAGACTAGAGAATTAAAATTAAGAATAAAAGAAAGAGAATATAAAATATCCTTAAATATGAAGTCAGGAATAGGTTGAGCTTGTGTTGTTATAGAAACTGTGTTTAACTTACAATCAGTTTGTGGAGCACTGACATTTTCACCATGTTAAAATATTTTAGCATAACAAATCTCATCTACAGTTTGTTGTATATATATGTATTCAATTTGGACCAACAACCCTTAGGGCCATGCTTATAATTTCAGTTATGTTAAAATTGTCATTTTGTGGAAATCTGACTGATTGTTGCATGTTTAATTTTTATTCTATGACTTTACTGAATTCAGTCACATTAGGTGTTACCAATGTCTTGGGATTGTGTACAATTATAGTTGTCTCTTTCTCCTCTCTGTCAAAGTAATCAGAGATAGAGAATAGGGCCAGCAAATATCTTCAACAAAATTATGGAAGAAAACTTCCCTAACCTAAAGAGAGAGATGCCCTTGAATATACAAGAAGCCTACAGAACTCCAAACAGACTGGACCTGAGCAGAAATACTTCCCGTCACATAATAATCAAAACCTCAAATGTACTAAACAAAAAAAGAATATTAAAGGCAGTAAGAGAAAAAGGTCAAGTAGCATACAAAGAAAGACCTATCAGAATTACACAAGATTTCTCACCAGAGACCATGAGAGCTAGAAGATCCTGGGCAGATCTCATGCAGACTCTAAGAGAACACAAATGACAGCCAAAACTACTATACCCAGCAAAACTCTCAATCACCATAGATGGAGAAACCAAGATATTCCATGACAAAACCAAATTTACACAATATCTTTCCACAAACCCAGCCCTACAAAGGATAATATGGGGAGAACCGAATACAAGGAGGAAAACTATACCCTGAAAAAAGCAAGATAGTAACCTTCTTTCATCAAACCCAAAAGAAGATAAACAATCAAATATAAAAAAATAACATCAAAAATCACAGGAAGTTATAATCTCTATTCCTTAATATCTCTTAACATCAATGGGCTCAATTCCCCAGTAAAAAGACATAGACTAACAGACTGGATATGTAAACAGGACCCTACATTTTGCTGCATACAGGAAACACACCTCAGTGTCAAAGATGAACACTACCTTAGAGTAAAAGGCTGGAAAACAATTTTACAAGCAAATGGTCTCAGGAAACAAGCCAGAGTAGCCACTCTATATCAGATAAAATTGACTTTCAACCTAAAGTCATCAAAAGAGACACAGAAGGATACTTCTTGCTGGTCAAAGGAAAAATACACCAAGAAGAACTCTCAATCCTGAACATCTATGCTCCAAATGCAAGGGCACCCTCATTTGTAAAAGCAACTTTACTAAAGCTCAAAGCACATATTGCACCTAACACAATAATTGTGGGTGACTTCAACACTCCACTTTCCTCAATGGACCGATCAGGAAAACACAAACTAAACAGGGACACAGTGAAACTAATTGAAGCTTTGGAACAATTGGATTTAACATTGTCATATTAATTTTTTAACATTTAATATTTAACATAACACACACACACACACATATATATATATATATATTTATATATATATATATATAAAAGATTTCATCGTAAAGAAAAAGAATATAGCTATTTCTCAGTACCTCATGGTACCTTCTCCAAAATCGATCATGTAATTGGTCACAAGACAGACCTCAACTAGTGCTGTTTCTTTATAAAAATTATATTGTTCCTTTATGTCCTTACTGATTCCTACTCTTTTGAATGCCTGGATGATTTTAGATAGTGAAATAAGTTTCATCTTATAAACTTATTAAACAATGAAAGGTTGTGGTGAAGGCAGTATTATGCTTACTCATGATTAACTTGAGGTCACACACACCTATGATATATGATAGAGCAATCACATGCCAATTATTCTACAATATATTGCATTTTCTCTTTTAACTTCTTATAGTCTGTTTTTCTCTAGTCGGGCTTTGCCCTTTCCCCCTAAAACAGTATGAGCACGTTTCTATGCTTTTAATAAAATGAACCATGGAGGAAGAGCCATACCTCTTTCTGGATCATTTCTCATGATTATAATTAACCCTTTGCATAGTTAGACTAGAGGATTAAGCAAATTTGGATGAAAGGAAGGGGTATATAAAAATTATTAGGTATTAAGTCAGAAATTGTTTGAACAAATATAGCAATGGTAGACACAGTTAAGACTTCACTGTTGCCATATGGTGTGTGTAAGCACCCCAAAGTGAGCATTTGCTTAAGTACTCCCTAGCATGTCCTTGGCCCTTCTCTCACCAAGGCCAGGCTTCAGAGATATCCAGAAGTAATCCAAGCTGAAATATTCCTTCCTTACTTAAGGAAATTTAAGAAGAGATTTTATTTCTAGCACTACCAAATCTCGGCACACTGAAAGAAAAAAGATTTATGTATAAAATTCAATGTTCATATAGCTTTATTTCCTCACAGTGATGCCTGCACAGTACTTTGTCTTCTTCTGTGACTGTGAACTCCCTAAATTAAATGACATAAATCATAAGTTTCATAAGTTTAAAAATTGAATACTTGCTATTTCATGAAGTTGGTTCACCCTCTCCCTTTGTTAGACACTGAAATGAGTGAACATGAGGTAGTAAGGCATAGCTGATCAAATTCTCAGGGTATCATTTCAACTATGGTTTCTGCAAAGTTTCTGATTTTGTTTCTTTTCTCTCATTCGCAAAATGAAATCGTAGTTTGCATCTAGGGATGTTATGATCATTAAACCAGAAGATGTACCTTTACAACTATTAGAGATTATTATTATCTGTCCTACTTTATTATTGAGGAAAATCCCAGGATTGAATCTGTCAGACATGGAGGTTACAGGCACAGGGAGAAATCCTGGTGACAAGTGAATGACACTGTAGATCAGAGATTTCCAGACCTGTCTGTATAGAAGATTCTGACACTCTTAGTCTAGGGTAGAGTTTGACAACTATATTTTAATGACCTCCATGGGGATTGAGTTTTACTGATGCATTTGGGAAGCTTCCCTAAATAGCAGCATAATTCCCTTCTCACATTAAGTCTTATAATTGCTTAACTGCATCTGTTTGTAGCATTTTTCCCCTTTTTCAAACAAACACTCAAGCTTCTCTTACTTTATCCTGTGTTTTCCTCCCAGTGAGGCCCTGGGCTAATGCCAGGAGCAGCCTCCTCTAAGCCAGACAGAACCCTTTTGTTCCAGCATCACCCTGTGAATCTGCCAGTTTTGCTGTACATCTCAAGGAGAACAACTTTTAATTAAAAAGAAGTCAAACAGGATTACTTAGTTTGCTTCTTTAAAAGGCATCCGCGTCAATTCCCATGAAGTGTTTTTCTCTCTACATCTCCTTCCTGAAGTTATTTGAGCTCAGCAACATTCTGTATGTCAGCTCCTGGTTAAAAAATAATTCTTCTCTGCTCCTATTGTGGTAGCTGCCTTTCTGAAACAATTCATGCTTATATTTTAGTGTGCTGAGCTGCCCTTGATAAGACCCCCACCTTGGTATGCCACCCCATTCAGATACTAGAGTAAAGGTTGTGTTAGTCTCTAGGGAGCAATCTTAGTGATTTACAGCCAGCATCCATCCAATGGGAGGGTTTCCTAAGCAGAGTCAACAGCATTCTTATTGTGGATTGACCAGGGGACTTTTTTTTTCCTATTCTATGGCTAAATTCTGTATTTTTTGACCTTCATTCTGACAGCTTGAAATTCATTCTAGCACTCTAGTCATGGCGAGTAAATTTAGCTCATTCTAGGAAAAGAAGTTTTCAAGAACATTGTTAGTATTTTAGGATTAAACATTAAAGACTAAATGCAGCCTCCATATGGGTACCAAGAGAAATATAACTCTCAAGTGCTTGCGGTTTGCTACTTTACTACTGTAATATTGTCAGTCAAACAATACCCTCTCAACTACAGAGGAGTAGAATTGTGGAGGTCATGAATTCTAACATCATCCCCAGAAATTCCTGACAAAAGCTGATTGTCACCAAAGCCCTTGGTGTTCTATTGACAGGATATCCCATAAGTTCACAAAGGAGCTAACACATACAACATTAAAATCCTTTAGATTTTCTAGGATTTCTAAATATTGCTCAGCTTCTAAATAAATTCTTAAATTTATTCTATTTATATCCTGAAAAATATCAAGAGAATGGTTTTTCTTTAATTAAAAATGGATTATTTTCACAAAATATATGGTTTCCTCTTCCTCTGCTCCTCCCAATTTCTCTTCACCACACCCCATGTGGATCATTTCTCTTTCTGTCTCTCATGAGAAAACAGTCTTCTAAGAAATAATAAAATACAAAAAAATGTATAATGAAACAGAAATGATCACATCAGAGTAGGACAAAACAATCCAACAGAAGTTAAAAAGCCCAAGAGAGGACTCAAGAAACAGAGCCTCGCTCAGTCACACCCTCTGAAATTCCATAAATCATTAAACTGGAAGCCATAATATATATACTAAAACAGATAATAAAAAAATTGTGTGTTGTCTCTAACTTGTCTTTGTTTAGTAGATGTTTTGTCCCTTGGATTCTGTTGCCCTCTCTGGATCTTAGAATTGTCTACTGGATGTCATGCCTGATAGGAAATTCTTCTGGTATCCTCATAGGCTTGGGCACTAAGGGTTCATATTGAAATGTTTTTTAGCTATCGAGAGCTGTCACTCAGAAATGGGGATGGGCTGAGGAAAGGCTGAGGAGGTCTGGAGGAGGGAGGAAAGCAGGGTGTATCACAAAGATATGCTTAGGTTCCTGGAAATAGGGGCAGAGAGTGAGGAGGGCTAGAACAGAGAAGTCTGCTACAGAGCTGAAAATGAGTCTTGGTGACTGGATGTATAGGAGAGGAGAAGTGAAGATCTGCAGTTAGTCTACCTTCTTCAGTGGTCTGTTAGCTTCTCTGGCTGTCTTGCATGCCAGGTTCCCAGTTAATGATGGCTGGAACTGGGATATGGGATAAGATGAGTGGATAGGGAGTTTGGAGAATATCTGTGTTGTCCACTGGAGATGGGGGCAGGGAGAGAGGTGAGGGTTCAACAGGGGGTCTGCTACAGAGCAGGAGATGATCCTGTGTGAGGAATCTCTGTAGTTAGCCTATCTGCTTCCCTGACTTAAGTGTCAAAAGACAAAGATTAATGTTTATTCATATAGAATCTCTTCAGAAAAACTGGTGATATTTGTAGTGGCCCACACCACCCCCTTTTGTAAAAATAACCCTAGTCATTTATCCTTTATATGCCACAAATAATGTGTATATATAATTTTCATCATGTTCTTTCTAACTTACCTTAGATCTTAAGATGTATAAATGGAGCAAGATGGTAGCTAAATTAGTAAAATGTGTGCTATGCAAGTATGAAGACCTAAGCTGATATGTCCAGAATTCCTTTAAGGCCAGATGCAGTAACCCATGTTGGTTTCAGCATCTCATGTTCATATTCCATCTTTTCATGGCAGAGATAGGTGAACTGCTAGAATCCCAGGAACTGAACTGATTGCTATATATAGCACTAACCAGCATGAGTTCATGTCCTAGCTAGAGTAGAAAAGGGCTGACACTTGAGGCTGACCTCTATTGACCACCACAATTGTTAACCATAGTAGTATGTGTCAGAATAATCTGTCTCTCGGTCTCTCTTTCTCTCCCTCAAAGATAAAATGGTTGGAGTCTGAAAGTTTCCATTGGGTTTATAACCTTATTGTAGAAAATGTGTGTTATTTATTGTTTAACATCATATCATCAGTGTGTTTGATTACTAATTTAAAGTTTAGTAAATTTTAAATCTATTAAATCTACCATTTTTTCCACATATATTAAAAATAAAACATGGATAAGAAATGTAAAGCTGAAGGAAGTTAATCTGGGTTGTACCTGGTCTTAGTTCTAAAGCTATTTTGTTTGTCATCTTAGGCATTTATCTTACCTCCGTTTCAATTACAAGAGGTTTCAATAGAATGTTGTATTCTATTGTAATCAGTCTGAAGTTTTATTACTCATGAAAAAGTACATGTTGTTTTGTTATACAGATACATTTAAAGTAAAATTCCAGACTTCATTGACCCCAATATACTCATCTGAAGCACGTTTCAATGAACACCAGAATATATATGTAATAGGGAGTTGTATATTATTATTATAGGGTATAATTATATAATAGGGTAGGAACCCTCCTTTTGCTTAGCAATTTCACAGTCATCATTGAGTTGTCCTGCATTGTTCATTTTGACATTTGTAGGGGCATTGCTATTAAACAAACAAACAAAAAGCTTGCAGTCAGCTGAAAGTAGAACACAGTAGGCAATGCTCTACTTTTTAATCATGATTTTAGAGGGTACTCCTTCAGGTTACAAGTGAAAATTCAACCTAGCACAGTTGCTGTGCTGAACTGTCAGATGTATTGTCTTGGATTTACAGCAGTTATTGACCCATTCGGTCTAAGTGTGTGTAAGCACGCACTGCAATGGTTCCAGAAGGATGAGATCACATGAACACACATTCTCAGAAGGCACCCATATTGGTAAGCAATGCACATCTGGATTCCCTGTTGACCTGGTGTTTGTGTTTTGTTTCTGTTGACATTCACATTTTAAAAGTGGGATCAGTGGAGACACACAGAATTTCATTGATTTCTGAGCGACCCCTAAGTTTAGAGGGGAATCAAACATCAAGGATTCCAGCACGGAGTGGAGAGAAAATTACTTGTATCAGGTTAGGTTCAATCACGGAAGCATGCCACTAAGCAGACCTGTTTGGGGATGCTACTGAAAATGCTTATTGACAGCTATTTTCTATACATCTAGTCACAGGGTTATCATTTCTGCATTAACTAAAGCTATCCATCAAAGAAAAACATTGAACATCAATTGGAAAATAAATATATATTAGATAGAACTTGTGAGAATATATTTAATCATATAGGGACCAACTGAAACTCACACCTCTCTCCCTTAATCGCCACATTGTGGGCAATCTTCAGAGGGCTCTGGGCTTAGTTCAGAGAATTATACATGCACCTGGCCCAGCACCTGGAGAGTCTCGAGCAGAAGATATTATCCAGCTCAGGTTTGGCTGCTCTCTTTCTACAAGAGGATTAGCATATTGGCAACAAATAGAAACACACTGATGTGACAAAATGCTACCCTTACATCTACCCGCCAAGTCTCATATTGATCTTTTCTTATTTTTTGCACTCAGTACAAACTCAATAAATATAAGGAAGAGAATTCTGAGAAATACACTTCCAGAAGAGTCCAGTTAACTTAGGACATAACTACCCTGACAATAGTATTCTTTAAGTGGGCACATGGAAGAAAATGTACAGGGACCATGAAACAAACATGGAAAACATACTCGGGATCAGTTGCTCTGATTACATAATGCAGCGTAGTTGGGTAAGAACTGTGAAGTCTGGGAGTCTAGAATGGCACTTTCAATATTGAGACAGCTAAATGGATACTAAGAAGTGTACCGTTTGGTATAACAAAACACATTAGCAAACCAAAGCGGCTCTGCAGCAAAGTCTATTGGCACATACTTCTAATACCAGCATTAAGGACTTTAAAATAGGAACATCAAACATCTGAGGCCAACTGATCTAAATACTAAGATCTTTTCTCTCTGAATCCATGACTCTAAAATCTGACTGAACTACCATCAGCTGGACCTAGGTCCCCTACACATATGTAGCAGATGTGCAACTTGATCTTCATGTGGACCCTCTAACAAATGGAAGGGAGACTGTTTATCCCTTTTTTTTTTTCTTTTTGGCCTGCTTTTGGATCCTTTTTGGCTAACTGGTCTGCCTTGTCTGGCCTTAGTGGGAGAGGATGTGCCTAGTGCTGCTGGGACTTGATATCCTAGAGAGATTGATGACATTGGGGTGGGGGTGGGCTAGCCTTCTCTGAGAAGAGGTGCAGAGAGGGATCTGAGGGTGGCACTTGAGAGAGGAGGGAGCGAAGTGGTGATCAGAATGTAAAGTGAATAAATTAATGAAAAATAAAATAAAATAAAATAATTTAACTGTAACCTACCAGCTCTATATATTATATAAATGAATGCCTGTGTTTGAGGACTACAGCTATGTAATGAGCAAGGGTCTCTGAAGCCTTCTTTTATGTGGTTTCTCTTTTGAACCATCCTTTTTCTCTCTTTCTTTCTTTCTTTCTTTCTTTCTTTCTTTCTTTCTTTCTTTCTTTCTTTCTTTCTTTCTTTCTTTCTTTCTTTCTTTCTTTCTTTCTTCCTTCCTTTCTTTCTTTCTTTCTTCTTTCTTTCTTTCTTTCTTTCTTCAGATATTATCCCCCCTTCCTGGTCCACACTCTGACAGATCCACATCCCATACTTCTTCCCCACCTCCCAGCCCCCACCTCTAAACTCCCTGGGGCCTCTAGTCTTTTGAGGGTTAGGTGCTTCTTCTCTGACTGAAGGCAGACCCAGAAGTCCTCTGCTGTATATGTGTTGGGGAGCCTCACATCAGCTGCTGTATGCTACCTGGTTGGTGGTCCAGTGTGTGAGAAATCTTGGGGATCCAGGTTACTTGAGATTGCTGGCCCTCCTGCTGAGTCAGCCTCCTGCTCAGCTTCTTGCAGCCTTCCCTAATCCAGGCACAGAGATCAGCAGCTTCTGTCCATTGGTTAGGTGCAAATATCTGTATCTGACTCTTTCAGCTGCTTGTTCAATCTTCTGGAGTGCAGTCATGATAGGTCCCTTTTTGTGAGTGCTCCACAGCCTGAGAAACAGGACCTTTCCATGAGCTGTATCCTACTTTCAGCCTGTCTCTGGACCTTCTTTTCCTCAGGCTCCTCTCCATTTCCATCCCTGCAATTCTTTCAGACAGGAACAATTATGGGTCAGAGTTTTGACACTGGGATGGCCACCCCCTCCCTCATTTGATACCCTGTCTTCCTGCTGGATGTGGGCTGTATAAGCTCCCTCTTCCTACTGTTGAGTATTTCATCTAAGGTCCCTCCATTTGAGTCCTGAGGGTCTCTCACCTCCAAGATCTCTGGTGAATTCTGGAGGTCCCCCCAACCTCCGACCACCAGAGGTTGCTTGTTTCTATTCTTTCTGCTGGCCCTCAGGGCTTCAGTCCTTTCCCCCACCCAATACCAGATTAGGTTCCCCTCCCCCAACCCCATCCACTTTCCCTCCCAGATCCCTCCCTCCCTCCCCACTTGTGATTATTTTCTTCTCTCTCCCAAGTGAGACTATGGTGTCCTTACTTGGCCCTTCAACTTGTTGACCTTTTTGAGCTCTGTGGACTGAATTTTGGGTATTCTGTACTGTTTCATTGTGGTTTGTTTTGGCTAATATCTACTTATTTAGTGAGTATATATCCTGCATGTACTTTTGGGTCTTAGTTATCTCATTCAGTTACTTTACTCAGTGAGTAAAATATACCTCACTGATATTTTATAGTTCCACCCATTTGCCTGCAAAACTTAGGATGTCCTTGTTCTTAATAGCTGAGTAGTATTCCATTGTGTAATGAACTACATTTTCTGTATCCATTCTTCTGTCATGGGACATCTAGCTTGGTTCCAGCTTCTGGCTATCACAAATAAGGCAACTATGAACATAGTGGAACATGTGGGCCTCTGTGGCACAGTGGGGCAACTTTTGGGTATATTCCCAGGGTCTTCAGGTAGATTTATTTCTAATTTTCTGAGGAACCTCCAGACTGATTTCCAGAGTGGTTGTGCCAGTTTGCAATCCCACCAGCAATGGAAGTGTTCCTCTTTCTCCACATCCTCTACAACATGTGATGTCACCTGAGGTTTTGATCATAGCCATTCTTATTAGTATAAAGTAGAATCTCAGGGTTGTTTTGATTTGCAATTCTCTGATCACCTAGGACTTTGAAACATTTCATTAGGTACTTCTCAGCCATTTGATATTCTTCTGTTGTAAATTCACTGCTTATTTCTATACCCTATTTTTTTTTATTGGGTTCTTTGGTTTTCTGCTGGTTAGCTTCTTGAGTTCTTTATATATTTTCGATATTAGCCCTCTATTGTATATGGGGTTAGTGAAGATTTTTTTCCCAATCTGTGGGTTGCAATTTGTCTTATTAATTATGCCCTTTGCCTTGCAGAAGCTTTGCAGTTACATTAGATTCCATTTATCAATTCTTTTTTTAAAATATTTTATTTTCTATATTCTTTGTTTACATTCCAAATGATTTCCCCTTTCCTGGATCCCCCCTCCCCATATGTCCCACAAACCTTCTTCCCTCCATCCATTCTCCGATCACCTCCCTCTTTTTTCTCTGTCCTTATCTTCCCCTCCAATGCTAGGTCAATCCTTTCCAGGATCAGGAGCCTCTCCATACTTCTTCATGGGAGTCATTTGTTATGTGATTTGTGCCTTGGGTATTCAGGGCTTCTGGGCTAATTAATATCCACTTATCAGAGATTACATTCCATGAGTATTCTTTTGTGATTGGGTTACCTCACTTAGGTTGATATTTTCCAGATCAAAACATTTGCCTAAAAATTTTGTGAATTCATTGTTTCTAATTGCTGAGTAGTATTCCATTGTGTAAATATACCACATTTTCTGTATCCATTCCTCCTTTGAGGGACATTTAGGTTCTTTCCAGATTCTGGCTATTATAAATAAGGCTGCTATGAACATAATGCAGCATGTGTCTTTATTGCATGCTGGGGAATCCTTTGGGTATATGCCCAGGAGAGGTATAGCAGGGTCCTCCGGAAGTGTCATGTCCAGTTTTGTGAGGAACCGCCAGACAGATTTCCAAAGTGGTTGTACCATCTTACAGCCCCACCAGCAGTGGAGGAGTGTTCCTCTTTCTCCACATCCTCGCTGTCTCCTGAGGTTTTGACCTTAGCAATTCTGACTGGTGTGAGGTGAAATCTCAGGGTTGTTTTGATTTGCATTTCCCTAATGACTAATGATGTTGAGCACTTCTTAAGGTGTCTCTCGGCCATCCAAATTTCTTCAGGTGAAAATTCTTTGTTTAGATCTGTACCTCATTTTTAATAGGGTTATTTGGTTCCGTGGGGTCTAACTTCTTGAGTTCTTTGCATATATTGGATATTAGCCCTTTATCAGATGTAGGGTTGGTGAATATCCTTTCCCAATTTGATGGTTGCTGTTTTGTCCTTTTAACAGTGTCCTTTGCCTTACAGAAACTTTGTAATTTTATGAGGTCAAATTTGTTAATTCTTGATCTTAGAGCATAAGCTATTGGTGATCTGTTCAGGAACTTTTCCCCTGTGCCCATGTCCTCAAGGGTCTTCCCCAGTTTCTTTTCTATTAGTTTCAGTGTGTCTGGTTTTACATGGAGGTCCTTGATCCACTTGGAGTGAAGTTTAGTACATGGAAATAAGAATGGGTCAATTCGAATTCTTCTGCATGCTGACCTCCAATTGAACCAGCACCATCTGTTGAAAAGGCTATCTTTTTTCCAGTGGATGTTTTCGGCTCCTTTGTCGAAGATCAAGTGCCCATAGGTGTGTGGATTCATTTCTGGAACTTCAATTCTATTCCATTGGTCCACTTGTCTGTCACTGTGCCAATACCATGCAGTTTTTAACACTATTGGTCTGTAGTATTGCTTGAAGTCAGGGATAGTGATTCCCCCAGAATTTCTTTTGTTGTTGAGAATAGTTTTAGCTATCCTGGGTTTTTTGTTATTCCAGATGAATTTGAGAATTGCTTTTTCTAACTCTGTGAAGAACTGAGTTGGGATTTTGATGGGGATTGCTTTGAATCTGTAGATCACTTTTGGCAAGTTGGCCACTTTAACTATATTAATCCTGCCAATCCACTAGCATGGCAGATTTTTCCATTTTCTGAGGTCCTCTTCGGTTTCCTTCTTCAGAGACCTGAAGTTCTTGTCGTATAGATCTTTCACTTGTTTGGTTAGAGTCACACCAAGATACCTTATATTGTTTGTGGCTATTGTGAAGGGTGTCATTTCCCTAACTTCTTTCTCAGCCTGCTTATCCTTTGAGTATAGGAAGGCTACTGATTTGCTTGAGTTGATTTTATAACTAGCCACTTTGCTGAAGTTGTATCAGCTGTAGGAGTTCTCTGGTGGAGGTTTTCGGGTCACTTAAGCAGACTATCATGTCATCTGCAAATAGAGATAATTTGACTTTTTTCTTTCCAATTTGTATCCCCTTGACCTCCTTATGATGTCTAATTTCTCTAGCTAGAACTTCAAGTACTATATTGAAGAGATATGGAGAGAGAGGACAGCCTTGTCTAGCCCCTGATTTTAGTGGGATTGCTTCAAGTTTCTCTCCGTTTAATTGATGTTGGCTACGGATTCGCTGTATATTGCTTTAACGATGTTTAGGTATGGGCCTTGAATTCCTGTACTTTCTAAGAATTTTAGCATGAAAGGATGCTGAATTTTGTCAAATGCTTTTTCTGCATCTAATGAGATGATCATATGGTTTTTTTTCTTTGAGTTTGTTTATGTAGTGGATAGCATTGATGGATTTCCTTATATTGAACTATCCCTGCATCCCGGGGATGAAGCCTACTTGATCATGGTGGATAGTCGTTTTGATGTGTTCTTGGATTTGGTTGGTGAGAATTTTATTAAGTATTTTTGCATCAGTATTCATAAGAGAAATTGGCCTGAAGTTCTCTTTCTTTATTGGATCTTTGTGGGGGTTTTGGTATCAGTGTAGTTGTGGCTTCATAGAACGAGTTGGGTAGAGTTCCTTCTGTTTCTATTTTGTGGAATAGTTTGAAGAGTATTGGTGTTAAGTCTTCTATGAAGGTCTGATAGAATTATGCACTGAAGCCATCTGGTCCCATGCTTTTTTTGGTTGGGAGACTTTCTACGAACCTTTTCATTTCTTCCAGTGTTATGGGACTGTTTAGATGATCTATTTGATCCTGATTTAGTTTTGGTGTCGGATATATGTCTAGGAAACTGTCCATTTCCTCCAGATTCTCCAGTTGTGTTGAGTATCGGCTTTTGTAGTAGGATCTAATGATTTTTTGAATTTCCTCAGTATCTGTTGTTATATCTCCCTTTTCATTTCTAAGTTTGTTAATCTGGATACTGTCTCTGTGCCCTTTGGTTAGTCTGGCTAAGGGTTTATCTATCTTGCTGAATTTCTCAAAGAACTAGCTCCTCGTTTTGTTGATTCTTTGTATGGTTCTCTTTGTTTCTACTTGATTGATTTCGGCCTTGAGTTTGATGATTTCCTGCCTTCTACTCCTTCTGGGTGAAATAGCTTCTTTTTGTTCCAGGGCTTTCAGGTGTGTCATTAAGCTGTTCGTGTATGCTCTCCACTTTCTTTTTGGAGGCACTCAGGGCTATGAGTTTTCCTCTTAGCACTGAATTCATTGTGTCCCATAGATTTGGGTATGTTGTGTCTTCATTTTCATTGTGTTCCTAAAAGTCTTTAATTTCTTTCTTTATTTCTTCCTTGACCAAGGTATCATTGAGTAGAATATTGTTCAGTTTCCCCGTGTATGTGGGTTTTCTGTTGCTTTTGTTGCTATTGAAGACCACTTTTACTCCATAGTGATCTGATAGGAGGCATGGGATTAGTTTGATCTTCTTATATTTGTTGAGGTCTGTCTTTTGACCAATTATATGGTCGATTGTGGAGAAGATACCATGAGGTGCTGAGAAAAAGGTATATTCTTTTGCTTTAGGATGGAATGTTCTATATATATCTGTTAAATCAAATTGTTCCAAAGCTTCAATTAGTTTCACTGTGTCCCTGTTCAGTTTCTGTTTTCCTGATCTGTCCATTGAGGAAAATGCAGTGTTGAAGTCACCCACAATTATTGTGTTAGGTGCAATGTGTGCTTTGAGCTTTAATAAAGTTTCTTTTTTGAATGAGGGTGCTCTTGCATTTGGAGCATAGATGTTCAGGATTGAGAGTTCTTCTTGTTGTATTTTTCCTCTGACTAGCAAGAAGTGTCCCTCAGAGTCTCTTTTGATGAGTTTGGGTTGAAAGTCAATTATATCTGATATTAGAATGTCTACTCCAGCTTGTTTCCTGAGACCATTTGCTTGTAAAATTGTCTCCTAGCCTTTTACTCTAAGGTAGTGTTTGTCTTTGACCCTGAGGTGTTTTTCCTGTATGCAGAAAAATGTAGGGTTCTGTTTATGTATCCAGTCAGTTAGTCTATGTCTTTTTATTGGGGCATTGATTCCATTGATGCTAAGAGATATTAAGGAATAGTGATTATTACTTCTTGTCATTTTTGATATTATTTTTTAAATCTGATTGGTTAACTTCTTTTGGGTTTGATGAAAGAAGATTACTATCTTGCTTTTTCCAGGGTGAAGATTCCCTCCTTGTATTGTTGTTTTCCTCCTATTATCCTTTGTAGTGCTGGGTTTGTGGATAGATATTGGGTAAACTTGGTTTTGTCATGGAATATCTTAGTTTTTCCATCTCTGGTGATTGAGAGTTTTGCTGGGTATAGTAGTTTTGGCTGGCATCTCTGTTCTCTTAGAGTCTGCATGAGATCTGCCCAGGACCTTCTAGCCTTCATAGTCTCAGGTGAGAAGTCTGGTGTGATTGTGATAGGTCTTCCTTTATATGTTACTTGGCCTTTTTCTCTTACTGCCTTTAATATTCTTTCTTTGTTTATTACATTTGGGGTTTTGATTATTATGTGACGGGAGGTATTTCTGTTCTAGTTTAGTCTGTTTGGAGTTCTGTAGGCTTCTTGTATATTCATGGGCATCTCTCTCTTTAGGTTAGGGAAGTTTTCTTCCATAATTTTATTGAATGTATTTGCTGGCCCTTTAAGTTGTAAATCTTCACTCTCATCTATGCCTATAATCCTTAGGTTTGGTCTTCTCATTGTGTCCTGGATTTCCTGGATGTTTTGGGTTACAAGCTTTTTGCATTTTACATTTTCTTTAACTGTTGAGTCCATGGTTTCTGTGATATCTTCAGCATCTGAGATTCTTTCTTCTATTTCTTGTATTCTGTTGTTGATATTTGCATCTATGTCCCCTGATTTCTTCCCAAGGTTTTCTATCTCCAAAGTTGTCTCCCTTTGAGTTTTCTTAGTTGTTTCTACTTCTGATTTTACATCCTGGATGGTTTTGCTTAGCTCCTTCACTTGCTTGTTTGTGCTTTCCTGTAATTCTTTAAGAGATTTTTATGTTTCCTCTTTCATGACCTCAGCCTGTTGACCAAAGTTCTCCTGTATTTCTTTAAGTGATTTTTGCGTTTCCTCCTTATTGGCTTTTGTATTCTCCTGAATTTCTTTCAATGATTTTTTTGTTTCCCTTGTAAGGGCTTCTAACTTTTGATCCATTTTCTCCTGAATTTCTTTAAGTATGTCCTTTATGCGTTCCCCTACCAGCATCATGACCAGTGATTTTAAATCCAAATCTTGTTTTTCTGGTGTGATGGTGTATCTAGGACATGCTGTTAAAGGAGAATTGGGTTCAAATGCTGCCATAGTGCCTTGAATTCTGTTAGTGACGTTCCTGCGTTTGCGTTTTCCATCTAGTTCTCACTGGTGTTAGTTGGTCTTGTTAATACTGGACTCAACAGTGCAAGCTGCCCCTTCCCAGGTGGCCTCTGGTGCACAGCTGACCTCCTGCACTGCCTGTAGACAGGATGCTGTGACCCAGGCTGTCCAGATCCTGAAACAGACACCTGAAGGCTCCTGCCCGGGGCCTGATGGACTCACCAGAGCAAACTGACTCCTCCCAGCCGGCCTCCCAGGTGCCCCTCTGGCCTCTTGCAGGACCTGGAGATGTGGTGTTGTAGCCCAGGCTGTTCTGGATCCTGAAGCAGAGATCTGAACGCTCCCGCCAGAGGCCTCAGGACTGGAACCCAAGCTCCGTGCAGCTGGAGCAAGCTGTGTGCTCCCAGTCTGCCTCCGGGTGCACACCAGGCCTCTTGTACTTCCTGGAGACCGAGTACTGTGGCCCAGGCTTTTCTGATTCCGAAGCAGACACCTGAAGGCTCCTGCCGTTGCCTGCTGGACTCACCAGAGCACACTGACTCCATTTATCAATTCTTGATCTTAGAGCATGAGCCATTGGAGTTCTGTTTAGGAAATTTCCCCCTGTGCCTATGAGTTAAAGGCTCTTTCCTACTTTCTCTTCTACTAGATTCAGTGTATAAGGTTTTATGTTGAGATCCTTGATCCACTTTGACTTGACATTTTTGTAAGGTGACAAATATGGATCTATTTTCATTTTTCTAAATACGGACAGCCAGTTAGACCAGCACGATTTATTGAAGATGCTTTCTTTATTCCATTGTATATGTTTGATTTCTTTGTCAAAGATCAAGTATCTATAAGTGTGTGATTTTATTTCTGGTTCTTTAATTCTATTGCACTGATTAAATTGTCTGTCTCTGTACCAATACCATGCAGGTTTTATCACTGTTGCTCTGTAGTGAGATTGAAATTAGGGATGGTTGTTTCTCCCAGCCGTTCTTTTGAACCACCCAGTATTCCCAGAGCTCCCAGGGACAAAACCATCAACCAAAGCATACATATGAGTTACCCATGGGTCCAGACACATAGGCAGTAGAGGATGGCCTTGTTAGACATCAAAGGGAGGAGACCCCCTTGGTCCTGGAAAGGCTCAATGCAACAGTGTAGAGGACAGGGAAGTGGGAGAGGGTTGATTGGGAAATAGGGGGAGGGGAGATGGCTTATGGGATTTTCGTAGGGGGGTCAGGAAAGGGGACAACATTTGAAATGTAAGTAAAGATTCTATCAAAAAATGGAGTGTGAAAAATAAATTAATTAATTTAAAAAAAGAATTGTTTTTGATATTCTGAGCTCCTTACCTTTCCAGATGAATTTGAGAATTGCTCTTTTTCAGGTCTTTGAAGAATTGTGTTGTAATTTTGATGGGAATTTCATTGAATCTGTACATTGCCTTTGGTAGGAGGGCCATTTTTACTATATTAATTCTACCAATCTGTGAACATGGGAGATCTCTCCATTTTCTGAAATTTTCAATTTCTTTTTTGAGAGACTTGAGGTTATTGTCATACAGTTCTGTATTGGTTGGGTTTGGTGTCAACTTGACACAAGCTAGAGTCATCACAGAGAAAATAATTTCAGTTGAGAATATGCCTTCATGAGATCCAGCTGTAAGGACTTTTGTCAATTAATGATCAAGTGGGCAGGGGGAGCCCCTTGTGGGTCATACCATCCCTGGGCTGGTATTCTTGAGAAAGTAACCTGACCAAGTCAGGGAAATGAGGCCAGTAAATAATATCCTCCATGGCCTCTGTATCAGCTCCTGCTTCCTGACCTGTTTAGTTCTAGTCTTTATTTCCTTTGGTGATAAACAGCAATGTGGAAGTTTAAGATGAATAAACCATTTACTTCCCAACTTGTTTCTTGGTCATGATGCTTGTGCAGAAATAGAAACCTTGACTAAGACAAGGTCTTTCACTGGTTAGAGTTACTTCAAGATAGATTATATTATTTGTGGACATTGTGAAAGGAGTTGTTTTTATAATTTCTTTCTCAGCCTGTTTTTCATATGTGTAAAGGAAGGCTACTGTTTCATTGAGTTAATTTTGTATCCAGACACTTTGCTGAAGTAGTTCTAGAAGTTCTCTGGTAGAATTTTTTGGGTCTCTTATGTATACTATCATATCATATCATCTGCAAATAGTGATACCTTTATTTCTTCTTTGCCAATTTGTATCCCTATGGTGTCTGTGGTCTTATTGTTCTAGCTAGCACTTAGAGTACTATAATGAATAGATACAGGGAGAGTGGACTTTCTTGTCTTGTCTCTGATTTTAGTAGGGTTCTTTTAAGTATGTCTCCATTTAATTTGATATTAACTCTGGGGTTTGCTATAAATTGCTTTTATTATGTTTAGGTATGGACCATGAATTCCTGATCTCTCTAATACTTTTAACATGAAAGGTTCATGTGTTTTAACATGAAAGGGTCAAATGCTTTTTCTGCATCTAAGGAGATGATCATATGATTTTTTTCTTTGACTTTGTTTATATAGAGGATTTTATTAATGGATTTTCTTATATTGAACCAATATTACATCTCTTGGATGAAGTCTACTAGATTGTGGTGAATGGTGGTTTTGATGTGTTCTTGGATTCGGTTTGCAAGAATTTTAATGAGTATTTTTGCGTGGATAATCATAAGCAAGATTAGTCTGAAGTTCTCTTTTTTTGGTTGTTTCTTTGTGTGTTTCATGTATCAGAGTAACTGTGGCTTCATAGAATGAGTTAGGTAGTATTCCTTCTGTTTCTCTATTATGGAATAGTTTGAGGAATATTGATAGCATGTCTTCTTTGAAGGTCTGGTAGAATTCTACACTAAATCCTTCTGGCCTGGGCTTTTATCAGTTCAGGGCCATCCTTTTACTAATTGTGCTATTTTTCTTTTTTTTTCTTTTCTATATTCTTTGTTTACATTCCAAATGACTTCCCCTTTCCTGGTTCCTGCCTCCCCATATGTCCCATAACCCTTCTTCTCTCCACCCATTCTCCAATCACCTCCCTCCTTTTTTCTATAGCCTGGTACTCCCCTACAATGCTGGATCAAGCCTTTCCAGATCAGGGCACTCTCCTTACTTCTTCATGGGAGTCATTTGTTATGCTAATTATGTCTTGGGTATTCAGTGCTTCTGGGCTAATTAATAATCCACTTATCAGTGATTGCATTCCATATATATTCTTTTGTGATTGGGTTACCTCACTTAGGATGATATTTTCCAGATCCAACCATTTGCCTAAAAATTTCATGAATTCATTGTTTTTAATTGCTGAGTAGTATTCCATTGCATAAATATACCACATTTTCTGTATCCATTCCTCCTTTGAGGGACATCTGGGTACTTTCCAGCTTCTGGCTATTATAAATAAGGCTGCTATGAACATAATGGAGCATGTGTCCCTATTGCATGCCAGGGAATCCTCTGGGTATATGCCCAGGAGAGGTATAGCAGGGTCCTCCGGAAGTGTCATGTCCAGTTTTCTGAAGAACCGCCAGACTGATTTCCAGAGTAGTTGTACAATCTTGCAATCCAACAAGCAGTGGAGGAGTGTTCCTCTTTCTCCACCTCCTCACCAAAACCTGTTTTCTCCTGAGTTTTTATCCTTAGCCATTCTGACTGGTGTGAGGTAAAATCTCAGGGTTGTTTTGATTTGCATTTCCCCAATGACTAATGATGTTGATCATTTCTTAAGGTGCTGCTTGGCAATATGAATTTCTTCAGGTGAAAATTCTTTGTTTAGATCTGTACCCCATTTTTAATAGGGTTATTTGGTTCCTCATGGTTTAACTTCTTGAGTTCTTTAGCCACAAACAATATAAAGTATTTTGGTGTGACTCTAAACAAACAAGTGAAAGATCTATATGACAAGAACTTTAGGTCTCTGAAGAAGGAAATTGAAGAAGACCTCGGAAAATGGAAAAATCTTCCATGCTCTTGGATTGGCAGGATTAATATAGTTAAAATGGCCATCTTGCCAAAAGCAATATACAGATTCAAAGCAATCTCCATCAAAATCCCAACTCAGTTCTTCACAGAGGTAGAAAAAGCAATTCTCAAATTCATCTGGAATAACAAAAAACCCAGGATAGCTAAAACTATTCTCAATAGTAAAAGAATTTCTGCGGGAATCAGTATCCCAGACCTCAAGCAATACTACAGAGCAATAGTGTTAAAAACTGCATGGTATTGGCACAGTGACAGGCAAGTGGACCAATGGAATAGAATTGAAGACACAGAAACGTATCCACACACCTATGGTCACTTGATCTTCAACAAAGGAATGGAAAACATCCAGTGGAAAAAAGATAGCCTTTTCAACAAATGGTGCTGGTTCAATTGGAGGTCAGCATGCAGAAGAATGTGAATTGATCCATTCTTATCTCCTTGTACTAAGCTCAACTCCAAGTCGATCAAGGACCTCCACTTAAAACCAGACACACTGAAACTAATAGAAAAGAAACTGGGGAAAACCCTTGAGGATATGGGTACAGGGGAAAAGTTCCTGAACAGAACACCAATAGCTTATGCTCTAAGATCAAGAATTGACCAATGGGACCTAATAAAATTACAAAGTTTCTGTAAGGCAAAGGACACTGTCAAAAGAATAAAACATCAACCAACAAATTGGGAAAAGATCTTCACCAACCCTACATCCAATAGAGGGCTAATATCCAATATATACAATGAACTCAAGAAGTGCTATTTTTCTTAATTTTGGCCTTAACATGAACACTTCTATACTAGAAGTTCATTCTCTGTAAACTCTCAATAAAAGTGATTATTGATCTTAATGATGATAATATTCTAGCTAGTATTCAATATTATTTCCTATCATAAAAAAACATCAAAAATAAAGAAAACAAATGAAGTAAATTGAACCAAACTAAACCAAATTAAACCAAAAGACAATACAGCCTTTGACCACCTATAGAAGGTACTCATGGTTTAAACAAAATAAGGCAACAAAACTTTTTCCTGAGAGAGATGAATTGGTTTCATATTATAGCACTAGTAATGGAGATACTTTACATATATTCTGTAGTTCCCAAACGGACTTAATCATTTCGAGTATGTCTTGAAAAACATCAGCTCAACATATTCTGTCTTCTTTTTTATTACTACATTTAGTCAGAGAATTAGAACACTTGTGTGTGGTGGGAGAATCTTCATGGAGATAACATTCCTGGTTGGTCAAAAGGCTGTAGACTTAGGAAAGCCAGTGGAGGGAGGATGCAAGGGCAATGCTAGGTGATGTCCTGAGAAAATTAATTCTTACTTGGAAGCTGCTGTCAGTGTCTATGTGGGCGTGGGTTGACTTGAAGTCTTATTTGCTATATTTAGGGATTCAATAGATTGGATGAGGGCCAATATCATCAGGAAGGTCAAAACACTTTTTCAAGTCCACATATATAAATGCAATTCTGACCCAAAATCTCCACCAAGGAAATATCCCAACTAATGCCATACCAAACAGGTATGGCATTACCAACTAATGCCATACCAAACAGGTATGGCATACCAAATTGACCTGTAAAACTAAGAATCATTTCACTGAAGGTTAAGGAGACACTTATTATTAGTTATACTATGTTTGATATGATTTTGGGTTTTAAATACTCTTCACTTGCCTTCAAACAGCCTAATCAAGAAGCACACATGCACAAAGACGCATATGAATATGTGTCTATACAATCAACTCTGTTGAGGAATTTTCTCTTGAGTTATGTTGAGGGCTCATGTATGAGATCTTAAACATTGTAAATGAAAAGATACTAAAGAGGGGATCTTGCTATGCTGGTCTTTCTTTCTTCCTTCCTTCCTTCCTTCCTTTCTTTCTTTCTTTCTTTCTTTCTTTCTTTCTTTCTTTCTTTCTTTCTTTCTTTCTTTCTTTCTTTCTTTCTTTCTTTCTTTCTTATTTTCTTAAAGATTTATTTATTATTGTATGTAAGTACACTGTAGCTGTCTTCAGACACACCAGAAGAGGGTGTCAGATCTTATTATGGATGGTTCTGAGCTACCATGTGGTCGATGGGATTTGAACACAGGACCTTTAGAAGAGCAGTCAGTGCTCTTAACCACTGAGTCATCTCACCAGCCCAGTGCTGCTTTTTCAAATGACAATGAAAAGAACATTTACTGAGTCAGTAGTTTATTAACAAGTTTCTTGGAAGGTGGTGATAAATGAGGTTTTGATTTTAGTGACCTATTTACGGCCAAGAATGGATTTTACTTATGTAAATGCCAAGAAAGCTGGTATACTACTGCCAGTGAGTCATAGTAGGCTTAAACCTTTCAGCCTAAAGCCATAAGAAAATCAGGTTGCTTATGACAACTGCATGAATTACAGTTTTATTCAAGCTCTTGAATTCTGCAGAACCATTTAGAAAGGAAGTTTTCCTATGCCCAATTAAGATCATTTAAATTTGTCTTATTAATTAAACACAGAAGTTTCTCTATAGTACTGCTAATTATTCATTGGAATATGAAGGTCATCATGAAAAAATATGATTTACAGTTACCATATTCATCAATTTGTGCCTATGGTATAGTGATCAGAATGGAAAAGCCATGAAAATTAATTTTATGTACCTACATTTTCATATACCATTTCATAATATGTAAGACTATTGCTTACTTAACTTTTACCAAACTATTCAAACATGTATGTATGTGTTAAATTTATGGAACTAACTCTCTCATGTTAGTCAGGCTGTATATATTAAGATATCCCTGATTTCCTGGACCTGCCTCTAACTTCAAGGTAAGTGCCAGCATGGCTAACTTGATTTTAAACATTTAAATGTGCTTGCCCTACAAAAATAGTAAACTAGAATATTATATCTAATGAACAGTCAGGATCTATGGATTTTTTTTATAATTCAAGATTCTTTATAAAAATAACTACACATTTTGTTTTCAAATTGCATAAAGAGTAAAGAATGGGTTAAATTTGACCTTTAGTGAGTTTTTTTCCTAAATACTTGAGCTTAGTCTTGATGTGAATACTCAAAAATAACTACACATTTTGTTTTCAAATTGCATAAAGAGTAAAGAATGGGTTAAATTTGACCTTTAGTGAGTTTTTTTCCTAAATACTTGAGCTTAGTCTTGATGTGAATACTCAACCAGGTTATCAGAGCATTATTCATTAGAACTATGTAGGACAGATAATGAAAGTAATGGGAGATGCTTTCAACCCACCATGCTTTGAGGACTGTACTATATAAGTTGTTGAAAACACGCTTCATGTTCCCCGGCCAGCACATTTCTATGAAAGATTACAACAGAATAGTGGTTTTTAACTAATTGACTAGAGTTTGAATCCTGGTAGTCTCAAAGCCCCAGAAGTTTGTTACAGTTGCTCATGTGAGTAATCACTGAGTTTTTGTGAATAAGTATGAAAAATGCTATCCTGCAATCTACTAGGTTAGAGCTAGCAGCCAACTCCTTGAGGAAAATATTGATAAATCTGGGATTGAATATAGCATCCATCATTTCTAAATCTCAGCTTTATCCCAGCCAACAAGAAAAGCTCTTATTTATTCTATTAAGAATGAGTAAGTTAATAAAAATATCCCAAATAGTTTTGGAAGGTATCATGGAGAATGAAATGCATATGGCTAAAGATTTTCTGTGATATTTTGCCCACAGAGAGATGTTTGGATCATTTTGAGATGTTTCTTGCCTGCCAGCTCTTGAAGCAGACGAGAATTAGAATTAGTCCTATTGTTCGCCTATAATTGGCTCATGAGAAATCTGAGAAGTGTGGACCTGCTTTGCCTTTAACATCTGAACAGAAAAAAAATTGCTGAATCTTTCATTTCTCTATTGCAAATTGGGGTTATAATTAGAAGCACTGAAGGGGTCAAGTAGGCAGGTAAAAGGAGAAATTGGAAAGGAAGTGTAAAAAATTATACTTGGGCACAGACAATCTGGGATAAGATGAGTCTTTGGCTTCACAGTAAAAGCAAAGGGACAAGAAAGGCAGAGTGGGTATAGAACAAGGGTGGAAAAAATGAGTTGAAAAGAGAAAAGTGTGAGCAGCCAGCACTGAGGTGTAAACAAGCACACTTAGGAGAAGGAACACACCATTCTGTAAGCTGTATTATCCCATCCTGTGCCCTGAGACACTATGAAAAAATATAGATAAATAGACAAAGAGAAGATTATTCAAGGGTTTTCCATTCCTAGTAAAACCTCTTCCTTTGTATAACATTTAATGGATTTCTATTTACCTTTTTAAAACTTGCTTATATAATTTCCCCCTATGTAAGAGTCATAGGACAAGTATCAATGAACTGACACTATAGGGCAAGAAAAGAGTGAGATTTTGAAATGATTATTAACAGCTCAAATGGACTGAGACCCTAGCTTGGTGATGCTGAGTTTAAACTTCTTAGTGGTAGTCATGTTATTAATACTCTATACTATATAATCATGGGGGTCAAATATTCTTAATGACATAATAGGGCTTTTAAAATTACATAAAAGTGAGTTGGAGGGGAAGTGGAGATATTTTAATCTTATTTGGACAAGGACAAAATCTTAGCTTGGGGGTCATTTTATTCAAAGTAATACAGTTTATGATTTTCCCCAAAGTAGGGGGATATGAAACTTAAAATTGAGTAGATCATCTTGGGAAAGAAATTAAAATAAAATAAAATAAAAACACAAACTGCAGTCATCCAGGAAGGCCTGAGAGGAAGGTGGGTGAGTGTTTGGCCACTGCTCAGAATTCCTTAGAAGCACGCCCTGCTGTGGGGAAGTGTTCTGGTCCCTGTGAGTTCAGAAACTGGAGAGTCTTCAGATAGGAGAGCACTAGAGTCTCCTTTAGACTTAGAAGTCTGAACACATCTGTAAGCTGTGGCCAAATGACATTCACTACGGGAAAAGGCAAAGCAGCACGTTGGAAGAACAGAACAACACAGCGCTGGAGCCCTTGTTGGACTGTTTACTGAATGTTGCCTAACCTCCTTAATATCATTTTCTCTTCACATGACTAAATGAGGGCCGTGACGAGCCCTGCTCTTTCTTACACTTGAAGCTAAAACAATTCTAAGTCAAAACATTTATTTTCTAGCACCACCTGTTATAAAATCATCTTTATTGATAGATAATGCTGTTGATTCGTCTTCCCAAAAGGCTTGAGAAGTCATTTCTTGGTTTTCTTGAACAACACCAGATTGAGTCAAGGGCAGAAAAGTTAAGAGAAGTTTGTGCTTTCAGGGGCTGGGTGTGTGATGAGCGCCACCCGTGCGAGGGAGGTAGACTCGCAGCTGCCAGAGCAGCTGCAGGAAGTTGCTGACACAGGACTCAGTCTGGAAAGCACTGAAAGGAGTGCAGTAATTTGATGGAGAAAGGCAAAGGAGGAAGCAAAGCCTCAGTCCTGAAGAATGACTCAGTCTTTCCTAGCTGCGACTTTGTTCCCTGTGAGTTCTCTGCAGAAGTTTTGTCATTGTTATCTGGAGGGTTGGATCAGCAAGAGACAGAAAAGAGTCTCTGAGCAACTCCAGATGGAGGTGATTTGTTTAAAAAAAAAAAAAAAGAAAGGAAGAAAAAGGCAAAAAGCAAATGAATTAATAAACAACAGGAGAGGTATCCTTGCACACAGAAAAGGAATAGAAGGTGTGAATGAACATTTGCAGAGGCCAAGTTTTGTAACTGCAGAAGGAGAGGCCACTGGGCAGTCTCCAAGGGAATCCTAAAGAAGTACTTTTATTTTGTCTTCATTCTGGTTTTGAAAGTGAAGCTGGAATTTAGTAAATATTGCAAAAGAAAACCAACACTTGTCAATACTAAAGCTTACTTCTAGGCAAGAGTGAATGACCTGCAACTGCTTTCCAAAACACGCTGGCCTTTCTCCCAGTATTGTCAATTGGTGCAGATAAAAAGGCATGTGTGGAGAGCTACTAATACTCTTATTTTTCTTAAGCCACTTTATTGAGATGCAACTTATATAAAAGTATACAACACGTAGCACAGAGTTTCCTGAATTTGTTAAAAGTGTATCATCATGGAAACACTTCCACAATCAGAAAATAGGACATGCCCTTCACTAGAGAAAACTTTCCTGACAGGGTTTGCTGTCAATCCCTTTTGCTACCAAGGACCCCATGATGCCGCATAATGCCACACACATAGTGCTGTACATCATGAAATTAGCACAACAGGTTTATTACTTCACTTGGATATTTGTGGTATTTTCAGTCTTTTACTAAAACAGTTAAGGCTTGTGTGAATGATGGCGAATGAATTCTGATTTAGGTGGAAATTCTAATCCTTTTGGATCAAGACCTTGAACTGGGTCACCAGGTCATGAGGAAGTGTGTTTATATGAAGTTACTAAATGGTTTCCAATGTGGATAGACTTGTTTCTTATCTGCTTATTACTTTGCTTTCCGAAAGCAATGTCCAGAGGTCAAGCTATCCACTGCCTTTCTGTCAGTCCCTGGGAGTTGCAGTTTTACTGTAAGAAGTCAGAGCAGGACTGCTCTAACACGTTGTGTTTCTTTATCCAGTGTGGAATTGTTAGTATATTTATCTGTAGACCATGTTTGATTTGTAATGTATCTACTCAAATGGTTTGCTCATTTTTTTTGCCTTTCTGTAAAATGTAGAGCATTTTAAATATTATGGATATGTATTTAATCAGATGTAAGTGTTAAAATATTTTATGTTCTCAGCTATCATTTTATTTTCTGTGTCTTTTCCACATAGCCATTCAACTTAAAGTCTACATTATCAGTCATTTCATGGCTATTTATTATTTCTGTATAATTTAGTCGACTGTTGTCTACTCTAAGTCACAAAGATTAGTTCATATCAAATCTTTGTCATTTTACCTTTTACTTTTTAGTTTTAATTGATTTCAAACTATTTTCTGTGCCTACTATGAAGTGGGCACCATGCTATCTATTGCTCTCTACTACAGAGAGACATTCATTTATTTCAGTCTTATTTGAGGAAAATGTTATCTTCTCACAAAGAAGTAGCTTGGAACATTAATTATAAATAAGTTAGCTACACATGTGCCTGTACCTCTCAACTATATTTTTTCTTCATTCACCTGTGTGTCTATATTTATGAAAATATGACACTACCTTGATTCCTGTGCTTTATGAAAACATTAAAATCAGGCATATGTGTTTTCCAATTCTGTGTTTCTTTTCAAAGTTGTTTTGACTACTCTGTGTCCTACGCACTTCTACATAAATTTAAAATCAGCTGGTAAGTTTCTTCAAATGACATACTGAAACATAATTTAAGATTGTTTTGAGCCTTTACCTAAATCTGGAGAAATGAGATTATTATTGAGTCCATATATTTATGTGTTCTGAAATTGATTTCAGTTTTTTTTTTTATATTTCCAAGCACAAACACACACATTGAACTCATTTTGTTCAGTTTATCTCTAAATATTTTGGTGATATTATGAATGGTACTTAAGTAATTTTCAATTTGTGTAGGTATGAAGAATGTGACTTTAGTGTTTTCATTTTAGCTCCTCAAGTCTGAGAAACATATTACTTTCCATGGTTCTCAAAGACCCTTAGGAAGGCTTGTGCGTGTTTACCTCCCTCAGGATAAGTGTATTTTTTCTTCCCCCTCTCTACAATACCTATTTGTTTTCTGCCTTTTGTTTGCACTGACTAGGACATAAACATCCAATGTTTAATGGAAGTCTCATTATTATTGATAATCACTGGGAAATATTCAATTTTTACCACTAAGAATTTACCAGTTATAAGTATTTAATTGATGTTAATGATAGTACAGTATAATCCCTAAAAGTGTCTTTATGAATATGTGTATATCCCTTTAAAGGAAAATGTAGTTTTCCTTATTTATTCTTTAATATCAGGAATTTTTTTTTCTACTAAGGCAAATTGTTGTATATGGATAGGCACTTCATCTATTTGTTATTCACATTAATTGCTGACTAGGTTTGGGCTTGTTTGTTTGCTGTTTTTTGTTAGATTTTATGCTTGTGTCTGAGAGTCTCACTGTGTAGCTCATTCTCTCTGAATGAGTTGGAAAGTTATGTTGTGTTTTTGGCAAGAAATTTGAACAATTAAAATTTTTAAGAGTGATGTTTATGTTTATTAGTGTGTATGTGTTATTTGACCATTAGCATACCAAAGCATGTAGGAGTGCCTGGGAAGGCCAGAGGAGGGTCAAATCCTCTGGAATTGTACTGATAAGTGGTTGTGAGCTATTTGATATGGGGACTGGGAACTGAACGTCCTTCCTCTACAAGAGTGATGACTGCTCTTAACTGCTGAGCCATCTCTCCAGCCCATAGAGTTATTATTATTATATCTGCTTTCACAGTTCTACGGCCAGAGTTTTGAGCTACAAATTCAATTTCCTTAAATACTACCAGGTTACCAGGCCATTTCTTCTTCAATGCCTTTGACCATTTGTGTTATGATTTATCTGATGATATGTTATTTTACTGTCATACTTTTCTTCAAAGCATTTTTCTTACTATCTTCCTTATGGCTACAATCTCTGTAATGATGTCCCATTTATTCAATTTATTCCTAATGTGAGTCATTTAACAATTTAACCTGATCTGTCTAGCTGTAATTATATTAATTTTATTGATCTTCTAGAATGACCAGATTTTTTTGGCATAGAGGTTTTCTGTTTTATTATTGTGCAGTTGGTGTTTGTTTCTTGCCATTGTGAGTTCAATTTTTTTTCTATATGTTTTCTTCACAGCTGTTTTTATTTGTTTATATGTTTGTTTTGTTTGGTTTTGTGTTTAAGCAAAGGCATAGATTATTCATTAGTGATATCTTTTTAAGTGATCAAGCTTTAATGTTACAAATATGTCTCTGTCTACTGGCTTTAGCTCAATTGTAATTTTTCATTATGTTTCATTCTGATCAGAAAATACATGATATATTGTTTCAATTTTTCTACATAAGTGAATCATTATTTTTATAGCTATAAGGGGATGTATATTGGTGAATTTCCCATGAACCTTTGAAAATTGACATACTATGCTGTACTACTGACAAAGTTAATTTACATCACCACTTCAGTGATACTTAGGTATACTATCCTCTTACTAATTTTCATCATCTCCTATTAACTTTGGCAAGAAGAGTGTTAGGATCTTCAACCATGATTTTGACATTAATTATCCCTTAAGTCTTATCATTTATATGTCCCATTGGTTCAGTTATCTTGAAGCCCTACTGAATTAAGGTTGTCATTACTCATTGATTGAATGGTGCTTTAATTATGAGATTTTATCCCTGCTTATATACGGCATTTTCCTTTCATGTAACACCATTGCATTAATTCCAAGATTACTGTGTTTTAATCCATGCTCATGGAGCTATAATTATATAAAAATGTAACCTTAAATTGTACGTTTTTTGAGTTTCATTGAATATCAACTTTAGCCTAATCAAGAGAAAAAGTTGCATAGAAAATGACAGAAACTCTCCCTAGGCATCTTAAAGACAATGGTTTCACTTAATGAACAGGTTCTGATACAAGTTTCCCATGCTTGTTGATTTATGTTTTACAGAGTGCATTGTAAATTGAACCAAACTGTACAAAACCAATTGATACTAGTTATATTAGTGATTTCTTCCTATTCATTGCAGAGTAACTGTCCATTCCACTGATATCCTGATCTTTGGTTATCCATTCACCAGTGGTGGACAGTTGTGATTTTTTAGCTTCGGTATATGAACTGAGCTATATAGACATTCCCATATAAAATACTATTCAGAAAAATCTATTTTAACCAATTTGAAAAACTTCAGCAGTAAAGAATCAAACCAGTGGCAGTGCACACACAGGGTTCAAACTAAAGTGATGCTTCAAAATACACCCCTCCCCCAAGAATGGGCTTAGTATATCAGTGAGGAGGCTTTGTGCATCGCCTCACCATCACCTCACTAGACTCTGAGAAACATGACTCTGCTGCCATTGATTCCAGGAACTGAGCTTTGCCAGCCTTTCCCTACCCACACCAGACATCCGTGCCATATTATCTACCAAAACCACGTCCACTAGTGCTTATATCCTCTGGTTGTTAATTTCTATCTTCTTAGGGCTTAGCTTATTGGGAGGAGACCAAGATCCTTGCTTATATTTTGTTTGATAAAGGCTAATGAGATAACATTTTCAGGTCCTATCTTTGACAGGTAGAAACTAGAAATTTTAGGACTTCCCCAAACTTACTAATGTTTTATAAAGCATTTTGATCAAGGTTAAAACCTGACAAATACCTATTGTATGAACCTTTCTGCTTCTTGTTTAGCTAATACATTGTGGATCTCTGAACCCTATAGTTCTTTGTGCATGATGGGCTCAGGATGGGGAGGACCTGGGGAGCAGGGTCTCAGAGTAACAGTGAGTATGTCAGTATGAACAACCCAGGACACTGCTTCAGGGGACAGTTCATTTTTTGAATAGTGGGAGAGGACCCGGAGGTAGTGGTAGAGCAATAGGAAGAGGCAGGGCCCTTCAAGCATATCAGCTAGATTAGCAGACAACAGGTCACATGATTTCTGAAGCTAGTTCTCTAGCTGGGAAACAGGAACCTAAGTGGCTTTATTGTGATGTGGCCTTTGTCTCTATGTAGTTGAATAGGACTAAGCCTTATTTGGGTATGAAGCTGCCCCATTACTATCATGCTGTCTGAGATGTCAGGATATAGGCAACACTCTACTGTCCCTTATTTGGCTTAGTAATTCACACTACATGAGCTTGGGGAAGAGTTCCAGTGTAATTGTAAGAAGAGGAAGAAAAGGTGCCCAAATTATCAGACACATGTGCAACTGTAAAAGACAATGATTTAATAAATAATGGTTGAAGGAGTATAGATTGCGAGGGTTTTCTGCTGTTTTCTTTGATTTTTATCATTATCTTTTGAATTTAATAAGCTCAGTATCTGGTATAGAACATTTGTTCAATTAGCATTTTTTCAAGATGAGTTTTCTTTATACAAATATTTGCAACTTAAGAAGGGTGTTTATTTTATAAAGTTCTTACAAAATCAGTGTTTTATGTTTGATTTAAATAAAAGATTTTCTTAATCAAGTGATATTTAAGAATTTGTTTCAAGTTTAAACTTTCATTTACACATAACTGTTCCTGATCAATAAATATTGCTTGTAAAACTCAGTTTACTGTTTATCTTATTATTACCACTAAGAAAATAAGAACTATTGCATAAGAACATAAAATTAAAAGCATACTCAAGGTCATTAGGATTATTTAGTTACTAATCAAGCCTAGCAGAAAGATAAGGATGAAGACAAACTGTTCAAAAAGGAAGTCATTCACCATTGAGGAAAATGATGGTGAATGATGCATTATTGACTTTCTTGACACTGTGGCAAAATACAAGAGAGGAACTAACAGACATAGTTCTTAGTTTGCAAGATTTCAGGCTGTTCTTGTGGATACTTGATTTTGGTTCCATGGTGGGAGCATATAGCAGTGGAGATTAGTCATCCCACAGCAGTCTTGTAATAACGAAAAGATAAAATAACGGAAGGGACACTGACCTATTCCTCTTCACTGACCTATTTTTTTCTAGGGAGTTTTCACCTAAGGCTACCAGAGCATCCAACAGACCTTCACCAATTGGGACTCAGGCTTTCATACTTAAACTGTAACGTGGTTTATGTAACCACAATTGTGTGTCCTTTGCGTAAAAATATGCTGCTACTACCTTTTGAGTTATTTACTTGTTGTTACTGTGGCAACTATTACTGTACCTTGCTTTTTGTGACCATCCAATGAAACTGCTGTGGCTTGCAATGCTTAGTGACAGCCTGTAGATGCAAGACCTCTCAGAGCTTAGCAGTCCTAACAAGCTCCCACCCAGCCAATGACAAATTTCATGGCTGAAGGGGACAGACAGACTTATTCTCATACTATGTAGAATTCCTGTAACAAGGGTTTTAGCTTGAGGATTTCCTGACAGTCTGACATTGTGCTCTAAGGATATTTCTTACCCACTCTTTTTTTTTTCTTGTTTTTATGCACAGAGCTCTCAGCCTGATCCCCTTCTCCTTCTCCTTTATCCTATAAAGAATTCTGTCTGGTTAAGTGCATCTCATGCTTCTTCAGTGTCTGCTAGAAAGCAGGGAAGCACGCAAAATGACTCATCATTTGTGAAAGCAACAATTTGGAAAGAAATCAAACTATTGGAATAAAAGACAACACCATTAAAGGATTTGCTGAATTAATGGTTCAGTTTCAATTTACTATACCTTAAGAAAGATTAGTGTTTAGATTTGGGAAGACTATGTTGAAGATAGCATAACAATCAAAATGCTGGATAAGGAAAAAACGTTTTCCAATTCTTTAGTAAGTTTTCACAAAATATTTATAATGAATATAATCAATTTTAGAAAAAAATTTGAGGTGTAATTGAAACAAAAATTATAGATATTCACTGTGTACAATGGGGTGAATTTGAGGGAAATCATGACTATCACTCATACCATATCTATCTTTGCTGAAGTTCTTTCCTTCCATATTTATCATTATTATTGTGTTATCTCTTATCTTGAAAAAAATCTAAGCATACAATACAGTATTGCCAACAATACTGAACAATAGGTACTATAGTTCATAGCAACTCTCTAGGAATTCTTTTATGACTAAATAAGTTATTTATGATGATCTTGTTTTCATTTTGGTCTACCTCCACAAGAGAATGCCTGTTGTACTCTTTCTTTTAATTCCTATTGATATTTGGAATCAAGATATAAGATCATATCAGGATATAAGATTATATAAAATTCATGTCTGCATCTGCCTTATTTCACTGAGTCAGCTATATCCATGATGCAAGCAAAAGTATTTTCTTCTAATTTTAAGGATGAATATGATTTTCCTGTGTGTATTTGTATGTATGCATGTGTATGTGTACAAATATGTTTTATGTATGATAGAGTCTTTGTTCCTGTTTCAATAGATACCTAGTTAGATTCATATCTTGACTATTATGAATAATACTGAAATGAACATGAAAACCAAATTATTTGCTTTACTCACCGTTTCAGTTCTCTATGGAAATATATTCAGAAGTGGGATTGATAGAATGTATGGTAGTTCCTATTTTAAATATTTTGCAAAACCTCTATGTTAGTCTTACTAACATCTATAACTATGTTCAAATTAAAAATGAAGAAAAATTTCACTTCCTCAATAACACTTCTTATTTCATGTCTTTTATATTTTGAAATTTTCAATACCCATTCTAATAGATAGGACATGTGACTTTATCTTAGATTTTTACTAATTGTTGGTGATGCTAAACATTATTCATATCCTTTTGGCCATTTTCCTATTCTGCTTTACGAAATCTCTATTCGGGTTGTCTGACCACTCTTCTATATTAAGGTGTTTGTTCTCCTGTTATCAAATTGGTTTTCTTATAGAGTTAAGATGCTATTCTATTATAAAGTGAATGGTTTTTCAAATATTTTTCCCTTTCTGTAGGTTATTTATTACTGCACTAATTGCTTCTCATTATGTAAAACCATTTAAATTTGATAGCATTCTATTGTCAATGTTTGCTTATGTTTATTTTTCTTTCGGAGTGATTATAAAAAATAAATCAGAAAAAAATTTAAGAAGTTTTTTTCAACGAATATTGTTTTGGAAGTTATACTTTTAGGTAATTCATTAAATAGTTAGACTATTGTGAATTTATTTTTACATAGTTGTGATGGTCAAATTCATATTTTGGAATCTGAGACCAAATTTAATAGTATTGAGTGATGGGTTTTCAGAAAGAAGACATAGCCAGGCAGTGGTGGCACACGCCTGTAATCCCAGCACTCTGGGAGGCAGAGGCAGGTGAATTTCTGAGTTTGAGTCTAGCCTGGTCTACAGAGTGAGTTCCAGGATAGCCAGGACTATACAGAGAAACCCTGTCTCAAAAAAAGCAAATCCAGAGAGTAAGACACAGAGCCTCACTCTTATGAAGTAGTGGGAAAAATAGCTACCTAAAATCTGGATAAGCCGTCTGGGTACATATTTTGTAAGAGCATAATAGCTTACCAAGGAAATCTTTGCTTGCTGAAAATGAAGTAAATTATTTTTAGCCAGAAAATATTTTTTTGCCAAGTTTGGGGGATTTTTAAAGGCTTGTATATGTCTTTTTCTAGTATTTTTAAACATCATTTTTAAAATTACATTCCAGCTATTGCCCCCTCTCCTGGTTCCATAGTTTCTCATTCCATTTCCCCTCTCCCTTACTTCCAAGAGGGTGCACCCCCTCTTTCCAGAAAATATTTTTACTGTAATTAATAAGAAAAAACCGACATATTATTGCAGAAAAATAATTTTTAAATGATTTATACATTTATCATATTAAAGCAATAAAAATTACTCAGAATTATGAGAGATAAATTTTGCAGACTATTTAGCCATATCTATATCTTGTCATAATTGTCTTAATGCTTGTGATTTAAAGATGAATCTTGTCAATGTAATTATTCAGAGGGGGAAGGATGGGTATGTACTTTTAAGTTGTGCAGAAATATGACTGTTTTTCTCTACTGAAAATGCAACCTTCTTGTTTAAGAAGAAATCTGTATATGCGATCACAAAAAATTCTTCTCACTTCAGCCTGTAATTATTCTTTTCTTCAAGTGTTGAGCACTATAGTTAAACTTTTACCTTAGTGACTGTTATGTAGGCAGAGACTATCTGGCACAATCATGAAGGACATGCCATTTCAACTTTTATCTGTCCTCTCTGTCCAACCCAATTGGCCAAACATTTAATTTCGCAATGTCTGACTCAATGATGTACTTCCAAGCACTATTCGTTGCTTTGCTCCATAAAAGGTAGTATAAGTCAGAGATGTAGGCAATGTTCACCCCAAAAGAAAGAAAGTCATGTTGTTCTAATGAACATTTTGGTTATTTATTAGAATAGCAAGAGAGAATGGAATGTAGAATGCTAAACATTTTTCTTGCATATCTATTATAACCAATAATTCATGCTGGCTCATATATGAACAATCAAACACAAAGACAGTCTTCTATCCTTATGCTTTCTAATGTGAATATATATGTGTAATATCTATGCATTTTGTAATTTACATTTTCTATGCTTTATAATCTTCCCAGAGTTCACTTTTTGAAGTTTTTATGACTTGGTCTTATATGACTCATATATATATGTATATGTATATATATATATATATATATATATATATATATATATGTGTGTGTGTGTGTGTGTGTTTGTGTGTGTGTGTGTGTGTGTGTGTGAGAGAGAGAGAGAGAGAGAGAGAGAGAGAGAGAGAGAAAGGAAAGTTTGATAAGTAGAGAAAATTCTGTAATTTGGGTTTTTTTTTTTTTTTTTTTTTTTAGAAGATACAGTACTATTATAAGACTATGTTTTGGTTTTAATTCCAATCGTGGGGATAAGGCACTGGTTCTGACTGTCTATAGCAGCTGATCATGTTTTGACTCTTGTTCTAAAAAAAGCATCATTTTTCCAGGTGCATAGGGCTTCTGCGATTGTGTGATGAACTGTGATTGTATGAGAATTCTGGGAAATTTTCTGAGGATATATAAATTCTAGGGCCCCACTAAGTGGGCTGTAGTTGGTGGTCATTCAGGGAAGTTGGTTGCCATTTGTTAGTAGTCATGATCAAAGAAGAAACAAAAGAAAGATATTAGGTCCAGAGAGTTCTGTCTTTCCCCTCTATTGTTCTCTCTCTCCTATCTAGTGATAGATAGAGGTGGAACTGGGTGGATAAAGGATGGGGAAAAGAATAATCCATACAATAACAAATCACCTACACTGACACACAATTAGAACAATTTTACATGAGTTTGCAGTATCTAAATGTTTGTTTTTATTCACCTGAATTTAGAACAAAAACTAAAGAGTAAAATATATCCTCAAAGAAATATTGTTGGAGGTATATACACAAATAGGTGTATTTATAAATATATTCCTGTATGTGTGAATACGCACACACACACACATATTCCCTCCAAATATGAATGATGAATGATTAATATGTATTCATCATTCATATTTGGAAGGGCAGACAATTAATATGGGGGAAATCAAAAACCTAAGAATATTAAGTGGCTCATATTAGTAGATGGCTACTGCTATCCTTTTTCAGATAGTGTCTTACATAGTAGTATACACATTTTTCCAAAAAGTATGATACTCATGATGAATTTATTGTTATGTCCAGGGTGTCTTAACTTTGTAAATGTATGCACATATTTAAAAATGTTCATGAAAGATCAGAAAAGGGTAAGATCTTTTTTATTTCCCAAAAAGCAAACCACAGTGAGATTTCCTGGTGGTGCTGAATACTAAAGTACAGAGAGTTGAACTCATTAGGACGAGTGGGGAAGGATTTAATTTAAGGTTGTACTTTGCTAGTAGCTTCCAAATTCTTCTCAGCTTGCAACACCTTTCTTGGTAGCTTCAGAATAAACAGAGTAAAAATCATTTTTCTTGCAGAAAAAAGTGAATGTGCTCATATAGAAATCCATTTTAATTTTAAAATGTAAAATAATAATAATAATTAATAAATAAATCAGCTGCGGTTTTATTCCTTGAAGGTGGTTTCAATTCTGTCCACTCTTCCTTTATTCAAGTGGCTAGAAACAGGAATAAGCTAGATGTCTATTTTATAAAACTGACCCCCCAGTTTTGCTATAAAGATAGATGCAAGATATTTTTAACTTTTTGGGAGAGGACAGGGAGACGAAAATGGGAGGCAAAAGTTATGAGTCTGGAAGGAGAGAGATGGCGACTGCACAGTCTTTCTGTTCTCAACTCCATCCACAGCCCCCATGGCCAAATCTGGATCAGAGTTGATCTGCAGTTTGAGGAATGTTAGCTCATCTCAAATATTCTGAGTAAGATTTCATATTTCCCTATTCTTATTTTATTCACTTCTTGGATCTCTTAGGGTATATTGCATTCTCTTTATTCTACATTAAGATGAATATAAACCAACACTGAGATATTGCAAGCTGGCAATGTAACCATTTTTCAATTGTACACCAGGCATTTCTGCTCCTCACTTAGGAGCTGCAAAACCACTTTGAAAAATGAAGTCTTGCAAGATTGAAAGACAGGGAAGTATGACATAGAAAGTACAAAATATTAAATACACAGATATTATTTTAAAATATTCCAAATAAATTTACTTTAAATTAAAAAAAACTAGAACCATGGTTTCTTGTTTGTTTGTCATTTACTAATTGAATTTATAGTTCTCTTTCTGTATCTGTCTTTCTCATTTGTTCATTACCAGAGTGCAGGAAGACACTCATTTAATTATTTCAGCAATTTCATGTACTTAACATTACAACATGCATATGAGAGGCTCTTATTAGAATAAGACATTTAAAATACAATTCTATAATTCCTTGGGCAGTAAGTACTTCAATGGTTTGAAATATATTGTTTAACTATCAATAATTACATGCAAAATTACACTCTAGCATTTTATATGTGCCTCTTGTTGAGAGATTAAACTGTAACAGTATTCTATATCTTTGGAAACTAGTCACTACTTTCAAAATGAATACTTCATTCTAATTTAAACCTTGTAGTTTAACACAATGTAAACTTTCTGACACAGTATGATGCTTTTTGATTTAGAAATATCTAATATTAGCAGGTTTCTGAATTCCAGATTGGTCATTAGAAATAATGCAAATGGTTGACATACTCAATGAGGCTCCACTGGAGAAGACTAATTTCTTCTTCACAAGCAGATGTCAGTTGCTGATCTTTCCTTAGTTAGAGTGCGAGTTTGCATCCACTTCCCCTATCTGACTTGAACATATGAAGGCTCTGTTAGTGCTGCTCAGGGTAGGTCCCATGGCCAATAGTCGACTGTATCACAAAACTCAATGCTATTTTTATAGACTCTTTTTTCTTTTGTCTCATGTTGCTTTTTTGTGTTTATATTGTATTAATGTTTCTTTATTTCTAATTCTCATGTTTTTATTCCCTTTATATTCTTATATTTATTTGTTAGCTTGTTTTTCAAAGAAAGAGGAAGAAACAGCATGGAATCATGTGGGTGGAAACATAGGAATGATCTCCTCTGTGGAGGAGAAGTATGATCGGGATCTATTGGGTGAAAATGATTTTTTTCAATGAAAACATTAAGAACCAATGTGAATATACTTCATTAACTATCTATTTTGGGAAAAGAGAGTCAAGGAATAGAAAACATACAGAGATAAGCATCCTAAAAATTAAATCCTAAAATTTTAAACTTTTAACATTTCCAAATATAAGTGACTTGGGGTAAAGGTTATTCAAAGTCAGTTAAAATGTAAATGAGTCATATTGCTAGGATAAACTTGACATACTGTAAACAGTGATCATCATTACATTTACCTACTTTGTAGGATTTCCCATTATATTTAGATATAGGCAAATGATAGCAGTTAATGTAATACAATTACATAAACTCTATACAATTGAAGTTGACGGCTTAACTACTTATGGCAATTATACACTGTAGTAACCACTTAAAGAAAGTGACCGATCCAAATCCCTAAGATGCTGAATACATCTGTCCTCTGCCAGCAACTCCAGTGACTCTAAAACTTGGGAAGTTATTTTTACTTCAGAGCAAATGGATATTTCAGTGAGACGGAGGATCTTCAGGTAAATTAGGATCATGGGCTTAAGAAGTATTTCTGGATACCCAGCTATAAATCTGGGAAAGAGAAAGAAATAATAACATTATGCTCATGTGCTGATAGAGAAGACAGAAATCCCTCTGCCCTTTTTCGGAGAATTGTAACTTAATATCCAGAGGCATCCGCAGTTTAGAAAGATTCTATATTGTTGAATGGCATGACACCTCTAACTCTGAAGGTAGCTGTATCCCAAAAGCTCACTTATAAATTCATCACCTGGAACACTGAAGCTCTTTCCCACAGAAGCAGCATTACAAATGTCATAAATGATGGTTAGCATCCCAGGTTACTCATAGAAAACTATATTAAGCATGGCATGTTTGAAACATTGCACATTTAAAATGAAAAATGAGTTCAAATCCACAAGACATGTAATTAAGCAAAACAGAAAAAAATGAATAATTGTCTCTATTTATCTTGATGCTAGTATTTTAGAAAAGCCAGATTTAATTGGAGGAGTGATATGATAGTGAATTTCAGGGCTAAAAAGATTTTCAGGACAGTTTTGTGTTCTTTACATGCTGTACTATTTTATTTGTATTTATTCTGAAGATATTACAATATTTTACAGCACTTATATCAGGAACTAACTCTAGGACTGTGTTCATCTGTTACTTGGAACCAGATGATTCAAGTAGAGGCTTGATTTTGTATGACCAGGGATGGCTCTGCTCCAATGCCTTCCTTTGGTGCAGGACTTGGGGACTGCATCACTTAAGCAGATTGAAAACAATCAGAGAGATGAGAAGCTGGTACCTTGTATCACCATTGTCTCTCCTGCATCTACATCCATATTTGATCAGCAGTCTAAAGGCACTCTGACCTTCTCATCTCCATTCACATTTTTTTTTTGTCCGTGTTCCTTAAGACAAGTTTTTGTTTTATCTCATCTTAGCATTTGCTTCTTGGCAGACACAAACTAGCACAGATCTCTAGGCATTATGTTAAGCCCAGGAAAGTTGTGAGAAAGCAAATTGGGAATAGCACAATGCAACAGAAGTGCTTCCATGGGGCTGTAAGGAGAATGGGTGTGAACAATCTCTGGGTCCTTTCTTTTATCCATTAGAGTTATTATGAAAGCTGTCAAGACTTTGTTCTCCCAAACAGATCAGAAATAAAGAAGAAGAATTGCATGGGCATATGTCCATTGTTTTGCCTGCCAGGAAATTAAGCAAGACAGCATGTGGGTGGAATGTAGGTTGTACAGAAAATATTATAAATCTGGTGTGTATATTAAAGGGTAGATTTATTTAAGAAACAATCTATTAGTTGATACTTAAAATATATGAACAGTAAGAACTTCATGAAATTGATCTACCTTTTAATATTTAATTTTCAAATTAGAAAGGCTTACATCTCAAGGATCATCATTAATGTGCTTTCTATCAACCAGTGAAGAATGATACCTATCATCTATAGGACATGTCATTTCAATAGGCATCCATATAGAACACAAAGTATTCAATCAAATCAGTTTTTGCTAGGAAAATTTAAAAAGGAGAATGCATTTCTATAATGAAATGAGGTGTTGTGTGGTTTTCACAGCTCCCAGGGTTGCAGTTCCAGTCTGAACTGCATATGAGATTTGGTAATGAGGTTGCCTGAAGTTTTTCATGAATTGGGCATCCAATCAACTTATGCTTTAAGTTTCTAATAGTTTTAACTGCCCACTTTTTTATTTCTTCCAGATAAATTCCAGAACTTTATGCTGTGGCTCCTTAGACAATCACTGTGGGTGTGAGTGAATTTAAATGTGGCATTGTTGAAAAGTGATGGAGGTATATCAACTATTGTTTCTAAGTGACTATTTGTTCATATACAATATTTCTTATGAGATTCCTAAGTATATATCTTTAGGGAAAACTTAAATTCAAGGCAGGACCTTGGGAAGATTTTTAGATGCCCTTTGTTTTCTATTGAGAACCTTTATTCATTATCATTTATCTCATTTGGAAGTCAGTGCCTCCATTTAACAAACATATCATGTTGATCTGTTACCACACTGGAGAGAAAAGCAAGAAACAGTTTTTCTTAAAATTATGACTTTCTCCAGCTTTATGCCCCACTGACCTCAGCTAGGGCTCTAAACTCTGATGAGAACACACATGCCTCCAGGAGCTATAAATTTTTGTTACATCACAGTGAGAACTTCACATTGTAAAAAATAACAAAGAGATATAGCTAATAAACCAATATTGGAAATACTGACTCCCTGAAAAGAACTGAGAGAGAAAGGGGGAATTGAAGGAGGAAGAAGGATAGAAGAGAGAGGTAACAGAAAGAAAATGCCAAGGCAAAATTAAAGTACACCATTAATTGCAATAAATAACAATAGTTCAAATATCCCAATTAAAATATATAAATCAGACCTTTGCCATCTTGATTCCCAATCTCTGAACTTTAACAGAGACACAAGCACATTGCAAAAGACTCTTCTTCAGGCAGATCAATGTAGAGCTATGGATTAAGTAGTCAGGAGTGCTCTTGTGTTCTTTATTAAATAACTGCAAGAAGCAACATTGCCAGAGAGAAAAATTCAAGGTGGACTCACATGAGACAGAGCAACTTACCAAGTACTGATGGGAAGGAAGGATGGCAGGTTAAAATGAGAAGATTCATATACTTGTGTCAACAAAGAAACTCAAATAGAGACATCCACTCACCCCAGTGTGCTCCAAACCTGCTGAACAAATTCCTTACAATAGAAGCCAGAGAGGATGAGAAAGCTGACATAGCTTTGTGTGTGTGTGTGTGTGTGTGTGTGTGTGTGTGTGTGTATGAGAGAGAGAGACAGACAGACAGACACAGATATGGACAGACATACATAAACAGACAGAGACAGACAGACAGACAGACAGACAGAGACACAGAAAGAAATAGTTTATTGTATTTGTACACTTTTATCTGTAGGCTTTTGGAGGTCAGATATCTAAGTTTTCTCCTTCGACCCTATTTCAGAAATGGTCTCATTTGTTGCTATTATTATTGTCACTATTGATTTTTTAATTTTATGTATGCCCCATGAACTTCTGTGTGGAATTCTGTTGCAGGATATTTGATCATACTGTGAACCCCAAGATTGTGTTATTTACTGGAAAAAAAAAAACCCTGCTTTTAGATGTGGTGTGGCTCAGCCTTAGCACACTCCTTTAATCCAAAAGCTTTCTGCCTGAATATTGTAAACAGGATTAAATAAAGACATAAGGCAGAACAAGCAACAAGTTGACAGGAAGTGAACATAGGATTATTAAGAAGAAACAGAGAGTAAGGGGAAGTCCTGAGGATGGATTGAGAGAAACACAGGAAGTATAAGGGAGCGGCTTTCAGTTTGAATGAGATTTTCTGAGTTGCAGTGAGAGAGGGGCATGCCTGGTGGGATATCAACTGAGGAGGAAGGTCAGCTGAATGCTTTATCTGCCTCTCTGAGCTAGCAGGCTCTCACCCCAGCACCTGGTTTCAGAGTCTTCATTGGTAAAATCAAATGACTGAGATTTTGTTTAAAAGCAACAGAATTCTCCCGCACCTCTTCCCGTGTCACCATTGGAGTACTAGGATAAAAGTGCATGCTCGCATGCTCCAGCTCTCACTTTGGTGTGGGCTTGAGCATTTGAACTGAGGTAGTGATATTTTCACAAGTACATTACTTTTAGCGGCATCCTTTCTATCTGCAGATACTAATTTAAAAGGAGCAGAAGAAGAGCGGGAGGAAGGATATATAATGCTAAGGATGGTTGGGAAAACATCACATGCAAACCTGCACATGTATAAGCAAATATACATTGAATTTATATTTAGAAATAGTTTAACTGGAGTTAACCTAGATTGAATAATAATGCTTCTCTCAGAAACCATAGGCTATCCAAAGAATGCCCTATACAAAATAAGTTATAGCCCTTTCAAATCATTGGTCAAAGGGGTCTTGGAGAACTCTGAAAGTATAGAGGCTACTGTCACTTCTCTTTGATATTCATGAGAACTTAATGTTATGTCCATGTTGCTGAAAACACAAAGTACTTTGATCAGAACATGAAAGACTAAAGCTAGTACTGACTGACTAGCTTACTTCAAGCTGACTGGCATTCACAAAATAGGAAGGTGCTTTGCATGACGGTAGATATGGAAGAGACACCTTATCAAGTCTTAATCCAGTGAGGCTCAATAATGGCAAACCTGGCATGATATCCTATAGCATCATGAATATCATGGGAGAAAGCAAGAGCTTTTAAATTGGGCTTAAAACCTACTCTATAGAAAGAAACTGAAGTGGTGCTGTAATCTAGTCAAGAAGTCATGCCTCCAGAAGTTATATCACCTATTACTGTTATTTTGCTAAGAGAAATATCAGTCTGCCTTCTAAATACTTATTTAGTAGTCCCAGCTCAGAATGACTCCCAACTGTCATCTCAGCAGCTTCTTTGTGCAGAGGATGGTGGTAAACACAGAGACAAGACCATCACACCGATGAACTCACAGCTGCTGTAGTTGCTGACACAAGACCTGTACAAGACCAAGCCAGTCAACATTCCAGTGTATATAGCAAATGGGATGCCAAGGTCCAACAACAAGTTGATCTCTGGGCTTTCCAAAATTAATTAATGTGAATCAAGCTGGTATTCCACAGACATCCTGACTGGCCAGCCTGACATAGACAATATCTTGCTGTATCTCTCTTTTAGGGTCGTTGTAGAATTTATCAAGTTGACATATAAAACTAGCCACCATGACATGGAAACTTAAATGAACAGGTAAAAAAGAAATAAGAGAATGTACTCAAGAACTTGACCAAGAAAGTCTCCAAAATGAATGAAATGAAAAATTAGACAAGAAAGTCCAAACTCTGAGAATAAATTTTGCAAAGAAATAGAAATAATAAAAAATAAAAAACAAGTAAGAATTCTGAAACTGAAACAACCAATTCAACAAAATGTATAGAAAGTGTCATCAGCAGACAAGAATATGTGAATTGATTTCAAGGAGACACTCAGTTAGAAAAGAGTGGGAGGGGGCAGTGCCAGTACTTCCATGGTGTCTTAGATTTATTCATGATATAAAAATCTAAGAAGCCATGGCTACAATTAGGAGCTGAAACTTAGACTTAGGTCTCCTCACCCACTAAGAGGAGAAGGGGAGGGAAGACGAGGTATAGATTTTGGGAGGGGGTGACTGGGAGGCAGGGAGTGGATGCAAAGTGAATAAGTGAAATAGTGAAATAAAAAAATAATATTTAAAAATAGTCATTCTACCAAAAACGAAATAACAATAAAAATGAAAATGAATAGGGAGGATATGCATGGTATGTACTCAATAATAAGTGGATATTAGCCACAAAAATATAAGATTCCCAGAATATAATCCACAGAACTCAGGAAGGCTAATAAGCTGAAGGGCCGTAGTGAGGAAGTTTCAATGCCACTTGGGAGGGAGAAGAAAGCAATCACAGGAAGGGGGAGCAAAGAACATGTGTGGGAAAGGCAATAGTCAGAGAAAGTCAGGAACATGATCAGGTATTGGAGTGGGGGGACACAACTGAACCCCTGAGGGGTAGCAGAAAGTATCAAAACAGGCAACCTCTGAAGAGGTGGGAGGAGTCTCTAGAATGTACCAGACACCTGGGAGGTGAGATTCTCAGGACTCAAAGGGAAAGACCATAGATAAAATGCCCTACAGTGAAGAGAGGGAACTTGTAGAGTCCACCTCCAGTAGAAAGGGCATCAAGTGGAGAGATGGGGTTGCCATCCCAAAGTCAAAAACTCTGACCCAGAATTGTTTCTGACTGAAAAAACTGCAGGGACAAAAATGAAGAAGAGCCTGAGGAAAAGGATGTCCAGTGACAGGCCCAAATTGGGATCCAGTTCACTGGGAAGCCTCAGGGACTGACACTATTACTGATGTTAGAATGTGCTTTCAAGCAGTGCTAAGAGGAAAACTCATAGCCCTGAGTGCCTCCAAAAAGAAAATGGAGAGAGCATATACTACCAGCTTAATGACACACCTGAAAGCCCTGGAACAAAAAGAAGCATTTTCACCCAGGAGGAGTAGAAGGCAGGAAATCATCAAACTCAGGGATGAAATCAATCAAGTAGAAACAAAGAGAACCATACAAAGAATCAACAAAACCAGGAGCTGGTTCTTTGAGAAAATCAACAAGATAGATAAACCCTTAGCCAAGACTGACCAAAGGGCACAGAGAAAGTATCCAAATTAACAAACTTAGAACTGAAAGGGGAGATATAACAATGGAAACTGAGGAAATCCAAAAAATCATCAGATCCTACTACAAGAGCCTGTACTCAACACAACTAGAGAATCAGGAGGAAATGGACAATTTCCTTGACAGATACCAAATACCAAAATTAAATCAGGACCAAATAGATCATGTAAACAGTCCCATAATGCCTAAAGAAATTGAAAGAGTCATAGAAAGTCTTCCAACCAAAAAAAGCACAGGACCAGATGGATTCAGTGCAGAATTCTATCAGACCTTCAAAGAAGAGTTAACACCAATACTCTTCAAATTATTCCACAAAATAGAAACAGAAGGAACACTACCCAATTCCTTTTATGAAGCCACAATTACGCTGATACCAAAACTACACAAAGATCCAACAAAGAAAGAACTTCAGACCAATTTCCCTTATGAACATCGATGCAAAAATACTCAATAAAATTCTTGCCAACCAAATTCAAGAACACATCAAAACGATCATCCACCATGATCAAGTAGGCTTTATCCCGGAAATGCAGGAAATCCATCAATGCACTACATAAACAAACTCAAAGAAAAAAACCACATGGTCATTTCATTGGATGCTGAAAAAGCATTTGACAAAATCCAGCATCCTTTCATGCTTAAAGTCTTGGAAAGAACAGGAATTCAAGGCCCATACATAAACATAGTAAAAGCAATATACAGCAAACCACTAGCCAGCATCAAACTAAATGGAGAGAAACTTGAAGCAATCCCACTAAAATCAGGGACTAGACAGGGCTGCCCCCTTTCTCCTTATCTTTTCAATATTGTACTTGAGGTACTAGCTCGGGCAATTGGACAACATAAGGAGGTCAAAGGAATACAATTTTGAAAGGAAGAAGTCAAACTATCATTATTTGCATTTGACATGATAGTCTACCTAAGTGACCCAAAAAACTCCACTAGAGAATTCCTACAGCTGATAAACAACTTCAGCAAAGTGGCAGGTTATAAAATCAACTCAAGCAAATCAGTGGCCTTCCTATACTCAAAGGATAAGCAGGCTGAGAAAGAAATTAGGGAAATGACCCCCTTCACAATAGCCACAAACAGTTTAAAGTATCTTGGGGTGACTCTTACCAAACATGTGAAAGATCTGTATGACAAGAACTTAGAGACTCTGAAGAAGGAAATGGAAGAAGACCTCAAAAAATGGGAAAACCTCCCATGCTCATGAATCGGTAGAATCAATATAGTTAAAATGGCCATTTTGCCAAAAGTAATCAATGCAATATCCATCAAAATCCCAACTCAATTCTTCACAGAGTTAGAAAGAGCAATTATCAAATTCATCTGGAATAACAAAAAACCCAGGATAGCTAAAACTATTCTCAGCAACAAAAGAAAGTCTGGGGGAATCAGTATCCCTGACCTCAAGCAATACTACAGAGCAATAGTGTTAAAAACTGCATGGTATTGGTACAGTGACAGGCAGGAGGATCAATGGAACAGGATTGAAGATCCAGAAATGAACCCACACACCTATGGCCACTTGATTCTCGACAAAGAGGCTGAACACATCCAATGGAAAAAAGATAGCCTTTTCATCAAATGGTGCTGGTTCAACTGGAGGTCAACATGCAGAAGAATGCGAATTGATCCATCCTTGTCTCCTTGTACTAAGCTCAAATCCAAATGGATCAAGGACCTCCACATAAAGCCAGACACTCTGAAGCTAATAGAAAAGAAACTGGGGAAGACCCTTGAGGACATGGGTACAGGGAGAAATTTTCTGAACAGAACACCAATAGCATATGCTCTAAGAACAAGAATTGACAAATGGGACCTTATAAAATTACAAAGTTTCTGTAAGGCAAAGGACACCATCAAGAGAACAAATCGGCAACCAACAAATTGGGAAAAGATCTTCACCAATCCTACATCAGATAGAGGGCTAATATCCAATATATATAAAGAACTCAAGAAGTTAGACTCCAGAAAACCAAACAACCCTATTAAAAAATGTGGTACAGAGTTAAACAAATAATTCTCACCTGAAGAAGTTCGAATGGCGGAGAAACATCTTAAAAAATGCTCAACTTCATTAGTCATTAGGGAAATGCAAATCAAAACAACCCTGAGATTTCACCTTACACCAGTCAGAATGGCTAAGATTAAAAATTCAGGAGATAGCAGGTGTTGGAGAGGGTGTGGAGAAAGAGGAACACTCTTCCACTGCTGGTGGGGTTGCAAATTGGTACAACCACTCTGGAAATCAGTCTGGTGGTTCCTCCGAAAACTGGGCACCTCACTTCCAGAAGATCCTGCTATACCACTCCTGGGCATATACCCAGAGGATTCCCCACCATGTAATAAGGATACATGCTCTACTATGTTTATAGCAGCCCTATTTATAATTGCCAGATGCTGGAAAGAACCCAGGTATCCCTCAACAGAAGAGTGGATGCAAAAAATGTGGTATATCTACACAATGGAGTACTATTCAGCCATTAGAAACAATGAATTCATGAAATACTTAGGCAAATGGATGGAGCTAGAGAACATCATACTAAGTGAGGTAACCCAGACTCAAAAGGTGAATCATGGTATGCACTCACTAATAAGTGGATATTAACCTAGAAAACTGGAATACCCAAAACATAATCCACACATCAAATGAGGTACAAGAAGAAAGGAGGAGTGGCCCCTTGTTCTGGAAAGACTCAGTGAAGCAGTATTCAGCAAAACCAGAACGGGGAAGTGGGAAGGGGTGGGTGGGAGGACAGGGAGAGAGAAGGGGACTTACGGGACTTTCTGGGAGTGGGGGGTTAGGAAAGGGGAAATCATTTGAAATGTAAATAAAAAATATATCGAAAAAATGTGCTTTCAAACAGGGTTCTATTATGACTGCCCAACAAGCAGCTGAGTCAAATGCACATATTATGCCCAAACAATGGGCAGAAGCTGGTGACTCCTACAGCTGAATTAGGGAAAAGGTAGAAAAAGCTGAGGAGGAGGGTGATCCTATGGAAAGACCAGCAGTCTCAACTAATCTGGATCCCATCATTTCTCAGACCCTGAGTCATCAACCAGGCAACATACGCCAGATGATATGAGGTCCCCAAAATGTATATAGTAGAGCACTACTGGGCCTGGTCTCAATCAGAGAGGATGCAACAAACTCATGAGAGACTTGAGACCCATGGAGTGGGAAGGTCTGGTGGAGTCAGGTTGGGGGTGAGGGCATCCACTTGGAGACTAGGGGAGGAGGTGTGGGATGTGGAGCAGTTGGACAGTGGCCTGGGTAGGTAATAGATGCTGGACTGTAAAAAAAATTAAAGATCAAATATAAATAAAAATATAAAAAATGAATTGTACCTTGGCTATTCCAAGATTTTAGGTTAATATCCACTTATAAATGAGTACATATCATGTGTGTTCTTTTGTGACTGGGTTACCTCACTCAGGATGATATTTTCTAATTCTATCAATTTGCCTAAAAATTTCATGAAGTAATTGTTTTAAATAGCTGAGTAGTACTTTATTGTGTAAATATAACAAATTTTCTGTATCCATTTCTTTGGTGAAGGACATCTGGGTTCTTTCCAACTTCTGACTATTATAAACCTTGCTGCTAAGAACATTGTTGAGCATGTTTCCATGTTATATGTTGGAGAATATTTTGGGTGTATGCCCAGGAATGATATAGCTGGGTCCTCAGGGAGTACTATGTCGAATTTTCTGAGGAACTGCCAGACGGATTTCCAGAGGAGTTGTACCAGCTTGCAATCCCACCAACAATGGAAGAGTATTCCTCTTTCTCCACATCCTCACCAGCATTTGCTGTCACCTGAGTTTTTTGTCTTAGCCATTCTAATTGGTGTGAGGTAGAATCTCAGGGTTGTTTTGATTTGCATTTCCCTGATGACTAAGGGAATATTTATTTAGGTGCTTCTTAGCCATTCTGTATTCTTCAGTTGAGAATTCTGTTTAGCCCCGTACCCTATTTTTAATAGGGTTATTTGATTTTCTGGAATCTAACTTCTTGAGTTCTTTGTATATTTTGGATAGTATCCCTTTATCAGATATAGGGTTGGTAAAGAACTTTTCCCAAGTTGTTGGTTGCCATTTTTTTTGTCCTATTGACAGTGTCATTTGCCTTCCCATGTGAAGCTCAAGAAGAAAGAAGACCAAAGTATTGATGCCTCAGTACTTCTTAGAAGGGGCAACAAAATACTAATGGGAGGAAATACTAAACCACCAACCAAAGAGTACACATGGAGGGACCCATCGCTCCAGGAGCAGATGTAGCTGAGGATGGTCTAATCTGACATCATTGAGAGGAGAGGCCCTTGGTCCTCGGAAGGCTTGATGCCATAGTGTAGGGGAATGCCAGGGCAGGGAGGAAGGAGTATGTGGGTGGGAGGGTGATTACCCTCATAGAAGCAGGGGAAGGGAGGATGGGGTAGAGAGTTTGTGGAGGAGAAACCTGGAAAGGGGCTAACATTTGAAATGTAAACGAATAAAATATCCAATTAAAAAGGAAATGTAAATCAAGAAAATACCCAATAAAATTCAGGAGAATAAGGCTCAAGAGATAGAAGCCAATAAAGAAGAAACGGAAAAAAAATAAAATCCCTTAAAGAAATACAGGAGAAAGTGAGTCAAATGGCAGAAGGCATGAAAGAGGAAACACAAAAATCTCTTAAAGAATTACAGGAAAACACAAACAAACAAATGAAAGAACTGAGCAAAACCATCCTGGATCTAAAAACAGAAGTAGAAACAACTAATACATCACAAAGGGAGACAACTTTGGAGATAGAAAACCTTGGGAAGGAATCAGGGGCCATAGATGCAAATAACAACAACAGAATACAAGAGATGGAAGAAAGAATCTCAGATGCCGAAGATACCATAGAAACCATTGACTCAACAGTCAAAGAAAATGCAAAATGCAAAAAGCTTGTATCCCAGAACATCCAGGAAATCCAGGACACAATGAGAAGCAAGGATTATAGGTATAGAAGAGAGTGAAGATTTACAACTGAAAGGGCCAGCAAATATCTTTAACAAAATTATGGAAGAAAACTTTCCCAACTTAAAGAGAGAGATGCCTATGAATATACAGAACTCCAAACAGACTGGACCTGAGCAGAAATACTTCCTGTCACATAATAATCAAAACACCAAATGTACTAAACAAAGAAAGAATATTAAAAGCAGTAAGAGAAAAAGGCCAAGTAACATATAAAGGAAGATCTATCAGAATCACACCAGACTTCTCACCAGAGACCATGAAAACTAGAAGATCCTGGGCAGATCACATGCAGACTCTAAGAGAACACAAATGTCAGCCAAGATTACTATACCCAGCAAAACTCTCAATCACCATAGATGGAGAAACCAAGATATTCCATGACAAAACCACATTTACACAATATCTTTCCACAAATCCGGCCCTACAAAGAATAATAGGAGGAAAATTCCAATACAAGGAGGGGAACTACACCCTGGAAAAAGCAAGATAGTAACCTTCTTTCATCGAACCCAAAAGAAGATAACCACTCAAATATAAAAAGAACATCAAAAATGACAGGAAGTAATAATCAATATTCCCTAATATCTCTTAACATCAATGGTCTCAATTCCCCAATAAAAAGACATAGACTAACAGATTGGATAAGGAAACAGGACCCTACAATTTGCTGTATACAGGAAACACACCTCAGTGTGTCAAAGACAAAAACTACCTTAGAGTAAAAGGTTGGAAGACAATTTTACAAGCAAATGATCTCAGGAAATAAGCCAGAGTAGACACTGTATATCAGATAAAATTGACTTTCAACCTAAAGTCATCAAAATAGACCCGGAAGGATACTTCTTGCTGGTCAAAGGAAAAATCCACCTAGAAGAACTCTCAATTTTGAATATCTATGCCCCAAATGCAAGGGCGCCCTCATTCGTAAAGGAAACTTTACTAAAGCTCAAATCACACATTGCACCTAACACCATAATTGTGGGTGACTTCAGCACTCCACTATCCTCAGTGGACCGATCAGGAAAACAGAAACTAAACAGGGACACAGTAAAACTAACTGAAGCTTTGGACCAATTGGATTTGACTGATATTTATAGAACATTTCATCCTAAAGCAAAAGAATATACCTTTTTCTCAGCACCTCATGGTACCTTCTCCAAAATCGACCATATAATTGGTCACAAGACAGACCTCAACAAATATAAGAAGATCAAACTAATCCCATGCCTCCTATGAGATCACTATGGAGTAAGAGTGGTTTTCAATAGCAGCAAAAACAATAGAAAGCCCACGTACACATGGAGGCTGAACAATAATCTAATCAATGACACCTTGGCCAAAGAAGAAATAAAGAAAGAAATCAGAGACTTTTTAGAATTTAATGAAAATGAAAGCACAACATACCCAAATCTTTGGGACACAATGAAAGCAGTGCTAAGAGGAAAACTCATAGCCCTGAGTGCCTCCAAAAAGAAACTGGAGAGAGCATACACTAGCAGCTTAATGGCACATGTGAAAGCTCTCGAACAAAAAAGAAGCTAATTCACCCAGGAGGAGTAGAAGTCAGGAAATCATCTAACTCAGGGCTGAAATCAATCAAGTGGAAACAAAGAGAACCATACAAAGAATCAACGAATCCAGAAGCTGGTTCTTTGAGAAAACCAACAAGATAGATATACCCTTAGCCAGACTGACCAAAAGGCAATGAGAAAGTATCCAAATTAACAAAATTAGAAATGAAAAGGGGAATATAACAACAGAAACTGAGGAAATTAAAAAATTCACCAGATCCTATTACAAAAGCCTATATTCAACACAACTAGAGAATTTGGAGGAAATGGACAATTTCCTAGACAGATACCAAATACCAAAATTAAATCAAGACCAAATAGATCATCTAAACAGTCCCATAACCCCTAAAGAAATAGAAGGGGTCATAGAAAGTCTTCCAACCAAAAAAAGCACAGGACCAGATGGTTTCAGTGCAGAATTCTATCAGACCTTCAAAGAAGACCTAACACTGATACTCTTCAAACTATTCCACAAAATAGAAACAGAAGGAACACTGCCCAACTCCTTCTATGAAGCCACAATTATGCTGATACCAAAACTACACAAAGATCCAACAAAGAAAGAGAACTTCAGACCAATTTCCCATATGAACATCGAGGCAAAAATACTCAATAAAATTCTTGCCAACCGAATCCAAGAACACATTAAAATGATCATCCACCATGATCAAGTAGGTTTTATCCCAGGGATGCAGGGATGGTAAAATATATGGAAATCCATCAATGCAATCCACTACATCATGCATCCACTCCCATGGGTGGATGGGAGAACAGGGGGAGGGAAGAGGACCTATGGGACTTTCGATGAGTGGGGGACCAGAAAAGGGGAAATCATTTGAAATGTAAATAAGAAATATATCGAATTAAAAAAAAGAAAAAAAGAAAAGAAAAAAAGAAAAGGAAAAATAAAAGAATAAAAAATTTTTAAAAAAGGAAAAGGGAATAGGTAGATTATTTCATGAAAACATGGCAGGAAATTTCCCAAACTTGGAGAAATGAATTCATTTCCAATACAATATTTATTTAGAACCACAATCACCCACAGAAAAGGAGCCTTGTAACACATCATAATCATGAAGTCAATAGTGCAATTAAAGGAGCTTTAAGCAGTGAGCTCAGCTCACATACAAGGCAGGAAAGAAGAGTGTGTTAGATCACTCATGGGCATCTTTTAAAGGCTAGGAAAGCATGAAAAGATAAGCCCTGAAAGTAACTGCTGAAAGCGCTACACCAGAAAAGTTATTTCTGCGCTGTGACTTTTAACTAGACTTGGGACTTCTATGGGTTCTCCCCTCTAAATACATCTACTCAAAGCTGGCTCTCATGTTCTAACATGTGGTGTTTTTCTGTTTTGATTTGGTTTATCTCATTCAGTATAACTATTTCCAGATCTATCCATCCATCTACTTAAAAGTTCATTTTAATTATAGCCCAAATAAAACTCCATTGTGTGTATACAGCATATTTTCATTATCCAGTCAGTCATTAGATGGTGGACAGCTAGGCTGTTTGCGTTTCCTGGCAATTGTGAATAAAGAAGCGAAGAACAGGGAAGAAAAAGTGAGTCAAGTAGTGCAATATAAAGTACTTCAGCAATATACTCAGAAGATGTATAGCTGGATCATATGGTCCATTTATTTCTAGCTTTTCTAGGGACCCTCAGACTGCTTTACATAATGGCTATACCAGTTTGCATTGCCACCAGAGTAAGTAAGTGTTCCCATTTCTCTACATTCTGACTGGTGTAAGATGGTTCCCTGATGCCCAAGGATGTTGAACATTGAAAAAAATAACTTAACCATTGTATTCATCTTTTAAGAAGACAGTTTAACTCCATGTTCCATCTTTTAATTGGGTTATTTATTCATGGTGCTTATATGTTTTGTGTCTCAGTATAAACTGGACACAAACACTGTCAGATGTACAGCTGAGAAGACATTTTCCATGTTCTTTAAGCTGCTTTTCCTTTTTGTTTTTGTATCCATTTCTTTTTTTTTAATTTATTGATATATTTATTTACATTTCAAATGATTTCCCCTTTTCTGGACCCCCACTCCCCGAAAGTCCCATCACTCCCCTTCCCTTCCCTTGTTTTCCCACCCAACTCTTCCAACTTCCCTGTTCTGATTTTGCTCTATACTGCTGAGTTTTTTCAGAACAAGGGGCCACTCCTCCGTTCTTCTTGTACCTCATTTGATGTGTGGATTATGTTTTGGATATTCCAGTTTTCTAGGTTAATATCCACTTATTAGTGAGTGCATACCATGATTCATCTTTTGAGTCTGGGTTACCTCACTTAGTATGATATTCTCCAGCTCCATCCATTTGCCTAAGAATTTCATGAATTCATTGTTTCTAATGGCTGAATAGTACTCCATTGTGTATATATACCACATTTTTTGCATCCACTCTTCTGTTGAGGGATACCTGGATTCTTTCCAACTTCTGGAAATTATAAATAGGGCTGCTATGAACATAGTGGAACATGTATCCTTATTACATGGTGGGGAATCCTCTGGGTATATGCCCAGGAGTGGTATAGCAGGATCTTCTGGAAGTGAGGTGCCCAGTTTTCTGAGGAACCGCCAGACTGATTTCCAGAGTGGTTGTACCAATTTGCAACCCCACCAGCAGTGGAGGAGTGTTCCTCTTTCTCCACATCCTCGCCAACACCTGCTGTCTCCTGAATTTTTAATCTTAGCCATTCTGACTGGTGTAAGATGAAATCTCAGGGTTGTTTTGATTTGCATGAGGTCTCATTTGTCAATTTGCTCAATTTGCGTTTAACTCTTATATTATTAAGTCTTATTCAGAAAAGTATTTCCTTGGACCATACATGTAAATGCAGCTCTTTCCTTCTCCTCTTAAATTTACAGGGTGTCAGGTATTATATTGAGGCACTTGATCCGTTTGGACTTGAGTTTTGTATAATGTGAGAGAGAAGTACCTAGTTTTACTCTTTTACACATAGCTAACCAGATTGCCCAGTGCTTTTGTTAAAGATACTATCCTTCGCCTGTGTATTTTGGTCTCTGTCAAAACTCGAGTTGCTGTAGGGTCATGTACCTCCATCTGGGTACTTCTTTTCATTCCATTTATAATATATAAGGTTTTATTGCTTCTCTATGCTGTTTTTAATACTGTGATTGTGTAGTGTAACTTTAAATCAGGAACGGCAACACCTGTAGCAGCATTTAAAGATACTCTTCAATTTGTTTTTTTTACCATGCTGTGTCACTTGTGTTTCCACATTAATTTTTAGATTGATTTTTCAATCTGTGAAGTAATGCACTGTAGTTTTTTTGGTGGGTTGCACTGAATTTGCAAATTATTTCCAGTAGAATGACCATTTCTACAATATTAATCCTACCAATCAATCTACGGGAGGCCTTTCCTCCTCATCTTTCTGCACTCTCTTCCTTCATTTTCTTAAAGGGTTTCAATTGCATAGACTTTCTCTTATTTGGTTAGATTTAATCCAATATAATTTGGGAGGCTATTATGAATTGTCACCCCCCATCCAGGTTTCGTTTTGGTATGCTTGTTGTTAGTACATTAGTCAACTAGCATTTTTAAATTTTTATATCTTTTTTTTTTATTTTGCTGAACATATTTGAGACACCTTTTAAGACTCTGCAGTTTATTCAGTTCTAGAACTTGCTATATGGCCTAGGTTGTCCTCAAATATACAACAAGTCTCCTGCCTCAATTTTTTAAAGATTTTGCATTATAGTCTTGATTCACCATACATGGCAAAAAGAAAACATTTAATGGAGAAAACTAATTTATTTCTTAAACCTGATTATGCTTGGAAAACTTATAGTTTTTCACAACCTTAAATGGCTCAGTCACACCAAAGATCTGGAATCAGTGTTTCATTTGACTTCATAGTTACTCGAAGTTCTGTTCAGTAAACTTCACCCATATTTAAACTCTATCAGATGTAAACAAATGTGTTAAGGTTGCACATGCAAATAGAGTGTATCTATATCAAGTGCATTTCCTGTAGCTACTCTGATTATTAATGAAAGACTTATCACATATCAATTATATTTATATTAACATAGAAATAAACTAAGAATAATGGGAAAATTATTCTTATGACATACATTTGTGCAGTGAGAAATTGACAAACTTAAATAAAAGGCAATAAATTATAAAACATTGCAGAGAAGGCATGTGTTACTAAAAGTAAATTAATGGGCAAAATAAAAATCTTTTGATTTTCTAAGAGATAGCTAAAATATAAAAATGTATGTTTAGAACAGAGAAAACATAAAGTTGTATCTGGCAAAACACTTCAAATATATAAATATGTACAACTGAATAAGAGTATAAATAGTACCATTTAAACCTAACAAAAGGGCATATATGAAAAGGTATCCAAGTCTATATGCACTTTAAAAATTCAATCTTAAATCAAAACAATATACACTCTCAAGGTTAAACCCAAAGATTTCAACAATTTCAAGTATTGTCAAGAATGTAGAACACCCAAAATGTTGTATCTTGCTGGTAAGAATGTAAAATACCAGCGCTGCTCTGAAAAGGAATATGGCAATGTTTTATGAAGATTCAATCAAAGTTTGTTGCATAAAACAGAAGTCCTATGCTTATTAATTACACAAGAGAAATGAGAAATTTTTTAACCTGCGTTTGCCTTTATTGTTTTTAGTTTGTTTTGTTTTTGTTTGTTTTTCCAAGAGATTTCCATCATAACATATTTTGATTAGGCACATTTTCATTGATGGATTTTTTTAAAAAAATTATTTATTTATTTATCTATTTGCACTCCATATTTTATCCCCCTCACCCACCCTCTGACTGTTTCACATCCTATAACTCCTCCCCAAACCCCTGTCTCCATGAGGATGTCCCCATGCCCTACCCCACCTGACCTCTAAACTCCCTGGGGCCTCCAATCTCTTGAGGGTTAGGTGCATCATCTCTTAATGAACACAGACCCTGCAGTCCTATACTGTATGTGGGTGTGCTGAGGGCCTCATCTCAGTTGTTGTATGCTGCCTGTTTGGTGGCCCAGTATTTGCGAGATCTCAGGGGTCCAGATTAATTGAGACTGCTGGTCTTCCTACAGGATTGCCCTTCTCCTCAGCTTCTTTCAGCCTTTCCCTAATTCAAAAACAGGGGTCAGCTGCTTCTGTCCATTGGTTAGGTAGAAATATCTGCATCTGACTCTTTCAGCTGCTTGTTGGGTCTTTCAGAGTGTGGTTATGCAAGGTCCCTTTTTGTAAGAGCTGCATAGCCTCAGTAAGAGTGCCAGGCCTTGGGTCCTCCCCTTGAGCTGGATCCCACTTTGGACCTGTCACTGGATCTTCTTTTTCTCAGGCTCCTCTCCATTTCTATCCCTGAAATTCTTTCAGACAGGCACACTAATGGGTCAGAGTTGTGACTGTGGGATGGCACCCCTGTCCTTTATTTGTTGCCCTGTCTTCCTGCTGGAGGTAGGCTCTATATTTCCCTCTCCCTACTGTCGGTCGATTCATGTAAGGTTCCTCCCTTTGAGTCCTGAATATCTGTCACCTCACAAGTCTCTGGTTCATTCTGGAGGGTCCCCCTACCTCCTATCTCCTGAGGTTGCCTGTTTCCATTCTTTCTGTTGGCCCTCAGGGCTTTAGTCCTTTTTCCTTATCCAATAACAGATCAGGTTCCCCTCTTCCCCCAACTCCCCAACCCTGTCCACTTTCCCTCTCAGGCCCCTCCCTCCCTTCCTCCCTACTTGTGATTGCTTTCCTTTTCCTCCCAAGCAAGACTGAGGTGTCCTCACTTGGGCACTTCAGGCTGTTGAACATTTTGAATTCTGTGGACTGTGTCTTGGATATTCTGTACTCTTTTTTTTTTCTTGCTAATATCCACTTGTTGGTGAGTACATGCTATGCATATCATTTTGGGTCTGAGTTACCTCACTCAGAATGTCCTTGTTCTTTATGACTGAGTAGTATTCCATTGTGTAACTGAACCACATTTTTTTCTGTCGTGGGACATCTAGGCTGTTTCCATCTTCTAGCTGTCACAAATAATGCCACTATGAACATAGTGGAACATGTGCCCCTGTGGCATGATGGGACATCTTTTGGGTAAATTCCCAAGAGTGGTATACCTGAGTCTTCAGGTAGATCTATTTTCAAATTTCTGAGGAACCTCCAGATTGATTTCCAGAGTGATTGTACCAGTTTGTAATTCCAGCAAATAGAGGATGGTTCCTCTTTCTCCACATCCTCTCCAACATGTGTTGTCACCTGAGGTTTTGATCTTAGCCATTCTTATGGTGTAAAGTAGAATCTCAGGGTCATTTTGATTTGCATTTCTCTAATCACTAAGGACTTTGAACATTTCTTTAGGTGTTTCTCAGCCATTTGAGAGATTTTCAGTTGTGAAGTCTCAGTTTAGTTCTATACCCCGTTTTTTAATTGGGTTGTTTGGTTTTTTGGAGATTAGCTTCTTGAATTTTTTTTATATATATTTTGGATATTAGCCCTTTATCAGATAAGGGGTAAGTGAAGACTTTTTTCCAACATGTGGGATGATAATTTATCTTATTGAGTATTTGTTCTTTGCCTTACAGAAGCTTTCCAGTTTCATGAAATCCCATTTATCAATTCTTAATATCAATTCTTTGAGCATGAGCCATTGGAGTTCTGTTTAGGAAATTTCCCCCTGTGCCACTGAATTCAAGCCTCTTTCCTATTTTTTTCTTCTATTAAATTAAGTGTGTCTGGTTTTATGTTGAGGTCTTTGATCCACTTAGACTCGAGCTTTGTGCAAAATAACTAATATGGGTCTGTTTTCATTTTTCTACATACAGACAGTTAGACCATCACCATTTATTGAAGATGCTTTCTTTTTTATTGTATATTTTTGATTTCTTTGTCAAAGAGCAAGTGTCCATAAGTGTGTGGGTTTTTTTCTGGGTCTTCAATTCTAAATTTTTGTATTAATATTGGGAAGCAAGATTGATCTGAAATTCTCTTTTGTGGTTGGGTTCTTGTATGATTTAGGTATCAGAATAATTGTGGCTTCATAGAACAAGTTAAGTAGTGTAAAGGTAAAATCCACCAAGAGAAAGTCACAATTCTGAACATATATGCCCCATATGCAAGAGCACCCATATTCAAAAAAGAAACTTTACTAAAGCTCAAAATATACTTTGAACCCAACACAATAATAGTGGGAGACTTCAACACCTCATTCTCACCAATGGACAGGTCATTGAAATAGAAACTAAACAGAGACATAGTGAAACTAAGAGAAGTTATGAACCAAATAGATTTAACAGATATCTACAGAACATTTCACCCTAAAACCAAAGAATACACCTTCTCAGCACCTCATGGTACCTTCTACAAAATCCACCATATAATTGGTCACAAAACAACCCTCAAAAGATACAAGAAAACTGAGATAATACTATGCATACTATCAGATCACCATGGCCTAATGCTGGTTTTCAATAACAGCAAAAATTATATGTGGAAACTGAACAACTCTTTATTTAATTATAACTTGGTCAGGGAAGAAATAAAGAAAGTAAGACTTCCTAGAATTTAATGAAAATGTTGATACATCATACACAAAATCATGAGTCAATGTTGAAAAGAAAGCAGTGTTAAGAAGAAAGTTCATAGCACTAAGTGCCCTGGTAAAGAAATTGGAAATACCTTACACTAACAATTTAACATTATACCTGAAAGCTCTAGAACAAAAAGAAGGTAACTCACCCAAGAGGAGTAAAAGTCAGGAGAGAGTCACTCAGGGTGAAATCAACCAAATAGAAACAAAGAAAATAATATAAAGAATGAACAATACCAGAAGTTGGTTCTTTGAGAGAATCAACAAGATATATAAACCCTTTGCCAAACCAACTAAAGGTCTGAGAGGTAGTATCCAAATTAATAAAATCAGAAATAAAAAAGGAGACATAACAGCAGAGGAGAGGAAATTTTAAAAAATCAACAGATCCTACTATAAAAGCCTATACTCATTGTTGGATGTTTTACCCTGGTTCTCAGGATTATGGCCATCTTATCCATTTGATGTCAATCAAGGCCATCCTCTGCAACATATGCAGCTGGAATCATGGTTGCTTCCATATGTATTCTTTGGGTGGTGGTTTAGTCCCTGGGAACTCTGGAGGTACTGGTTTGTTCATACTGTTGCTCTTCCTATGGGACTGCAAGCTCTTTTAACTCCTTCAGTCCTTTCTCTAGTTCCTCCTTTGGGGACCTTGTTCTGAGTTCAATGGTTGGCTGAGAGCATCCACCTCTGGATTTTTCAGGTAATGGCAAAAACTCTTTAAAAACAGCTATATCAGGCTCCTGTCAGCAAGCACTTGTTGGCATACACAATAGTGTCTGGGTTTGGTGACTCTACATGGGATGGATCCCCAGGTGGGGCAAACTCTGGGTGGTCTTTTCTTCAGTATCTGCTTCATACTTTGTCTCTGTATCTACTCCATGGATATTTTGCTCCCCCTTCTAAGAAGGATCAAAGTATCCATACTTTGGTTTTCCTTCTTCCTGAGCTTCTTTAGGTCTGTGAATTATATCTTGGGTATTCTGAGCTCCTGGGCTAAGATCCACTTTTCAGTGAGTGCATACCATGTGTGTTTTTCAATGATTGGATTGCCTCACTCAGGATGATATTTTCTAGTTCCATCCAGTTGCCTTAGAATCTCATGAATTCATTGTTTTAATAGCTGTGTATTACTTCATTATGTAAATGTACCACAATTTGAGTCTCTATTCCTCCACTGAGGAACATCTGTGCTCCTTCCAGCTTCTGACTATTATAAATAAGGCTGCTATGAACATATTGGTATATGTGTCCTTATTACATGTTGTAGAATCTTCTCTGTATATGACCAGGAGTATATAGCTGTGACCTCTGGTAGTATTATGTCCAATTTTCTGAGGAACTGCCAATCTGATTTCTAGAGTGGTTGTACAAGTTTGCAATCCCACCAGCAGTGGAGAAGTGTTCCTCTTTCTCCACATCCTGGCCAGCAACTGCTGTCAGCTTGTTTTTTGATCTTGGCTGTTCTGACTGATGTGAGGTGCAATTTCAGTGTTGTTTGGATTTTCTTTTCCCGAATGACTAAAGATGCTGAATGTTTCTTTAGATGCTTCTAAGCCATTTTATATTCTTCAGTTGTACCCCATTTTTAATAGGGTTATTTGGTTCTCTGGAGTCTAACTTCTTGAGTTCTTTGTATATATTGGATATTAGCTCTCACTTGGATGTAGAGTTGGTAAAGATATTCTCCCAATTTGTTGGTTGCTGTTTTGTCCTATTGACAGTTTCCTTTGCCTTACAGAAGCTTTGTAATTTTATGAGGTCCCATCTGTCAATTCTTGATCTTAGAGCATAAGATATTGGTGTTCTGTTCCTCTTAAAAGGACACTATCATCTTCATAAGATTATATTTAAGGTCATTTCCTTGATTTTCTGATATGTTAGGACTTACTCTAGTAGAATCACTGGGTTTGGGTGGTATCATAGTGCCCTGGATTTTGTTGTGTTGTTACACTGACCTTTAGCCATATGATTCCTCCTGGTGTTGGCTTGCGTGGTTGTCCCTAATATTTTTAGGCCTCTGAGACTACAAATAGAGCTGGTAGTTCTTGATGACAGTAGGCATCTTGTTATACTTGGTGGCAGAAGGCCTCCAGGGCCCCAGGCTCTGCCTGTGGCTCCAGGAATGGAGTGCAGAGCACAGAATGAAGTCAGAGTTGGAGATGGGAAAATGGAGCACAAATTGGGTGGGGCATACCTCATGGCTACTAGAATTGCAGGGAGACTGAACAGGCAGGGAACTGGGTCATGGTTATCTCACCTCATTGTCCCAGGTGGTATGGCCTGGTTAATGGAGAGCAGATTCATCATGCAGGTAGGGGTGTGGATCAAAAGATAAAGTGCAGAAGGTCAGGGAGAAGATATTTAAATGGACATTGCCAGAAAATAATCTTTTCAGTAAAACCATTTTAAATACCAGTACTATTTTGTGTAGAATTGAAAGAAATATTTATCATACATTTTTCATTAACATTGTCTTAGAGTTTCTATTTAGATGATAAAACATCATGTCTAAAAGTAACTTGAAGAAGAAAGTGTTTGGTTCCACTCATAGTTGCATGTCAGGCTACTGAAATGAGGGAATTCATAGTAGGAGCTCAAACAGGGCAGGATCCAATGATCCGATGCAGAGCCCACGGAAGAGTGCTACTTCTTTGTTTACTAACTTGGACTGCTCAGCCTACTTTCTGATAACCAGGAACCCAGTTGTACCTTTCCAGAGTTAGCACTTCCCACAATCATCTGTGCCATGCTACATAAATCATCAAGCAAGAAAATGTCCTACAGAGTAGTCTATAGTAGCCTATAGGGAGGTTTCATAATTGAGCTTTCCCCCTGCCAAACAACACTAGCTCTTCTCAAGGTGACATAAACCTATACACCATTGTCAACTTGACACATAAACATCACTTTTTAGCTGGAGCTTTTCTCACTGGTCCCCAAAAGGTCATGTTAATATTCATATAACTACATAAACATTACTCTTAATTGTCTTAAAATCTTTAAAAATCAAACACTTTAAAAGTTCAGCCTCTTTAAAACTTTCAAATTTCAAGCCTTTTCTAAAGGAGTCTGAAATATTCAGATTTTAAAAATGTCTATATTCTCTTTAAAATTCTGAAATCCATTAACTGAGGGATCCTGTGAAATTAAAAGAGAAATAAAATGTAACCCTTTTCATTTTTATTTCATTAAAAATTGAAAATACATCACTTTCCTCATCCCCTTTCTCCCTTTAGCCCTCCTCCAAACCCCTCCTATCCTACCCCTGACCCTTAAATTGATAATCTCCTTACCTCAAGAGGGAAGAACAAATATATAGTCAAAATCATAACAAAGCAAAACCAAAGACCAGGAGTGTAAGTCTCAATGTCAGGGTTCTGGGACCCACCTTGTTCTAGTCTTCATCAGCTTGGCGCATCGCAGGCCAGCTCCATACCTGCTGATATTCTCCTCATGGTTCTGGCATCTCCAAAAATTCTTGAAACTCCTCTACAACTGGGCTGAATCTTCACTTATTGCCTTTCCTGGGCGTTCTTAAGGAAATTTAACCCTGTCTTAATGTGTCAAGCCTCAAAATGTTCTCTATGTCCCCTTCATGCCTTCAAAACCAGAAGCCATTAGGTGACTCTTACACATTACCAAATTTGGTTGCTAGAACAAAGTGCAGCCTTGTATTCCCCCTTCCCAACCTTTGAACTGCAGTTTGTGTGTTCTGATCCTGAGAAAATACTTTTCAGAAGACTTTGCCTTAATGATGTTGGTCTATTCTTAATCATCAATAATCAGTATCAATTATCTTAGATCAAAGTTCTCATCCTAATGGTTCTGACTGCTTGTTAATCACAACCACATTTTCAGCTCTGTCTTCTCAGAACCTCATATTCTCAATTCAAAGTATCATGTCAACAACCTTGAGGAAGAGACTATTTCTTCTTCAAGGGACTCTCAAACTTCCCTATGAAACTTTACAGTTAACATCTCCATCATCTGTATTTCAGCATTATCCTCCATGTTCCCACAGCATCAACCATACTTTAAAAATCTTGATAGAGTTTCTAGGCTGATGTTCCAATGTCCTTCCATAATCCTCTCCAAAACACATGGTCAGGTCTGCAACAGAAATACCCCAGTACCTGGTATTAATTTCTGTCTTAGTCAGGGTATTGATTCCAGTGATAAAATACCAAGATCAAAAACAACATGAGAAGTGTTTGTTTCAGCTTATAGCTCCACAAGTCAATGCATCTTGGAGAATATTCATGGCAGGAACAAAAACAGAGCAAGAACTTGGACATAGGAGTTGATGTAGAGGCCATGGGGAAGTGCTGCTCACTGGCTTGCTTCTAGTAGTTTGCTCAGTCTGCTTTCTTACAGCACCCATGACCATGATCCAAAGACTAAGATCGCTCACAGTGAGCTGTGCTCTTCTACATTAATCATCATCCAAGAAAGTTCCTGATTTGGCTGCAGGTCAATCTGATGGGAATATTTTCTTTAACAAGATTCCTTCTTCCCAAATGACACAGCTTGTGTCAAGTTCACATACAGCCAGCCTATAAAAACATATTTGAAACACAAAAATAGCCTGTGAATACTCAGAAGACAAATACACAACGGAGGATCCAAATGATTTTCACACAAAAAAAAAATCACAAAAGTGACTGTTTTGCTGTCATAAAAGACATGGCATTCTGTTTAACCTGATCAATCTAGAAGTACTATCCATGAAACAAGGAGAGGTGACAGTCCACACAGTAAAATTTCTAGGAACAAACTAGCAAATAATTTAAAAAATAAAAAAATTGAGCTGATAATTGTAAATTTGGTAGGGGAAGAACTAGATGCTCACTCTCTGGTGTGAAATGATAAACACTTTTGTAATGCATACCTATTCAATACTCAGCAATTTCACTATACTCCTAAGCAAGAACAGAGAAACAATGCCACGCAAGTGTCTTTTGAAAAATCTAAACATGTGTAATATAGTTAAGCATCTTTTCTCATAAATTTTAGAGTGAAAAGAACACAGATGTTCATTTATGGGAGATAATGGGACACTACACATGATAGATACTATTAACAAACAAATACTTCAACAGCTGAGTACAGTATTGTAGATAGATTTGAAATGTATTCAGTCAAAGGTATGGATCCATGTGCACTCTACATATGGAAAAATCCATGAAGAGAATAAAAGCAATTCTTGCTGATCCTACCTACCTATGAAGGGCAGGGATTCCTAGTTTATTGAGGTGAGGGAAGTATTATAAATTTTGATTTGAGTAGTGTATATGCATATATAGAACTCATCAGAAATGATACATGGCAGTCTGCATATCTTACTCTATATAAACATCATGCAACAATTTTGAAGTAAATTATGATAAAGATAACAGTAAAGATGGATAATATGTTTTATTTTCATGTATTTTCTCACTGTGCTTTGGACTTTTAATGTACTTCAAAGCTATAATACCTGGCTTATGATAATTATTTATTATCATTTATGGATGATCACACTGAAGAGCTGAGAAATTAAACCATTTGTCATGACCATATAATTAGCAAATGCTAAAGCCATAAATTGATCTTAGGTGGTTTAGTTCTGGAACATGAATACAAACTCTGATGTTCTGTTGCTACTTGAAAGCAATTCTGACTTAGAAAAACCTTGAATTGAAGGAAAGGTGAATGAAATGTCATTTCCCCTCTCAATTCATTTTACTTATCATAAATATGAAATATTGTGAACAAAATTTGTTCAAACATGTTTCTTTTTTGTGTGTTTGGCTATGCATAATTTTTAATGTAAAAGTTCTCCCAGGATTAATAAGGTTTAATCAATAAAATAATGCATATTTACTATATACACTTAACTGTTTTGATATATAAACACATTATAAACTGATTAAATAAAACTGATTATCTTATAGATTACTTACATATTCATCAGCTTTAGGTGAGACAATATTTAGCACAATTTCTCTTCATTTTTAAGACAACACTACATTATAATTAATTCTCATTATCACATGTATGATGTACTACTGAAATTTGTTCAACCTGGCTGTGGTGGTTTGGATTAGATGTCCCAAATCTGTCTCAGACATTTCGCTATTCTGCCTTCAGTTGATGGCTGTGTGAGGAAGCTTTTGAGGTGTTGCCTAACTGGAAGAAAAATATCAAGGGAATTGGCTTTGAGATTCCTAAGATGCAAGTCATCCCAGTTCTCTTTGAGTTTATTGCTTGTGGTTTGAGATCTGAGCTCTCAATTGTTCCTGCTGTCAGGCCAGATGCTTACTGTCATGCTTCCCAGCCATGATGATGATGGAGTGTTTTCCCTCTGGGACCACGAACCTCAAATGGACACTTGTTTCTATAAGTTGCTTTGGTCATGGTATTCTGTCACAGCAACAGAAAACTGACTAATAGATCGATTGGTCAATGGTAATGTTGTAATAATGTGACAGATATTTCCTCAGCTCTTCCATCTTGTGACTTCTGGATACCACTATTCAATTCTACCCTGAATTTCATTGAATTTGACTTCATTAGATTCTACAAACAAATGTTATTGTGAATACTTTATCTTTCTATGTGAGTGCCTTATTTCATGGAGGACAATGTGATCTGTGCTCCCCCATGGTGCCACAAATGATGACATTTCTTTCTTTCTAAAGGTATAAGGGTATTTGTGTGTGTGTGTGTGTGTGTGTGTGTGTGTGTGTGCATTCATTTACACAATTTTCTTTATTCATGAATAAACTGAAGCCTTCAGTTGGTTTTATCTCAGCTATTGAGATTGAGGTTATAATGAACATAATAAATGAGATGGAGTTTGAAGATATTCCACGATATCCTTAGACTATTTGTGAATCCTGTGAAATTTCTATTTTTAATATTATTATGAACATTGACATTGTTGTCCATAAATATTTGAAATCCCAGTGAGATTTCAGAGTCTAGAAGGCTAAGGTATGCCAATTAAAAGATCAAAGTCATTCTTGTTTCTATGGCTAAACTGTCTTATAAAATGTGGGGGACATGGAGGGGACAGAGATATCATGGAGATATAGTTCAGTGGATTAGCATTCTTGGCAAAAGCCTGCTGCTCTGAGTTGGTTTTTCAGGACACATGTATTAGAGGGAGAAATTGATCTCATTCTTACTCTCTAACTTCTACATGAATGCTCTAGTTATTAAATATAAACATAATATTAAAACAAAAATGAATTAAGAGGTAAGAAATGGTAATAGAGGAATTGTGGCTCCTCCTTATAATTTTGGCATTTGAAAGTTGGAGAGAAGAGCGTTTACTATAAATTAGAGGCCTGGACCACAGGATTACACTTTGTATCCAAAAAGGAAGGAAGATCATATTATCTATATAGATAATTTTATGTCTTCCTTTTAAATTTAGTTGACTTTCTTTTCTTTTTCTTTCCTATATGCTCTTGCTATGTTTTCCAAATATGGATGTTTTGGTCTTCCTTCATATTTGATAGGAACCACAACTTTTCACCATAGATGTGTCATAAATAGTTGTCAACTTCAGGCCATTTCGTCTGTGAATAATTGTGGATTTATTTTGTATCATGAGAAACTATTGACAAATCATTTCTCCCATTGTTGAGATAATTTTATGTTTTTTTTTACCTTGATTCTGATAATATAGTCTATCACATTTATTCACACGCATATGTTGTACACTCCTTGTGAGATAAAATCTGACTTGGCCATATTGGAAAATCCTGTCTACACATCATGGTTGTTTTTTTGGTTTTTGTTTGTTTTTGTTGTTATTTTTTCTAAAGAGGTAATGAACATTTAATATTCCTTCTTCTTTAAGTGTTTGTTGAAATTATCCCACATTTATCTGTTGCTTGGCTGTTTTCTTAGAAAGTGATTTCTGATTTAATCTTATATACCTGCCAAGTTTTTCTATGTCTTTCTTATTCAGTCTTGGCAGGTTGTCTATTTCTAGGAAACTATCTTGCCTTTCAATATCTAATTTGTGGTTCTGAAATTAATTACAGTTCATTTCTCTGCAATTGGTTGAAATGTCTCCCCCTCCTTTTATGTTTGACTGTGTGTGAATCTTTATCTTTCTTTCCCATTATATTGTATACTAATTTAAGTGTTTTATCTTCATTGACATTTTTATTATCTTCGTCATTTGTCTTGTTTATATCTACTTTGTTAGTTACTTCCCTTATTTCTATTAGAAAGCTAGTCTTATGCTTTCTTAGTTCCTTGCAGTATAAAATTACACTCTAAGAATATTTTTGGGCTTTTGACTCCTATATGTTTCAGAGACAGCTGCACCTTGTTTGGCAATGCTAGCTTTGTCCCATAGTCATAATGGTGAAGGCCAGAGTGAATGAATTTTGCAGTATTGGGTGCTTGGTTACCAGTGCTGCCTTTTCATCTACATCTGGCAAAGTACAGATTGTTGCTATCAATGATCCCTTCATCAACCTCAACTACATGTTTTACATGTTCTAGTGTGACTCTAGCCATGGCAAGCTCAATGGCACAGTTGAGACTGAGAATAGAACAATGGAACACTTGTCATTAAATGGGAAGTCCATCACCCATTTTCAGGAGCTAGATCCTGCTAACATCAAATAGGGAGATGCTGGTGTTGAGTATGTCCTGGAGTCTACTGGCATCTTCACCATCATGGAGAAGTCCAGGGCTCACTGGAATGGTGGGGCCAAAAGGGTAATCATATCTTCCCCTTCTGCCAATGCCCTCATGTGAACCAGAAGAAATATGACAACTTGCTCCCGATTGCCAGCAATGCATCCTGTACCACCAACTTCGTAGCCCTCCTGGTCAAGGTCATCCATAACAATTTTGCCATGATAGAAGTACTCATGACTTTTGTCAGTGCCATCACTGCCCCTCAGAAGACTGTGGATGGCCCCCTAGAAAGCTGTGGCATTATGGCCACGGTGCTTCTTAGAACATCATCACTGTGTCCACTGTAATACCATCAATTAATTATTTTGTTTATTTATATTCCAAATGTTGTGCACCCTATTGGTCCATTACCCCATCCCCCCTTTGCCTCACAGGGTGCCCTCTCCCTCATCACTCTTCCTTGGAGCACTAAGTCTGTATAGGATTAGGCCCATCCTTTCCCATTGAAGCCAAACAAGGCAGTTCTCTGCTACGTATGTGCAGGGGATCACAGGCTAGCCTGTATATGTTCTATAGTTGGTGGCTTAGTATCTGAGAGCTCCCAGGGGTCCATATTATTTGACACTGTTGGTCTTCCTATGGGGTTGCTACTCCCTTTAGTTCCTTCAATTCTTCCTGTAACTCCTTTATAGGGGAACCCAACCCCAGCCTAATGGTTGGCTGTATCTATCTGTATCTCTCTGTGTCAGATGCTAGTAGAGCCTCTCAGAGGAAAGCCATGCTAGGCACATGCTAGCCTGTCTGTGAGCACAACTTAGCATCAGTAATAGTGTCAGGGTTTGGTGCCTGCCCATGGAATGGATACAGGTATTTCAAAGTATTTTGCTGCATTTAAAGAATATTGAAATTGTGTTTCTATTTTCATTTGTCTCGAAATTAGCCTTATATTTCTATTTTAATTTGTTTTGATTAATAATGAATATATTTTAATTACCAAACATGTAAATTTCTTAATTTTATTTCTGTTTCTAATAACAAATATAAGTCTGAATATAGGGAATGAGAAGCCTTACATAGAGTTGGTGGGAGTATAAACAAGTGCACCCACTGGAAAAATGATCCTAGATGTTTCTTAAAAAACAAATTTAGAAATAGATGTACTCCATGGCCCAAGTACACCATTCCTGGACACATATCCAAGTGACTTTGAATTTTAAAACAGAGAACCTTGTACATTCATGTTCATTGATGCACTGTTTGAAATTGCTGGGAAATGGAATCAATTTAGATGTCCATCAACAGGCAAATGGATAATGGAATGTTACTCAGATGTAAAGAAAATTAAAACTGCTTTTACATTCTATGTCACCCTAGTTGAAACAGCAATTACCAGGGAAACAAATGAAAATAAATGATGCAGAGAATAGATGGAGAAAGAAAACTGGTATCTACTACTGTGAGACTGTAAACTTGTGTTCACTATGTGTCTACAGGTTCCTCAAAATGCTGAAAATAGAGCTGCTATATAACCCTGCAATACAAATTTTAGGATATTTACTAATTAAAAATACCACAGACAGGCCATTATTGCTGTGACATTATTCTCAGTAGCTAGAAAATAGAGACAGCCTGGAAACCGTCAACAGATGAATGTGTAAAATGGATGTGGTCATGTAATAAAATATCTTATTCAACTAGAAAGAGGAATAAAATGTTTATATCTGTAGGAAAATGGACAGAATTGGAAGTCATTATATTAAGTGAAATATTTTCTCTCATATTCTGTCAAAAATTAAATATGAATTCATATATGCATTTGTGCATATATAGGTCATGAAAATAGAAAGGGACATGGAAGTGTAGGAGAAAGAGATCTTGAAGAAGGGGCAACACTAACAAGTTAGTAATACAATGCATGTAACATGAAAGGGATGGTTCTGTTTGCAGGAGGAAAGGGGTCAGCAGGAAAGGGAAACAAACAAGGAAGTTCTGCTCTGAGAACAATAAAGCATGATTCATATTAACATGCAAAAACTGCATAAGGAAATGGCATAATGAAACTCATTACTTTGTGTGGTAATTTTAGTAATTAAAAATATCAAACTAAACATAAAACCTCTGCCTTTTTTCCCAACAGACAAATAAATTAGGCATTGACTAAAATATAAAACTCAAAACTGGTAAAATTCCACAATCATGATATGATACTTATACGATAAAGGCTCAGCTGCTACTGGTAGTGCTCAGCTGTGCATGCTAGGGCTTCCTTCTAGCTGTGTGCTGGGGTGAGCTCATGCCCCTGCTCCTCCAGCTTGCTTTTGACTACCAGGATCTATCAGTCATGTTCTTCATGTGTGAATGACAGAAACACAAACATCAATACCAGTATCAAAAGAATATCATAATCATTTTTAAGTGACAAGCGATTTATAATCAAAGCACATCGTATGATCAAGCCCAAGGAAAGGACATATCACATGGGGTTTCTACCTCAGCAGTAGTGTGAATTTGAAATGTGCTTTCAGCACAGTGAAGAACTCAGGTTTATTATTTGGTTTTAACAGCTTATCTTTTAGATGTAACTTCTCATGTACAATATAACATTCTTATCCAGAGATGCCCAATGTCTCATCTAACTATGATACTAGAACCAAATTCCAGGAATGGAGGACTGGAGGACCCATCTTTTTTTTTTCTTTTTTTTAAAATTTATTGATATATTTATTTACATTTCAAATAATTTCCCCTTTTTGGACCCCCACTCCCCAAAAGTCCCATCAGCCCCCTTCCCTCCCCCTATTTTCCCACCTAATACTTCCCACTTCCCTGTTCTGGTTTTGCCCTATACTGCTTCACTGAGTCTTTCCAGAACAAGGGGCCACTCCTCCATTCTTCTTGTACCTCATTTGATGTGTGGATTATGTTTTGGGTATTCCAGATTTCTAGGTTAACACCCACTTATTAGTGAGTGCATACCATGATTCATCTTTTGAGTCTGGGTTAACTCACTTAGTATGATGTTCTCCAGCTCCATCCATTTGCCTAAGAATTTCATGAATTCATTGTTTCTAATGGCTGAATAGCACTCCATTGTGTAGATATACCACATTTTTTTTTTGCATCCACTCTTCTCTTGAGGGATATCTGGGTTCTTTCTAGCTTCTGGCAATTATAAACAGAGCTGCTATGAACATAGTGGAACATGTATCCTTATTACATGCTGGGGAATCTTCTGGGTATATGCCCAGGAGTGGTATAGCAGGATCTTGTGGAAGTGAGGTGCCCAGTTTTTGGAGGAACCGCCAGACTGATTTCCAGAGTGGTTGTACCAATTTGCAACCACACCAGCAGTGGAGGAGTGTTCCTCTTTCTCCACATCCTCGCCAACATCTGCTGTGGAAGACCCATCTTATATTTAAATACACTTGCTTCTGAAACAAAAATTTTAGAAATGTGTGAACCAATCAAAAAGTCATGATTATCAAAATCTGGACCTCCTTAAGTGAAGGAAAAATAGACACTACTGTTCAAAAAATAATAATAAAGGGATGCATACCTGAGCCAATGGTGTGGAGAAATTTTCTCTATTCTCTGAAGAGAGGCTCCCAAGCTGACTTGGGAGCAGGCAGTACTGCTTGGTTACATCCTGTGCTTCTTCCATGGGATTGGTACCTTGTTCCTTCATCCACCATCAAATGGTCCTATTATGTAGCCATTCCCAAAATCTCACTATTGAAAAGCACAGAGAATAATGTTCCTTTATGTTTTCCATACAGAAAAGGACTTTCAACCTTCCCTTTGTTACAAAAAATAAAAGTCATTTTTAAATATCTTGAACATTTTTAGTCTTTTTTTTTATTTCAAACCAGAAAGAATTTGATATCACACCACTTTCAAAAAGTGCCATTTCGCCACTCTCAAATGTGTGCAGATTTTATGCATTTGACTCTAAGCATGGCCATATTCCAAGAGTTATAGCTATAAATTCTGAGAGATATTTCCCACTTTAATTGCAGCCACAGGGTCCCTAATGCAGCAGGTGTGGGTGCTACCTTTATTTTTCCTGTTGGAAAGATCTGTAAGGTGATCACTAATCCTTTTTTGTTTTCTTTTTCCAGTGCTACAAGTGCTTTGTAATATTCTGAGGCCACATCTTATTCATATGCTACAGCATCATCCTTTCCCCATTTCTAAATACTAACGGCCATATATTAAAACAGTGAAAAATAAGTTCAACTTTAAACTTTTGCAAATTCAACTTTTCAATTCTATTTTTACCCTAACAATTATATTACAGGGTAAAAATATGAAAGCCATGACAATTTTTATGAGCTATATCTACCCTGTCAAGTTCTGTCCTATCTTATTGAAGTTTATCACATCCAGGTTGTAGAAACCATCTCAATATTTTAGCAGACAACTTCTTGATCTCAAGCAGCATGATAGGGTTATTCATTTTGTGGGTTCTCTCTGTTATTACAGGTGACGATTTTCTTAATTAGGGAGCCACAGCACACTGTACAGTGCCATTTCCCACCTGTTATATTATGTAACATTTTCTTACAACCTATATAAGTTTCCTTGTTGCCTATTGAACTGTTTTGAAACCCCTACCATGAGTTCCAGGCTTTGTTATAGCAACTCTTGGAAGTGGATGCAATTGTCCCATGGCACTGCCTAACCTAACTCCCTCAAACTCTAATTTCTTTCTGAAAATAAACACGGTTCTCTGTCCCTGTAATATGAGTGGTTTGGCTGTAACAACTTAGGTTTTGTTGTAAGCTAAAGAAAGGACCCAATTTTATGGTTCTTGATAAGGTCTGAGTGTGAGATATCCTCCATGAACTCTCAGTGGTACTGTTTTGAGAGACTTCAGCAGAGTCTTTGGTATATGGAACCTCGGTAGGATGTATGCAACTAGAATTCGGTCTTAAGGGGTTATACTCTGGGATATAGAACCTAGGTAGGATGCAGGCCACTAGAACTTGACCTTATGGTGTTATACTCACTACTGTTTCTGGTCTACTTCTATCTAATTGCTAAGAGACAACCAGGGAAGCAGTACCTAGAAGATCTAGTTCATACTGATTGAACTACAACTGCCCCCTGACACTTCCCTCTGTGACTTGTCCTTCCCTCTCCAACAATGAGCCAACATAAGCCTTTCCCTTCTTTTGGTGTTTTGTCAAGTATTGTGTGACAATAATGACAAAATCAACTAATATAGTCCCCATTCTCCAGAGCATGAGAAATGCCTGACCTAAGACTTGTTCCTCTGGCGTAAGGCACACTTTCTAGATGGCGAAAAGTAATATGTAAACATTCTTTAAGCTTTTGCTTATGTCCATGCATAGAATTTGTTACTGCCAAAGCAAATCAATTATCCCAGCTCAACAAAAGAGATTATTATACTGAGCTCCCTGTAAAACTATGACAATTACATGAGCTATATCTGCAGTTTTGGAACATTAATAATTTAGAGTTCTAATTCAATGTACACACATGGATTATGTTAAGAGAAACTCAGTAAAATTTTTCTAAGGGTGTATTTTCCACAAATGCATATTAATTAATATAACAGTTTTATTAATATTTTAATTTTAATTTTTATTAAAATAGATTTTTTAAAACAACCTTCTTATTATACTTTTCTTACCCCCAACTCCTCAGATACCCTTCCTCATTTCTTCTCCCATCAGACTCTATACCTATTTTGTCTCTGGTTAGATAACAAACAGGCATCTGAAGAATAACAATAAAATAAATTAAGATAAGATGCAGAAACAAATAAACTGAAATATTACCAAACAACAGAAGAAAAAGAATCAAAAGGATAAAGCACAAGAAAGATGCAAAAACACACATCTTTATACACACAGAAATCTCATAAAAATCATAAAACTAGAAGTCATTATCATTTAGATCCTAGAGACCATGGCAAGCCAAGTAAAATTCTGTATGCTAATATTCTCCAATTATTTTCATGATTTATAGCCTTGATTCCAATTTTCCTATTTTTAATGAGAAATAATTATGCTATTTTAAAAGAATTTATTGTGGCTTTAATATATCTTGGATGGTGATGCTAGCCTAAATATTTTACACAATTTAAATATACAGGGAATTTTAAAAGGAATATTTCAATAATTACATTGAGTATGAGAGAATATTTGCCAATTAATCCATAATGGATTAATATCCAAAATATACAAAGAACTCAAGAAAGTATCAAGATGATTAATGACCAAATCAAATAACTAACTGTGGATCTGAAAAAATAGTTATCAAACAAAAAAATAAAACAGGCCAAGAAATATCTAACATGGTGTTCACTATACATGTAAATCGAGAATGCAAATTAAAATTACTTTGTGTTTCATCCTAACCCATTCAGAGTAGTGAAGATCAAGAGCACACCTGCCAAGAATTGCTGATGAGGATGTAGGAAAAGGGGAGTCCTTGTTCACTGTTGCAAAGAAGGTAGGAGTTCATATTGGTAGAGAGTCATTCTGGACATCAGTGTGTAAAATTCTCAACAAGCTAAAAGTAGATATATCATATGTCTTCTTTTCATATAACCAAAGGATTTGAAATTCTACTATAGATATACTTGCTATGTCATGTTCCTTTCTGCTCTATTCTCAATAGTTATGAAATAAAAACTACATGTTTACATTTTCTAGGTATGATATTCCTTCTTAGGACAGCTTTTATTTTATTCCATAGGTTTGGGATTTTTTTTTTCACTTTTTGTTGACAGAATGCTTTCATTTCATTCCAGATTTCTTTAAAGGTCTATTCAATTGTTTGCTGTATCATCTCCATGAGTTTGTATTGCTCTAGGTTTTTTTCCTAGTTTTTGTATTCCTCTTCCATTGCTATTAGGAAACAAGGGTTTATTCTATTTTTCCTTTAGTTCTTGAGTTTTACTGCAAATCTATGATTCACTGGAGAATGGTCTGTAGGCTTCTAAGAAAACACTTGGCCGTATTTGGATGGGATGTTCATTAGATATCTGTTAATTTCAATGGATTTGCAATCTTATATAATTTGAATACTTCTACATTTATTTTTGTTGAAATAAATCTATCAATTAGCTGGAGTGTGAAATTGAAGTCACCCACAGCTATTCTACTAGATTTAATCCATGCCTTTACATGTAATGTTATTTGTTTTATATAATTGAGTTCACCTATGTTCAGGGCACATATGATTGAAGTCTCTTGTACTCTTGATGGATTGCCCCAGTCATCAGTATAAGGTGGCCTTCCTTATGGTTATTTTTCACTATTTAGTTAAAAGAGTATATTGTTAGATATTAGAACAATAATATTTACTTGTTACCTAGGTTCCTTTACTTTTCCTTTCATGTTATATTGTGTTCTGTTTCTGCTGCTCTCCCTACATATGATTTCCTCACCTCCACCCATTCCACTCCCCATCTCCTCCTCCACTCATGTTCCTTTCTTCCATCCTCAGATCTCCATTATCTATTTTGTTTTTCCCTCACAGAAATATTCAATAATTTTCTCTTGTGCCCTCCTTGACATTTGACTTCTTTGGGGCTGTTGATTATAGCTTGGTTATCCTGTACTTTAAGACTTATATCTACTTAAAATTGAGTACATATCATACATGTCCTTTTGGGTCGGGATTAGTTCACTCAGGTTGATATTTTCAAGGGCCATCCATTTGTCTCTGAAACTCATGATGTACTTATTTTCAGTGGCTAAATAGTATTCCATTGTATAGATAGATATACTACATTTTCTTTATCCATTCTTCAGTTCAGGAACATCTAGGTTTTATTCCAGTTCCTGGCTATTATGAAAATAGTTGAGCAAATGTCCTTGTGGGATGGTAGAGCATTTCTGGCTATATAGCTAGGAGTGGTACTGCTGGATCTTGAGGTGTAACTATTCCCAATCTCCTGTCAAACCACTGCCAAATTGATTTCCAATGTGATTGTACCAGTTTGCAATCTCCCGGCCCCCAGTGGTGTAGGAGGGATCCCATTTCTCTACATCCTCACCAGCATGTGCTGCCTTTGAGTTTTTTTTTTTTTTTTACCTTAGCCATTTTGATGGTCATATAGTGAAATCTCAGAATCCTTTTGAATTGTATCTCCTTGATGACCAAGGACACTGGACATTCACTGGTGCTTCTTGGCTATTCAAGATTTCTCTGTTGAGAATTCTCTATCTCTGTACCCCATTTTTCTATTTTGCAAAAACTATCTTGTTTGTTTGTGTCTAGCTTCTTTAGTTTTTTTTTACATATTTTGCATATTAGCCCTCAGTGAGATGTTGAATTCATGAAGATCTTTTCCAAATCTGTAGGCTGTTGTTTTATCCAGATAGCAGTGTCCTTTGCCTTACAGAAACTTTTCAGTTTCAAGTGGTTCCACTTATTAATTTTTGACCTTAGTGCTTAAGCCAATGGTGGTTCTGTTCAGGATATGTTCAGATTCTTTTACACTGAACATATTTGTTCAAGGCTATTTCCCACTTTCTGTTCTATTAGGTTGAGTATGTCTGGCTTTATGTTGAAGTCTTTGATCCATTTTGAGCTGTATTTTGGGGAGGGGAAATCTTTAGGAGATGTCTGAGATATGGGTATAGAGAAATTCCAAATGATCTAGGGAGGTGACCTTAGCTGAGATTCCTAGAAATGGGGGATATGGATATGAAATTCCATTTCCTATAGCCAGGCAGGACTCTTAGTGGAAAGACAAAGACATTAATCCATCCACAAAACCTTTGACCCAAAATGTGATCTCCCTACATTATGTTCAGTGACAAAGATAAAACAGAGACCTAGGGACTGGGCAACCAATGGCAGCCCCAAATTGGGACCCTATCCATGGGCAAGAACCAGTCCCTGACACTATAAATAATATTCCACAATGCTTGCAGATAGGAAACTAGCATAACTGTTCTCTGAGAGGTTCCACCCAGCAGCCAATGGAAAGAGATGCAGAAACTCACACTCAACATTGGATGAAGTAATTGGACTCAGTAAGTCTTACAGAGGAGTTTAGAGAAAGACTGAGGGACTTAAAGAGGACAGGAACTCCATAGGAAGACCAACAGGGTCAATTAACCTGGACCCTTGAGAGTTCTCAGATCAAATCACCAACTAAAGAACTAGCAGAGGCTGGACCTAGGCCCTATGTACATATGTAGCAGATGAAAACTTGGTCTTCATACAGGTCCCCAAAACACCTGGTGAAGATGCCGACCCAGAGCCTGCTGCCTGCCTGCTGAATTGAGTATGGATCCTGTACCCCTAAATGGACAATCTTTTCTGGCCACAGTGGAAGAGGATATGCCTAGTCTTGCCGTGACTTGATTGCAGTGAGTAGGGGTTTGACTCACAAGAGAAGGGGAAGGGGAATAGGGGGAGAACTTGTATAAAGAGGTACTGGAATTAGTGCAAGGGCTAATATTGTGTTGTGAAGGGAATAAATAAATAAACTCAATTTAATGAATTTTGATCTGTCTTTTGTGGTGATGTAGAGTTTTTGAAGGCAACAAATACATCTTTCTTGATGTACTTGTGTGTGTCTTCTGATTGGGGAATAGAGATCATTAATTCTGAATTAATATGGAATAATTTGTATTGATTTATATCTTTTGTTGGTTCTGTGGTATAATTTTTCTTTCTTATTAACTTCTTTCTAATATATTTTATTTTTTCTTGTGGCTACATGGATAGATTTTTTGATTTCCAGCTTGATGGATTCCTACAAGTATCTACTGTATAGCTCATTTAGTTACCATTGTTTTAGTGTATGTACCAGAGAAGACAGTTTGGATATGGATTTGAGCAATAGAAAGTCTTAATTTGCCATACATCAACTACACCAGGTATCCAATGTATCCCTGAGCCTTTCTCACGGTGTGCTTTTAAGCATGAAAGCTATGTCTTGGGTTGATATACTTCAGTTAACATGAACAGTAACAGAAGCAGAAGCAGAATTAAAGAAGTCAAAAAGCAAGATTAGTACATTTAGAGACACTCCCAGAACCATGAACTTTGATGAATTAAGTTTTTGTTTTAGTTTTGGAAAGCCATGTTTTCAGTGTGCTAAGTTTTATAGCCTGAATGGTAAAACCATCATGGAGTCAGTTGTGTTAAGGTCTGGGAGCCTACAAAGGTCTGGATTCCTGTTACAACCATAATTTCTTTTAGTTTATTTTTAAACATAGAAAGGTTTATTGCTTTGTAATTAACATAGTTCAGTTTCTATGTAGGTATGTAACTACTTGTCTGTATGTGCATAACATGTATGAAGGCACCTGTAGACGCCAGAAGAGGATATTAGAGCACCTGGAACTAGAGTTACCTACAGTTGTGAGCCCCTTCCATTGGTGGTTGTAGGAACTGAATTCTGGTCCTTTGAAGAGCAGCAGTATTAAGCCACTGAGCCTTCTCTCTAATCACAAAGTTTTTACTTTTGCTTCAATTATAACAGGTAGTCAGTTGGGTATATTTGTTTTTACTGGTAGTTACTATCCTTCAGAACATGAAATATATCTTTCCACAACCTGTTGGCTTTCAGAATGTAAGCTGAAACATCTGTTATGATTCTGGTGGGCCCAATTTAAATGTAACTTGATGTTTCTTTCTTGCCATTTTTAATATTCTTTTTATATTTAATATTTCATTCACATTATGATGAAATGCAGTTTTTTTCTAGTTTGGTCTATTTAGTTCAATAAATGGCTTCTTGCATCTGGATTGGCATCTGCTTTCCTAACAATGGAAAATTTTCTGTTATAAGTCCTTCAAAAATTATTTTCTGTACTTTTTTTGATGGATGGATTTTATTTCAGTATTTTTAAATTTAATAAGTTATTTTATTTATTTACATTTCAAATATTATCTCCCTTCCCAGTTTTCCCTCCATAATCTCTTTCCACTCCCCCTGCCTCTATGAGGGTGCTTCCCCATCTGCCTACCCTACACTAGCATTCCTCTACACTGGGTCACCAATCCTCCACAGGACCAAGGGCTCTCCTTCCATTGATTCCATTCAGAACAACAATTCCTATGCTTTTGATGTAGTATCTCCTCCTTTAGTTATTATATATATATTTGGTAATTTTAGAGTGTCCTGTATATGATGGACTGCCAGAGAAGTCTTCATAGCCTTTTATCTTTGTCCTTATTAGATATCTTCAGTTACCCCAACTTGTCTTCAAGCTCAAATCATGTCTTCTAATTGAACCATTATATTAGTGAGGCTTTCCACATTTTTTCATTTGATTTACTGTGATTTTAATTTATAAAATTCCATATTTGTTTTCTTCAATATTTATTTTATTTAGTCCATTCTAAAGACTTCCATTGTCTTCCTTATTTCATTTAGCTATTTGTATTCTTGTTCAAAAACTTTGATGCTTTTTAATATAAATCAAATCATTCTTTTGAAGTACTTGCCTGAAATTCTCTATATTTCACTCCTTCTAGATGCCACAACTAGATAAATACTTTTTGAATAAGTTATCTTGTCCTGTATTTCTTGATTCTTGGGCTATTACATTGGGATGCACAGATCTATTTCCTTGGCTGGTTTCTTTTCATCAGCTATATTATTTTACTTGAAGTATAACAGCATTTATCTATGACTTAAATGTCTATAGTTGAGTGAGAAGTTCAGAAAATATTTATTAGTCCGGGATCTTGGTGTGTCTAGTAAAAACTGTATATTATTCTCCACATAGGATATTAACTAACAAAGTGACCATTTATAGATGCTTGATTTTACTACAAGGCAAGTGTTGTATTAGCCAAAATTAACACTGGCTCCTTTACCTTCAATAACTGTTAGAGTATAAACAAAAAAGAATAATATGTAGTATACAGATTCTAGTTACTAATATTTGAAGTTGGATGGAAATAGGGTGGGTAAGGATAAGAATAAATACATTGACCTTGAAAAGAGAAAATACTGAAAAGTGTGATATAACTATAAGGGGAAAGCTGGAGTGATCTTAAGGTTCAGATCGCAGAGATTCTTAAAGCTATGGAAGGTTCTAATGAAGAAGTACAAAGACAAGAATATGAGGAAGAGAGTAAAAAAGAAATGTCATAGGAATAAGAGAAAGAATATATGACACATCATGGAGAAGTATAGTAAAAAAGAAAAAAGCCATAGTTAACAGAGTAAAGAAACGGAACAACAGGGATGAAACCTAACATAATTGTACAGACCAAAGCAAACCAATATGAGACGTATGTGCAATAGTTGAAATTAAATAACAGAGACAAAAATTAATTTTTCATGGAATGATGTACTGACCCAGGCGTATTGAGTTGAAAGAATAATGTCTCAGGTCCCTCAGGCTTTAGCAGGCTCCATAGGGTACTGTGTACAGAAGAAGAGGTCACTTGGTCTTCATCTTGACTGGATCTTGGGGTTCTGGCATGTGCTAGCAGGGGGTTATAAGTAGTTTCTTGGCAGTTCTTATGGACACCTGCACTCCACTATGGCCTCGAGAGAGGATTATTGGTCAGGAAGTCTGTAGAGGAGAGGGCTTCCAGCTGGGTTATGATCTTCAGCTTTCCTGCCAAATGTCTTTGTGTCCTACTACAGAAAGATGCTTGCCAAATGTATTGCTGCTCTATACGTAATAACCAGGGGACAAAAACAACCCGCATGCCCATTAGCTGTAAGTGGATAATGAAAATGTGGTTCATATACAAAGCGGAACATTATTCACTTGTAAAGAAAAAAGTAAATAGTAAAATGTGAAGAGAAATAAATGGAGTTGGGAATAATCATTTTAGGTTAGGTACCACAAATCCAGAAAGACATATGCCACAGGATAGGTTATAGGTCTTAGGGTAGAAACCTGTTACTATTATTCTGATAAGTAGACAAATCAATAAATGTCACCCAAAGTTCTTATTTTTATGCCTATAGATTAGTGCATTATTCAACCTACATCCCAAATTGTTTAGATAGATGGTGATTAACACATAAATTCATAACTGTTCCTTATGCCAAGAATAAAAGACTATATAATACTCACTTGTAAGTGATATATCTATATCATAGCCCTTTTCCAAGGTTCAAGAATTATCATAGCAGAGAGAAACATTGTTAAAGCTAAGAGGAGTAGGCATCTTTAGCAAAACACTCTCTGTTTGATATGACCGAGAACTTTTTGACATGAACTCAGCAACCATCATGGCTTGTGCAAAATTTGCACAAGAATAAGCCAATCTAAATCCTAGCCCAGACAGGATGGGCTCATGAATTCCCAATCCTAACTGAGGAGATATTGGGAATTGATGGCTAACTGGGAAGTTTATATTCAATTCTATCCCCAGGGATGTGGTGCCTGAGGGGCTACCCAATGTTCCAGTAGACAGTCTCATACCTGCATGTGTACAGACAGCACTAAATGCACTCAATGAGCATTAGAAAAGGGAGAAGGAGACAACACGCAGTTCTGAGGAAAAGTGACGGCGTAATATGTGTGAAGTACTGAAAGGAAGCGAAGCAGGAAGCAGGAAGGATTGATCTAAACACACAGGCATGTGTGACTACATTTTAAAAAGTAAATTATAAGTCTAGTATTTGACTGACTTTTTAAAAATTACATGAGGTATACACTACCAAATAATAATAATATAAACAGTTTTCTTATTAAGATAAACTTATAAATAAAAAGTATTGAGAAGAAGCATAGAAAAAATAAGACAGAATAAAAATGTACAAAACAACACTGCCAACATAGATTATCATGCCAAATAAACATAGTTGAAATAAGATTATAGGATTGAAGCAAAGCACAACAGTTATACAACTAACTTATTAATGAGTTGAACCACAATAATCATAAAAATGCACTTAATTTTTTTCTTTCAAAAAGAAAATGCAATTCTGAAGCTCTGTACTGTGATTGAAAACATCTGATGGAAAGCACTTTAGAATGTGGAATAGGAGACAGGAACTGGAGGGAGTCAATACTTGGGAAAATAAAATGCTGGTTGAATTGTCCACTCTGTGACTTTATGTCCGGTGGCAGAACTGAGTAATGTGTACAATGTACAATATACAAGTTGACAAGTGACCTTATGTATATTTTGGCATGGGACACCTGAGAAAATGCACTGAGTTACTGTCAAAGCCGAAAGGGGAAGGGGAGGCCTCATTAAGTATAAGCAGAACTTACTTGTAACATCTACCAAAGTCCTTGACAACCCTCGCATTTCAGCTGTACAAGGCTACCTCCAAAGAGCCAAACATGTTGGAAAGACCTCAGCAGAAATGTCAGCTACAACCATTTATAACAAATAAAATTTAGAGCTGGAATTCAGTCACACGTGCTGATGAACAAACTGGATCTGTCATTCTTACAAGATAACAGAATATGTGGTTCCTGAAATTACTCAATCACAATAACTGATAACATATAACTTCCAAAATGAAACACAGAAAATATGAGTCATGCTTAAAAGAAAAGAAAATCAATGTAAACTAAGTCTGAGATGACAACCATATTAGAACCAGCAGACATGGACATTAAATTGCCAAATATGACTGTTTAATAATATAAAGTAGTCTATGCTTATAATCACAGACAGACATGGGATCTCAGCACAAGATTTATAGTGAGAACACAGAATAAACTGTATTTCATAGGACTGGAAACAAGAATTAAATGAAGATTTATTGAATTGACTTCATAGAACACTGGAGAAGAGTAAAGGAATTTGAAATAGATCAAAATAAATGATCTAATTCGAGGAGGATAAAGAAGATGTTCCCAAGATAACATGAAGAATGTGTCAGTGACCTCCAATTGGATCATTAAAAAAGTTTACCGTACAAGTGATTGAAATACAAGAAGGGAGAGGGATATATAAAGAATACTTTAGAAATGTATTTGCAAAACAATCCCTTGGTTTTCCTGAAATATTTAAAAATAATTTTGCTTTTTCTTTGACAATTTCATGCATGTATGCAATGCATCTTGATCATATCCATCCCAACTCCCTTCCTTCAGCCCCGACAACCTTCCAGAAGACCTCTCAATATCCTCCCACACTTATGTCTCCTTCAATTTTTTAACAATCCACTGGGTCTGATTAGTGCTGCCTGCATAGTTGTTGCTCTGACTGATCTTCAGGTGTAACCATAATGAGTTTCTATGCCCTCTCCAACTCTGAAACTCTGAATAAAGACACAGAGACTTACATTTATTAATTATAGCTTTAGGCCTTATGTTACTTATGTCCCCAATTACATCTTATAGCTTAAATTAGCATATATATATATGTATATGTATATATATATATATATATATATATACACACACACACATGTGTGTGTGTGCGTGTGCACATGCACCTGTGTGTGTTTGTGTGTGTTAAATTATCCCATGCCTGACTTTCTTTCCCAGAGTTCCTATCTCTGCGAAAGTCCCACCTATTCTCTCCTCCTTTGCTGAAGGCCATCAGCTTTTTATTAAACCAATCCAAAGGTTCAAGATGGAGTGTTTACAAAATATGATGTAGCCACATGAGTAACAATACCAAAGCCTCTAATCAGATCTTTGCCAGTACAAAAATCAGCATTTGTATAATAAAAAGACAACCTTTGTACAGTGCACAAAATGATCACCACAACACAGCGGAACATGAGAAACCAACCACAGGCTCTGAAGAAAATTAACTGTCCTTCCTCCATTAGCTTTCAGCAGCAAACAGATCCTTAAAGGTAAGTTCCTTAAAGGTAAGTGAAGCATGGTAGTTTCTCTGTTACATGCAAAGATGAAAATATGGATCTTCCAATGAAAGCCAAAATCTCTCTATAACTTCTTTTAAAATCTCTGCCTGTTCCATGAACATCTGCTTTACAGCGTCACATCAAAGTGCCATCAATATGTGACTGTTAACTGGCTTGACTTTGTGCAGGTCATAGACATATAATTAAAGGGACAGTCATGAATGCAACATTACTACTCCCTGTCTTCCATCTGGATTCTGCCATTAATAACAATCTTGAGTAACACATGCTCAGCAGAGACCATCTACTCCTACCAGTTGAGGCCCTGGTAGGAGTGTCCAGTGTGGAGGAACCTTGGCTTTTCTTAGAAAGGTCTTATCTGCCACTTTATCTATTATACATTTAAAGAGTTTTATTGTCACTTTTACTAAATGTTTAGGCTAAAATTTTACATGAACGTTAGTGACCCAGTGGGCTTGTGGCTATCTCCCTATTATTAGTTGGGCTGAGGATTGCCCTAGAAGGAATTTAAAAATGACAGGAGCTTGCCATCTTTGATATATATGGATTTGCAGTCATTTTTCCAAAAGAAAATGCATTTTCTGCAGCATGGAAAGACAGATTGGGGGTATGGGGACAGTGGAAACATTTTTAGGCCAAGCTCCTTTTGAATATTCTATCATTCCACTTTTAAGGGATTTGAATTAGATTGTGTTGTGGCTGCAAAGGCTCAGGTGAGAGAGGAAGCCGGGTATGGCGCTGTCCCAATGTCATGGGAGGCCCTAATCCGTTTGTCCTAATGTATGTTTTTGGACCTTGGCATGCCTGTCTGTGTTCTGGGGTCATTCTTTCTCAAATAATATTGTTTATCAGTATTGATTTTGGTACAGGGTTTGTTATTTTAATGTCTAAACTAGCTTCCACCATTGATATAAAATTCTTGAGAATCTTGTTTTTTGTTTTATTGTTTTATTGTTTTGTTTTTTTTTTGTTGATGTTGGTTTTTTTTTTTTTTTTTTTTTTTTTTTTTTTTGGTTTAGGGAAGCCAGTGAAGAGGCCTCTCCACTCCCTGTGAACAAGGGGATTAAAATGTCCCAGGCCTACAGTGCACATAAACAGACCTGCTCAACACAGCCAGTAGGGAGTAAAACCTGCTGAATCCCTATGGAGAAATTACATGACTAAACAATTGAGCACATTTATTTAATTGTGGGGGTGTTCTTGTTCTGGTTCTTGATTACCTATGCATTTTTCTAGCCTGCATCTGACATTCTTCTCTAAACAAGATTTCCCATGTTAAAATGGGGACTAGGAAGAGTATACCAGCAAATATTTCTACAATCCTTGGAAGGTAAAAGGTTGCTAGTGAAACCTTATAAAATAGATTTGGTTCATGGTACATAAAATTTGTTTTCTTGGACAGCTTGGTGTATCTCTTGCAACTCTGTGGCCAGGAAGGGATTCCAAGCCAGTGGATAATGTCTTGATTCACATAGAGTAAAGGGAACATTCTCTATGGGTGGAGGTTCCAGATCTCTGGGATATTGTGACTGAGGATAATTGTTCTCAGAATCTCTAAGATTACAGAGCAGCTCAATACCCATGGGGAATAGCACTGCAGATTGTGGCACTGGGGTAGGGGAGGCTCATTTTGGAGTTTTTAGGAGTCTTGGTCTTAACTTCAGTCTTTGCCCTCTGTAGCTATGGAGGCTTCAAGGGTTGAAGGGGAGGGATAAAAGGGACAAAGATGTGTGGGTTAGGGAATAATTTTTGTCTATTAAGTCAATTATCTTTTCTATAGTGGCTAAATCAGCTACTGAACAATTCTCAGGGCTTTCTTACTAATCTGAGTCATCCCCTGTACCCTCCTGTGTTTTTTCCTCTAATGGCTCATTTTTTGGCTTGCGTGTTCTTCTTTGATGGAGCTATCACAGGTAGAAAAGAGAGGTGCAAAAATAGCCTTCTCAGTGGTGGCACATGTCTTTTTTTAAAATTTTTTATTCGATATATTTTTTATTTACATTTAAAATGATTTCCCCTTTTCTAGACCCCCACTCCCTGAAAGTCCCATCAGCCCCCTTCCCTCCCCCTGTTTTCCCACCCAACCCTTCCCACTTCCCTGTTATGGTTTTGCCCTATACTGCTTCACTGAGTCTTTCCAGAACAAGGGGCCACTCCTCCGTTCTTCTTGTACCTCATTTGATGTGTGGATTATGTTTTTGGTATTCCAGTTTTCTAGGTTAATAACCACTTATTAGTGAGTGCATACCATGATTCATCTTTTGAGTCTGGGTTACCTCACTTAGTAAGATGTTCTCCAGCTTCATCCACTATGTTCATAGCAGCCCTATTTATAATTGCCAGAAGCTGGAAAGAACCCAGGTATCCCTCAACAGAAGAGTGGATGCAAAAAATGTGGTATATATACACAATGGAGTACTATTCAGCAACTAGAAACAATGAATTCATGAAATTCTTAGGCAAATGGATGGCACATGTCTTTAATCCCAGCATTCAGGTGGCAGAGGCAGGTGGATTTCTGAGTTTGAGGCCAGTCTGGTCTACAGAGTGAGTTCCAGGACAGCCAGGGCTATACAGAAAAATCCAGTCTTGAAAATCCAAATAATTAATTAATTAATTAATTAATAAAAATTAAATTAAATTTTAAAATAAGATAGCCTTCTCAGATTCTTGTTCATGAGTCTGGTAGGCAACATAGGTCCAGATTTTAGGATCAAAAATATCTACTAACAGGACCCATAATACAGTGAGAATTGGAGTTCCTCTTTCCAGAATTCTAGACCCTACTTTGGGGAGACTTTAAGTCATCTTGATTTAAGTAAGGCCTTAAGGGAACACACTGGAAATCCCTCTGATGTGATGTTGAGGTTCCCATTATAGAAAAGACAGAAAATGTTGTTTGTGGTGGTCCGTGTTCCCAAGGCAGATTCTCCCACATGAAGTTGAATACTCTCCAACAGCACAAGCCTCTCCACAGATTTCAGAGACTGACAGCCATCCTAGTGACTTTTAAATGGGTCCTGGGTAACCAGGTGCATATGAATTGCTGAAATGATATTTCCAATACCCAGTTGGGATGCTGAGGTCCAGAAAAATAGTAAAGGAACCTTCAGCCAATTGCGGGTAGTCTTCCTGACCGAGAGGCTTCTGTTGTTGCACAAGCCACATCTGGATCCTACCTGAAAGTACAAACCAAAAGGAAAGAAGACTGATCCTCAGGCGGATGGTCAGGTGGAAATGCCTCTACCCTTTTGGAGGGGCAAGGAAGATACAAACTCAGTGTGTTCATGTTCAGGTGCCAGCTGTGGGTCTCCCTTCTCCTCAGAGGCTGTTGGTCAGGCCCACAAACGAGGCTGGACTTAGCAGAAGTGGCAAGAAGGATTCAGACCGACAGCGGAGAGTATAAAGAAAGGGCTTCGATAGACAGCTTCAGTAAGACAGATTTTTATTTTTGTTCCAGGGATGGGGTTTATAAGAACTCACGCAAATATGGATGGAAAGGGCTGATTGGTCACAACACAGCAACTAATTGCTATATACTTGGGAAGCTAGAGCAGGCTTTGTGTGCTGAGTCAGAGAGCTATGCACAGGGTCATTTTTAAAGACAAGAGCAGGCATCTGTGCCCAGAGATACTCTCTAAGAAATGTTAGGCAGAGAAAGGGAGGCTCCACTGAGAAAGGGAGTTTTCCATTTTGCACCAAACTCAGAAAGCTATCAGTATAACCTATCCATATAAGGAAAACCTTAATAGCAGGGTTTTCCAACATTAATGTGTAACACACACACACACACACACACACACACACACACACACACAAATAGCCAGTATATATGGTAATATTCCTTGCTCTTAGGATGTCTTGATGGCCTTCCTAATAAATTTCTCAGGGAGATATCCTGTGCCTGGTTGGTGATAGATTTTCTTTAAATCACCCATGTTTTCTGATAGCAGCGCTGAGCTCTGATCATACTATACTTAAAGGTATGTCTTAAAGATTGACTTCTATTGTTTCTATCTAAGTGTGTGTATGTGTGTATGTGTGTGTTTGAGAGAGAGAGGGAGGAAGGAGTGCTGGCAACCTAAGGGCTGGAAGAGAACATTAGTGTGATATAACTGCTGGTAAAGAAACATGGGTTCATGGAACAAGTGGTCTTACTCAATGAACCATCTATCTAGACCCATTAAAATATTTTAATAAACTCACAAACTAGTGTATTTCCATAAGGCTGATTGTAATATTTAATTTCCTAATGTTTCTCTTACTTCCTACCCACACCTCACTTCTGTACATATCCTTATTTAAAGTTTTAGCTTTAATCCATAGTTTCAGTTAGGTATCTATCTACTCCCTCAGTTCCCCATTAAAGCAAAACTGCAGAAACAACAACAAAAAATAAAGAAACAATTTTTTTTTCTGGGAATATACAGCGTCAATACTGACTGGGATGTATTCCCAGGAGAGACTGGAGAAAGTGGGAAATTCTTCTTAAAATGCTAGAAGATGAGTCAACCAGAATTCCACTATCTAGTAATGGTTAAAAGTATATTTAGACAAACAAAACACTAAACTGCTTCAGTAGAGGAAATGCCAAATCCATTCCATATTAGCCCCGAAGCTCTGAATACCCAAGACACAACTCACATATCAAATAATTCCCTAGAAGGAGGAAGGAGATGGCCCTGGTCCTGGAAAGGCTTGATGCAGGATTGTAGGGGATTATCAGGACAGAGAAGTGAGAGGGGGTTGATTGAGGAATGGGTGGATGTAAGAGGGCTTATGGGACTTATGGGGGGGGGGAACCAGGAAAAGGAAAATCATTTGGAATGTAAACAAAGAATACAGAAAATTTTTAAAAAAGTCTGAAATCTATATCACCTATGAATTGTTGGGACATGAGAAAGGGTCAGTCTTGCTGATTCAAAGCAGTAATTATCAGCTGTGTAATTGAACTTAAGGCTCACTCAATAGGGGAGAATTCATGCCTACTACTAAAATCCTAGCCACCAACCAGGCCTATTGAGGTTATGAATCTTAGAAGATAATCTACTCTTGTCACATTACTAATCCTGAATAAACCCTAGCTGCAATCTAAATCTTATCATTACAGGCACAAATAAATGTAGCTCTTACAACTAATCAAAGAAGCTACTTTCTACAGCAAATGGAGACCATCACATACAAGCCACAACTGAACATAATGCAGATATCAATGGATGATGGGGATCCCAGTTTCAGTGGATATATCTATAGCATAATTCTTGTACCTAAAGATCAGGGAACATCAGCGAAGTGGGAATGGAATGATAGTTAGAATCAGGAAATCTACTGTGAGCTTATGTTTCCCCAAAATGATAGAGAAATTATATATATAATACCTTAATAATATGACTGCCTGTCTTAGTTAAGGTTTTCCTGCTGAGAACAGACACCATGACCAAGGCAAGTCTTATAAAGGACAACATTTAATTGGGCTAGCTCACAGGTTCAGAGGTTCAGTCCATCATTATCAAGGTGGGAACATGACAACATCTATGCAGGGATGATGCAGGCAAAGCTGAGAGTTCTACATCTTTATCTGAAGGCTGTTAGTAGAAGACTAGCTTCCAGGCATCTAGGATGAGTGTCTTAATGTCCACACCCACAGTGACACACCTACTCCAACAGGACCTTCTAATAGTGCCACTTCCTAGGCAGAGCATATAAGTCATCACACTATCTAAACAAGACTTGAATAATGATAATGCAGAAGAAATTATACTAATACAGAAGAAATATAATGGAGTCCCAACCCTAGTAAAAGAACTATAGACAACTAGTGAGAGCTAACAGACAATTAGCTTTCTCAAGGATAAACCCCCTCATCCAATAAGTATTATTACTTATCCAATACAAAATGGTCAGCTCTGAAATCATGTATACACTTAATACTAAACATACTCTTCAGATTGTATTTATGTATTTATGCATTTCAACATATACCTATGCTAATCAAAAAGAGATCATCCATTTGAGAGGAAGTGATGGCAGCGTGGGAGATGTTGGATGGAGGACAGGGAAAGGGGAAATGATGCAATTACATTTTAATTAAAGCTATTAAAATTAAAAACATACTCAAAACTTACTTCCAATATTATACAGCACCGAAAGAGTCAAAGGATAGTGAGAAAACATCACATTTTCCCAAATCCAGCGGGTCAAAATGACAATTAGTGCAGCTCCATGTTGGATATTGCATTGAAGGTTCATAAAATGAACAGTTGCTTTTAATATCTTTTGTACACTTTTTCTCCATCTCTGTTACCTCACCACACAGCGAGTCTGTGCTGATCTGGCTGTGTTCCCTGCCCAAAACTTTTCTCGTGCTTATGCCATCAGACTGACATCTTCGGTACCTTGGGGTCTCCACTACAATTTAACCTCTCACCTTCACAGCTTCGTACATTACTCACTCATTCTTTCTCTTTTAATTTCTTCAAAACTTGTACTATATGGATATTGTTGCTGAGTTCTGTTGCCTAGCCCTATTGGACCAAGTTGAATCAGCTTTTATATGCTCACTCTTGGAAATAGCTGTATAAGCAGTTAATTTTGAACAGTAGGCAACCCAGTGAGTTTAAACTTTCTTCCTGTCTTTAGGATTGTATCCAGTAATTGGGAAAAGTAAGATAGGTTTAGAACCTTAAATGTATCCTGAAGATAAGGCAGAAAATTTGAAGTTCAAGTTGATCATTAATGGCCATAAATTTCATCAATAGCACATATATAATAAGACATCTTTAAGATCCCCACTCCAGATCTGCAAGAGCTTTCAGATGGCTAAAGACAGAAAGCTTTTTTTGGGGAAATTCACTGAGAAGGGATGTGCCCATCCCTTATGAGTTCTGTATATTTTGTAATATTCTGTATAATATATTATAAGATAGAAACAAAAATATTCCTAAGTTCTATGAGCAAATTTTACAATTAGTTAAAATAGAAGAAGGACCAGAATTACACATTACAGCCCTCAGGGTTCCAACTGGTATCAATACTTAGATGGAAGAGTCGTGTTCACTGAGTCCTCAGCCTTAAGGTCTGATATTTCAGCAGATAGAATTAAAATTATTTTTAATCAAAGAATGCCCATATAGTGTCGGGTTCTTACTTGTGGGGAGAAATTCACACTCCTTATAAGAACACAGATTTTTTTCAGTGTTGGTTTTTGTGGTTAGTAAACAAGCAAACAAAGGTTTGGATGCATTGCAAAGCACACAAAAATTCAATTTTAAAGCAAACGTTGTACTTCAAGTGACATATTTTATGAAATATATATCAATATAATATGACAGCTAAAAATGAGAAAAAGTCACATATTGGTACAATATTAACGCAAATTTCAAAGGCAAAAATGCTAAATTCAATTTAAAGATTGAGACAAGGAAACAGTTATACTGGTTAAATACTTTTCACCTAAAATGAAAAGTATCACAGGATAAAAAATATCAAATAATCACAAATGGATATTTTACAGTGTTAGCTATATAATATATTGCATGTATATAGTTACTAACACATAAGTAAATAAGGAAAAGTAGGAAATTCCTGTTTCTCTTAAATTTCATATCACTTGATGCTTAAATGCCATCATTACTCCTTGAGTATTGATATTACAATCAAAGGGTTTTTGTTTTCATTTCAGTGGTTACTCATTATGTTGAAGACTTTGCCATATGCCAATTAATTATCTACATTATTTTGTGAAATGTATATTGATCTTAATTATCTTTTAAAAATTGACTTGAACATACTGCACTTGAATGTGAATAGCATGTATGTCCCAGAAGCCCACTATATGTTGTATAAAAATTTTGAAAATATTCTCTCTTCACATATGGATTGACTGTTTCTTTTCTTTTCTTTTTGAATTTATTAAGCATTTTTTTCTATTTTTTTATTCAATATATTTTTTATTTACATTTCAAATGGTTTCCCCCTTTCTGGTCCTCCCACTCCCTGAAAGTCACATAAGCCCCCTCCATCCCCCTGTTCTTCAACCCACCCCTTCCCACTTCCCTGTTTTGGTTTTGTCTTATACTGCTACAATGAGTCTTTCCATAACCAGGAGCCACTTCTCCATTCTTCTTGTACCTCATTCGATGTGTGGATTATGTTTTGGGTATTCCAGTTTTCCAGGATAATATCCACTTATTAGTGAGTGCATACCATGATTGATCTTTTGAGACTGGGTTATCTCACTTAGTATGATGTTCTACAGCTCCATCCATTTGCCTAAGAATTTCATGAATTCATTGTTTCTAATGGCTGAATAGTACACCATTGTGTATATATACCACATTTTTTGCATCAATTCTTCTATTGAGGGATACCTGGGTTCGTTCCAGCTTCTGGCTGTTATAAATAGGGCTGCTATGAACATAGTGGAGCATATATCGTTATTACATGCTGGGGAATTCTCTGGGTATATGCCCAAGAGTAGTATAGCAGGATCTTCCAGAAGTGAGGTGCTCAGTTTTCTGAAGAACCCCCAGACTGATTTCCAGAGTGGTTGTACCAATTTGCAACCCCACCAGCAGTGGAGGAGTGTTCCTCTTTCTCCACATCCTCACCAACACCTGCTGTCTCCTGAGTTTTTAATCTTAGCCATTCTTACTGGTGTAAGGTGAAATCTCAGGGTTGTTTTGATTTGCATTTCCCTAATGACTAATGAAGTTGAGCATTTTTTTTGTTTTTTTTGTTTTTTTTTATTTTTATTTTTTATTCCCCCCTCCACTCCCAGAAAGTCCCGTAAGTCCCCTTCTCTCCCCCTGTCCTCCCACCCACCCCTTCCCACTTCCCCGTTCTGGTTTTGCTGAATACTGCTTCACTGAGTCTTTCCAGAACAAGGGGCCACTCTTCCTTTCTTCTTGTACCTCATTTGATGTGTAGATTATGTTTTGGGTATTCCAGGTTTCTAGGTTAATATCCATTTATTAGTGAGTGTATACCATGATTCACCTTTTGAGTCTGGGTTACCTCACTTAGTATGATGTTCTCTAGCTCCATCCATTTGCCTAAGAATTTCATGAATTCATTGTTTCTAATGGCTGAATAGTACTCCATTGTGTAGATATACCACATTTTTTGCATCCACTCTTCTGTTGAGGGATACCTGGGTTCTTTCCAGCATCTGGCAATTATAAATAGGGCTGCTATGAACATAGTAGAGCATGTATCCTTATTACATGGTGGGGAATCCTCTGGGTATATGCCCAGGAGTGGTACAGCAGGATCTTCTGGAAGTGAGGTGCCCAGTTTTCGGAGGAACCGCCAGACTGATTTCCAGAGTGATTGTACCAATTTGCAATCCCACCAGCAGTGGAGGAGTGTTTCTCTTTCTCCACACCCTCTCCAACACCTGCTATCTCCTGAATTTTTAATCTTAGCCATTCTGACTGGTGTAAGGTGAAATCTCAGGGTTGTTTTGATTTGCATTTCCCTAATGACTAATGAAGTTGAGCATTTTTTAAGATGCTTCTCTGCCATCCGAAGTTCTTCAGGTGAAATTCCTTTGTTTAACTCTGTACCCCATTTTTAATAGGGTTATTTGGTTTTCTGGAGTCTAACTTCTTGAGTTCTTTATATATATTGGATATTAGCCCTCTATCTGATGTAGGACTGGTGAAGATCTTTTCCTAATTTGTTGGTTGCCTATTTGTCCTCTTGATGGTGTCCTTTGCCTTACAGAAACTTTGTAATTTTATAAGGTCCCATTTGTCAATTCTTGCTCTTAGAGCACATGCTATTGGTGTTTTGTTCAGAAACTTTCTCCCTGTACCGATGTCCTCAAGGGTCTTCCCCAGTTTCTTTTCTATTACCTTCAGAGTGTCTGGCTTTATGTGGAGGTCCTTGATTCATTTGGATTTTAGCTTACTACAAGGAGACAAGGATGGATCAGTTCGCATTCTTCTGCATGCTGACCTCCAGTTGAACCAGCACCATTTGTTGAAAAGGCTATCTTTTTTCCATTGGATGTTTTCAGCCTCTTTGTCGAGGATCAAGTGGCCATAGGTGTGTGGGTTCATTTCTGGATCTTCAATCCTGTTCCATTGATCCTCCTGCCTGTCACTGTACCAATACCATGCAGTTTTTAACACTATTGCTCTGTAGTATTGCTTGAGGTCAGGGATACTGATTCCCCCAGACTTTCTTTTGTTGCTGAGAATAGTCTTAGCTATCCTGGGTTTTTTGTTGTTCCAGATGAATTTGATAATTGCTCTATCTAACTCTGTGAAGAATTGAGTTGGGATTTTGATGGGTATTGCATTGAATCTGTAGATTACTTTTGGCAAAATGGCCATTTTAACTATATTGATTCTACCGATCCATGAGCATGGGAGGTTTTCCCATTTTTTGAGGTCTTCTTCCATTTCCTTCTTCAGAGTCTTGAAGTTCTTGTCATACAGATCTTTCACATGTTTTGTAAGAGTCACCCCAAGGTACATTATACTCTTTGTGGCTATTGTGAAGGGTGTCATTTCCCTAATTTCTTTCTCCGCCTGCTTATCCTTTGAGTATAGGAAGGCTATTGATTTGCTTGAGTTGATTTTATAACCAGCCACGTTGCTGAAGTTGTTTATCAGTTGTAGGAGTTCTCCAGTAGAGTTTTTTTGGGTCACTTAGGTAGACTATCATATCATCTGCAAATAATGATAGTTTGACTTCTTCCTTTCCAATTTGTATCCCTTTGACCTCCTTATGTTGTCTAATTGCCCGAGCTAGTACCTCAAATACAATATTGAAAGGATAAGGAGAAAGGGGCAGCCCTTATTTTCTTAATGGTAATATTTGAAAACAAACCTTGGTAAACTAGTGAAATTATAATTTGACTAATTTACTATAATTTATTTTGGTGTCCTGAAAATTAATTGTAAAACAATATGCATAGCTACCATATATGTGAGACAATGGTATATTACTAGGTATTTAAAAACACAACATCAACTGTACAGAATAAGTATCTTCAAATGATTTTTTACTATAGTCAATATTTAGAACCTATTTTATAGCTCTAGTAGATCAGGAGATATATGTTAACATTCATAGAGCACACAATGCTATTAAAATAATATAATAGCATCAAAACTAGAATTGTTGATGAATGTTCAAATTATCTTGTGCCAAAGAGAAAGAATAGCAAAACAAAATTATGTTGAAAGAGAAAAACTCTTGTACCATAAAGTATGGCAATATATGATTTTATTTCAAATCCATCTCAGGTAAAACTTCATAGATGGCTTAAAACGTATTTATGTTTGGGATGTTAGAGATGAAAAGTGGTAACATCAAAATACGAGGAATGTGTCAGAGAAAACAGTGTCTTGCATCTTGGTAGGAAGCATCACATTTATCCACTTCCTGTAACTCATTGGCCTGTTTGTTGATTTGACTACACATCAACTAACATCACATAAAAATAAATAAAAATAACTAAGAATAGATGTGTCTTTATATCTGGAACTTTGATGTCACTTAAAAATGTAAGGTGAATTTTGAGACTAATTGACAAACTGATAGGTTATTAGACATAGGTCAATCCCTGAGGACAATAGAACTCAAGATGACCTTATGAAGGTTTACTTTAGAGTCCTTTCAAGTGTCTTAGTCACTCAACAATGTGTAATAAGATGATACAAACAGCAGAGAGGCTCTTCGCATCACAAAGTAACTAACTAAGAAAATCGCTTTAGTCCAGGATTCTACATCAAAGGAGAAAGAAGAAACATAAATTTACAAAATGAAAGTAAAATACTTACATATCAATATGTAACAGATTCCTAAGGTGATTTTAGAAGTCTTAAATATTAATACCGGTGATGATATAAAATTGGAAGATAATATTTTTTTTTACAATCTCACGAATAAAAAGAGAAAAAGAGAAAAAAGTCAACATTGTGAAAATTACTATTTTACCAAAAGTAACCTGCAGATTCAGTATAGGGGCATCAAAATTTCTACTCTTTTCTTCAAAGTAATAGTAAAAATAATTTAAAGTTATTGTGGAGGCCCAAATATCTTTATAAATTTTATAGATATAAATAGATTTATTCATTTGCCATATTTCACTAAGTGATTTGTTACTTGCTGTAAGTTAGCATACATCACATAAAGGAAAAATTGTTAAAAAGCAAATGTATCTTGATATCTAAAATCTTGATAATATGTAATAATAAGGTGAATTTGAGATTAACAGCTAAATGGATCAATGATATGTACTTGATGAAGAAGAGAGAGCTTTCCTGAGTACAGACAATAATAAAAACAACTGTAAATTGTTGCCATGCTTGATTTCTAGGCACTTTATATTGTCGTAAGTAACAAACATCAGTATCATACTGGAAAAAACTAACTTATACTTGAATAGAACAAACAGAAGCTCAGACATTAGTTCATGAATCATTAGTCTCTTGATTTTTGACAAAATTTCCAAAGCACAAATTGGGGAAAATATACCTTTAATAATTTACTGTTAGAAAAACTAAATATATGTGCAGTAAAGGGTGGAAGAAAGGATTAACAGAAAAAGATCATGTTTTATCTACAGTTTGTGGGGAAAAAATTTAAACAGCTAAGTGTGTTGAATGAGCTATTTGATTTGAATTCACTTTATTTTTTCATTGACTTGAACTTTGAATCACAACCATTAAGAGTTCAAGAGAAATGCATTCAACAAAGAATCACAAATGAACTAACATGTAACACATCCTGGTTAATATGTGGTGCTATATACAGCAACAGACAAAAAAATGCAACTAATATAAGCAGCTTGTATTTTAAAAACCCCTCATTATTCCATAGTGGGATAATAGTATAAGGATAAAAGATTAGTTTGACCTGGAATTAAACATTTTGTTTAAGATACTTTCTTTTTTGTATGTTTCATGCAATATTTTATGGCTCATATGATTATGCAAAAAGAGTCAACTGTTGAAGAAACAATATCTGTTTCCAGTTGAGGAAGAAAGGAATCACAAATGTAAAATATGAAAAGAAAACAAAATCTTCAATGTTGGATTTGAAATAGAGTTACAAGTGGAGATTGCATCTACACTGCTTATTGTCTTGCCCTATTGCCCGAGGAGGACATAGTGGTGGTGCACTAAGAGCAATAAGCAGCCTGCCTGCCTAAGTAGCATTATGCTCAGTTCTAAGTAGACTTTTTCTCTAACAGGAATTGGAGCCTCCTCTCAAAGGCAGAATCCTGATCTAACAGGAAAGCAGCGAGTTGGACACATGCTGCTACATCAAGAAAGAAGTTCTTGACAGTCAACAGAGGCATGCTGTGATGACAAGGGAAGCATATTTGGAGAGTTCTCCCATTGGCTAAATTTAATTGACAAAATAATGATTAAAATGATTGATGATGCATCGAATAAGAAAACATCCCATGAACTGTGGCATCACTGACTCATTTCCAAGGGGCAACGAAGGAATAGAAAAATTGCTAAGTAGTAAGTTCAGGGATCTACTGAGAAAAACCATCATTTGACAAGCATCATCTGAGGAATAAAGTATGACATGACTCACAAGAAGAAGTTAAAAACACTGGTGAAAGTAGCAGGGGGGTGATGAGGTCAACTTATGACTATACAGATTAGTGTCACTCACAGAATCGAAAAGATCATATTACAAAGAAGGAATTTCAGTAATCACTTTTACCAAACATTCAAATTTAGCATCACCAAATTGCACACAAACTAACATTATGCATCTCCTGCTGTGATGTACTAAAAAATGATGCAAAATCATCTTCATAGCATTTTAAAAACTTGTTTAACCTGAATCTAAACTTAAGGAAACAAACAAATCTAAATCAGAGACTATCTGCAAGACAAATTGCTTTATTCCTAAAACACCAGTATCATAATGGAAAAATAAGAAATAGATCCTGAAACTTTTAAATAATAATTTAAACTCACCTACAGAATGATGAGAATTAAATAAATATATGAATTTGGATTTGGCAGCTGGATATGGAGATGTGCATTGTGGAGATTAGGAAGATAATCCATGGTAGAAATACCACCTCAATTAAATTCTTTCAAGAGTACATTTCCATTCTCAGGGGATGATTAAAGAAGTGGTCAGTGTGATAAAAAGTTACAAATAAGTAGGTATTTCTACTTGAATGGTATAAGAAGCTCATTGTTCATTTTGGCAACTTTTCCAAAAAGGTTAGCGAGGAAGAGTCCCATAGAAAGTAAAGATTCCTAGACAAGCTTTTTGGTTCAAAAGTCAGACACAATATCATTCTGCCCTTAAAGTTTCCCAAAGTGAATTGTGGACCTGTATCATTCCCAGTCCTTAATGTAATTGAGAACCAAGGTAGAGGTAAAAAGCAGACAAGAGACTTGACAAGTGCAGGAAACAAATGCAAAACCAAATATAAACAACTGGGATTACAACAAACCACAATGCTTCTTTGCAGCAAAAGAAACAATGAACACAGCAAAGAGACTATCCAGAGAACAGAAAAGAACATTTGCAAGTAGTATATCCAAACAAAGGTCAATATTCAGACTGCACAAGGAAACTAGACAAGTCAATAGCAACAAAACGAATCAAAACAAAAAGAAAACCAATTAAAAATGGACAGTAGTCCTAAATAATGACTGCTCCAAAGAAGCTGTATAAATGGCCAATGATAGTAAAAAATGATGTTCAACATTATTAATCACTGGGGAAATGCAAATCATAAGCACTTGTAATGTCTCACCTCAGAGTGAATACCTGCATGTAGGGTTATGAGTCCTGAGTCTTCTACGCTACAGGGATCAGTTGCTGGGACGGCAGGATGCTGGAAATTGACCACACCTACCCACATAGTTGCCAGGCAGGTGTCAGCTACTGGAAAGCCCTGGGACACCGCTCCAGGGGGCGGGAAAGGCAAGTCTGAGGTGTGGTACAGCCGGAGCTGGTTCGAGGGTCCCCAGGGCTGCAACAAGGCTGGGACCTTGGGGCCTTCTTGTTTTCAGGCTCTTGAACATCCAAGTTTGGCTGGGAGACACAGAAGAGCTGAGAACGGAGTTGGGGTGTGGGCTGGATCTAACCTGGGGACTGGGAAGTGTCTTGATGTCAGTGGTGGGCTTTAGCTTGTCTTGGTGGTGGCCATGGCTGGGAGCACAGAGAGGCCTTCTACAGGAGATTTGGTAGAGGCTCTGTAGGCAAAGGCCGTCTCTGTGGCTCCCCAAGGCAGATCCTGATGAAAAGAGACAGCCCATGGTTTTAAGGCATTTATTGTCAAGGTGGGAAGTAGGTGAGTAAAACCATATCCTACTCTTCAGAGTGGGCCTGAGGTTAAAGACCTTATGCAGGGAGAAGTGTCTGGGAAGGAAAGCTTATTGGCTAAGCCTCCAGGCCTTTAGGTACCTCATTAAAATGGAGATCTCTCTTGAGCCTATGTGGACTGCAAACGAGGCCTCTATCTGTGGCTGGGCTTGGAGCATTACTCTTGGAGCATTACTGAAGGCCATAAATCTATGGAGGGCTTCAGCTAGTGACAGGGGCCTGGTGCTTGGGAATCAGGCGAAAGGCCTGCTCTCTCTGCACAGTCTCCAAGGTTTCTAGCCTTAGCTCAGTCAGGGACCAGGCTGCATTTCATGATCCCACACCTACATGGTATGAAAAAAGGGATCTCCTTGTATATTGTTGGTGGAAACATATTATTTTTCATTATGGAAGCTGGAATAATATTTTCTCAAAAACTTAACAGTTACCAATTGATCCAGTAAAACCCACTGATAGGTATAGATACAAATGACAGAAATCAGCACACTGAAGAAACATCTGCTCGGCCATGTTGATGGAAGCCTCACTCACTGGAGGAAAGGTGTGCAAATTAACAAAATATCCATTAGCTAATGAATGGGTTAAGGGAACAAGTTATATTATACCATAAAACACCATTCAGTCACAAGAAAGAAAGTAATCTAAGGACTGGAGAGATAGCACAGCAGTCAAAATCACTTTCTGATCTTGCAAAGGACTTGGCCTGGGTTCCCAGAAGCCACACAGTTGCACACGGTAGTCTTTCATTCAGTTCCATGAGATCTACTACCCTTTTGTGGCTTCCCTGGGACATGCACAGGCATTGTGTACATGCATAACACTGAAGCAAAACATATAAACATATGAACATATATAAATATGAATAAATAATTAAATAAATAAACAAATAGAACATCTTTGCATTTGCAGTAGCACAAATGGAACTGCAATTATTGTGCCAAATGGAATAAGCTGAGTGCTAAATTTCAAGTAACAGATGACCTCATTCACATGGACAGTCTTTAATACAGGAAGAAATGAAGTTTGCCAGACATTCAGAAGTACAGTGGGGAGGGAGGGAAAATGAGGAGGAGTCAATTAACAGGAAGTAAGTTGCAGAGGGACAATAAATACTGGCATAGAATTGCAAATTAAAGTGACTGTTAAATAAGGATAAAGCAATGAACTGCACACATTCACTAGGGATGTGGCTTAGTTGCAGAGTACTTCCCTACCCTAAGACCCTTGGTTCAGTTACCTGGCTCTTCATAAAAGAAACGATGGAATAAAACATTTGACTGATTGGTTTCACCATAAAACAAATGCTAAATGATTGAGAAGATAGGGTCAAAGTGATTTCATGTAATAAATATGTGTCAAAGGATCATCTACCCCCTACTATTATGTGTAGTAATATGGATTTATGTAACAGTAAAAAATAATTTAATAAAAGTATTTTATTGAATAAAATTTTGTCCATCAACAAAGGAATGGATACAGAAAAAGTGGTACTTTTACACAATGAAGTATTACACAGCTATTAAAAACAATGAATTTTTGAAATTCTTAGGCAAGTGAATGGAACTAAAAATTATCATTCTGAGTGAGGTAGCCCAGTCACAAAAGACCACACATGGTGCAGTCACTGATAAGTGGATATTAGCCTAAAAGATCAGAATAACCAAGATACAATTCATAAGCCACATGAAGCTCAAGAAGGAAAACCAAAGTATGGATACTCTGGTCCTTCTTAGAAGGAGGAACAAAATACCCATGGGAGGAGATACAGAGACAAAGTTTGAAGCAGAGACTGAAGGAAAGGCCATCCAGAGACTGTCCCACCTCGGGATCTATTCCATATACAGTTACCAAACTCAGACACTATTGTGGATGCCAAGAAGTGCTTGTTGACAGGAGCCTGATATAGCTGTCTCCCAAGAGACTCTGAGAGTGCCTGACAAATATAGAGGTGGATGCTCTCAGCCAACCATTGGACTGAGCACAGTGGAGGAGCTAGAGAAAGGACCCAAGGAGCTGAAGGGGTTTGTAGCCCCATAGGAGGAACAACAATATCAACCACCAGTACCCCAGAGCTCCCAGGGACTAAACGACCAACCAAAGAGTACACATGGAGGGACCCATGACTACAACCGCATATGTAGCAGAGGATGGCCTTGTTGGACATCAGTGGGAGGAGACTTGATGCCCCATTGTATAGGAATGCCAGGACAGGGAAGTAGGAGTTGGCAGGTTAGTGAGCATGGGCAGGGGGATGGGATAGGATATTTTCAGAGGGGAAACCAGGAAAGGGAATAACATTTGAAATGTGAATAAAGAAAATATATAATAAAAATTCAAATAAAGAAAAAGCATATAAAGAAAAACAAAGAAAAAATATATCATGAACTGGATTAGAAGAGCAATTCAATGTTTTACAGTAGAATGTCCCACACAGGCTCTGGTATTTGAATATTTGGTCTCTAGTGTCCTGTCCTGAGAGGTTTATGAGGTATGGCCTTAATGGAATAATGTCACTGGGAGTGGGTCTTGAGGTCTTCCAGTTCACTTTCTCTGCTTCATGCTTAAGGTCATGAACATGATATCTGAGCTTCAAGCTCCTACTATCCACCATACCTACCTCCCACCCTACCTATGTCCTATCATGCATCCTCAATAATAGGCTCTTATCTTTCTGCAAAAAACGCATTTTTTTCTTTGAGTTGCCTTTGTCAGGGTGTTTTTCACAGCAACAGAAGAGTCACTAATGTAGGGTCAAGGATAAAATAGTCTTTCATATTTCATAGTAGTGGAATGAAGTATTTCATATAATCTATTTTTCACTGAGGTCTTCCTCTGGTGACTGGGCTGAAAAATGGGGATAAACTTGTACTTTAGTCCAAGAGTTATAAGTAAAGTAACAGTTTGGATATCTGCTGACCTTGGTTCTCCAGTAGGATAGAAAAGTGAAAAATAATATAAGAAGCAACACCTATCAGAAGCAGCTTGGTGTGACAGACTCCAGCTAGTGGATACTAATGATGTTCCTAATTTCTCATTTTTCTTAGTCTGATATGATCCAACAGCTAGCCAGATACAGTCAGAATACTATAGACCCACCACATAATCATGAGGAAAGGCTGGGAAATGTCATTTGTGACTGCTGCATTACTGAATCAACATTGCAGAAGCCTACCTGTGAACTCACATTCTTTGTTTTGTTGAAACCACTCTATTTGCTTTATGACATACTCCAATTTATGGAACAAGAAACTTTAGGCAGCAACCTAACATTAAATGTTTACAACTTTTCAGCTTACTTCCCCGGGATTGCCCCTGTATCACTTGCCTCAGCAACTTCAGTATTCAATGGTAGCCCAAATAATCAGATGTACCTCATATCCTCAGTGGATAAAGGTTGCCAGTGTAGATGTGACTGATGGGTGCAAATGAAAGGAATATGGAAAGTCCAGTTCCGGAGTCCCCAAGGAAGGAGGAATGGTGCTGTGATGTCAAACTTGGAGCAAGTTTCCCATAGCAACCATGAGTAATCATTAAAAGCAAGAGTATGTTGTATGAGGCAGGGCTGATGAGGAGACAGCCACTTAAGAGTAAGGCTGAAAAGATGATATGTTGGAGTGTCCCAAACAGGCTAGAAGCTGCACAATATTTAAGCAATTGTCCCCCATCCCTCTGTTTTTTGTTAATAATTTGAAGGACATATGTTTCCTGCATAATGGCTAATAAATTATTTAAATGTTAAAATTTCAAAATGTGATAACTTAGAAAAGAACTGATGCCAAGAGTTGATCCCAAGATGTAGCTAGTGTTAAAGTTCTTGCCACAGCAGCCATAGTACTTGGCTTCATCACAAACACAGCCCTGTGCAACCAGAAGCATCTGCTCTCCTACTTGTCATTTATGTTAAAATGAAAGCTATTCAATAAAATATTTATCAGTATCACTTCCACTGGTGGCTGGCTGGAAATAAAGTGGCAAGAAACCAAATTTCTAATGAATATGTGAATAGCTATTCGGCTGACCACTCTTTGACATGGACATCATTCATAATTTCTGAATCCTTTTCAATGTGTGCCTCTTTTAGAAGCCTGAAATAAAAGTGCATTTGGTCTCTCATCCTAAGTGTCCAAAATAAATGAGTTCTGTCAATAAAGACAACAGTCATTGATTGAGAAATGAAATTTTAACTCAATCATCCATTAGCTAATCCATTAAACATTGTATTTCGTGTTATGTATTGTCACGGGACACATGGACAGCAAATGAAACTCAGACTGCCTAAGGCTTACCAGTTAGCAATTTACTCCAAAGGTCACAATAAAGTCTATTATGATCATTTCTTTCTAACATGTATAATGTTGAGCTACGTGGAACTTGATTGAACCCAGACTAGTCAGAGACACACAGAAATGTAATGAAATGTGAATTGTATATTTAACACAACCTTTAAAACAAAGTCAACAGATAGATCTCAGTTTTAACATAGCCAACAAACTCTAAAATTCCATTTTTCTTGGAGTTATTGTTCAATTTTTCATGTAACACCCTCTCGTCCTCTATAAGGACACTGAGCATTTTTTCTTTCCCTCACTGCCTGGGTTCCTCACTGTGTGCCTTGTTTGAGTTACCCCAGCTGCCTTGTCTATTGAGTGGTACATTGAACTACAAAGTATTACACTACTTCTCAGCATTCTGTAGACTTCTGCACAGAGAATCAGATATGTTTTTCTAATGCCGTTTCCTCTTTACAAACCAATCTCTTTAATTCTCTTTCTTGTTTGAGTGGGATTTAGAGTCTAACTGAAGGAATCCTTCTAAATTCAGCTTTGTACTGCCCATGCAGGTTCCATTGCAAATTGTAGGAGCTTGAAAAATGAGAATTTCTCAAGAGAGTGGGCAGATCTCAGAGGGATAGATTGGCTTGCACTTATTTTAAAGCCAGCCTCAGTAAAGAACTATAGGAAATACAGATAGATACAATTTAGAAACAAAAGTTAGTTATGAGCAGTTTGGATCTTTATTCTCAAAATCTTCAAAAGAGAAATATGCTTATAACAGTTCTCATACTTTCAGGAATGCTATTCTTTTAGTGTACTGTTACCTATTTTACTTGTCTGGAAACTGTCCTCCTTCAATTGCTCCCCAACATTATCTCTTACCTGAGTAGATCTTTCTTTTAGTCCAGCCGCGATCCACTCTTTGGGTCCCCCTCATCCCTTGCAACTTTCTTATTCTGAGGAAGTCAGTTTGTTAATCTTTTCCCACTTGGATCATTGCTTTGGTTTTTCTCAATAAATGAAGGAAGAACCCAGAGAAGAATCAATGACACAGATTTCTAAGTTTCTGACCATTCTTTTTGTCCCCGCCAAAGCTAACAAAAGCAAAAGCAAAAGTAAATAGAGAAGAAATAACAGTTTAAAATACCCACTATGTGCTAATGACCATAAGAGGTGACTTTTCTTCTTATTCTTCCCTGATTTACATTCGTTCTTTGAGAATTTAGTACCATGAATTTTGATCATATTTAATCCTACTTTTCCAAGATTCACCCCATTTCAAACCCAGATTTATGCCATCTTTCTGTAAGTCACCAAATACAATTTATAGTGCCCTTAAACTCTTAGATGTGTAGTTCACTGGTTGGTAATTAACTCACTGTGAGATGCATCCTTTCTTAATTTTTAATTTTTTTATTTATTTTCTATACTCTTTGTTTATATTCCAAATGATTTCCCTTTTCCTGGTTCCCCCCTCTCCATAAATCCCATAAGCCCTCTTCCCTCTGCTCGTTCCCCAATCAGCCCCCTCCTTCTTCTCTGTCCTAATAGTCTCCGACATTATATAGCCTCTCCCTTTCCTAGGAACTCACAATTACCAATTACTCCTTAACTCAGAGAAGGAGTGCATGGTCACCCCTCCCCTCGCTATGCTAGAATTTTGTCTGGTGAGTTTATGCAGCTCTATTGTATGCTGTCTCAATTGCTCTTAAGTCATGTTGACAATTGTCCTGATATGTCCATAAGACACTCTTTTCTAATATTCATCTAACTTCTGTGACTTTGTGTTATCTTCCCACCTATTTTCCACAATGATCCCTGAATCTACAGAGGAGAAATATGTTATAGATGTTCAATTTAAAGCTAAGAATTCCATAATCTCTTCTTTCCATCTCGGCCAGTTGTGTATCTTTGGGATAATCACTTTCTGCAAAATGAAACTTTTATGATGAGGATTGATGTGCTAGCCTATGAGTATAAGGATAAATAGAAGCCAGTTTAGTACTAAGTCCATTTGGCAGACTAATAGTGGTAGCTTCTTCCCTCAGGACTGTTACTTTTATAGCCATAGATTTTTGTTTTTGATAATGGCATCAGGCATGAGTTTGTATGGGCCTTATATCTAACCTGGAAATGCTTAGTAACTCCTATGACCTTCATGCCATTAATGCACCAGTGAGCATGTCTTACCAAGTGAATTATTAATGTGGCTTGAAATTTCTAGAATTTTTCATCTAGTTTTTTGAAAGAGAAGCCTGCAATGCCCATTGGAAAAATCATCTTAACCAAATGTTTCTGTTCAAACTAGGTAGCTGTATGAGGAAGAATGAAAGTCATAAATGATCCTTTTTAACTGGGCAACTTGATGGACATTTGAATGTTGAAATGAAAATTTCAGGTTCTCTATACTTATTAACAGGAATTTTGAGTAGGTTATGAGGTTAAGAAATTGTTCTTATCATAAAAATAATAATTCAACAGTTTAAAGGATGGCTTCTGAAACTTCTACTTGAATTGTACTTATCAAAAGACACTTGAGAGATGGTTACACAACTCTCTGAGAATCTGAGTTTGGCAAGTGTGAGTATTGGATGAAATTGACTCTGTAGTTTACCTCTAAATTCTACTGTGGGTTCCTCTCTCACTAAAGAGTATAGAGATGTGGAAGGAAGCAGTCACAAATCAATTCCTAAATCTCATTTTGCCTAGAATATATGAACTTTGTCATATTATTAGTGCTATCAAATATTTTTCCTCAAAACACACAGAGTATTGTTGGATACAATGTACTTTTTTCAAAGTACGTAAAAAAATAATATTAGTGTTTTTAAATGCTTTATGTTATCTCAAAGTGAACAGTATACTTTATCTACCCATTTTACTAATCTATATTGAGCAACCGTTAGACCCTGAAAATTTATCAGAGAAATGAGAGAAAAACTACATGCACTTTGGGAACAGGCAATTTTAGACAATAGTAAATCAGCCTGGATCTATATCTGTATCTGAATTTGTGTACATATTCATATCTACACACACACACACACACACACACACACACACACACACAAACACACGCACACATACTTTCCATGCATCAGACAAAAAGAAAATGTAAGGACAAAAGGCAAAGGAATAGCATTTTGCTACATTAGATAAAGTTTTAAAATTGCAAGTGCTATTTCTCCAGGAAGACCTTCCTTAAAGATTACTAGTCTTCCTTCAGAGTGATCCCCTAGGTAAGGTGGTACTCACTGATGCAAGTTGAGTGGAAAGAAAGCACAAAAGGCTAGAAAGAACCAGGTTAGGTCCTTTACACCATTGTGAGAAAGTTACTGCAGTGTTGCCAGTATGGTGAAACAGTAGTGGTTAATGTTTTCAAAGGATTGTTGACAGAGGTGAAGAGGATATTAGCTGGAAGGAAAGTATTATCATATGTCACACGCTGATGGCTTTGACATAGAAGCATGAAAATGACTTTAATATATTTCTACATTGGACATTATTCCTCCTTCAGATGTGGAGTTGATACTAATCTTTTCCCAATCTATAGGATGGTACTTTGTCTGATTGATGGTGCCCTTTGCCTTATAGAAACGTTTCAGTTTCATGAGGTCTCATTTGCTAATTATTGATCTTACTCCCTACAGTCCCTACACTATCAGTGTTCTGTTCAGAAAGTTTCCTCTGCCAATGAATTCCAGGCTGTTCTCCACTTTCTATCCTATAACGTTCAGTGTATCTAGTTTTATGTTGAGGTCGTAGACCCATTTTGAATTGAGTCTTGTGCTGAGGGTGATATATATGGATCTGTTTACATTCTACAAGCAGACATCCAGTTTGACCAGAATCATTTGTTGAATATGCTGTATTTTTTCCAGCGTCCATTTCTGACTTCATTTAAAAAAACCAGGTGTTGATAGGTGTGTGGAATTATGTCTGGGTCTTCAATTCACTTTCATTGATAAATCTGTTTGTTTTTATGTCTATAGCATACATGTAGTTATAGGTCTGTAGTATAGCTCTGTAGTATAGCTCTGTAGTATAACATGAAATGAAGAATTATGAGACCTTTAGCAACATTTTTATTATTCAAGACTATTTTACCTATACTTCATGATATATCAAACACTGTTTTATCCAGAACCAGAGACTGGATAGTCCAGAGATCTAGAGTAAAATCAAACACTATTGGACTAAAAGTAAGAAATAGTAACAAAAACATAACTCCTAATGATATATTAGTATACTCATAGATTGGTACCTTCTTCAATCATCGTCAGAGAAGCTTTCCCTTCCAACTGATAGGAACAAATACAGAGACCCACAACTAGACATTACACAGAGATAATTTTGAATGTAGAGCTTTAAATGGAGTATCTCCATTCCCTAATAGGTCAGAGAACTCCCACTGAAGAGGAAGTTAAAAATGTGTAAGGACCTTATAGGATGTAGGATACAAGAGGAAGACCCTCTGAGACAATAGTACAAGGCTCATATAACCTCATTTACACTGATAGAATTGAAACAGCCTACACAGGACTGCACCAGATCCTCTGATTATATACTGTAGCTTTCACCTTAGTGTTTTTTATCTTATTAATTTTTATTTTTAATTTTATTAAATATATTCTTTATTTACATTTCAAATGATTTCCCCTTTCCTAGTTTCCTCCCTACAACCACTCTGGAAATCAGTCTGGCAGTTCCTTGGAAAACTGGGCATGATACTACCAGAGGACCCTGTTATACCACTCCTGGGCTTATACCTAGAGGATTCCCCAGCATGCAATAAGAACACATGCTCCACTATGGTCATAGCAGCCTTATTTATAATAGCTAGAAGCTGGAAAGAACCCAGAGGTCCTCAACGGAGGAATGGATTCAGAAAATGTGGTTTATTTACACAATGGAATACTACTCAGCTATTAAAAACAACGAATTCATGAAATTCTTAGGCAAATGGGTGGAACAGAAAAATATCACCTTAGTGTTTTTAGTGGACCCATGAGAATATAAATGAGTGTGTCTCTAATTCTTTTGCCTGTTCTTGGGACTATTTTCTTTCTCTTGGGTTGCCTGGTTCAACTTCAAGATGGTGGCTTTGGCTTTTATCTTACATTTTACTTTGACATGTGTTTGGTTACTATTTCTTAGAAACCTGTTCTTTTCTAATGAAAAATAGAAAAAGGAGTTGATCTTGAGGTCAGGGGAGGTGGATAAGTACTCTGAGAAATGAAAGGAGAGAAAACTATATATGAGAAAAGAATCCATAACCAATAACCAAAAAGGTTCAAAAATATTTTCTAAGGTTTTCTGTCCACAGTAGTTACAACATCTTATTGTAAAGAAGGGTTCTACTACAGGAAGGAAGAAAGAAGAGTATAAATGTGTCCTTCCAACATCTCAGAGGAACATAGACTAAAAGGTCTTTTGAAAATGAAGACAGTAGCATGTCCCAGTTATTCTTTAAGGTGTTCTCCATTGTCATATATTTAGGGTTCTGCATAATTTTACTATTACATGTTCAACCTCAATGTAAGAGGTCAGTAGATGCTGTGGAGAAGCATAACAAATAAATATCTCCATGTGACCTCCACTATGATCACTTGTGTCTCAGGCTCCGTATGTTTTTGTGCATTTTGGATGTATTTTCTTATTTGGCTTTAAGTTGACCTTCATGCTAACTAATTCTTATTTATTTATTTATTTATTTATTTATTTATTTATTTCACTGAGAATTTAGCAGGGCTCACTGTTACAGCTCTACTGGAGTTGGTAATGCTAAAAGCAGACAGATGTGCAATGGATACATTGGAAAACTGAAAAACATGAGTGTTTCCCAAATCTTTACAAAGAAAAGTCACATATCCCAAGCAAATTATGTTATTTCAGATCTTCACTGCTCACATGGCTCTGGGCCTTTCAGAAGGATAAGCACATAGGAAATGTAACTAGAATTCTCAAACCACATCTTTCTTTATAGACGATATACTGACAAATTCATTCCAGCAAAGTAGTCAGAGACTTAGGACTAGACATAATGAAGTATACAATCAAATACACTGACAAGATGATTCTTCTTGGGAAAAAGCTCATCACTTCTGGTGATCCTGAATGCAAAATATGAATACACATAAATACGTGGGTTTATTCACATGTGTATCTGTACACCCACACCCACACACACACACACACACACACACACACACACACACACACTATTTTCTGTGTCTTGGTAATAAAATAACATACATTTTTCTCCAGTATTGTTTCTTTGGTTTGATAGCATCCTTTGATAGACTCCAACATCCTGTCTCCTGAGCTCTTCACCCTTTGCTGTTTCTCTAATAATCCATCTCCTATCTTTTATTGTCTCAGATTTGAAGAAAAATGTTCAAAAGAACACACTTAGAAATTTCCAGTTCTGAGCTTTCCTTTCCAACACTTGGAATAAAACTGAGGTTTGGTGAAAGGAAATAGAACAAAATGAGGTACATATTGTATAAGAGAAAAATGAAGGCAGACAAAGCTCAGGTGAGAAGAAAGGGGACATTGATGTATCAAACTAAGAAGTGTGTGGTTACGTCTTCTTTAATGTATCAGTACCCTCCAGGATGTGAGGATCCTGCTCATCCCATTGCTTCATTGAGCCTTTGGAAACACAAAATTTCTGCCTCTTGTTAGAGCCTTTTCTATGGATTTCAGGGTATGAAGAAAAACATGGTCCTTCTGCTATATTGAAATAGTGTCACTGAGTTGGGAGTTTCTATTTGGTAAGGGGGTGATGGAGACAGTGGCACTCATAGGTCCTTTCTTGTGGACAAGATGATAGAGACTAGTGAACATAATAGTAAATGAACAAAGCTGGTTTAAAATGGTTGCGTTGTTAACAAACAATCTGAAGGTTGTTTGAACATATTCTAAAATAATCAGTAACCATGGCATTTGCCTACTTTGAGAATGCTGATGAGCCTAAATTAATCACTCAATAATTGTATGACTTTAGCGAACAGCATGACTTCTTTGGACACAAAGTTTCCCATTTATTAAAGGATCTGGCTAAAGTTAGAACTCTCTGATTCTTTCGAGGTATGGCAATCTCTGTAGTCGTAAATGATCTCTGGTGAGATGTGGTTCACAATGGTTGAGGAGGCTTTAGTGTTACTTCTTCTAGACTCAATATTCTAGCTTGAGGGCAATTCATTTAGATTAAATTATGAATAAAATTCCTAGTAGCACATCATTATATAATTATATTTCAAGTATCAGTATAGAAACAAAAATTACAAAAACCACATGAATGTTACATTTGATAAACAGGTCTACTGTTTCCATTCTAGTTTTTAAAAATTTTCCAGACTTACATTATACAATTCAAAAGTCTGTAAAGACAATTTTGATTAAAATTTCCAAAAGGAATCAAAATTACTAATATATACTGTCTCTGTATCTCAGTCTCCCCTCCCCTGAAGAATAATAAAATGATTTTCAACAACACAGTTCTTGCATTTAGAAGTCAAGAAACTTATTGTGAAAGTTCAGTGTCTTTTATACACTTAACCTCAAGCTCAATGATGCTCATATTGTATTTTGTTGCCTCCAGTGTGATGGAACACGATCTTGAATTTTTATAAAGTTGGTCAATCCTAGATGAATTTCAAAAAAATGATATGATAGTAGACTGACTTTGCTTTTAACTGATCAGTTTATTTCCTGGAGAAAACTGGGTGGCTTCAAAACATTTTTTATGAGGCTCCTTTCTACAGCAGCAGAATCCTAAATCCTTTCTTGGATACATTTACTTACACAATAACTTCAATTTTACAATAGAGTACATGCCAAAAGCCCTTCTAGCCATTAGTGATTTCCTTTTGAAGAGGCTATATGTTATTGAATGGCATTCTGCAAATCCTTGCCTTGCTTTCTAGTTGGCGGCAATCAGTCTTGGTGCCGAGACCTCTACAAGGTATAATGCAAACTTGGGGATATTGTTTCCATGGTAGCATGCCTCTCTAGTGCACTCCTACCAACAATTTCAGCCACTCGTGTTAACTTAAGCCTGATACCTTTAGATAAGCTCAGATGGCTAAGTAGTCTACTTCAAACCTCAGAATGATCCTGTCAAATAATCTTTCTTCTCTCTCCAAAACTATCCTTGAATTCCAACTTTACCAGGGCATTTTGATTAGTGGCATGAGATACATTTTAATAGTCACTCCTTATGCAGGCATACAAATAGTGTTTTGACCTTCATTGTGCTTCTGCTGTAGATATACACTGGAAGACATGTGAAGCTGAAAGAGAGTTGGCATTAAAATAATGTAAGAACTGTTCCTAACCTGTGTCATATTCCAGATACTGCAGTGATTTTCTTGAGAGCAAGATTTCCAACACTGTTTTAAAATGCTAATTTAACTTAGCTATCTTCAAGTTGTTTACTTCTTTACTCAGTGTTTGAATTCTAACTTTCTAATGTTTGAGGACCTCACAGCATTTGTTATTATTTTCTGAAAGTTGTTGCATTAAGTACCAAAGTTTGGACAATCAAGGACACTGGTATTAAAAATTTGGCAATGATTTGCAATGGAGAAGACAGAGAAAAATATCAATTAATGTTTGTTCACTGTTTATAACCAACTACTTTTCTTTGGTTAAGGTTTGTCTCAGAAACACCAGGACTGAATACCTTCAATCTGGGAGCGGCTATCCCTCAGTCACTGTTATCGTGAAATGGTATAGCAAGTTGTTTTATCTGTAATAGATTGATTCTGCATGTACTGGTTGCTAGAAGGCAGCTATAACTGTAAAAATCATGTTTCAAGCAATTTTATTTTCTTATTTAAAACTTTTCCCAAGGGGCTAGAAAGATGGTGCAGTTGAGAAATTTCTTGTCATGTAGACATTAGGAGCTAACTTTGAACCCAACCACCAACATAAAAAAACAAAATACTGGGCAGGATAGCATGCATCTGCAACTCCAGTTCTTTGGGAGAGGGGGGCACAGAGACAGGTGGATACTTGGAGATCCTTGCCAATCAACTTAGCCAGATGATGAACTCCATAACCAGAGGGAGAGCCTGTCTTAGAAAATAAAGTGGAGAGTGTTTGAGGAAGTCACTCAGTGTCAGACACCTAGTGTCCACAAGTGTGTATGTACACATGAATCAAATACCCACATGAGTACACATATTAGCAAACATTCACATGCCAAAGTTGTCTGAGTTCAGCATTCTATCATGATACAGATGCTCTAGTGAGTGAATCAGGAGACTGTAGAGATTAAATTTGGCTTACCTTGGAGTTTGAAGTTGAGCTGGACATAAGAAGTAATCTACATAAAAAGAAATGGAAAAAGAAGGGAGAGCAAAACGTGTTCTGTTTGTTCTGCTGGCTTATGATACCAGCAATGATAATCAGATGTTTAACTTGAGAGATCATACTCAAATGATGAACATGCAAGAAATGTGATGTCCATTATACAGAAAAGGATTCTGAGAATGAATGTTAGTCTATAGAGTCATGCAGAAAGTGATGGCTCACAAAAGGAATGTCCCCATAAGTATCCTTAGTGGTAAAAAATAAACCCTATAAGTTTACTGTTGTGTGTGAGTGATTGATCTATCATGAAGAAGAAGAAAAAAATAGAGAAAATGACATTTAGCAATGAGTAATGATTATCAGGTAGTATCTCATTTCTGTGTAAGTTGTTATATGTCAGTATGTCCTGGTATGTCATGTTTGTACATTCATTTTTATTTCTGGAAAAAAAATAAGTAAATAATTTTGGAGTAAAAAAAAAAATCAAGACAGAAAATGGAAGACGACCTATGACTGTAATCAACTTTATCTTTTGTCCTGCCAAAAGAAACAAATGAATGAGCTATTTTGTGTTGCATATGTTTAAATTAATACTTAATTTAATTTAAAAACTAATTAATAATTAATGTTGATCATATGCCCATTAACATGAGATACATCTAAGCAAGCAAGCAAGAACCAGAGAGAGTTGTCAAACAATGAGTAATCTGCTGAAATATCAAAAAAAAAAAAATGCACCAGGTAAAAATTGGAAGTCTGCCGCGCAAGGATTGGAAACCAAATTAGGGTAAAATTTGCCAATCACCAGGTAAGAAGTGAATGCAGATTTTGTATCCAGTTTTCTCATTCTGTCTGAGTCTGGCCAGGTGTGCAAACATTTATCAAGCTCTTGATAGACTGTAGCGCCCATCCATGAGAAATCTCATTTTTGGACATTCAGCAGCCCTTGACCTTGAAAGCAGTTCCAGACTGATAGTCAGTCTAACTTGATAAATGGTGATTTCTTGAAGAGAAATACAATTCTCCCACTTCACTGTGACCCTACACACATAGAGAAACATGCACAGCCACACAAAGGATAAAATTGTATATGCGTACACAAAGAAAGACCCATGAATGTGTGACATTCTCTCAGACAGCCAGTCACACATGACAGTGGGGCACTTGATGCATTCAACCTAATTATAGACATCAATGCCTGTGTCAGCCATGCTCAGAAAACTCCCATAGAAATCTTGGCTATCTGACAGAAAAAAAAAGTGCACCAGGGAATCTGCCCAAAGAAGGCATACTAATAACTTATTAGAACTAACTCCTGGAGTTGTTGGGCTATGCTATAGGTAAGACTCGGGTAGCCAGAGAACAGTTCATGCCATAGAGTTACGACATGTCCTGAGATATCAATTGTATATTTATACTTTATTCTAAATAAACATATAAACACCATGATGTTATCTGCCTCTTCTTTTTTTTTTTTTTTTTTTTTATTCTTTTTCTTTTTTTTTTTTTTTATTCTTTTTCTTTTTTTTTTTTTTTATTCTTTTTCTTTTTTTTTTTTTTTATTCTTTTTCTTTTTTTTTTTTATTATTCGATATAATTTATTTACATTTCAAATGATTTCCCCTTTTCTAGCCCCCCCACTCCCCGAAAGTCCCGCAAGCCCCCTTCTCTTCCCCTGTCCTCCCACCCACCCCTTCCCACTTCCCCGTTCTGGTTTTGCTGAATACTGTTTCACTGAGTCTTTCCAGAACCAGGGGCCACTCCTCCTTTCTTCTTGTACCTCATTTGATGTGTGGATTATGTTTTGGGTATTCCAGTTTTCTAGGTTAATATCCACTTATTAGTGAGTGCATACCATGATTCACCTTTTGAGTCTGGGTTACCTCACTTAGTATGATATTCTCTAGCTCCATCCATTTGCCTAAGAATTTCATGAATTCATTGTTTCTAATGGCTGAATAGTACTCCATTGTATAGATATACCACATTTTTTGCATCCACTCTTCTGTTGAGGGATACCTGGGTTCTTTCCAGCATCTGGCAATTACAAATAGGGCTGCTATGAACATAGTAGAACATGTATCCTTATTACATGGTGGGGAGTCTTCTGGGTATATGCCCAGGAGTGGTATAGCAGGATCTTCTGGAAGTAAGGTGCCCAGTTTTCGGAGGAACCGCCAGACTGATTTCCAGAGTGGTTGTACCAATTTGCAACCCCACCAGCAGTGGAGGAGTGTTCCTCTTTCTCCACACCCTCTCCAACACCTGCTGTCTCCTGTATTTTTAATCTTAGCCATTCTGACTGGTGTAAGATGAAATCTTAGGGTTGTTTTGATTTGCATTTCCCTAATGACTAATGAAGTTGAGCATTTTTTAAGATGCTTCTCCGCCATCCGAAGTTCTTCAGGTGAGAATTCTTTGTTTAACTCTGTACCCCATTTTTTAATAGGGTTGTTTGGTTTTCTGGAGTCTAACTTCTTGAGTTCTTTATATATATTGGATATTAGCCCTCTATCTGATGTAGGATTGGTGAAGATCTTTTCCCAATTTGTTGGTTGCCGATTTGTCCTCTTGATGGTGTCCTTTGCCTTACAGAAACTTTGTAATTTTATGAGGTCCCATTTGTCAATTCTTGCTCTTAGAGCATACGCTATTGGTGTTCTGTTCAGAAACTTTCTCCCTGTACCGATGTCCTCAAGGGTCTTCCCCAGTTTTTTTTCTATTAGCTTCAGAGTGTCTGGCTTTATGTGGAGGTCCTTGATCCATTTGGATTTGAGCTTAGTACAAGGAGACAAGGATGGATCAATTCGCATTCTTCTGCATGCTGACCTCCAGTTGAACCAGCACCATTTGTTGAAAAGGCTATCTTTTTTCCATTGGATGTTTTCAGCCTCTTTGTCGAGGATCAAGTGGCCATAGGTGTGTGGGTTCATTCCTGGATCTTCAATCCTGTTCCATTGATCCTCCTGTCTGTCACTGTACCAATACCATGCAGTTTTTAACACTATTGCTCTGTAGTATTGCTTGAGGTCAGGGATACTGATTCCCCCAGATTTCCTTTTGTTGCTGAGAATAGTTTTAGCTATCCTGGGTTTTTTGTTGTTCCAGATGAATTTGATAATTGCTCTTTCTAGCTCTGTGAAGAATTGAGTTGGGATTTTGATGGGTATTGCATTGAATCTGTATAGTGCTTTAGGCAAAATGGCCATTTTAACTATATTGATTCTGCCGATCCATGAGCATGGGAGGTTTTCCCATTTTTTGAGGTCTTCTTCCATTTCCTTCTTCAGAGTCTTGAAGTTCTTGTCATACAGATCTTTCACATGTTTGGTAAGAGTCACCCCAAGATACTTTATACTGTTTGTGGCTATTGTGAAGGGGGTCATTTCCCTAATTTCTTTCTCAGCCTGCTTATCCTTTGAGTATAGGAAGGCCACTGATTTGCTTGAGTTGACTTTATAACCTGCCACTTTGCTGAAGTTGTTTATCAGCTGTAGGAGCTCTCTAGTGGAGTTCTTTGGGTCACTTAGGTAGACGATCATGTCGTCTGCAAATAATGATAGTTTGACTTCTTCCTTTCCAATTTGTATCCCTTTGACCTCCTTATGTTGTCGAATTGCCCGAGCTAGTACCTCAAGTACAATATTGAAAAGATAAGGAGAAAGGGGGCAGCCTTGTCTGGTCCCTGATTTCAGTGGGATTGCTTCAAGTTTCTCTCCATTTAGTTTGATGCTGGCTACCGGTTTGCTGTATATTGCTTTTACTATATTTAGGTATGGGCCTTGAATTCCTGTTCTCTCCAAGACTTTAAGCATGAAGGGATGCTGAATTTTGTCAAATGCTTTTTCAGCATCCAATGAAATGACCATGTGGTTTTGTTCTTTGAGTTTGTTTATGTAGTGGATTGTATTGATGGATTTCCGTATATTGAACCAACCCTGCATTCCTGGGATAAAGCCTACTTGATCATGGTGGATGATCGTTTTGATGTGTTCTTGGATTCGGTTGGCAAGAATTTTATTGAGTATTTTTGCATCGATGTTCATAAGGGAAATTGGTCTGAAGTTCTCTTTCTTTGTTGGATCTTTGTGTGGCTTTGGTATCAGCGTAATTGTGGCTTCGTAGAAGGAATTGGGTAGTGTTCCTTCTGTTTCTATTTTGTGGAATAGTTTGAAGAGTATTGGTGTTAACTCTTCTTTGAAGGTCTGGTAGAATTCTGCACTGAAGCCATCTGGTCCTGTGCTTTTTTTGGTTGGAAGACTTTCTATGACTCCTTCTATTTCTTTAGGCATTATGGGACTGTTTAGATGGTCTAGTTGGTCCTGATTTAATTTTGGTATTTGGTATCTGTCAAGGAAATTGTCCATTTCCTCCAGATTCTCCAGTTGTGTTGAGTATAGGCTCTTGTAGTAGGATCTGATGATTTTTTGGATTTCCTCAGTTTCCGTTGTTATATCTCCCTTTTCATTTCTAAGTTTGTTAATTTGGATACTTTCTCTGTGCCCTTTGGTCATTCTGGCTAAGGGTTTATCTATCTTGTTGATTTTCTCAAAGAACCAGCTCCTGGTATTGTTGATTTTTTGTATGGTTCTCTTTGTTTCTACTTGATTGATTTCGGCCCTGAGTTTGATGATTTCCTGCCTTCTACTCCTCCTGGGCGAAATAGCTTCTTTTTGTTCCAGGGCTTTCAGGTGTGTCATTAAGCTGGTAATGTATGCTCTCTCCATTTTCTTTTTGGAGGCACTCAGGGCTATGAGTTTTCCTCTTAGCACTGCTTTCATTGTGTCCCATAGATTTGGGTATGTTGTGTTTTCATTTTCATTGTGTTCTAAAAAGTCTTTAATTTCTTTCTTTATTTCTTCCTTGACCAAGGTATCATTGAGTAGAGTATTGTTCAGTTTCCACGTGTATGTGGGCTTTCTGTTGTTTCTGTTGCTATTGAAGACCACTTTTACTCCATAGTGATCAGATAGGAGGCATGGGATTAGTTCGATCTTCTTATATTTGTTGAGGTCTGTCTTGTGACCAATTATATGGTCGATTTTGGAGAAGGTACCATGAGGTGCTGAGAAAAAGGTATATTCTTTTGTTTTAGGATAGAATGTTCTATATATATCTGTTAAATCTAATTGGTCCAAAGCTTCAATTAGTTTCATTGTGTCCCTGTTTAGTTTCTGTTTTCCTGATCGGTCCATTGAGGAAAGTGCAGTGTTGAAGTCACCCACAATTATTGTGTTAGGTGCAATGTGTGCTTTTAGTTTTAATAAAGTTTCTTTTACAAAAGAGGGTGCCCTTACATTTGGGGCATAGATGTTCAGGATTGTCAGTTCTTCTTTTTGTATTTTTCCTTTGACCAGCAAGAAGTGTCCCTCAGGGTCTCTTTTGATGACTTTGGGTTGAAAGTCAATTTTATCTGATATTAAAATGGCTACTCCAGCTTGTTTCCTGAGACCATTTGCTTGTAAAATTGTCTTCCAGCCTTTTACTCTAAGGTAGTGTTTGTCTTTGACCCTGAGGTGTGTTTCCTGTAAGCAGCAAAATGTAGGGTCCTGTTTATGTATCCATTCAGTTAGTCTGTGTCTTTTTATTGGGGCATTAAGTCCATTGATGTTAAGAGATATTAAGGAATAGTGATTGTTACTTCCTATCATATTTGACGTTATTTTTTAAATTTGAATGCTTAACTTCTTTTGGGTTTGATGAAAGGTTACTATCTTGCTTTTTCCAGGGTGAAGTTTCCCTCCTTGTATTGGTGTTGTCCTCCTATTATCCTTTTTAGGGCCGGGTTTGTGGATAGATATTGGGTAAACTTGGTTTTGTCATGAAATATCTTAGTTTCTCCATCTATGGTGATTGAGAGTTTTGCTGGATATAGTAGTTTTGGTTGGCATTTGTGTTCTCTTAGAGTCTGCATGAGATCTGCCCAGGACCTTCTAGCCTTCATAGTCTCAGGTGAAAAGTCTGCTGTGATTCTGATAGGTCTTCCTTTATATGTTACTTGGCCTTTTTCTCTTACTGCCTTTAGTATTCTTTCTTTGTTTAGAACATTTGGTGTTTTGATTATTATGTGACGGGAAGTATTTCTGTTCTGGTCCAGTCTGTTTGGAGTTCTGTAGGCTTCTTGTATATTCATGGGCATCTCTCTCTTTAGGTTAGGGAAGTTTTCTTCCATAATTTTATTGAAGATATTTGCTGGCCCTTTAAGTTGTAAATCTTCACTCTCCTCTATGCCTATAATCCTTAGGTTTGGTCTTCTCATTGTGTCCTGGATTTCCTGGATATTTTGGGTTACAAGCTTTTTGCATTTTGCATTTTCTTTAACTGTTGAGTCCATGGTTTCTATGGAATCTTCAGCATCTGAGATTCTTTCTTCTATCTCTTGTATTCTGTTGTTGATATTTGTATCTCTGTCCCCTGATTTCTTCCCAAGGCTTTCTATCTCCAAAGTTGTCTCCCTTTGAGTTTTCTTAGTTGTTTCTACTTCTGATTTTAGATCCTGGATGGTTTTGCTTAGCTCCTTCCCTTGCATGTTTGTGTTTTCCTGTAATTCTTTAAGAGATTTTTGTGTTTCCTCTTTCATGAGCTCAGCCTGTTGACCAAAGTTCTCCTGTATTTCTTTAAGAGATTTTTGTGTTTCGTCTTTCATGACCTCAGCCTGTTGAGCAAAGTTCTCCTGTATTTCTTTAAGTGTTTTTTGCATTTCCTCCTTGTTGGCTTTTGTATTCTCCTGGATTTCTTTCAATGATTTTTGTGTTTCCCTTGCAAGGGCTTCTAACTTTTGATCCATTTTCTCCTCAATGTCCTTCATGTGTTCCTGTACCAGCATCATGACCAGTGATTTTAAATCCAAATCTTGTTTTACTGGTGTGATGGGGTATCCAGGACATGTTGGTAGAGGAGAATTGGGTTCAGATGTTGCCATATTGCCTTGATTTCTGTTAGTGACGTTCCTGCGTTTGCCTTTTGCCATCTAGATCTCACTGGTGTTAGTTTATCTTGTCAGTGCTGGACTCACCAGTGCAAGCTGCCCCTTCCCAGTTGGCCTCTGGTGCACAGCTTACCTCCTGCACTGCTTGTAGACAGTGTGCTGCTGCCCAGGCTGTTCAGATCCCAAAGCAGGCACCCGAAGGCTCCCGCTGGGGCCCGCTGGATTCACTGGAGCACACTGACTTCTCCCAGCTGGCCGCCCGGAAGCCCAGCTAGCCACTTGCAGGACTTGGAGATGTAATGCTGCCGCCCAGACTGATCTGGATCCGGAAGCGGAGAGAGTAGAGTTAAGGGCTTCTGCCTGAGGCCTTGCCCCAGATTGTGTCTGTGGAGCAGATGGAGCCCGTGTGCACTCCCAGGGAGTGCCGACGGTGTATGCTACTGTGACCTCCCCTGAGTTCCGCTCACTCTGCTGGGCAGCCGATCTGCCAACTGGGCTATCGCACACAAGGTTAGCCTGGCCGCCCAGTCCCTGAGTCCAGGCAAAAGCCTGGGAGGCCAAGGTCCGAGCAAAGTTCCCCTACGGCTTTGACTGTTAATTGGGTTTGCCAGGTGACTAGGATGGCGGGCGTGTGCGCCCGCGCTCCCAGAAAGCGCCGGGAGAGTCTGCTTTGCTAACAATCACCTGGGCGGGTTGACTCACAGATGGCCCACCAAGCCGCCCAGTTCTTGGGGTCAGTCCTGTGCCTTTTGGGGCCTGGACCCCCGCTTTGTTAGCCTTAGGCTATGCCTGTTACAGGTCTGCCCGCCTGAGCTCTCTGTCGTCCTGCAGGCAAAATGGCGGCGGCGCGTTCGCAGGCCTGGGCAAAAAAACCTCCTGGTTGGGTTGGCACCCCGATGGCCCCCCGACCCGCCCAGGGCCTGGGTGCAGGCCAACGCCCGTCGGGCTCAGACCACCGCGGTGTTGGCCTCGGATTATGTTTGTGTACCTCAGTCTGTCCGATTCCTGGAGTACGGAACCAAGATGGATCCTCCTCTCCTGACTGGTGGGAGGCCGAGTTCTGAAGTGGCCTCCGTGCAGGAAAGGCGCCGCACAACTGCAGCTGCTTGCTGTCCGGCTGGTCAGCGAAGGTCAGTGGTCGTGGGCGCAGGGCCTAACTGGTCCCTGTGACGCCTTGGTTCCACTGCTGATGGCCCTTCAGCTGGAGCAGCCACTGCTGCCGCTGCTGCCGCCGCCGCCGCCTCGGCCTTCCTATCTGCCTCTTCTTAACTGATGTTAAAGACTAATTGATTTTTTTCTTCCTATCAAATTCTAGACCCCCTATAATGCCAGTTATATGCTGTCTGTCACCTGCTTCTACTTCTTCTTATGTGTCTCTATTATTTATTTCCATCTATCTCTCTATTTTAAATCTATGCCTCTCACTTGCCTATGATGTTTAATCAATGACCACTTTGCCCCATGTGTTACCTAGAAATGCCCTTCATTCTGGAAATCATATAATAAAATATTCATGTTCAAAGATACCCTGTTGTCAAGATTTTAACATTCCACAATGGTGGGCTTAGTTAGGCTTTAAAGGAGGATAAATACCATACCTCTTTGTTAATAAAACACCAAATTTAGGAACATGACTGAGACCCACACATTGATTTATTTTTATTGCCATAGTTATCTGGAGATACAATCACTCTATATGTTATTTGAGATTATTGATAGTACTTTCTGTTGATTGATTTGTGTTTCAGGAGAGCTCTGTTCCAGCTTCCATCACCGTGCTTACTGTGTTCTGGCTGAGTCCAGCTATGGAGCAGACCCGGCCTTCCATGCTCCTATCAGCTGGATTGTATATTCCTCAGGTGGCAGTATTTTCTGAAACAGAAGTATGTCAGCTCTGTATTCTATTGTGCCCATGTGTTTTAAGTATTTACCATTTCAAATGATTAGTGAGAAGGAAGATAATGTGGAATATAATCCAAGCTGTGGCAAATACATTGGACACGCCTTCTAAAGCTGGGTTGTAAAAGATGCTGCCGGGGCAAAGAATGTGGCTCAGTCAAAAAGTGCTATTCTAACTGGGGCCAGGCTCTGAGTTCGATTCCTCATTCTAGAGGAATACTTGGGGTGAGACAAATCTAAAAGACCCAGAAAAAAAATGGTAGAAGTATAGGAGGAAGGTCACACTCAGATTTTTTTCATCATTTTTTCATGTTTTTATGTAAATAAGATAATGGGTCTATTTAAAGAAAGGGACCTGGGTTTACTAACAATAGTGGTAAGTGATTATACATTTATGAGGTTTGGGTTAAAGTGTTGAAGGCATGTGAATTCTGAAAAATACATATCTTTCTTAATTGTTTATTATTTTTAATGGCTTACCTCATAGGTAAAGCAAAGATTCTAGTCTTGTCTGCATTTTGAACTGATGGAAGTTCAGGTGACACTTGTTTCTTGTTTATCTAGTTTAGATAGTTTAGTCCACTAAAACTTTCCTCATTGAATCTGTTCCTCGTGTATTCATATTTTGCTTTACTGTGACTGCAGGCTTAGAATGGCACATGGTGACATGGTGATTATGCTTTCTGGCATGCTTTTCCCTTTAGGAAAAGTGCAATTGAATGAGAGATGTGTTACCCACAGCAGCAGCCACAGTCAAGGACTAAGCCCTTGAATTATATGACTCAGAACAGGTGCTCTCTTACAGAGGCAAGATGGAAGGTTTACTTCCTCCTTCAACAATGCAGTTAGAGATATCTGTTAGGTATGTTGAGACTTGTGAAAAGGCTGAATATAATTGTATGAAGTATGTGGTGAAACAAAATTATTACTTCTTAGCAGCAAGGAAGCAAAGAGAGACTGAAGAGCCTCTGTGTCCATGAATTAACTTTCTCTAGCTAGTCCTCAGCTCTTAAAGGTTCTAGGTTTTACCAAAAATAAAAAAATAAAGAAGTAAAATAAAAATAAAAACAGTGAGTCTCCTCATCTTCCTTTTCCTCTGCCTCCTTCTCCCCCTCCTCCTCTTCTTTCTTCCTCTTGCTCCTCCTTTTCTTCCTCCTCTTTCTCTTCTTACTTTTCTTTTCCCTCCCCTTTCTCTTTCTCCTCCTCCACCTTGCTGTACATTTTTCTTTTTTTAGTTAGGGTTGTTTATAGATTGTTGGGTTAGAGGCTGCTCACAGGAGCCAGAGCACCTTCTCAATGACCACAGCACCATAAACACTCCTCTGTACTATACTACAAATTAACTGAGTATAAATCCTCAGGGAAGGATGAGGCTCCATGAGACCCTGTATCTTTTACTAAATGTTGATAGCCCCAATCTTGTATGTATAACCAAGATTGCTGTGACTTGAGAGCACAATAGTCCAGTGTTGTACTCTGATTTCGCTATTGTTTCTTCTCTTTTTTTTACCCATCCCTTCTTCTGTTATGTTTTCCAAGCCATTGAGAAGGTCATATAAAGATTTTGTTTGTGGCTGTGCACTCACAGTTATTTATTCCATATATTTAATCATGACACTATCTAACAACAATGAGTCTTTTCTGTCTCCTCATTTTCCTTCTCCTCCTTTTCTTCTTCCTTCTCCTTTTTAGATGTTAGAAACTCATTTCATGACCTTCTGCAATCTCCATTGGTCATAGCAGAAGGATTCTTCTCTGACCAAAACTAACACTGTCAATGCACTATGTGTGCAAACATACAGTTATTTAGAAGACAGTTACACAAACACCCATGTCAATTTAACAAAGAGGACATCCGTATGGACCATGATCACCCCAGTCATCGAATTTTAGCTGGATTTATTGTTCCAGAAGTGAAATTCCCTCCTGTATAGTGGGTACAAAATGTAGCCAGGGAGTGGTTAGCTGCCCCTATAACAGATTTGCCACTGCAATACCAGTGTGCTCATCTTGTCAGGTGAGTGCACAGGTACAATAGCACACTGAGCACAATGAGTACATTGCTTACACAAAGGGTTTAGTAGCAGAGTAAGGCTGTTGATGGCAATTCTCCGGCTGTCTTTCTGGTGCTTTCATTCATTTTGAAGGCTAACCAACAAGGAACTGTCCCAGACAGGTTTCTCTATGCTGTGCAATGGAGACATATGATATTTTTGCAATAGAATCTTGTCCCCTAGGTCTGGTAGGCAAACCAATAACTTGCTGGTTTTATGCTTTCTTCTTGGGCAAGAATTGCCATCAGCTGTGGAAATAAACAAATGGGATTTTCAGGCTGGAGAGACGGCTCAGTGGTTAAGAGCACCCATTGCTCTTCTAGAGGTCCTGAGTTCAATTTCTAGCAACCACATGGTGGCTCGCAGCCATCTGTAATGGAATCAGATGCCCTCTTCTGGTGTGTTTGAAGACTTCTACAGTGAACTCAAATATATATATATATATATATATATATATATATATATATATATATATATTGGAAAAAGAAATGAGATTTTCATAAATCTCAATTCTAGCTAAGGTGCTCCATTAATTAGTAAGAAAGTACAATGTGAGCAGACAGATCGCGAAGCCTTTGTAACTGCTTTTAGGTAGTGTAATTTCTTCTTCTTAAAAGGGTGTTTGGCCTTTGCAAGCTTTCCAAACAACAATGTCATACAGATGTGGAATTTATAGCTTCTTTTTTATGTTATTTATTTTTAAAGCTTAGGCTTTACAAATTCAAAACTACGTCTATATAATGCCCCAAAAGATTTATTGGGTAACAAATTTGCTTGGCCATTTGCATCCTAATGGCAAAAGCAATTTCTTCAGCCAGAAGAGCTTGCTTTCTTTTCAGTTGCAAATAGAGATATTTTAAGGGAAAAGAAGTTATTTTGGATCAAAGGGGGTATTATTATGTCTCTTTATTTCTGACACCTGTCAAAACTCCCATTTCAGTGAAATTCTTCACGGGGCAGGGTCCAATGTCTCACCTCAAATGACCACATATTTTTTAAAGTTAACCACTCATTCTACACTTCTAAATGTTAGTGGTTTTTATTCTCTATGCAAATGGTTCAAAATTATAACATGGAAAAATAAAGCAGGGAAGTGAAGTGTAGCCCTCTAGTCAGTATCAGAAGAGTTTAGCTTCGCATTTCAGCCAGCTGTGTGTCAACAGACCCGGTACTTGTATTTAGGAAGCTTTCGTCTCTCTTGTAAGATAAGAAGACAGGGAATGAGACTAGAGGATGGCAAAGGATAAGATGATGAAATTTCAAGTCTGTGTGGACCAACTTTCACAGACGACTTAATGAGGCTTGGAACTGTCTTTGTCCATATTGTTTCAATTTTCCCTCCTAATGTTCTCAGGGAGCTCTAGAAGGAACTAGGTCTCAGAGAAGTAACCCTTCTATCTGTGTTACAGATGGTTGTTCCTCCTACAAACTGCTTCTTCATCTCAAGTCCTACCAAGCATAAAAAGCTTGTTTCTTGAAGTCCTCTTTATTTTCTTGGAACATAGACTTTCAGCATTTCCCTTTTAAAAATTTTGATGTTTTGGCTGTAAAGTTCATGAGTAAAATAATTAAAGCAAGTAGATGAATTCTCAGTTGCTAAAATTCTCTCCATTGCTGTACTGAGATCCTGCCCACGAAGCCACTTTCCAATCACAGGTGTTAATATTAAATGGACACTGCTACTCATTATAGGCCTTTTTCTCCCGACTTAGACCAGTGTCAGTTCAGACACATATAAAATCTGCATTTATGTTCATCATTCCTGATTATACATAAATTATACAATGTTTCCTGAAACCTTTGTAAATGTTCTGCGTTTGCAAGTCCCAAAAGAAACTCACAGATGATGAAGACTAATATGGTGGATATTGTGTGTATCACCTTTTCTTGCTTATTGTCAAACATCCAGGCATGGTGCAGGCAGGAAGTAAGTACAGCAGACAGTCACACACCTAAAGGACTACAGCCAGCTCTAACACAGGAAAGGTGAATATAGACAAGCCATTCACTTAGAAGAATCATCTTTATTTTATGGCTTGGTGATTCAGCCTAGCATCTTAAGGGGTCTCTGGTCAAAGGGTACTTTTACAGATGTGAACCTAATTGTACTTAGAACGAAAGTTGTCTCCCCTTTTTATTCCTTTTGGCTTCTGCAGCTCAGAAGAGAATCCATCTAAAGTGAGTGGGAGGAGTGGGCAGATGTCTAGGAATTCCTGAACCCAACAGAACATCATTTGTTAGAGTGTAAATGACTTAACTGTGGTGTAAGAAAGCTTCCCAGAGCAAATTACAATCCCATCACTGCACATTAGCAATGGAAGTTGACAGGCTGTATAAACCTTGAGATTCAGCTGGATTGGAAGACAGCTGTAGGAAAGGGAATAAAATGCCTCTGGGTAAAATGTTATGAAGGGGTTCTAAGTCTATGATTTATTTTTTATGTCACAGGTAGCTTTATAACCAAAATAGTTATGAGTGTAGCTGTACTGATGATGCACACTGTAGCTGTGGGTGCAGATTAGAAGTTCTTGTACTTATAATAGGGGACAAATAAATTTCTACCTAACTATACAATATGGCCATAAATAGGTATGTTTTCTACCATGATAATAAGTATACCATGCCTATTGTTATATGAAATAAGATTTACAAAATGTAGGCAAAGGGTCACAATTAGAAAAGTATAATAGGTTCTCTCTCTCTCTCTCTCTCTTTCTTTCTTTCTCTCTCTCTCTAGTTCCAAGTTACTGAGCTCTGTTAATATATCAGAATTATTTGTATTCCATTCTCACCCAAATCACAGGCCTCCAGGCATGTGGACTCAATGGAATCTGTTTATGAGATTTCAATATGTAGCTTTATCTGGTCAATTTGAGAAACAGTTTCCCTTGCTTCAAACAGTGTCCCTGAAATAAAATAAAAGACATGAGAAGAAAGATGATATGACATATCCTTGCCCCTAGGAAATAATATTTATGAAAAAAGTTTCTAGGCATATATTACATTTAAGGAAATGTTCCATAAGGACATCTGAACAATTGCAATATGCATGTGTAAACTTTTTTTCTGATCTATACTTATAATAAGCAGTTTTTCTCTCGCTAAAAGATAAGGGTATTGAGAGTAGAACAGTCCATGGGGACCTGACTTGTCGAGGTCCAAGACTATTGGGAATATTCAACATTTGGAACTTTAAGAATATAATTCTGGTAAGCTGGGGATGAAGAATTGACTGTGATCAAGAACGCATCAGACCTGCTAATGTGAAACTCTTGCTTTATTGCGATAGCTGATGTTGGTTAGCTGACACTGAGATATTAGCAGTGACTAAGAGACTGGATTCCTTGAGGTTGAACTTTCTTGGAAATATCCACTCAAGGTCACCACACAGAAGTTGTGGTCTAGAATGGACAATGACTGTGCAATGTCCTGGCAGCCAGATTTGGAAATGTGTAATAGTCACCCACTATTACACATTGTAATACACAATGGTAGAAGTCATGAGTAGAGTCCTGAAGAGCAGATGAGGCTTTGCACTGTGGGAGAGCAGGGCAGACCATAAATGAAGATGCAGCTTCAGTTGCAGTTGAAGTAGCAGGGTTGCAGGGGGTCATGGAGACAAGCTGAGGCTTGTCACTATATGGCTGGGTCAAAGTTTCTGAAAAAAGCCCAGGAAAAGCTACTGGAGATACAAATCAGTTACACAGCAGATCACAGATGTACTGACTGGTTTTGTGTGTCAACTTGACACAGGCTGGAGTTATCACAGAGAAAGGAGTTTCAGTTGGGGAAGTGCCTTCATGAGATCCAGCTGTGGGGCATTTTCTCAATTAGTGATCAAGTGGGGAGGGTCCCTCGTGGGTGGTACCATCTCTGGGCTGGTATTCTTGGGTTCTATTAGAGAGCAGGCTGAGCAAGCCAAGGGAAGCAAGCCAGTAAGAAACATCCCTCCATGGCCTCTGCATCAGCTCCTGCTTCCTGACCTGCTTGAGTTCCAGTCCTGACTTCCTTTAGTGATGAACAGCAGCATGGAAGTATAAGCTCAATAAACCCTTTCCTCCCCAACTTGCTTCTTGGTCATGATGTTTGTGCAGGAATAGAAACCATGACTAAGCCACTAGAGGTTTGGAGATGCTGGTAGCCTGAGATGGCCACCACGGTTGCAGAAGATATTAAGCAGAGCCAGCCTGAGACCGTGAGAAACACTCTGTGTGCTGTGGTATTCCTTTTTAAGACCAGAAGTCCCTGTGCAGCAGAAGTGTGACACTGAGCACACACTGCTGGGCTTGTCTTGTTTTGATCTGACTGTAACTATGTTCTGGTTCATCCCTTTGGGGATGAGGAAGCTTTCAGATTTGGGGAAGAAACATGGGGGAGGGGTCTGGGAAGTGAGGAAGGGGAAGGAGGAAAGTGATGTAACTCTATAACATATTCTTTTAATTTAGAAGAAAAACAGGAGAAAGAATGTAACTGCTTTTTAAAAACACTATCTGTTTTTTAAAAACATTATCTTTTGGGGACCTCCAGTTAAGAACTTTGGAAATTTAGAAATGTTTTGAAGTTTTGAAAAGACTGGATATTTTAGAGAAAATTTGGATATTTGGACTATTACTTTGAAAGATTCTCTGTATGGTTTTTTTTGAGATGGAACTTTTCAAGTGCTTGGGTTTTTTGCACACTATAGAATTTTTAAACCTGTAACATTTCATTTGTAAATTGCTGTTAACATGAGATCTTGGGGGTAAGCAAACAAAGGAATGACTGCTGTTGAACAGTGCTGTGTTTGAGTGTCCTGTTGTAAAGGTTCTTCTGTTCTGGCTCGCTTTATGTCAAATGTACATGAACTGGAGGTATTTTCAAGGAGGGAACATCAATGTGGAAATGCCCTCATCATAATGGGCTGTGAGCAAGTCATTTTCTTAATTTTCTTAATTGGTGGTTGATGGGGGCTGGTGGGAAGCTCACTGGGAACTGCATCAGCCCTGAGACTATGGTCCTGTGTGCTATAAAATATCAGGTAGATCCCGGAGAGCATGGTAATGAGCAACAGACCTCCAAGTCTTCTGTGCCTGTGTCTGCTTCCTGCCTTGAATCCTTGCTCTGACTTACTGCTCGGCAGGCCATAAGCCTTCCTCCCCAAAAACACTTTTGGTCAGCAGTAGAAACCGTAACCAAGGCAGGGAGTACTTCCCAGAGACAACAGCAGTGTATAAGAGCAGAGATTCTCTATAGGCACCATTTTCCAACCCACGTGCGTATTTTACAGTGGCCCATGACAATCTTCAGTCTTCAGAACTATTAAGTAGGTGCAAAGGTCAGTATTGCATATCCAGTGCCCACGAGAGCCTCCCACAGCAACGAATCAAGTGGTACAATGTGCTACTAATGTCAAGGTCAGGAATATGGCAGAGGCACTACATGCAGAATTGAAAGGAACCACAGACATCATGATCACATAATTCAAATATGAAATTTTATCCCTGAATAAAATGAAATGCTTTTGTTAGGGTCTCCAGGCAGTGAAAACCCCAGGAACAGATGGAAAATCCACCTTTGCCACATCCTTGTGACTTAGAGAAATAACTGCCTGGCCTCTTCTCTCCCTAGCATGTGTCCCTGAGTCATTCATTGAGTTGGAGATGTTGGTACCCTGCTGGGGATTTTTTTCTGAGTGTTTAGAAGAAAGCGAGTTGGGTAGGTTTTTCATATTGGAGTTTTCTCTTGACATAATTTCAAATCAGAGGGGCTAAAGCAAGAAAAGAGATGATGTAAACAAGAGCGATCAAGACGGGGATCTCTGAGCTGTGATAGATAAGGTTGGCCTCGTCAGAACTGTTTTGACCTAATGTTTCAAAATCATATACAGAGGATTGGGAATGCTGTGTAATGTGGAATAACATTGGATAGGATGAGGCTTCTGATGGCCACTGGAATCTCAAGGTGGAGGTCACTGTGACATTTGGAGGAGGCATTCAAGCAATCCTTGAGCTAAGAAGGGAGAGGCCAGAGCGAAAAGGGAACCACGGGATAAGAAGGTGGATGAACAGTGAGTTCCAAGATTTTTCTCGTGCGAAGGGGAAAGTCAAATGTATGGGGCGACAAGGTCAAGTCAAGGTCTTAAGAAGACAAGGGATTTTTCACCTGTGTTTGCTGAGATGAAAGGGGACTTTGGCTGCATTGGACCGACCTCTTGCACACAAGCAAACCCTGGGCCGCGGCTCTGCCAGGCTGTGCGCACTAGATGGCAGTAGCGGGGCCCTTTCGGCTGGGCTCCGGGTCCTATAAGGCGCTTGCTTGTTTAAGTACAGTCTCATTTAGTTGGAGCTGCAGGGGAGTAAGGGAGAGGAGGGTAGGAAAGAAGAGAGCGGGAGAGCTCGAGGAAAAAGAGGGCTCTCTGTGCTGACACCAGGCTCGGACTGCGAGCATCCTTCAGGACCCGGGCTCGCGCTCTCGGAGAAGAGAGCGAGGCTGTGCTGGGATTCGCCGGAGACTGCTCCGTCCGCATCGCTGGAGCCGGGAGAGCCCTGAGGGAAACCAAGGGAAGCGAGCAGCGCGTTTTACTAGAGAGAGCAGGAGTGAGGAGAGACGGCTGGAGCGCTTGGCGACATGAGGACCTACTGGCTGCACAGCGTCTGGGTGCTGGGGTTCTTCCTGTCCCTCTTCTCATTGCAAGGTAGGGGGAGCCTGTGGCGACCCCGCGCGCCCCCTCCTGCCGCTGCTGGGTCCGGGATGCTCGATGGGGTCACCAGCGCTCTGGGTCTACACAGAATCCGGCTTATTGACAAGTCCGGTGATGCATTTCTACCCACGGTGCTGTAGTCCAGGCTAGGTCCCAAGGCGAGCTGGAGCCTGCAGACTTGCTGCAACAACCATGCTGGTGGTAGCAGATTCAGAGCTGGCCTGTGCGGACTCGGGGGTCAGAGAAGAGCATGTGAGGGTCTGGGTGCCAGTGTGTGTGTGTGTGTGTGTGTGTGTCTGTGTGGTGTGTGTGTGTGTGTTTTGCGGGCGAGGTTGGTAGTGCTGGTGGTGCCGGTGTGGTACTGGTGGGAGGCAGTGCCAGGGACACTGGGGTTGTTCCTCTGTAAACTCCAAGTGCTGCCTTGCTATTTGCTATCCCCGCGTCCGCGGTGCTGATACCTCTGCATTAACTTTAGGAGGCTGCAGGGTAGCCACTGCTTGCCACCTGGTACTCGATATCTCTAGACAGAACAACCCCTACAAAATTATTCTGCCCCTAGATGTGGGAGGGGTGCGGGTAGAGGAGAGAAGGAAATTTCTGTCTGAGAGAGAGAGAGAGAGAGAGAGAGAGAGAGAGAGAGAGAGAGAGAGAGAGAGAGAGAGAGAGAGAGAGAGAGATTGAGAATACGCACTTGAGAATTCGTGGGTTAATAACTGCTGGCTGTGAATGGCCAGTGTTTCAGGCTCAAGGGATTGAATAGCTAGTACTGGGTCTTTACTTTGAAAATGTCCTGGTTCTGTGCTTGGGGGGAGATTGTGAAGTGAATTCAGAAGGTTCAAAATGCAAACCCATACCTACTCTTCGCATCTCACTTAAGGCTGAGAATCCAGAGCCTTCCTTCATACATGTTCCACGGTACACAAAAAACATTCCAAAATAAGAATGCATTGTTTTTTTCTGTTTTTTGTTTTGTTTTGTTTTGTTTTGAGTTTTCCCTACCTCACCCTTCCCACTGGTGAGAGGAGCCTAGTACAATTAGCTATTGAGAGCCTGCTATTTCACTCTACCATTGATAATTCTACTATCCCTTCATGTTCGGGCTTTCCGCTATCATTAGGACCTGTACCATTTACATTTCTCTCAATACTGAAAAGCAAGGCTTCTCATTTACACAGACACAGACACACACACACACACACACACACACACACACACACACACACACAGAGAGAGAGAGAGAGAGAGAGAGATGAATCCTCACCATGAAATGACCAGACTGGCAATCTTCCCTAGATTTTCTTCTGACAGCTGGTTGCTAATGTTACATTTGTGGGTTTCATTTTTCATTGCTAGGGGATATTTTGGGTAGCTATAGAGCCCTCTTGCCAAAGGAAATGAGAATAGGCTCCTAGCTGTTTGCTAGTTGAAGCATTACAAGTAAATAAATACAATGTCAAAGTTCTCTTTTGAAATACACAGAGTGACGGCTGGAACTCACCCATGGCACAATTAGAAGTTACAGCCTCTAAAGAACTTCATCTCAGAACTCATTGATCCTTTTTTTTAAAAATCAAAATTGTTAGGTATTGTGATACATAATTCTGTGACCAAACATGCCTGCATGAAAAACAATATCCAAATCCATCTTTGGAACTTGATTGCCTTTTCTTTATTTTTTATTTTATTCCCCCCCTTTTTTTGCCTTCTCAATGCTATTAGTACTTTCTCTATGATTTCTGATGCCCCAATTCAGCCTTTTATTTATTTTTCTGAGACATTAGAAAAATATGATGACACTTATTGTGTCAATAAGTGAGGGTCATCTTTTTCTTTCTTCCATTTAACTAGAAATAGCACTCAAGATAAAACAGTAAATCACTTGATGTTTCTCTTAAGTTTGAATAAAACTGTGGAATATTCATTGCACAGCCATAGAATTTCACGAGTGAAGGGCAGAGCAAACTGCTGCGCTGATGTCAGGTGGCACTTATGAGGGATGGTGAGTTCAGACCGAACACCAGGCCAGATCATTATATTCCAGAAGATCTTCCCACCAAAAATGCACAACTCTATCATCCTCTTCGCTAAGACCATTGCTACCTACACAGAGCATTTGCTAAGGCATGGTAGCCTTATCTGCACAAAGTAGTTTTTGTGTTTGTGTTTTAGTTTTCCTGAAAATATCATTTCCAGAGGAGGAGTTTTCAAGGGTCACTAAAGAGAGCACATTGACACATGGGAACTGGACCCAGTTCTCAAGCACGAACATCCCCTGATGGGTGGTAACTAACAGGTAGTGTAGCTTTGAATAATAGGCTCTACAGGGCAAGAAGGTCATGCTGACAGATGGGAATGAGAAAACTATGCTCACTACAAAACTTGTCATACAGTCTTTGTACTCTGACCTTAGAAATTCTAGGAAAGGCTATTAAATGAAATGCTCTATGCCTTCACTCCAGTGTGAGTGCATGGAGCTATAACACACACACACACACACACACACACACATGCACAAACACAGGCACATACACACATATACATGTACATACATACACATACAAGCACACACATACATATACATACACATGTATGCACATACATATATATATATATACATATATACACATACACACAAACACATACACAAATGCATGCATATATACACATGCACAAATACACACATTTACAATGCATACATGCATATTCACACACACATGCACACATGTACACATACACACATGCATGCTTGCACATGTATACACACATACACATGTACATATGTACATACACATACATGCAGATACACACATGCATACACACACATACACACTTGGTGTCAAAATGTGTAGCTCTTTTAAATCAGCTTGATCTGCAGCAGGCTATTTCTTCTGTTTCTCGTGATTACCTCCATGGATTCACAGATGAATGCTATTATTGATGTTCATTCTCTATTAGATTCTAATTGTTCAGAATGTTGAATATGTCTTACCCTATATGTTTCTGAAGTGTAGGGATATTTAGTGTATAATTTGGATTAGCCCCAGGAGACAGTCTACAAACTTATTACTTTGTAGCCATAGGCAGAACTGACATGTATTGGGAAGCTCTCAGTAATAGCTATGTTCTATTTCATATTGCTGATGTTGTGATCATTATCACTATTTTGAAATGTGCTTTTCATTATATGTTTATAAAGTTATATTTACATATGAATAAATTAAAAGAACAGTATTTTTTCCTTTGATTCTCTAAGTATTCCCCAGTACTTTCATAAAGTTGATAATCATCATCCACAGAACATCCTTTTGATATTGGCAGAGACAATTTCTAACATGTAAATTATGACAGGCTGATAATAAGATTATATAGTAGCTAGCTGTGTTTGTCTTGATATTCTGATAACTGTATACATTATATTAATGACACCTAGTTTGCAAACTGTCTAAGATTTTCTAAGGAAGTCCTAGAAATTTGTGATTGTACTGTTTTCTTCTCATTTGCCTGTAATCTTAAGGAAACAAGAAGAAACAGTTCCACTGAGACTTTTTGTTTTTGTTTTGTTGTGAATGGAGATAAAACCCAAATAACCAACAAAGCCCACCCTGTTCAGGACTGTGCACTTTGTGCTTGATCTATTTTGGGGCTCCAGTTTCATTGGCTCAGACCTGGCTGGATCTCCTTGTCATCTGGCAACTGTGCCTTCTTTCTCATGCTCCACATTCAGAGCCAAAGAGCAGCCAGTGCTGTGCTCTGAGGTTGGCCCTGTTCTCGATTTGGCATCTGGAATGGCAGTAGCTGTGTGCCCTTTGAGGACTGTAGAGGAGATGAACTTCACTTGGCCCACCCCACCCCCATCTTTGGTTCATCTAGGCATGAAGGTCTCCTTGGCTCCTGCCTGAAGCCAGATTTGGATTGTTAGTAGATTGGCCAGTAGAAGAGGCAAGCCTGATTTTACTGAGTTGTAGACAGTACAGAAACCCTCAGGGGTGTCTCACATCAGCGTGTCTCACTCAGTGTGGGGCTGCAGACAGGCTCGGGGTGTGACCCATTCTCACAGACACTGGTAATATCCTCCCATGGCTATGTTCTTGTGACTTGTTCATGGCTAGGTTAGTTACCCTACTTCCTTCCAATTTAACTCCAGCAAAGATGAGTTGGTGAAGTCCTTTATGATAACTTCTTTAGACAACAAGTTGCATAATACCTGAATTGTATGGATTGTATCAAATGTTGAAGGAACTTAAGCAGTTTAGAAGGTGATGTAGAGATAAATCGCCACCTGTAGATGCAGCTTCCTTCTAGATGTAGATGTAGATGTTGATATTAGTTTTATCATCAACAATAACCTGGAACCAATCCACGTAGCACTGACTGACTACAGAGCTTCTTAGTCTTTAGTGCATGACCCAATTGCTATTACATTTACACTTCAAGAAAATGCTTGTTACTACTAGATTAAAAATAATACATTTACATTTGGAAAAAATTTTCCCCATTTCCCCAGAGTGTTGTTTTCTGTCTAGTTTTTGGTAGCTGAAGATACCTTGTCACAAATAGAGTGATGATCATTAATTACATACAATTTGTAGCTCAAATCATTATGTTGAGTGTTGAAACTATGGGTGTCATTTGCAAGTATTTTATTAACATACAAGGATACAGGATAACATGGAATAAAGCAATTGTCCATAATATCTTCAGAATTCTTTCATTTGATAAATGTCAACACTAGAGGTCTGTTCCACATAGTTCTTGTCAGATCTGGAAGCTACACTTCCCATGAAGTAGGTTGCCTCTTGAAGATATTTTTCAATTTTGCCTACATAGTATATTTTCTTCACTATACATTTATCCCACATGGCATATTTCCCATAATAAATAAATATTTTACGTTATAAATGATCTTCCAAAATGATTTCTCCTGCTCATTTTATCCTTCAGTATTTGAGAACATCTGACTGTCTACATGTACAACATTAGTTTAAACCTTAAGTAGAAAATATGGTCCCATGGAAAGTTTATGGGATGATGTAAGAATGCCTTTAGATGCTTTTGAATTGCTGTCTGGTAAAATAGAGGTAAAGTTCTCATGTGAGTCTCATGTGTCTGATTCGTTTGCCTCATGTCTGGCTGCATGATTTGCATATTGTAAAACATTATTTGCTTCTGTGGAGGAGATAATGAGTTAAAAGGATTCACCTTGTCTTTTGCTGCACTCTGAAGAGAACTTACCTATGTTCACGTCTATCTCTTTTGCTCCTCCTTCATCGTTTTATTTTTCAGACTTTCTCTGCACTTGGGTAAGAGCCATATTGACCTCCTAGTGCTAATTTAATGCTGTGGAGAGATACAGTATCGATACGGCATTACATAAGCTGCTTTGAGTTCTTGCTCTGCTAAAAGAGCTGAAGCCAAAGCACAAAAGAAAATACATGTCCACTTTTATTTCCATGCTAACCACCTCTGTTTCCAGTTTCCAGTTTCCATACGCCTACGACAGTCTCACTTAATATTTTAGCTTGCAGTACTGAGAAACTGCTGAAGGAAGGAGGAACTGTTAGGGGATCTAGATTTCAATTAACTTTGCCACTGTGGCTATGTTACTCTGTGTGAATCACTGTTGTTTTGTAAATGAAACTGAGATTCTCCAAGATTAATAAATCTTGCTGAGGTTGCAGTAGACCAGAACGCTGATGCTCAGATAACCTTTAACCTTCCCTTCTTGGAAATCCCGCATTTTCATTTTGGTCTGAAACAAAGACAGCCAATAAATAAATAAATAAATAAATAAATAAATAAATAAATAATTATGTGCTATCATTGTTGACATGCATAAATTATGATAGTCTTTCACTGAGTAAAAATAATACTATGGGGATCTCTTAAGTCTCCTATATAAGGCCACATTCTAGTCCTATTTCAGCTGTTTGATTCAGTACATTTAAAGTACCAAGGTAGCTTAGTTTTTATTGAATTAATGAAGAAGCAGGAATAATCCACATGCATGTGGTATTTAATGCAGATGCCTCTCTGTCTCTGTCTTTGTCTCTGTCTTGGTCTGTCTCTGCCTCTGTCTCTGTCTTCTCTGTCTCTGTGTCTGTCTCTCTGTCTCTCTGTCTCTCTCTCTCTCTCTCTCTCTGTCTCTCTCTCGCTCACTCTCTCTCTCTCCTTTAGAATGTAATATGGCCTGCCACAGTGGACAGAAACCTATAAAGAACTTCTTAGAGTAAACAACACACACCTAGAAAGAAATCCATATTAGCTTCTATGGGGTGAATTTTTGGGTGTTTGGTTTGGGTGTATCTGGTTTGGAAAATGCTGGTCCAGGCCATCTTTCAGCTCACCAAACTCTGTCTGCATAGGAAGAGCAAAAAACTGCCTAATGCTGCTTTCACCTAATGTGGTAGAGTAAGATGTGTCCTCGTCACCTAACCTAAGCTTGTGCTAGCATATCAGATGCAGGCTGAAAGTTGATCTCACTAGCGATGATGGTTTTGTCACTGAAATTTTAATTTCCTATCTTTCCCATTAGGCAGAGATGTGGTTTGTGCTCAGGAGGAAGGAGAGGGGGCATTCTGTGGGCTTAAAGTTATTTTTGTGTTTATGATGTGAGATTTATGAAAAATAGGTAGTTATGTCATTTGGTTTGGTTATAAACAGAGTACAGATTACAGAAAAGTAGATGGAAATGCAAAAAATAACAACTAATATACTTCCTTTCCCTTCTGGCTCTTTTCCTTCCTTCTATAAATATTTATAAATCCTGAAGTCAACACTCTCATAAACCTCATAGCAAGAGAGACAGGCACTCAGAAGATAATAAATTAATTACCATTATAGTGGAATATAATAAGAGAGAGATTAGGCCACCATGACTATATATTTCAGGTAGATATAACTTAGACTGTAGAGTTAAGAAAGTATTCCCCCACTGATGCATAATTAGGGTTTGAAAGATAAATGTGATTTAGATATGTAGCTATGCAGCATAGACAGAGCTATAACAGTCAAAGGAAGCCTACTGAGGCTTCAATGTTCTACAGAGACTACCATATTTCAGAAACCTAAGGACTAGAAGGAGGGCAAAATTCAAAGAGGAAGGAAATGAAAGAAAGCAAAACAGGAGGGGTGTGGAATGACTAGTTCTGTGGGACACAAAGAAGCCGTAGTGACTTCATGTAGTTTCTTTCAAGGTCAAAACATAAGGAAAGGCATACAGATTTAAAGCAGAGATGTGCCTCCTGAACTTTGAGTTTCTACAACAGGCCTCCAGTTGCCATATAAGGAAAGGATGAGAAGCTTGCTAGAGGCTTTTATTAGATAAGGGAGATAGGGGTGGGGACTCAGCTGTGGTAATAAACTGAATGCATTGGGGAATGGCTGTAGAATCCTCTGGGTGTGGTTGAGAGATCTCAAACAGAGCAGGTTACACAGAGGAGTCAAATTTAGAGCTGGAAATGACTCTGTGGATATTTTCTGTCACCTAACTCTTACCTTAACCAAGAGTTTTCAAGGTCGAGTATGTGGGTACTGTGTTTCCTTACATTTGAAGACAGAGATGGAGAAAACAAGTTAAAGCATTCATATTGAAGCCCAGGCTTCTATCTCCAGATCCAGGTTCTTTCTTGCGCCCTCTCCTTCCTAATATAACCAATAGTTTAAATGCGAACAGCTTACAGAATTAAATAGAAAAATAATCTCTGACTCTCCACCTATGTGGCCTTGAGCAGGACAGTCTCTAGCTCTGGAAATAATCTATAAGGTGCCTTTGAGTTCCTAAAATTAGACAAGTCTGTGATTTTACTCAGACTGGGGAGAGGTCTAAATTTAATTAGCAAAGCAATGGAATTAAAGAGTATTCTAAAAGCAATGTTCTTTTATTCTATTCAGGTATGTACAGAAAAAAACAATTCCTTACAAATCTTTCTACAGAGAATATATCCTGTTGCCTTCTTTTTTTTTTTTTTTTTTTTTTTTTTGGCATGATCAGGTTAAATATGAAGGTTTTTTTTGTTTGTTTGTTTGTTTGTTTGTAATTGTTGGTAGCATCACGTATTCACAATCAAGTCACAAAAAACATAGCATCCGCTCTCTCTGGCTCACTGTCTACCTGATTTGTGTGATGATTTATACAAGTGGGCACTAAGTTCATTCAATATAAATTTGGGAATGGTCAATATTCTTAGGGATTTTTCATCAATAGTTAAAAAGTGAAAAAATTGTAACAGACTGATTTGGAAAATAATTAGAGAGAAAATGAACAAGGAGACATGGATCTGAGCCTGGTAGAAGAACAGAAGGCCAAAGAGCATAAAAAATAACAAAAAGAGAAGCAGGTGTCCATGGGAAGTGAGAAGAATGGAAAAAGAATATTCTTTTTTCTTCTTTTTCTTTCTTTTCTTTTCTTTCTATCTTTTCTTTCTTTTCTTTCTATCTTTTCTTTCTTCTTTCTTTCTTCTTTGTTTCTTTCTTTCTTTGTTTCTTTGTTTCTTTCTTTCTTTCTTTCTTTCTTTCTTTTCTTTCTTTCTTTCTTTCTTTCTTTCTTTCTTTCTTTCTTTCTTTCTTTCTTTTTGTCCTAGTACATACTCTGGCCTGCATGGAGTTAAGGACTTTATGTTGGTAAGGATTGCCAAAGAAGCTTCCATAAACAGAGTGAACCTTGGAAGCCCGACTGAACCATTTGTTCTTAATCCTTAAAGAATAAAGGGCCTTTGATTAGCACAGGAAGGAAGTGACTTGAAGGAAATGCAGAGCCTGCAGGACAAATTTGGTGCCTAGAGACCATTTGCATAGATAATACAGATACAAATTTAGGCTAGGCCTGCCTGCTTTCCTTTCCTTTTTCCTTCTTTCTTTCTTTTCTTTCTTTCTTTCTTTCTTTCTTTTCTTTCTTTCTTTCTTTCTTTCTTTCTTTCTTTCTTCTTTCTTTCTTTCTTTCCTTCCTTTCTTCTTTCTTTCTTTCTTTCTTTCTTTCTTTCTTTCTTTCTTTCTTTCTTTCAATTACAGATGCTGAAGTAACATTTTAACATAAAATCTACAAATAATGTGAAGAAAGACTATTGTTTTAAAATATTTCATAATTTTTATGTAATAATATTTTCCTGAAATACATGCATGCCTCATGTGTTCAGAGGCCAGAAGAGGGCATCCTATCTCTTAAAATGGAAGTTATGGATGTTTGTAATACATGGTGTAGGTGTAGGGAACTGAATTCAGGTCTTCTACAAGAGCAGCCAATGCTCCTAGGTGCTGAACCATTTTCATTTCTTCAGCCCCAAGTGTGTAGAATCATATACTCACATAATTAGATGGATATGGCATTATTAAGTCTCTTTTTGGATATAGAGACATATTTATGTGTTCTTTGGGATGATATTAACACACAGTCCTGTGAGTGGCTTAGCTATGGTCTTAATGAAGTGATAAAGAGTTAATGGGTGTGTGAGTGCACGTGGATAATATGTAGCGCATAGTGTATGACAAGTAGGTACAGCTAGGCGAGCTTTCCTCGATTTCTGGATTCCCGATGTAGACCATCTGTTTAGTTCTGTTCTTGTATAATATATGGTGAGAAAATATTGTTAAATAAACCTTGGCAACATTGAAGGAACTTTGAAGTACTTCCCATTGCATTCAGAAGCAATGCTCATGTTTTTATATTCTTAGAATGAGTGAAGCTACAGTTTTCTCTGATGTGTTTTAAAAAAATGGCTTATCTCTTCAGAAATTCCATTATAAATTAATGTGCTCATTTTTGAAAAGTGGGAAAACACCAAAAATATGAGAAAGCAATGGAAAAATTAAATAATATTAAATACCAGAGAAACTTCATTAATTAGTAATTTTCCTATATAACATTCTCAGCTTTTTTTCTATCTAAGGCACATATAAGTTAACAAGCTGGGACTGTAGTACTCATATATCGTTTGATTTATTATTTTCCTTGAATAGTATATTATTAATTTTTTGTTATTAAATATGCAACAACTCTATCTCTGTTAACAGTTATATAGCAGCCTGTGCCATAATTTATTCATCAATACTGTGTTCTTGAAAAAAAGCATTTGGTCGATGCTTTTATTTTTAAAATAGAAAGGCATTCCATTTAATTTGGTCTTGTTTTGTGACCATAATAACAATTTATAGCCTTAGATAAGGGACTAGAAGGATAATCCAGCTATGTTTCTTTGTTGGGTGATACACTCTGGTTACAGAATCTACAGTCTCCTAATACGTACAAGCAGGCTCACAGCAACATGTTCTATGAAGCAGGTGTACACCATTGGGAGTCCAGAAAAACCCTGTAGGAGGGAGAACTAAGAGTATTTGGCAACTGCAAGGGAACTCCTAGGTCTATGCTCAGCATTGTAGGCAGATGACAGCAATTATTAGTTCTTTGCATTGTTTATCATTCACAGCTAACTTACGTCATTGAATCCTTTTCTCAGTTAAATTAGTCTGTTTTTCTTTTCCCACTTTTATTTGTTTGTTGTGTTTGTCAATGCACACAATCACAATTGTCTTGGAGGCCTGTGCAAACCAGGGGATAATTAGCTGGAGCTGATTTTCTCCTTCCATTCTGTGGGTTCCAGTGATCAAATCTTGGGCTTAGTAGCAGGTGTCATTACCTCTTTAGCCATCTCTCCAAAAGCCCAGTATATTTGTGAACAAAGACATTCGATGAATGTCAGTAGTGGGGTGTCTTCTTCCTTCCGGCCCAGTGCTCTCTTCTTCATTGAACCTTTTCTGACTTGGCTCAACTACTATTTGTCTAATGCATTTTGCTCGCACTTGACTTCATAGTGAAAGGGACTTTCCCCCTTGCTGTTGTACATGAGTGGTTGTGGGGAAAAAAATCTCTTGGGCAAATTTCAAATTGTTTAGAACTGTGGCAGTTTAAAAGCACATCGGCATTGATCTAACTTTAGGTCTCACCTCCATGTTACTTTTAGAGTTTGTAGATGAATACTGCCCAGCAGAGGTGAGCCATCTATATTCAGTTGTCAATTTGATTTCAGAGATCAGACACTTGACATTATTAGATTGTACTCTCCCTTTAAAAATATGAAACAAGTAACAGCCTTCAGAAAGGTTATGATGAAACTTACTAGTTTCTTGGCTTTTCCCTTTGACACTGGCTGGATGAGTATTCTTCTTCCCATAATCCTGTGTGTTACATGGTTCCCTACCCAGACATTTCCCTTGCCCCACTCCAGAAATGTCTACTGGGCTTTCTCAATCATCTTGCATACCACCCCTTGCTTTATTTATTTATTTATTTATTTATTTATTTATTTATTTATTTTTGGTTTTTTCGAGACAGGGTTTCTCTGTGTAGCCCTGGCTGTCCTGGAACTCACTCTGTAGACCAGGCTGGCCTTGAACTCAGAAATCTGCCTGCCTCTGCCTCCCAAGTGCTGGGATTAAAGGCATGTGCCACCACCACCCAGCCACCCCTTGCTTTCTTATATTTCAGAGTTGCATGTAAAGTATAGCATTTCCCTAATACTCTCTGCTATCTTTTACATGCTATTTACATTTATGTATGTTTCCTTTTTATATTTTCCTTCTGCCTTTATATATTTCTTATTCGTTACCAGTGGCAATAATGACATTTTGTGAGCCATGCCTTTACTCCTTGCTTCCTGGTTCCACATTCATTCAAAACTTTAAGGTCTTATTAAAGGCACTTTAAGGCTTGCTGTGTGTTATTTATTCTTACAGTTTTTTTTTCTGTAATTGTGTTGCCAACCTGTCATTGTTTCGTCTTCTAAATTTAAGTAATAAACACTCTGATGGATTCCTATGGCTTCGTTCTACCACTAGGATGTGGGCTCTGGTTGTGTTACGGGGAGCCTCAGCTCCGTCTATATATACTAATTCATCTTTAGAGTTCAGGGCTTCCCAACCGTGTGCCATCTTTCACAGGCAGCAGTGAGAGAGGATTACCTTTTAAAGTCATCTTCTTTAATGTTTTCAATCCTAGATTTTACTTTCCCCTTAGTTTAATTAATCATAAAGTCTTTTGATTTTTTAATATATGCTTGATTTTGGTTTTAATAAAAATTAGTTTTATTATCATAATATGTCTCCCAGTCGAGAACCTTGAATTATTTAGTAGAATATCTAACCACAAATATCCCCTAAAATTAATATGCCCATACTTCAAATACCCATATTTTATCTTGTTTCTTATTTCAAAGGCTGAGTCTTCTGCTTGTTAGTGATTCTTCAAACACTCGTGGACACATTCAGGATATATCTAATTTTCTTTATTCTTGTTACTCTGTTCTTTAGTTAGAATTTTCAACCATTCAGAAAATTTCTACAGATCTCTAATTGAGCTTACAATAATTATTTCTTTACACTGAGGCAGAGCACATCTCAAGGTCTTTTTATTATACACAAAGTCAGCATGGGCTGTAGCACAACATGAAACATCAAACTCTAGCCTGGGCTGTGACACACTTTACTTGGGAAACTCACTTATCATTGCAATTTAATTACATCATGTACAGCGAAGACACTGGAAAAGATAAAAGCCACACATTTGCAATACTTCATCTTTAGGTGCATTTTGGGTTAAGACTCTGCTTACATTTTTAGTGCATTTTGGGTCATCTAAGACTCTGCTTACATTTTCTATGACTTTGTATGCTTAAATTTGATAAATTTTACCTCTGATTCCATAGTCAGGTACTTTCAGGGACTTTACTGATTTGGGGAATACAGTGAAGTATGTCAATTAACAGTGAATATCATATAGTTTTGTGTGCAAAAATCTCACCCAGTGACCTCTGCACTTGTTTGAATCTGACATCTTCCAGTGGCTTAGGTGCCACTGTTCCCAGGAAAAATGAGGTGACAATCTGACTTTTTGATGAAATTCATCTTCCTCATGGCCTCCTGAGGAGGCAATTATAATGATAATTAATAGTTTTATTGTCAGGGTTTAGGATATTTCTGGTGGTTTTAATCACAGATGGGTAATATTTCTCAAGTTCCTTTTGCAGAATCAGAGACTCCCAAAGCAGAAACAACTAATAAATGTCATCTCAGCATAGTATTACAGATGCTCATTTTGACTTTAAGAAGATCCATACTCTCATGGATTCTAGTGACTTTGTTTGGGTTTTGAAACAGAGTTCATTGATGACTCATGAGAAGAATTGAAGTGGGGGTTACTGAACAATATCTCCCTACTGAATCTCTAATTAGTATGTGCTGCTCCACACAATGTGGGGGAGGGGGCAGTTGTTTCAAGTTTTCTCTTCTTTAGACTCTTCAGGTTCTTTTTCATATGTTGTGTGTATGTGTGTTTCAGGAGTCAACTCCCTATTGAATAAACAAAGCACATTCTACTCCCATGCTTTGTGACTATATACCAAGCACAGTCATAATATTTAAGAATCCTAAAAACAGTCACTTCAAAAAACATATTCATCTTTAACTTGTCACCTTCCAAACTGCCACCAACTTCCAAGCAGGTTGAAAAGTCAACTTGGGTAGCCATTTATTGACTTGATTGCAAAATATTTTATTTATTTTCAAAGGCAGAGGAAATATGTCCTAACCATATTTCCCTCATATTTCCCTCCAGTCCTCATTCCTGGAGTTTTGAGGGCTTTCATCTTTAATATTTCTTCATTAATTACAAAATTTTTCTCATCTATCTTTTCAGTTATTTTTTTGGTTAGTCATATATATAAGACCCCCTCAAAAGACTCATTGTGGAGTAACAATTAAGTTTTTCAGATAATTTTATAATAGAAGAATGTGTCTGTAAATATTTTCTCACACAAACTTGGAACTTAGAATGTGCCTTTTAGCAGATGAGAGAATCTAGTAACCTATATTTTGATTTCTATTTCAAAGTTTACTCTTCATTTCCCATTTGACAAACAGGTTAGGTGTGGTCTCTCCATATTGGTCTTTGAGAACTAGCAAAGGATTCTAGTAAACTGCTAGTCTCCTGAGAATGTGGTCACTAGGAATGAAGTCTGATATGGATAATTGCTTCATGATATATGAACATCATAGAGACTGAGATCAAGCAAAAGCTCTAGTCATTTGAAAATAATGGCAATGCTGCTAATAGTTCCATAGAGCTTTAGACTAATTACTTATTCATTCTCTTGATGGTTACTAGCACCCAGGCAAAGAAACTGGAATGGAAAGAAATTGGTCAAACAGATAACAATGGGTTAAACTGGCTTTGAACTTGGCTCATGGTCACACATGCCTAACCAGGACACAATACATTTTCATAATAAAGAAGACTATTTACATAGATATAAGTCTATAAAGAAATAAGAATTGCTTATTTTTTAGTAAATCTTTATCTGTATAATAATCATCACTAATGAAGGTTCAAAGGTGTTTCCATATTTTCATTCCTGGTTCTAAATAGTCTTTGTGCCTTTTAAAATCAAACACATCTTTAGAAGTGATTATGGCTTAAATAAAGGCATTAGATTTAGAACTGTTTGTTGCTGAGGTGCTGGCAGAGGTGACATTGGCCATGGTCATGACTGTTGCTATTGGCATGATGTGTTTGGGAAGCCCCAGAAGATGTGATGGGTGCATTCACTAAGTAAAACTTTGGAGAGGCAGCTTTTTAATCCAAAGGCTTTGTTTTGTAAATGCTAGCTGCTGTGCCAGAGAGATTATTTGACACTGTGTGTGATATAGAACACTACACACACACACACACACACACACACACACACATGTCTTTTGAGTAAATAGGATCACTGTTCAAAGCAACATTCAGCCCTGACAGAGACAAGGAATAGTCTGGAATTTTCTGTCCATAGTAAGAAACCAATTTCAGATGATGTTCTGAATAAAAAAAAAAGGTGTCCCCTTTAAAAATATTTACAAGGGTAAAGAAGGCAGTAAAAATGTGTATTTCTTGGACAATATTTAGTTTAGGTCTAATTCAATATAGTCTGTGGGCTATGTTAATTTTTCAGAAGTGACAAAATTAGTGTAGATTCAAATTTTGTATATTACATGTTCTACTGGATACAATTGGTCTGATGTTGCTTACTATATAGGATATGAAAATTAAGTGTTTTAGTTGAAATACTTTAGCACATCGAGGTCCCATAAATAAATGTAATTTTATACAGTAGCTATGTATTAGCATTTCCCTTTTGAATTTACAGTTTGTGATTCTTTTACCTTGAAGATGTTGCAAACAAGAAGTTTCTATTAATCCAGCTAAAGAGACTGACTGATGTGTAACCTTTTCTTGCCTTTCCAAATAAAGATATGCTTGTTGTTTACAGCACTGTCAATGTTTATTCAATTCTGCTGTTTAGATTCCACATCTCCCAAGCTTCTGCCTTAAAAGGCTTTCCTTTCTAAGATCCTTGTAAACAACACTTGCCTGTCAGTCAGCCCCAGATACACACAAACACACACACACACACACACACACACACACACACACACACACAGAGACCTGAAAAATGAAACAGCTAAAACAATCTACTTCTCCACTACAGTATTTGAAGTCTGGTTTCAGTGGATCTTTGAAGACTGATTTTATCCTCCTGGCTGCACAAATCCCACTTCACCTCATCTTATATTATCTGTAGAAATCTTGCTGCCAGTCAGTTTCCACACATGCCCTGACTTCCAGAGCAATGAAGGCTAGGAAAGTATGCCCTTCAGGGTGGCTCCTCTGTCTTGCAAAGTACCAACAAACTGGAGCAGTCCGAATGTGACTGTCATGTGAACTTGGTAACAACTGGAAGGTAAAGTTGTGGCATGCAACACAAGTCTTTCACTTTTGACTGGTTGATGAAAGCATCTATCTCCTGTGTGTGTGTGTGTGTGTGTGTGTGTGTGTGTGTGTATGTGTTTGTGTGTGTGTGTTCTATATGTGTGGATGTGTACATGTATACATGGGTGCTTTCAAGGATTGAGACCAGGGAAGGGTACTGAACCCCTGAAAGATGAAGTAGAGACATTTGCCAGATGCTGGAAGAGTTACATGAGTGCTGGGATTTGAGTTCTGGTCCTCATCACTGTGTAACATGTGCTTCAGTCCCAACTATTTTGTGCTATGCTCTGACTGACTTCTGTTTGAACATTGACTGTTTCTCTTGGCGCTATGGTGAGATTCTATCCTTGTGGTTAATATTTAAGATGGCATGTTAGTCTCTATTCATTCTCTCAGACTGAGTCAGTGTCCTACAAATTTGTTACTTTTTAAAACTCAACTTTTCATCTTCTCTTTTTTTTAATTGTTTTTTATTTCATGTATTCTTTATTTACATTTCAAATGATTTCCCATTTTCTGGGTCCCCACTCCCCGCAAGTCCCATAAGCCCTCTTCCCTCCCCCTGTTCCTCCATCAACTCCTTCCCACTTCCCTGTTCTGGTATTCCCCTATACTGTTGCATTGAGTCTTTCCAGAACCAGGGGCCACTCCTATGTTCTTTTTGAACATCATTTAATATGTGGTTTATTTTTTGGGTATTCCAAGTTTCTAGGTTATTATCCACTTCTCTTATATTTAACCAACCTTCCCATTCTGTAAAGCAGACACGGCTTACCTATAAGATTAGCATTTCTGTATTCTATCAGAACACAGAACCTGTTTTTTGTTTTGACAATTTTGATCACAAAAGTACTCCTTCATCTAATAGAAGCCATGTAGCATCTACTGGATCCTATGCATCCCCTTTGCTTCTGTGTTCAGTGTATTGCTAAGTTCAGGGAGAGAATGTATTCACTAGCAAACATGGATGAAAGTTATCATAAAATGGTTCTTACTCCTCTTTCATTCCATATTCCTTGATGGGTTTCTTGTTATAATCTAGCTGATATACCTGATATATTTTCCTTCACATTCAGAATTTGAGTTATAGGAAACACTTGTGAAATACCGGAGTCAAAAGCAATGGGACTGTGTATCTTGTGGGGGTAGAGTCTGTGTCTGAAAGCACAAATGAGTTTCAGGACCATAGACTCATTCAGATCCCCAGGGTCCCTCAGACTTCAAGATAGTGATGTTGCCAATTGTTTTAGCCCATACATGACTTAAACTATGCATAGCACCTAACTCTAATAGCATGGGGGGAAAAAGGTCTGTGTAATGTGGTGATTCATGGAAGCAAGTTACATCATGTCTGATTGCTTTCCACTGGGTAGATATGGAATAGTTTGTCCATATTTCAAATTTCTGAACATTTAGAAACTTGGTGTAGGGTAAAACATATTTTGATAATTGAAAATCTCTTTGACAGAACCCTCTGTTTTGCACAAAAGTCTGATGTTTTTTAACAGAGAATATCATTTATGCAGTTGTTTTGTATGTGTTTATACTGTGTTATATTTGTGTTTATATGGTGATGGGAGTCTATAAAAATAAGTAATATTCTGTCACCTATCAAATAGATGTATTTTGCAAGTAGATACAGAAATTGAGCATAATGACTTCACTAGAGGCAACATTCCAGTAGAAAGCAGTCACCAATCCAGTTCTTGCTTTACATGCATATTAATTTGGACCCTTGAGACTCCTTTTCATTTCTGGTACTTATGGGATGTAACTCATATATGTCATTATAAAACTTTATATTAATATTTAGCCATCAACTATAAAATCTAAAAAAAAATCTCAGTTTTCCTAAAGTATAAAAACTTGTGCAATACTTGGGAGACTCATGAAATTTTGTGCTCATCAACAAAAATTATGTGACCAATGAAATAATTTTTCTTTAAAAATGATATGAAGTTAGGCTAGGTGATTTCAATGACCTTGTCCAGTATTAAACTACTCTAAAGAATGTAATTTCACAAAATGAGTCAGCAAATATTTTCTCAGTGACAACAATATCTAAGATATTTGAATAAATACAGAACACTGGACAGTCCTTTAAGCGCCTGTAGGTAATGTGTGAATAAATAATATCAAATTATTATTAAGCAAGACAGAACCTAAATTGTTTTGTAATCAAAACACATGAATTAAAATAAAATTATAAATAAATTGAGGTTTATTATGGAAAAATTTGGAGAAATGATTTTGCTTCTCTCCATAATTTACATATTTCAATTTTCTACTGCAAGCCATTAAAAACATAAGTCACTATTGTTTAGCAAGTAGGCAGCTATTGTTCTTTAGCTTAGAATTTTGGTACATGGAATAGTTCTCAAGCAAATGTAAGAGTGCATCCACTCTGCTTTAGAAAACAAAACAAAACTACTCTACAATAAGTTGAATGAGGGAAGCTTAACTGCATCTGTGGTTGTTTTAACTGCATGCATGAAGAATAAAGTTTGGATGATGGACACAGAATTTGCAGGGACTCACATTGTGCTATGTTTTCTGCTTTCTATGATTGTTGATATTTTCTCAGAAGAATTTATAACTGCAATTGAAATCTGAATGGCTATTGATTAAATTTCAGTTTCAAAAACTAATTGACAGAGAGCTTCATAAATTCTTTTAGAAGTGGAAGAGTATAAATTAAAAAGTAATTAAGAAAAGGCTTATAAAACACTCTAATTCCAGTTCCATGATTCTATACTTTTGTACAATCTGGAGGTGTTCCATTTTCTCCTTGCCCCAAATTCCTGCCATAGAATTAAATACTAGACATAAAAGATATTTTAGTTGCTAATGATTAGTTTATATACAGTATCTCTTTTCAAAAGAGAGTATAAAGATTTTAAATCAGTAATATTTAAAAATAAAAAAGAGCAAAAGCGGGCTGTGTGAAAGCAACAGAACTGATTGCCAGTTATCTGTAACGTCCATCCTTGATGCTAATAAACCTTTTACCTTTGAAGACACTAAACATCTGGGATGTAAGTAGTGACAACTATTAGTTACAATGGCTTCCTTTTACCATCAAAGCAATGTGGTAGATAAACCTCCAGGAATCCTACAAAATTGGGTCCTTAATTGACCAAATGAATGGCTATCTCTCTCTTACAGTATGAATTGAAAAGTGAATTTGCTCCCATGAGGCGAGACATAACTTAGGAAAGATATCATGCTGTGACCCCGACTTGTCATGCTAGTGTGTCCTTGTAATCTCACCAAAAACCATCCACCGACCCTAGGACAAAGTGATTCTTTTTTCTTAAAACCTACACCTCTGTTCAAATGATTAAGCTCAATTTCATCTTCACCATCACTTTAGAAACATTCCTGAAACCACGTTTATTTTAAAGAGTTTTAAGTAACATTTGAAGATCACCTGATACAGAGAATTCTCTTTTCAAGCAATATAGAGCAGAGTAGGTAGCTAAAGAGGGTATTCTGAAATTATTTTCTGTTTGACTTCCTTGCAAATACTGGGAAAACCTATGTATTACTTTAACTTCAATCTGCGAAATGTCAATTTTAAATGTAGTATGTTTATACTTTTTGTCTATACCTCCTTAAGTACTAAACATACTAGAAATTATCATTCATATACCATGGCAATATGAGAATTTACATATTTCAAATAAAAGCAATTTAAATTCATTTAAAAAAACCAATTCAATTACAATTAAGTAACTGGGTAATATTTTCACAAAAATCCATTAAATCATATTCTTTCATTAAAATAGTTTATACATTTTTAATACAAATGAAAAACAGAACGAAAGATAATAAAATAGCAGCAGAAACTAATTAACTGGAAACAAAAAGAGAGTTTATAAAATCTTTGGATAAAAATCAGTCCAATAAGCAAATGCCTTGCAATTTCAATAAAAATGAAAAAATAAAGCATGCAAAATTAGCAAATGATAAAGTGGCTATAACTACTGATAATAAGACTTAGAACTATATAAAAATTACCTCACAGAAGCCCATTTTTGCATACTAAAAATCCTAATAAGTTCTATGAGATATTTTGGGAAATTATAATTATAAAATCTCATTTACAGATTAAGTGAATGAATATTGGGAAAATAGAAAATAAAGTGCCAAAGAATTACTTCTTATAAGGCTTTTCTCTCTGTGCTCTTAGAAAGAGTCAAATTGAAATGCTAAGATAAATTTAATTCTCGTGTTAACATTTTTTTTTAAGAAAAATGTCAAAGGAAAAAGAAACTTTCATTCTCTTATTATGAAGATGTATAACCATACTGTTTACTCATCATACAAAAAAATCAAACAAAATCATAGTCATACACACACACGCACACACACACACACACACACACACACACAAATCTAGATGTACTGAGCTGAATGTATAAAGACAGTTACCCTGGGATGTTAAGTAGGAGAGAGAATTTTGATAAGATGTTCTGTAAATGGCACAAAGGTCTAATAAATTTGAGAAATAAGTTATAATCTTAAGGAGAACGGTAGATCTTCAAGAAAAACTCTTGCCTATTGTGTACAAAGCCCTGGCTTCAATCCAAAGCACTGCAAACAAGACAAACAAAGAGTTAAGTAGATACCTTTACAGCAGGACTATACTTAATAAAAACCTATTCTTGAGAATCACTAAAATAGTAAAGTATTATGAACACATAAATGATAAATATGTAATTATGTATGTTCATTACCTCTATGTGTCCACTCAACATTTTATACTTTTCAAAACATCATACCGACAATAATTATAATAGAAGACACACATATATAAAGCTGCAAAATAAAAGGAAAATAAATCAAATAATTTATCAATATATATAGATCAGATATATGTTACTATAAAGAAGAATCTATTCCAGGAATGCATGATTAAACATAGAAAATTTTCTTATACCTACTATTGCCCAAACAATAGAAGTCTTTTTCTATCTTACTTTATCTATTTTGTATAATTATATGTGTATACGCCTGTAAGTCTGTTCATGCTACAAGCATGTGTGGAAATAAAAGAGCAGCTAGTGAGTGTTTTTTCTACTCGTACCATTTGAGACTCGGGATCAAAAATCAGGCTTGGCTGTAGACCTTTCCCTGCAGAGGCATCGTACAGGCAACAGAAGATTAATAAATTTTAAAAGGTTACAATAAAAATACACTCATTTTGATAATAAAATATCCCCTCAGAATAAAAATGAGTAAAACATCTCAATATTGTGCATATTTAAGTGCTATAAAAATACAGAAAACTGTGTCTAGGTGATATGTACAACATGAAATATATAAATAAACAATAATCTGAATCTTATTCTCATCTTAATAGTAAATTTCAGCAATGTTTAGAATTAACCAGTGTAAGTTAGTGCTTCTCTTGTGGTACCTGGCACACCTATGGATTTCAAGGCCATTGATTCATTTGTTGACAGTTTATTCACTACATAAAGAGGCAAATTCCTTAACTCTCAGCTCATTGACTTGATGTGGATAATATATAAAATCACATTTGTCTTCCTGCTGTGCTTCCCTGTAACCATCCACCCTTTGCTATGTCAGACTTTTGATATTCTCGGCTCTAATTCTGTCAATAAATTGAGGTACAGAAGGAACTTTTGCTATCCATTTGGAAATCTCACTATAATCCTACCTTTTTACTTAGGATCAGTGTATAGTAATAGCTCACCCCGCTTTTCCACAGCCTGGTAGTGGAAGCAGACCCTTTGTTAGTGAATTTCTGAAGGTTTCAGGTGTTTACTGGGATGACTTGGTGTTTGTGGCATGAGAGTGAGGAACGATGGGGTCTAGAGGAAGTTTAGAAAAGGTATAGAAGCCCGCAACACTAACCACTTCCACCGATCTTGCCCATGATGTCACTAATAAGAATTGCACTGGTGGGAGAAGAGGGACAAGAGGAGTTGATGTCAGAATTTATTTCTTTTGACAAATAGTCCTCAAGATGTGGACTATAAGGAATTACATTAATTATATGACCCTGTTTCACAAGAAGACACCCTTTATACCTCCACAGTAATACTCTCTTGTTGGGTTTATGTGAAGATGATGTCATGTCAGCTATCTAGGAAGGGAAAAAATAGAGTAAATTATGGTATTTTTTTTTTGTCCTTGCTTTTTTCTTGCATTTCATAATCTTGCTATCACTAAGCACACTAACAAATACATACAAGCTATAAGATCCACAGAATTTTCTCCTTCTAAAAAAGTTAATTTGTGCTATTTTTTAAAAGATTTATTTATTTATTTATTTTATGTGAGTACACTGTTGCTGTCTTTAGACACACCCAGAACAGGGAATCAGATCTCATTACAGATGGTTGTAAGCCACCGTGTGATTGCTGGGAATTGAACTGAGGATCTCTGGAAGAGCAGTCAGTGCTCTTAACTGCTGAGCCAGCTCTCAAGCCGCACTATTTTTTATTTCAGGAATACTACTACTGGATTTTTCCCTAGCTTTAAAGATTTCCCATTGTCCCTTGTGATGCTTGCTTCTATCTGCTAGACTAAGGAACAATGGATAATAAATTTCCTTTTGTCATCTCTTCAGAACCCAAGTTAACATATGTGTATTATTATTATTACTATTTTTGCAATTATTATTAGTGGTAGTAGTACTAGTGCTAGTAGTAGCAGTAGCAGTAGCAGTAATAGTAACTGTAGCAATAGTAGTAGTAGTTGTTGTGGTAGTAGTAATTTTGGAATCTGGATGTCAGGAATTCATTACCATTGATCTTACTACCCTGAGAAATGGTAATGACAAATATGTTCCAGGGTGAAGATGTGACCCAGTTGCTATAGAGTTAAATGGAGCAGCCTGCTTACAAAGTAAATTATAAACTGTTACTAAACTTTAATTATATAAGATAACAATCCTTAACTTCCAGTTGCACCCTTAAAATGTATGCATACTTTACTCAATTTTTCTAAAGAAGTGATGTCAGATAGAAGCTGAACTATTCCTCCTTCAGGACCTTCAATCCTTCTCCCTCACTCTTTCATTAGGGGTCTGTGATCTCCTCCAATGTTTGACTGTGGGTACCTGTATGTGCTTCAGTCAGCTGCTGGTAGAGCCTCTCAGAGAGCTGCTATGCTATGCTCCTATATGCACAATAGTGTCAGGTATCTGTGCCTAAACGTGGAATGGGTCTTACGTGGGGCCACTCGCTGGCCAACCATTTCATTAGTCTCTTTTTCATCTTTGTCTCTTCATTTCTTTGAGACAGGACCAATTTTAGGTCAAAAGATTTGTATGTAGGTTGGTGCACCCCACAAGAAGACTAACAGTCCCAACTAGCCTGGACTACTGGGAGTTCCAAGAGATTGAGCTGCCAATCAAAGAGCATACACAGGCTGGACCAAGATCCCCAACACATATACCAGAGGGCTGCCTTGTCTGGCATCTGGGTGAGGATGTGCCTAATCCTGCAGAGACTTGATTCACCATGGTGTGGGGATGGAGGAGTAGGGCTGCCTTCTCAGAGGCTAAGGGAATATGGGGAAAGGAATTTTGTGAGGGAAGGGGTGGGAAGGGGTAGCATTTGGAATGTAAATAAATAAATAAGTTTTAAAAAGGTGCTGAATTCCCAATCATTTTTTAACATGATACCTCCCACAAAGTTTCTCTTTGAGCCTTTAGGAAATCAAAGACTCAAATGCTCAAAGACTCGAGTGCTTCTGGGCTGCTGTCAGTCCAGTTGACTGTGCAGCATGACTTGAGTTCCATGCTCTCCTGCATATCTTAGCAGTGTGATTGCTCCTTGAGCAGGATGATTGGCATCCAGCAATCCCTCAATGACTACAACCACGACCTCTGGATGCATTTACCATCTGTCGGACAGAGATAGTACTTCAGGATACCAGAATGTATTTATTAACTTCTGCAGGGCTGTTTCTTGATTTCCCAAGATGATTACAGGAAATACTGAATAAAATTGGTCTCTAGGTAGGGCTCTATCAATTTCACAACAACAGGATATGTTTTCTTTAGAAATGTACACTGTTGAAATACAGATTCAAGCAGGAATTCACAATATGATTCTAGCATAAAGATGAGGGTTGTTGCTTCCAATAACACAAAGCCAAAGGATATTTTGTGGTGTTAGTAAGAATTAAATGTTGGTTTTTAAGCTTGTTAAAATATTAATAAATGAATTGTGTGTGTGTATGTTGTCTTCAACATGGGGCCTTGCTGTGAGTTTGTGGGAAACCATCTATAGTCTAGGCAATAGCCTGGGTTGTTTAGAGCTCATAGCACACCTTTGGCCAACAGCTACATTATATGTAGCCAGATACTACTACTGGAATTTTCATTTGGTGACAAGAGGTGTCCATCTTTGGTCCTTTCTTCCCATTCTTTGGTGATTTCATTTAGCTCCCCTTCATATTTTAGGAAGTTTCTACTGTATTAATTTTCCATATTACCCCTCAAATGACTCTTAATTTTAGATCCTACAATCTCTCCTTGTATTTCCTCCCTCACTCCCTTCTCTCTTCCCCTTCCCTTTTGATTCTCCATTCTTTTCCAGTGTCCACAACTATTTATTCTATTTTCCTTTCCTAACAATATGTCCCGTGGAGCATAGAGAAGTTAAGCTGAGCTGGTACTAAAATGGAGCCTTCACCTCTATGTGGTAGTGTCTTTGGTACAGGATGATACTCTGTACAATCCCAAAAGAGAAACACGAACACCAACCCAGCTACAATTCTTTTATGAACAATGGTTATTATATGAAATAAACAACAATACAAAGAGCAATGGAAGCATAGAGCTTGGGGGAATCACTAACCAATATATAATTTGTTTTAAATCTCAACAAGGAAATGAAACCCACACCCACACTTTTTGGGTGATCTAGAACTGAGACTGGATAACACATGAACCTAGGGTAAACAAACAAATATTACTGCTCTAAAATGTACAGAAGCAACAATGTGACTCCTATTGACATTCTGCTATTCTCATAGATCTATGTCTCACTTAGTCATCATCAGAGAAGCTCCTCTCTGTAGCAGATGGAAACAAATATCCTTCCACACAGGGCTCAGAGAGACCTGGAGAAGAGGAGGCAAACAGTCTGTGAGAGCCAGATGGTATGAAAGAGAGACCATGCGAGCAAAGAACTCTAAATAAACAGGATAAAGGCACATATGAACTCATGGAGAATGCAGAAGAAGCATGCACAGGGTCTGCACAGGTTTGCCCCAGGTCCTCTGAAGTTTGACTTCCAGTTCAGTGTTTCATTGGAATTCCTGAGTATGTGAACTGGTGGGTAACTGAGCTTTGTGCTTTCTTTCTGTTTGTTGTTTTCTTTCTGTTTATTTGTTTTGTCCAATTATAATATGTTAATTTTTTATTTTATTTTATTTTTTATTTTATTTTATTTTATTTTATTTTATTTTTGCTCCTTAGAAGCCTGATTATTTCCCAACAGGAGACAAACAGCAAGTGGATCTGGATGGAAGGGGAAGAGGATAAGAACTGGGAGGTGTAGATAAAGGGTATTCCTTAATCAGGATATATTATGTGAGGAAAAAAAAAACCTCTGTTTTCAATAAAAGGAAAAAGGAATTGTACAACATATTATTCAAATGTCTAGATTAAATTCATTATGAAATACAGGAATTTTCCAAAGCTATACTTCTCTGTTTTCTTTTTGAAAACAGTGGATAATAAATGATAAAACCATATTTGAACACCTTCCATTCTACCTTTTCTATTTGAAAAATCCTAGCTGAGCAGTTCCCCAGTTCTTTGATCTCTGATCTTCCCCATGGTTCCTACAGATGTAAGGTACTGGTCAAGGTTTTCCCTTTAATGCAGCACTTTTTGGTTGTCCACACAGCATCAGGTTGTCCAGACAGATCTTGGTAGAGAGGGAGTCATTATGTCTATGTCTTTAAGTAGCTGATTGAAGTAAAGGTTGTAAAATATGCCAATCTAAAGCAAGCTTGTGGTCTTTGTATTAAAATTCAGAATCTAACCTGACCAAGGAGCTGATGCTTTGGTGAATATCTGTGCACAGTATCAATGAATTTTAAGATTTATTTTCAAAGTGTTGGTTGTATAGGCATTTTCTTGACATTTCAGAGAATTTTAAGCAGCTGCTTCTCAATTTTATTTAGCCTTAAGGATATGATTGCATTACAGCTAACTCAGACATAACTGCCTAAAGCTAATGCAGAAAGTTCCTGGGATCATCCACTGAAGAACCAAGGGGAAGGGGAGAAGTCATAGTGCCTTGGTGGGGAAGAGCATGCATCCACCATGGATGTGTACATTGAACAGGTGTTTGCATGGCTATGTAAAACTGATTATATGACAGACTGGACATGAAATGAAAATACAGAGATAGACTCTAATGTTAGCATGAGAGAGGAGGCTTCTAATTTGAAGAGTGGAATGAAATGGCCAATGAGGATGTATATATGGAGTGTTTTAGTGTAAGCTCTCTTGGGGTAATGAAGCTGCCCCAATTTTCTCCACATTAGGACTCTCTCTGGAGAAAAGCCTTGCAAAAGTGTGAGAGTGCAGTGCTCTTGTAGATTAACTGAACAGTAGATATGAAACATTTTGATTCTTGGTGTTAACAAATTTTACCTAGATTTATCTAGGACAAAGGTTATAGCAAATGGCAAAAAGATTAAGGAGTTAGTAATTCCTTTATCAACCCGAGAGTGGTCTTGTTGGTAGTTTTGGAAGGCCAGTGGAGAGTTTGGAAATATGAATAGTAAAAACAGATTCTCTTGGGTTGTATTTAATATCATTCCTGCCCACATAATGCAGAACCCATTCATAAATTCCAGACTGTAATTTACATGCCATCAGGTGTAACTTGCTAGGCAAAACTGTACAATTCCTAATTAAGCCTTCAAATCCAGGATGTCTACAACCTATACCTATGAAGGTTCTATTACACATGATAAAAGTAAAAAATTAAACAAATATTAGAGGCCTTTTGAATAGCCTACAGACTTCCCAGGTGAGGGTGAGCCCATGCTACTTTATCAGTCACAGGTTGACACTTCTATAAGTGTCTATAGTCAGTTTTATGTATATCAAGTCTATAGTTAGTTTTATGTATATCATAAAGGCAAGTATAACTTTCCTCAACCTTAAGGCAACTACATACTATTTTGTCAGTGTCATTTGGATTCCATGTTGGGAATGAAGAATAATTAGACTTTTTAATCTGTGTCCCTCATTTTGCAAATATTAAAAAGAAGGCAATGTATGAAAGATAAAGAAAGAAAAAAGCATCTAATTTATGAAGGTGCTTCTAAATTAGGAAGGTTTAATTATTTTCCAACACTGAATAATTTTTTTTTTCAAAAGCACTCTAACTACTTGGCATGGTGGTCACAAATTAAAAGGTTCATTGTTTCACAGGCTAACAAGAGGCTTTGTTTTCCAAATTAGAGTGCTTGATTGGAGCCCTTCATCTCATGGAATTAGTTGTTGAATGGTAGATTTCAGCTTTTCCAAAGAAACAGGTCGAAGTTACAATTGTTGCTTCCATGACACACTAGGGTGAATGAACATTCCTATACTGAGTAAGACAGGAAAGATAGCAGAAACAGTGGCTACAGCCCCTCCTTATGCTAGTTATCCCAGCGCAAGTATGTCTCTTACTCAAAGTTTCCTTCAGCGCTGCTGTCCCACCCAGTCTTAGATGAGGATGCTTTTCCTTCTGCTTCTGTTAAACATTGAAGAAGGATGGAGAGGATGCTCTCAGATGAGACCCGGAGAATATGCTTTCTTCTGGCTTTCTGAATTAACACTGAGTTAGCAAGGGATTCTTCAATGAGCTTTCAGTTGCCATGACTCTGCCAAGTAAGGAAAGAGATTACAAAAGTGGGAGATAACTCACCTTGGGAAATAGATGCTTACTTTTCATGTAAACACTTCTTGTAAAGATGCCTCACAATATTTGCTGGGAGTCACATCCTGCATACTTGAGTTTATGGGACAAATCTCCCTCTGAGTTTCCTTCACTGTACTGCATTACAAGAATAGGAATTAGCTTTGCTTTCTCTCCCTCAACACTGAAGTGTCCCCACAATGGTAGTTATGAGAACAGCACTATTTAATATTTTCTTTGATAGAACATTCCAAGGGGAGCCCTGGGTGCATATTGCTTGGCTTTGTTTTCTTTCAAACCCTTAGGCAAGAAGCCATTTGCTTTAGAATTTAGGTAAGGCCATGATAAATGTGAAATGCAGAATAGAAATCCCAGCCTGTCAATTCAAATAGAATTCACCAAGAAAAGTATTGGAATATTTTAATATTTCTCAAGGCATTTAAGCAAGGTACATATACTCTAGTGGTACTTTGCATTCCCTTCATGCTCAGGAGAAATTTAAGGTCTGTAAAATATGTTCAGAGGAGTGATATGCATTTTTGCCCAAAAATACTCTTAGGAAGTTAAAGAAAGATGCAAGGAAAGATGTAGGGTATGAGAAAGGTGCTCCTTTCTATATGCTACTGATCAACCTGGTTTAAGCCCTGCCTTCTCTTATAGGCCTGCTGTGATTATACTGCACTGTCTATATTCTTCCTTTTCCTTATAGTATACCCTGCTTTTTTGGCACTCCTAGACATCTTGTGAGGGTGTTTTCTTTACATGAAAAAGATTTCCCCAACATACTCAAAATTTCTTCCAATTCATAGAACTTGCTTGCTGTCCTCAGCACTCTTGTACTATTGTGGGTTTTATATTTATCATTTTATCTGTTGGTTTGATGTCTCTATCAGATTGTTTATGTCATGAAGACAATGGGCACGTCACCAATGACTCATGATGTTGAGTACTTGTTCATATGTATTCTGTTTGCCTACACATTTTTGATGACACACACACACACACACACACACACACACACACACACACATATATATATATATATGAATATATGAATATATATTCAGTTTTTCAACTTGATTGCAGAAAAAACAATCATTATTCTTATAATTGAACAAAACATGAATAAAATTATATAGGTAATGAAATTGATTGTCAATCTCTGTCTTCTGCACCTTACCTACAGAGATACAAAATAACTGACTCCAGGCCATCTATAATTGACATATTTATCACAACGATGAACTCACATAGGGAGCTGGTATTATAAACCCTTCTTCATTTCTCCTGAGCTCTTGTGTACTGAAATATTCCTGGATCAGAGCAATGACTCTTTCTAGCTGTATTCTACTGCTGAGTCCAAGAAGCTCTGGTGAATATCTGCCAAAACACCAAAGCAGGCCTGGTTTAGCTTAGTAGGTAACCCAAGAACCATAACAACAACAACATCATTAAGCATTAAACAAATTTGTAAATTGGAGGAGTAGAGAGGAATAGTAGGCAAATGGGAGAGGTTGGGAGTCTTAAGAGTGGTCAGGTTGCCCTATGGACTCCTATGAAACTGTTAAAAAGAAAATTTCCTTAATACAAGATTAAAATAAGCTGAAACAAGTGTATTTGTGAGATACTTAGAACTTCTTCATGTTTTCCACTCATCTTTTCATTGTACACATATTTTCACATTAATATCTTCATTAGCAAAATTTTAATATCAGTGGATCCAGACATTATCTGTCCTGGGAAGGCTTGTGGGTGAGAATAATAACAAAGGTATCACAAAAGAAAAGAAGTATCTGGGTTAATGTTCTGTACCTATAAATATGACATGTCTTAATTAATTGTGATAGGGTGCTAATTGGCATTCGAAAGTAAAAAGTGTAAGGACTTGAAGTGGTTATTGCTTATGCAGTACACTGGACTAGGGGTACCAGTGCTGGCACCCTACACTGACTTTGTGAGTCATGCTATCTCAAACCAGACCGTTAGCCTATTTCCTGCAAATTATCTTTCCCTTGTGAGGTTAAATTAATGCTTGTACACAGGGCTTAGAATGAGCAATTTCAATAGATGATGTTTCAGAAATGCAAAGTGTTATTGTTACAATTTGTATTTATGTAGAATACATCTTTACTTTCTGTGCTGGGCCGTGATTGTTCAGGGATGGCTAAACCTCAGACTGAAAGTTTAGATAATGAGATGAGATATTTTCAGTTTCTTGGATCTGAGAACCTCAAAATATTCAGTCCCCGTGCAAATCTGAATTGCTTTCAAACATATATCCAGAGACAATGTCACCTGATTTCGGCAGGAGTTATGGGCAGATGGTAGGGACATAACTGATTCTTCTGTTCTCTCACTGACTACCTGGCAAGCAAGCTGGAAAGACAAGGATCGTCTCTACTCTACAAAAGTTTGCACATGCAGAATAAAACTAGAAGCAAAATCCCCTTAAATCAAGATTATTTTAAAATTTAACAGATTTTATTTCTATGAAAATAGCAAAATTTGAGTTTTTCTTTCCCAGTACTATTACAACACCTGCTGTCTTTACCACTGACTGTTTTGTGTGACACTTTCTCATATCCCCTTGCTTTCATTACCTGTTATATGGGCATGTATCATCTTTCAAATTAAACTAAAAACATCCATGAAATAATATCCTGTACCCTAAAATAAAATTATCTCATTAATCTGTTTATAGTTGACTCACGATGAGGTACCCATATACAATGGTTATGTAACATAAAAGGGGAGCATAAAGATTCCATACAATGGAATACTACTCAGCAATTAGAAACAATGAATTCACAAAATTTTTAGGCAAATGGTTTGATCTGGAAAATATCATCCTAAGTGAGGTAATCCAATCACAAAAGAATACACATGGAATGCAATCTCTGATAAGTGGATATTAATTAGCCCAGAAGCCCTGAATACCCAAGGCACAAATTGCATAACAAATGACTCCCATGAAGAAGTATGGAGAAGGTCCTGATCCTGGAAAGGATTGATCTAGCATGGGAAGGGAATATAAGGACAGAGAAAAAGGAGGGAGGTGATTGAAGAAGGGATGGAGAGAAGAAGGTTTATGGGACATATGGGGAGGGGGGATCCGGGAAAGGGGAAATCATTTGGAATGTAAGCAAAGAATATAGAAAATAAAAATATTAAAAAAAAAAAACAAAAAAACCAATATGTGTATTCAAGAGAATATGTTGGAATTCAGGAGAAACCTGTGTTTGGAGAAGTATTTATCACACCTTTGTACTTACACACCAGATTCTAAAACATAGAAGCCGCATGGTTTTAATCAGAAAAATGCCTTTATTATTAATATATGGATGCTACCTCCATCGCACCTCAAGAACATTGTAAGAATAAGAGCTTATAAATCTAAGCCTGCTAAAACCCCATATCAACATTAGTGTTTCTCCTTTTAATCTAGTTGCATGTAAGCCATCTATCTCAGCTAATTACCTATCTGAACACTTGCACATAGTGAATGGAAAACCTGCATTTGTCTGCTTTTACAGGGATAACAATAATTGTATTATATGGGCACTACACTCTGTATCAGAGATTAGCAATATCTAAAGGGTGTTTGAAGCAACACCCTTCATGTAGGAGGTTAATAGATATTACTAGGAGAACAGCATTGTGGTCAATGAAATTTAGAACAATTCTAGACTTGGGATTAAGCTAAATATTAAGCAGGTTGATGCTGGGGCTCCTTGTAAACCCATGAAGCATCAATGTGCTGTTGAAATCTTCACAAGGATCACTTTATACACAATGATTTCCAAATCATTTTATCACCGAAATGTTTCCAAAGCATTCGGTGGAACTGATGTTTCTTTTTCTATGCTTTAAGAAATACTTAATAGGTATCTATCTCTTAATAGCTAGCTATCTCTTTCTATTTATTCTGGCATTTGTGCTTTAATATTCATTGAAACAGGACTCTCTACACATGCAACCAAGTTTCTGTTATAAGGAGCTGGAATGTCCTCAATGTATCTTTAAGGTGTGTCAACACTTTATTATGAAAACAAAAATCTTACACAACTACACGCATGATAATGTATAAATGTGATCATGATTCTTAACATGAGCAGGAATATGCCTTTAGATTAAGCAATTATAATCAGGATGATTTTATTTTTACAAAGTAAATAATCATTCAAATCCAGTCATTTTTATATGTTGTTAATACTGGTATTATCCTTGTCATTAATCTCATGGAAATCTAGGAGAATTAGTAATTTGATGTTAATCTATTTTTTTCTATCTAAAGTACTAAAGTGTGCGTGTTTTAATTTGTCTCATCCTGTAGAGTATAGAATCTCATCAAGGGCCTAATGTTTAGCCTTATGGAACTGCGCCTCTAAGTTACATCAGCCTTAATCCCAGGTTACATCCTGAAATGTTTAGATTCAAGTGAGGAAGGTCCCACATCAACCATTTTTCTCTTAGCCATAAAACTGAAGTGAAGAATGTGAATATTTTTTCCCTAAGAAGTAGACTAAAACTGTCTTTTCTAAAGGAGAATAATCTTTTTTTATTCGATATATTTTTTATTTACATTTCAAATGATTTCCCCTTTTCTAGCCCCCCACTCCCCAAAAGTCCCATAAGCCCCCTTCTCTCCCCCTGTCCTCCCACCCACCCCTTCACATTTTTACCAGGATGTGCAACCTTCAAGCCACAATAATGACTAGCTTAGCAAGATGTGACTATTGGTGCAAGAGTGGCATTAATGTCATGGTACTAACCAACCATTTTTGAAAAACTTGATTTGTTCCTCATTCTGGTTTTGCCGAATACTGCTTCACTGAGTCTTTCCAGAACAAGGGGCCACTCCTCCTTTCTTCTTGTACCTCATTTGATGTGTGGATTATGTTTTGGGTATTCCAGTTTTCTAGGTTAGTATCCACTTATTAGTGAGTGCATACCATGATTCACCTTTTGAGTCTGGGTTACCTCACTTAGTATGATATTCTCTAGCTCCATCCATTTGCCTACGAATTTCATGAATTCATTGTTTCTAATGGCTGAATAGTACTCCATTGTGTAGATATACCACATATTTTGCATCCATTCTTCTCTTGAGGGACACCTGGGTTCTTTTAATCTTTTTTTTTTTTAATTTTTTTTATTCGATATAATTTATTTACATTTCAAATGATTTCCCCTTTTCTAGCCCCCCTACTCCCCGAAAGTCCCGTAAGCCCCCTTCTCTTCCCCTGTCCTCCCTCCCACCCCTTCCCACTTCCCCGTTCTGGTAAGAACCAATATGTGCTGTTGACTTACTGTCTAATCACCCCACAGATTCACAAGAATGCAATCGAGCTTTTAAATTCCAGACAAGGGAGTCAAACTTGTATCACCTAAAAGGTAGAAAATGGCAGAAGTGGATTTTAATCCCTGTGTGTCAGAATCCTAAATTCGGCTTCTTTCTTCATGAACATTTCCAGACAAAAGTTACAAACAGTATTTTATAATCTACTTCCTTCATTGAAACTATTTTTTTAAATGAGATTATAATATAGTTACATTTATTCTTTCCCTCTCCCCATTTTAAGCTGCATCATATAGCCCTCCCTGTTCTCCTCTGCTTCAGATTCCTAAATATAACCTGTTCACTCCATGTAATGTTAATTATGATTGTATTTTCAGAACTGACTTTTTGACACAAGACACACTCATGCCTGGCTCTGGAAACCTAGATAATTAGTTGGTGCTATTGAAGTAGTGACTATTAAAGGAGAATCTCAAATTTCATTTAACTTATTCAGCATAATCTCTAACAAGAATCTAGAAATGATTTGTCCTTATAACCACAGATAGCTATAGCATCCCCACCCCATCAAGAAAACATTACTTTGCGACAGTGGAGAGGGCTAAAGAAAATCGCAACCAGTTAAAATACAGAGTTCTAATGCCTGATCCCAATAAATCTAAAATATGTTCCTGCACCTGAGGCTCAGGAAACATTGTTGAAGTGGTTGTGGAAAGATTGTAAAACCAAAGAATAAGGGGCTTTGTGGTGAGATTATATCTCCTGAAATCCTCAGTAGCTACACCAGTAAAGATTTATGGTCTCATTGACAGTATCAGCTATGAGTTCTATCTCGTGAGTAGACCACAAATCTAATTTTTCAAAAATGGTTGGTTAGTACCATGACATTAATGCCACTCTTGCACCAATAGTCACATCTTGCTAGGCTAGTCATTATTGTGGCTTGAAGGTTGCACATCCTGGTAAAATTGATGTTTACTTTTCTACTGTGGTTGTGTCCATAGGCAGTACTGAAAAGAACCCAGGAAGGACTAAGCTTCTAGTTGAGTACCAGCTGTAATCCAAGTATGGGATATCTTCAGTATTAGAGTCTTACTATCAAGTTTTGTAACAATCAATAGTATTGGCAGTAACATATACTGTTTTAAGGAGTGTGTTTCTGTGGGAATCTGTGTCTAACAATTCTATTATTTACAGTGAATAGAGTTAATATACAAAATAAAACAAAACAATAGTAGTGTGACCTTGGGAGTCACAACTTGTCTTGGATAGCTTTCTAGTTAGTTTGGGGCTTGAAGTGACAGTGTTCTTTAACTTGTGAACAAGAACAGTGTTCTTCAATCAAGTGAAAATGCTGATTTACTGCTTTTTTAGAGCTACTTTGACAAAATGCCCGATTGGTGACTTCTATACCTTTTCTCGCTGTCCTGGTGGCTGGTATTTTAATATCAATACAGGCAGGATTGGTTTCTTTTGTGATTATTTCCCATAACTTGCAAGTGGCCACCTTGTTTTTTTTTTTTTTTGTCCTTATATTATCTTTCCTCTGTACGTATAAACTATTAGTTTCTCTTATAAGATTTCGAGTTCTGTTGGATTAAAGCCAATCATTTAGGGCCTTATTTAATTAATCTCTAAACTTCTAATGTCCAAATACAGTCATAGTGGAGATTACGATGTTAGAATACAAATTAGTCAGCAAAATCCAGTCTAGAAAATTGAAAATTTGAAAGCTATTCATACAAGGAAAACTGAGTCCACTAGTTTTGTATTTATTTGTTTATTTACTTATTTACTTATCTACTTATTTAATTACTTATTAATTTTACACTCCAGATTTTATTCTACCCATCAACTATTCCACATCCAATACCTCCTCCCCACCCCATTTCTCCTTAAGGATATGTCCACCCCCACCTGCTACCCCCCCCCCATAACCAGACTTTGAAACTCCCTGGGGCCTCTAGGGTTAAGTTCATCTTCTCTGACTGAACCCAGGTCCAGCAGTCTTCTGCTGTACATGTGATTGCTGGCTTTTCTTTAATCCATATGAATTGAATTTAGGTAGGATTTTTCCACTGAAAAATAGGAACCCAAATGACTACATACACTTTGTAATAGCTGTCTCAACAATCTGAGGCAGGGACAGAGGGAATCTAGGACCACTATTCTCTTCTTAAGTCACTAAGGAATAGGGCAGAAGAAATGAGCCTGGTGTTTGGCCTGATGAAAATGTAGTATTAGTTCTAAAGAGCTTAGCTGCAAAAGTCTGTCAATTTTCATAGCTCTATCTTTTCCCAGTGAAACACTTCTTAGCTCTCTTTGGGTTCTCAAAAATTTGTACTCTCATATCTCAACACAGTGTTGATGTAGCTTCATCTGTGTTCATAAATGAAGTAATACCATTAAATAATTCTTCACACAGAGGTACATGGAACATCAGTACAAAATCTGGCTCCCCTATGTCTTTTGCATTTTTCTGTAAGAGGTCTTTCTTTAAGGTTTTCCCACCTGTCTCTGTTGTTTCCACTTTCTTCAGTCCTAGAATATTTAGATTTCATGGCCATATATTAATGACCTTACAGTAAAACACAGCATTTTTTTCCACTGAGATATTGAATGAATGGAAAATGTTTGTAATGTATGACTTTGGAAGATTAAAGTTTCTTCAATCCCATATGTTTCTCCCAAACTTCATTGGAAAATATCTAATTGTATTTATATGACCTAGAAATGTATTCTTAAACATTTTTTTATTTCTAACCACCTTCTATCCCATTTAGATATACCCATGTCTGTCTCTCACTTCAAAACAAACATATTTGAGGGATAAATATAAATCTGAAATATACTGAGATAAAGTAAAAAGCAAAGAACAAATCAGAATACAACCAAACAAACAGAAGGAAAAGAGCCCAAGAAAAGGGAAAAGAAACAGATAAAATGCAGAGAGTAGACATATGATATACTTATGTTTTCTGTCTTTTTCATACTCTCCAATTTTCATTTTTATATTATTTCATATACATAGGTATTAGCTATGATTATTTTCTCAATGTATCAACTGTCTTTCAGTATCTCTAATTCTCCCAAGCTCAGGCATTTAGACTATCTAGACTATGCTTTCTTTGATAGTGCTAGTTTCCTTGCAAATTCTGGTTTACTAATCTAAATGATCTTCCTCCTATGATCTATTTATATGCACGTGCTATAGCTTCATAGTTAAAATCTCTACACAGAGACAGGCTTGGACTATCCTTTTGTCTGAATTTTGGTTTGGGCAGCAGAAGCTCAAGAAGATTGTGTCATTGTTGACACAAATATTGGTAATTCACAGATCATTCACAAATTTTTGTCCTCTTGCCCTGGAGCTCTATCTATATACCAGTGATTCCAACCTTATATTGTTTAAGATATATTTCCTTCCAAAATTAATGTCTGTAAATATGAACATAAAAATAAATATTAAATCTCTAAAACCCAGAGTTAAACTTTTCATTTTCCTTGTTGACACTGAATGTTCTCTTGCACCTAGGGTACTAAAGAGTTTAATAGAAGAAATACCTTTTGGATAAACTCTTTTCAACAAGTTGATTCAGTGCTCAGTGAAATATATACATATATCACTATAGAAGGATTATACAACACTTATTTTAGTAGGGAGAAAGAATAACACAAGCGACAGAGAGATGAATGTGCCTATGAACAAAAAAAGTAAAAAAACAGTTTGGTTTCTTAGGGATTGGCCCGGGAACCTCTCATATTTAACATTTTCATAAATGATTTGGAAGAGAGAATGCATGGTGAATTATCCAAGTTTGCAGATGACACCAAGCTCTTCCAGGTAGTGAAATGCCAAGCAGATGGAGATAAACTACAGGGAGGACTTGCCAGCCTGCATGAGTGGGCAGAAAAGTGGTAGATGATATTCGGTGTGGGCAATAAAAGGTAATTCACTTAGGAAAAAATAATAAAAGCTACGCTTACCAAAAAGTATATTGAGTTATTCTTTGTTCTCATAAAAAGTGGGCATTATCATAAACTATTCTTTTTGACAACCATTTTGTGTACTGACAAATCAAGAAGGGATATAAAATAAACACATAAAACATTTATCTTGAATGAACAAATGCATCACAACACAAGCTATTTAGTCTATTTGTCAAATAAGGCTAATTGATCATGTAGTGTCAGGCTCTCTTCTGGGTAATGAAATCTAGCTGTGGCATCTCAAAGACAAAAACAAAGGGGAATCTATGTAATATGTAGAAAAGGCTTATGAAAATAGACTAAAAATTAGATAGTAATTCTCAAAGCTGAAAAGAAGTACCAAACATCTTCAGAACCTTTGTATGTTGAAAGCTTTCCTTCTCGTCTGATGCTATAAATGCTTCCATAGCGTTCTTTCTCTTATGGGTTACAGATGAGAAGCTTTGCATATGATTCATTGAATGTCAATCAAAAGTTTATAAGATAGAAGGTAAGGAATAAAGCATAACTTTTGTTGATACCAAGTTTTGTTCCTTTCCACTGGAACAAAGAACCATTATTTATTAAGAGGCAAAACGAAGGAACTTGTAATATGCAAAGGTGGAAATGTGAGAAAGGTAATAGTTTCTGGTGAGTAGATAGTAGATAGAGCCAATGTTAATAGAGATGTCAAAACAATCCAGAATCTCCCATGTGGTTTTGGTATTTATATGTCTTTGTTTCTTTGTTTTGTTTTGTCTTGTTTTTAAATTAGTATGCATGTTGAAGAATCGTGATTAAGTATTAAGATGTGGCCTTTTACAGTTAGGTCAAATGTAAGAGTTCAGAGTAATAAAAGAAGCCAAAACCAATGGAGCATATAACCGAGAATACCCAATCAAGACCAAATGTCTTAGGCTAGCATTCTGTGTGCAGGTTGTACCCTCTAACTGCTGACGCTATGCATTTTGACCATACATGAATAAAGTGTGTTCAGATCAGATAACAATAGCATCAGAAAAGCTTACCCAATAAGGTAGGTAGTCAAGGATCTATAGTTCAAAGAGAAACTCTGAAGTGAAAAATTGCAATACAAAAATATCAAAGGCCCGAGAGACTGAGAGGAGGGAAAGAGCAGATGGGAGATGAGGAGGGATAGAACAGAACACCATTGGAGCAGAGTCGGCCACAGACACAGTATATATCGGAACATGTGTTGGTGGGTATTTGAATCATTATATTTTTAAACTATTGTCATGCAATGGGATCTGTGGAAGAGTATGAAATTGCTTATAATAAAAAGGGAATGACATATGACAAAATGTTGTATATATTCATATGAAAACTATTATTTTTACATTCAAAATCATAATTTAAAATATATGATGACAAAAATAAATATTTATAAGATATTTATGAGTATATGCTATACCTCCAGAATATCTGCTTATTTAGTATCTTGTTCCTCTGTGCATGATGATACATGTCTTTAATCCTAGTATTCAGGATACAGAAGCAGTAGATTTCTGTGAGGTCAATGCCAAACTGGACTACATTAAGATATTTTGTGTAACCAGGCCTAGATTTTTGGAGAGTCTTGTCAAAACTAAATAAAACAAATTATATAAAAATTAAAGAAAGAAACAGTGAAGTTGAAAGACATTGATGTAGGGGAGGTATGAGGCTCTGGAGAAATGAAAGGCAATGGGGAGATGATATAATTACATTATAATCTAATAGTAACCTAAAAGTAACTGTAAACATATTTGTATTATGCTGACCTTGTAGCAATATTTAGCCTGTTGTGTCATTGCTTCCCGTAGCCTCTTCTCTTTTAACCAGTGTGTGAGGAGTATACACATTTGTGTTTTCTCCAGTTCATTAAAACATCTCTTCCTTAATATCAAATTTAAATTGTGATAAGTTTTATGTGCATTTTCTCATTTATCCCTTGGTGAATAACTAGTAAAAGCACTCCATATCAAGGGAACTTTAGTCTCTTGCACCTATAGCACTATACTTAAATAAACTCTAGGTAAAATTGCCTGTGCTGATTTTGTCTCAGCAAAACATGGAATATAAACAAATTACAGGAGGGAAAGAATAATGTTTCGGGAATTTGTTCTGTCTGTGTTGTTCACAGTGCAAAAATACAATAAAATTTCTACCTTGATTTTCTCCTATGTGAAAATCATCTTTTAAAGAGCAACTGCACAAATGCATGCACACACACATGCACATGCACGTGAATACATGCAAGCACATGCAAGCATGCAATTACACACACAAACACACACACACACACACACACATATTTATCTTCCAATTTGCAAGTGGCATCTCTGAAATGCAAAGGACAAACAAAAAACCGGGAGGACAAAATCAGGAAGAAAGAAAAAGAGAAAGGAAGGAAGAAAAGAAGAAAGGGAGGAAGGAAGGGAGGAAGGAAAGAAGGAAGACGGAAAGGAAGCAATAAAGCTTCACACAGCTCCATCCTGCTGTTTCTAGTTCTACACAGGATTTATATCTATTCAAAAACACGACTATTCAACTTTCCACTTAAACCTACCATTTAATGTTACCTGTCTTCCTAACTTCAGCATGAAACTCTTCTGTCTTAAATAGTCGCTTTGAAATCCTGTTCATTTTTCATATTCAGAAACTTTATATGAATAGATTTGGAGTTTTTCCTAGAAAAATCCCATTGTGACAAGTGGGTGTCATAGCACCTGGTGTTGGTCATTTCAAATATAAACCCAAGAAACATGTGATGCTGCCTAAAATAAATATGATAAATGAATGACAATGTTTGATATGTGAAGTGTGGGGCTGTGATAAGAGGGTTAGCACATAACAGAATTGTGGGAGATTTGTGAGAAGAAAGGAACCACGTGGAAAGACTATTAGATGGAGCCCCACAAATAAGTACAACACCCTGGACCATGACAGCACTCCTCCTACACACATAATACTCATAAGAAGAAAAGGTAAATAAGCTCTTTAGAAATGTATGGTTATTTGAGCCTCCACAGGATCAAGAGCCTCCCTCCTGTTGATGCCAGATAAGGCCATCCTCTACTACAAATGCTTGCTGGACCCAGAGGGCCCTCCATGTGCACTCTTTGGTGGGTGGTTGAGTCCCTCGGAGTTCCAGGTGGAGAGCTTGGTTAGTTGATATTGTTCTCCCTATGGGGTTGCAGTCCCTTTCAGCTCCTTCAGTCCTTCCCCCAACTCTTCCATTGGGGTCCTATGCCCTCTGATGGTTGGCTGGGAGTGTCAGCATCTATCTTGGTCAGGTGTTGGCAGAGCCTCTTGGTCCTGTGGAGGCTCAATGCCCCAGCATATGGGGTTGCTAGGGCTGAGAGATGGAAATGGGTAGGTGGGTAGAGGAGCACCCTCAGAGAAGTAAGAAAGGAAGGAGGAGATGGGGTGTTTGCCCAGGAGAAAGTAGGCAGGGGTAACAACATTTGAAATGTAAATTAATAAAATAACCCATAAAAACAATACATTGATCAATGCAGCATGTTACTGGCATATAAAGAGACTAATATAAAGATTTGTTAAGGTCAAAAACAAATGTTTCACACAAATAACAAAATATCACATTCCACCACAATATTATGGAACTTCTTTACAATAAAGCACATTTTCTTTCAGAAAAAGAAAAGAAATGTATGAGTAATCTGAAACAAGAAACCTGAAAGAAGGCAGGCCTATTTAGATCCCTCCCCAGACACTAAGATAAATGACTGGTCTTGTCCCAGCTAGACATGCGGAGGCAGCTGTGTTCATACTGTATACCGCTCTAACCCCCTCCATAGTATCTACCTTGCTGCTGTCAATAATGAGAAGTCATTGAATTAAACCAGATTGACATTCATGGAAAGAACTATAAGCCTGGAGGAAGTTAGACTTGGTGTATCAGAAAGTATTTGTCAGTGGGTGGGCACAGGATCAAATGGCTTTAGAAAAAGAATGGCATTAGAAAAGTTTATAGGGAGGTCTTATACATGGAGTTTTTCTTTAACAATTGCAAGTAGGAGCAGAACTCTCTACGACTTTAGTATAAACACACCAGGCAATTCTCTTTCAAGACTGCTCTAACATTCTGATCTCCCTTGGCTATAAAATTTCACTTTCAGAAATCCATCCAATTATTTCCTATAGTTTATCCCATTGTACTGTGTTCAATAAGTCTAGCAGGGGATTCCTAATTTGTAAACGTTCAGTTGTTCCAAGTGTTTTCTTACCAGCCTTACATCAATAGCTATTTTAGCAGTGTCTTCATTGCTTCCTAATTGTCTTCTGGTTTTTAGCATACTGTTAAAAATAAGAATTCAGTATTTTAGCCATTGTTGAGTAGGCACTGATTTCATGACTTGCCCATTTATTTAGAATTTATTTTCCATTACTTTTTTATTCAAAACTTTTTCATATATTTAGTTTTCATATTATTTCAAGCTGTTTCGAGGTTATTAGGGATGAATTTTTTGCAACCATTATTTGCCTTCTGCTGTGAGAAATGGATTCAGACACTTCTGTAATAAACTATTGTTTTCATTAAATGTTGATTAAGAGTGTATGATGGTGGTGTAATAAAAGAAATTATTCTAGACTTGCAGTGATCAGAGTCAAAAGACAGACTAACAGAATGATAGTGTGCCTGCTTGCACCAAAGTAGCAACTGCCTAGAAAACGATCCAGCATTGTAGGGGAGTACCAGAACAGAGAAAAGGGAGGGGGAAAGATAGGAGAATGGATGGAGAGAAGAGGACTTATGGCACATATAGGGAGGGGGGAACTGGGAAAGGGGAAAGCTTTTGGAATGTAAACAAAGAATATATAATATAAAGAATATGACAGATCAAAGATCCAGGGAAGAAGGCTTGACAGCTAACTAACTGAGGTAACTGATGGGAGAGGCTGGGCCAAGGTAGGTTTACCTGAGACTCTTTTCACTGGTGAAAGAGAGAGAGAGAGAGACAGAGAGAGAGACAGAGAGACACACAGAGACAGAGAGACAGAGAGAGAATGAATAAGGCAATCCTTTAATAACACTTGTGTCCTTTAAAATGATTTAACACTTGAATCTTAAAGCTGCCACTTCAAAACTCAATGGTGAACAGTAGAAATACAAGAACTGCAAGATTTAACACTATTTTTTAAATAAATATTGTTTGGTTGTTTAGAGCAATCAAAGATTGCTTTTAGATCCTCTAATCCTATGTTAGGGCAATTTTTATCTTTTTGCATATATTTCTTCAGTACAGTTGGGTTAACTTTTTTCTACTGTGAATAAGGTTGAGTTTATATATATATATATATATATATATATATATATATATATATATATATATATATATATATATATACACAATCTTTTATTTTGCCCACATGAGCTCAATGCATTATGAAACATTTTTACTAAAATAGAGATGATAAATGTTTGATGGATTTTAGTATTCATGCCATGTTTTCATTATGAGCAAATAAATACCCATGCAAATTTTATAGAGAATAGGACATAGGACTTTCATGTCTTTTTCAAGTCTGTTTTCTTTTCTTTTTTTTTGGGGGGGGGGGGGATTTGGTTTTTTCGAGACAGGGTTTCTCTGTATAGCCCTGGCTGTCCTGGAACTCACTCAGTAGATCAGGCTGGCCTTGAACTCAGAAATTCGCCTGCCTCTGCCTCCCAGAGTGCTGGGATTACAGGCGTGCACCACCACCGCCCGGCTTCAAGTCTGTTTTCTTTACCCCTCTTAAAAATCAGAGGCAATTAGATAGCTCAGTGGCTAAAATGCACATGCCCCAAGTCTCACATAATGGAAGAAAAGAACCAGTTCTAGCAAAATGTCCTTTGACCTGTGTGCCACCTAGCCTACACATGTATATACAAGCACATACCACATAGACATACACATAGTAAGTAAAATTAATTAAATTAATACAAACATCAATTTGTTCTCTAACTTTATTACTACAGATGATTTTTCCCTATTTCTTTCCATACTTTTAAACATTTGACATCTTTTATGTAAGTTCAAACTTTATCATTCAAAGCACTCCATTTTACTATTCTAAATATGTACTTAAAACTTATGCCATGTTTAATTTCTGTCAACTTGGTGCAAACCTAGAAATATCTGGGAAGGGAAATTCTTAATTGAGACAATTCTTTCAAAAGAGTAGTCTGTAGAAAAATCCATGATGCATTTTATTGACTAACAATGACACGGGAGACCTAATCCACTTGGGGCAGTGCCATCCTTGAAGAGCAGGGAGTGGATTGTATGAGCAAGCCACGAGGAGCAAGCCAGTAAGCCACACTCATCCATGACTCCTTGACATCCATTTCTGCCTTCATATTCCTGGTATGAGATTCCTTCTCTGCCTTTCCTCACTGAGGGGTATGACCCAAGGGTTTTAAAGCGAAATAAACGCTACCCTATTAAATTTACTTCCATCTTGGACTTTTAAAATATCAACAGAAATAATAACAAGACAATTATCATAAGAGGAATAGTTACATTACTGATACATTGTATATGTTATCTCTGAACATTGTTTCATTAATTAAAATATGCACTGTTTAAGGTCTTTTGTATTCCATAGTTTCAAGCAGGAAGCATAATATTTAGTGAGTTTCTAATACAAGTTTGTGTGTTCACATGTGGAAATTAATATTTCCTTTATATTATGAAGGCAAAGAATGAAGGATAGGGATATAAATTTTTGATTGCTGTTTCACATATAGTGGTATGAATTTTGCTTTAATTCTAACTAAATACTAAGCCAAAGCCTCAGTACTTCCATGGAGTATAGGCAAGCAACTATGTCTTAGTGAACATAAAATGCTACTCACTCGTAAAGTCGATTCTCCACAATGAGGTTTTATTTTCTCTTCTGAAGGCTTATAACATTGTCTGTTATTGATTTCTGTCTGCAGCAACCCAGTGCTGTTTTCCAGGCATTAAATAATAACAATGACAGCAACAGATAACAAAGTGATCCATTCCTTTTAATATGAGAATACTCTGAAGGGAATTTAGACATTCATTGGATGGCTTGCTGGAGGAGAGACCATATAATTTACTGTTCTAACTGAGACACTACAGGGAAGGGAAGTAGATTCTATTAGCAATGACCCCAGAAGCATGTATGAAACAGCAATGATGAAGACAACTACGACATATGACTATCCTCATACTAAGATCCCATAGCCTACGCCTCGAGTATTAAGAAAGGTGAAAGGGATGGAAAGCATCTTACACCCTGTCCTCTGCTTTCTTGATCTGTTTCCTGGAAGCTTTACCATTGTTGTTAGGAATTGGACATTAAGAATCCCACCCTGTAGCAAGGCAGCATGGTCATCTATTTTATTTTTGCAGCCTGTATGATAGTACTTCCTAGTATTATGTGAACAGTCACTTTTATCCTTTCCATTATATACTTTATGCACAATTGATTTTGTATAATGGTATTATTCGCATTATTCATAATTCAAGATTTTAGCCTTTTTTTCAAATAACTGGGGTGTGGTTCATGATATGTTTTCTCAAGAGTTATGCTAATGGCCCTGTGGTGGTTTTTATACAACTGTATATATTCTCTAAGTTAGTATAATTAGAGTTATTATAAAACATGTATGTGAGCCACACATGTTTTTTTTTTTACCAGATTAAGTATTATTTAGCTCTTTGGCCATTGGGAGGAGCCACATTTAGAAGCTCATTTTGAACCCAAACTACTCTTGTTATATCCAGAAGGAAAGATTTCTGTGAATAGTTAGGCCTAACACCTGATAATAACAGTGATTCAAACCTACCCCTGGAATTCTGGTAAGTGCAGTAGCTTTCTATAATAGTAGTTTTAAGTCTGTCCTTTGAATATTACAAGAATTTTAGAAAAACCTATAGAAGTATGAATGCATAAACAAAAAGCATTTTTTGAATAACTCCCAGAGTTAACAAAATTTTATCAATTGAAATGAAATCCCATTTTTTAGATGTCTGATTACAAAAGTAATATTTCAAGAGGTTTTTGTGGGAATCACCCTAATTTGAAATAATCTTTTTTAAAAATTACGTATTTATTTGTACTTTACATACTTTGGTATTTTGCCTGTGTGTATGACTGTGTGAGGGTGTCAGATCCCCTGAAAGAGGAGTTACAGACAATTTTGAGCTGCTGTGTGGGTGTTGGGAATCGAGCCCAGATCCTCTGAAAGAGCAGTCATTGTACCGTCTCCCCAGTCCCCAAAGTCATGTCTTTATTGACAATGCAAGGGCATCTTAAGTCACACACTGTAAAAATATAAGAACTGGGAGATGTTGAAAGAAAGGCTTCACAGAGATCGGTAGCTGCCTTCATCTTGGCCTATCATAGAATCAGAATAGGGAATATTATATGCTGCAGGGGAATACTCAAATAGTATTTGCTTCAGTTATTTGCCATTCTTTTCCTCCAGCAAGACTTTAATCTGCCATCACAGTGGAGGGGGATGTGTTAGTCCTTTGACTTAAAGCCGCTTCTTTCATCCCTATGAGATCACCTCTCCGCTCATTTCATGAGGTCTTTTCTGTTACTTATCTTTATCTTCCCTTTCATCCCTCTGTTCTCCAAGCCAGACTCCTGTATCTTCTGCAATAAGATCCAACAAGGAATCACACAGTTTTCATAACGATCCACTTCGTTTTCATAAACTCATCATTGCTGTCACCTAGTTTGTTTAATTAAGTAATTTGTTGATGTAAACAGGATCTTTAGCCCAACAGAAGCAGTAACAGATGGAATCTAAAGCCAAAAATAATTGTTAACCTGTGCCATGCTAGGTGTGAAACAGTGTGTTTAGAAATGAATGTTGCTATAAGATGGCTCTTTACAAATATCTTGGAATTACATTCTTTAGGCATGTATCAAATAAGGCAATAGAAGAGAACAATGAGGCGAGAGAGGACAACTTAGCCATTGTGGTATGGGAGAATGCAATCTTAAACACATTCCAAATGTGATATATCTATATATACATATGTATATATGTATATATAACACATTTGTACATGTATATATATATATGTATATAAATGTATATATATTATTGGAAAATTGGGTATATAACTGTACCTATATATTTAATCACAACTATTTATGCTAATAAATTAATGTGAGTTGATTTTGTCCAGCTATAACAGTGTTCATTTCCTGCAGAGTGATGATCAAGATTTTATTATATTGATTTGTATGACACTTGATTTGATCTTCTAAAAGATACTGTAAAAATTAATCATAATTTTCTTCACTTACAAAAATATTTATTTAAACAAATTTTAATAAATGAAAAATTATAAACTATGGATCAAGTCTTTTTTGTAAACAACTTTATTAACATAGTTAAGCAGTGATTAACATTCACAATTATTATGTCACATCATACAAATGTAAATACAAAATTACTACAGTACAATATATATTCTCTGCATAATCCAAAATATTTGGTGGTCCCAAAAATCTCTCTTTAAAATTCAGCAGTTTATCAAAAATTAAAACCTTATTCTATTTAAAATGAACATCTGTTAGCATAGAGTTAGACTTCAAGAAATAACAATTTAGTACAGTTTGAGAAGTTGTAAGATATATTTGAAAGACACATTCTAACATAGCATGTAGGTATGGGACCATAGCATGATTGCCTCACATTGAGTGTGGTTGGTATTCATTTACCTATGTTGCACCAGTTTGGATTGTGTTTACCAGTTCAATATAGCCCTGCATTTAAAATTTCTTTTAAGATTTGTGTATTTTATTTTTATTAAGAATATAGATATATAAAGTACTGCAGTTTACAGCTAGGCCTTGAAATATCTTTTTAGATATTTTATATCTAATGTTTATACCTTTTTAACATATTACCTCTAAGCTTTCCTTTAATTTCTTTATTTTTATTTTTGTTTGAAGCACGATCTTAAAAATATATTTAAGTTAATGGATGTAATGCAGGGTTCCTACACTGTATTGGTGCATGTTGGTGGCCCTTTGCACCCTAAGCATATGCACACAGGGCACATACAAAGCTAGAGTGAGGGTTGGTTATGTCAAGTCTTATTGTGACAGACACTGCTCTAATCCAAAATCTTCTGTTGGTTTTTGTCATTTTGTATCAATTTTAAACTCTTACATCATTTGCTTTCTTGATGTTATATGCATAATTCGTTTTTTATAAAGGAGTCCCACTCTGTCTATCTAAAAAGATTGTGCTGGTTCAGATCATATAGCTAGGTCTTTAGTCAATCTTGTCGTAGTTTTCGTATAGGGTAAAAGGAAGGGATCAAATATTAATGATCTATTTATGGATATTCATTTTCCAGAACTGTTCATCAAAGAGCCTATCTTCCTCTAATATAAGCTTAGCACATTTCTTGAGAATCAATTGCTTATAGATATGTAATTTGATTCCTGGTATCTCTATTATATTTCTCTAGTCTACTCAGTATATTAAGGTGATTTTTCTTCTTTAAGATTTCTTTAATCATTTTTATGTAGGAACCATGCTCCACTGCTTACCATGCATCTTTAGTATATACTGAGATTAGCATTATTCTTTGATTAGTTTGCATTAGCTACATGAAAACTTTTTGTGATGTCACAGGAAATAAAAAAAATTATTGTTTTTAGTCCTATGAAGTTGGCCATTAATGTTTGGAAGAGAGGCATGGTCAATGTAAACCACTTTGAATAGTAGGTATGTTTTAATAATACTAATTCTTCCATGAAATAGAAAATCTTCCATTTTACCGTGTTTTCCTGTATAATATTTCATAAACCATTAAAAATAGAGAACATCATACTAAGTGAGGTAACCCAGACTCAAAAGGTGAATCATGGTATGCACTCACTAATAAGTGGATATTAACCTAGAAACCTGGAATACCCAAAACATAATCTACACATCAAATGAGGAACAAGAAGAAAGGAAGAGCAGCCCCTTGTTCTGGAAAGACTCAATGAAGCAGTATTCAGCAAAACAAGAACGGGGAAGTGGGAAGGGGGTGGGTGGGAGGACAGGGGGAGAGAAGGGGGCTTACGGGACTTTCTGGGAGTGGGGGGGCTAGGAAAGGGGAAATCATTTGAAATGTAAATAAAAAATATATCGAATTTAAAAAATCTTACATTTAAGCTGCAAAAAAAATAGACATCTGAGTGTTAGATCTGATATGCTAGGAAATGGTTTCAGCTTTCTCTACTCAGTATGACATAAGATGTTGGTGTGTATACATGGCTATGTATGTGTGACTTTTTTATGATGCTAAGAATGTTCCATCTACACCAAATTTATTCTATACACAGATCTTGTGAAATATTGAATTTTACCTAAATTTTTGAAATGTCTAGAAATGGAAACAGTTTGAAATAGTGATATAGGCAGATTTAAAAAAAAAAAAGAATCTAAAAGCACCTCTGTATTTTCAGGCTCTGGAAGATCCTCTCAGGAGACAGCTATATCAGGCACCTGTCAGCAAGCACTTCTTGGCATCCACAATAGTGACTTGGTTTGGTGACTGTATATGGGATGGATCCCTAGGTGGGGCCGTCTCTGGATGGGCTTTCCTTCAGCCTCTGTTACAGAGGCAGATGCTCATAGCCAAACATTGGACTGAGCACCAAGGTCCCTAATAGAGGAGTCAGAGAAAGGACTGAAGGATCTGAAGGGGTTTGCAACCCCATAGGAGGAACAATAATATAATCCAACCAGTATCCCCAGAACTCCCAGGGACTAAACCACCAGCCAAAGCATACACATGGAGGGACCCATGGCTCCAGCTGCAGATGTAGCAGAGGATGGCCTTGTTGGGCATCAGTGCAAGGGGAAGTCCTTGGTCCTGTGAAAGTTCAATGCCCCAGCATAGGGGAATGCCAGGGTGAGGGGGTGGGAGTGGGTAGGTGGGTGGGTGAGCACCATCATAGAAGCAGGGGAAGTGGAAAGGGATAGGGGGTTTCTGAGGGGGAAATCAGGAAAGGGGATAGCATTTGAAATGTAAATAAAGAAAATATCCAATAAAAATAAATAAAAAATACAAAAAGAATCTAAAAGCACATACGTATACACATATATTATATGTTATAGGTTATATATTTTATTATATATTATATGTATTTATTTATACAACCAAACAAATCCCATATGTATATGGGATTAAAGCAACATAAGAGGCCTTGGAAAAGAGGCAAAGGAAAAAAATCAAAAAAGTAATGGTACAAAGGGGAATGGGAAGCATATTTATTCCCTCTCAAGGGTTAATATTGAGAGAATGAGAGATTCAACAACAACCCAACCAGCCTGTGAAAAATCCCAAGTCTCAAACAGCAACAGTGGCAGAGTAAAGTCAAGCAGTCTATCTCAAAAATGGAGAAATAGGGTATAGGAGATACTTATTAGTACTTATTATTAGTACTTATGTTGCTTGCCATGCATGAGGGCAGGAATTTGGATTCTAGAATGTAGGAGAGAGGCAGAATCCCTGGGATGAGCTAACAGCTATACAAGTCATATCAAAATATTCTGCATTCAATTCAGATACCCTATCTCAATGAGTATGGGGAAAAGTAATGACTTTTGTCACTTAATCACTTAATGTCAGTCTTGGACACCCACATCCATTTCTAACCTTTGCCTGTGCACCCTCCACAGTTATACATTTACATATAATCAAAGTGCATACACACATGTACCCTTCCTACCTCAAATTAAAATTGAGAAAATTATTTGAATAAAAAATTCTCAAAAGAAGAAATTTTAATGGCACTAGGTCCATTAAACACCGATCAGTACTCTCAGGCGTGAGAGAAGGAGCTGACAAATGATGACAAGGTACCGTTTTATCAAAAGCGGAATGACCGTGCCCGAAAGGAATCACAGAATACACTGGTGCAGATGTGAAGCTAAGGGAAGGTTCTACATTATAGGTACAAATGACAATTAAGGTAGCCATTATAAAGGACAGTAAGCATGTTCTTAGCAAAAGTAAAAATGAATCAGCTATCCCACTTTTGGATACACATACAGAGAACTAAGCCACTGTACGCCGGTGCCCACTGTGACCATGTTAATAATAGCTGGAAATGAGGATAACCAGGATGCCTATCAGTGTATTAATATTTTAAGGAATGTAGTATATACACACAATGATATAATTTAGATATAAAAGAAATAAACGGATTCCCCCAGAATTTCTTTTGTTGTTGAGAATAGTTTTAGCTATCCTGGGCTTTTTGTTATTCCAGATGAATTTGGAAATTGTTCTTTCTAACTCTATGAAGAACTAAGTTGGGATTTTGATGGGTATTGCTTTGAATCTGTAGATTGCTTTTGGCAGAATGGCCATTTTAACTATATTAATCCTGCCGTTCCATGAGCATGGGAGATTAGTTTTAACTAATTTCAGCATCAACAATGAAGACAGAAGAGCAAAGTAGCATCTGAATAATACCTAAATCCCTAAGGAGTAAGACTCCAGCTAGGATTTATCCTGAGGCAAGCTGTCCTTTAATGGTTTTCCTGTGGAATCAGCTTGGAGAGAACAGACCTTCACTATTTGAAAGGTAGAAACAATAAAGAACAATATTGAAATGGCCCAAATCAGGTCCTAAGCCATACAAGGCATAGTTATTACATTTCACAATCATCTTATTTACTATAACATTTATGCCCCAATCCCACCAGGACAAATGATGTTAACTCCAAAGCATTTTAGGCAAGACCACTACTCTAATCCCTCTGGGTAGTTGTATATAGGTCTGACTTCACAGCTATTCTGGGTGCAGCCGGCATTGTAGCTATTAAGGGCTAGATATTATTGTCTATAATTCTCACAGAATGGAATTTTATACTCTGACTTTGCAATTCAAGAATGTTGGAAACAACATCACACCAGTGCTTCTCCAGTTATAGTCATAGTGCACGTCATAGTCTCAGAGTAGCCATCTGGCTTGGAAGAAAATCAGTTCTTGGGGCTGTTCCATTCTTTAACACTGTCTTAGTATAGTGTCGATTGCTGTGATAAAACACTGCAATGAAAGCAACTCTTGGGGAAAAATTGTTTATTTTGTTTACTTTTTTGTATTAGTATTCACCATCAAAGAAAATCAAAATGAGAACTCAAATAGAACAAGAACCTAGAGACTGGAGCTGATACAGAGTCCATGGAGTAGTGTGATTATTGATTTGCTCCCTATATCATTCTCAGCCTGTTTTCTTATAGAACCAGACTAAGGGTGGCCCATAAGGGTGTCATAAGGGTGACATTGGGCTAGGCCTTTAGACATCAATCATTAATCCAGAAAATAGGCTATAGTTTTGTCATAAGCCTGACCTTATGGAGGCTTTTTCTGAATTAGGGCCCCTTCTCTGATATTCTATCCTGTGTGACATTGACATAAAACTACTCAGCATAAGCACTCAGGTGGAAGTAGCCATTGCTATGGTAGAAGCAGTGTGCATTAATACCTTTACATATATCTAAAGTAATGATGACTATCGCTGATACTGAGTACCTCCAAGGCTCTTTGTTCCAGGTCTGTGATGAGGATCAGTGAACACATAATATCATGGGTCTAGTTTTTTAATTGTTTTTGCATAGCGCACACAAAGCCAGAGTAAAGAGGTTTTTGGGCAAATATTTTATGCTTTTCATAGACAAGATTTTTTTTTAATTCTCATTTTCTGTACAATAAGATTGAGACTTTTGAAACTTCTTAGGATCCATTGCCTTTTCTGTTAAAAAGAAGTCCATTTTAATTTCATTCATCTTTTTTCCATTTTATACATGAACTTAGGCAAAGCAGTGTTGTAGTTTCAAAGCATTTATCAGAATTTCCTTCCCATGAGCTTGACCATCCACCAATCACTAGAATAGAAAGTATATTCAGTGAATTTCTTTATCACCATATATCAAAGATCAAAGATCTCCCTCAAGTTTTTAGGAAACTTTCCTCACTTCCAACTGATAGCCGTGGATCTGCCTCCATTCATAGCCACTACATGTTTCCTGGAAAGATGGAGGATTTCCCCTCTCTCCTTTTACTCTCCTGTGTTCCATCCATTATTTACCCAGATCTTATATTCATAACAGTGAATGCTTTTACAGATGTCCCACAGCACTCTTTCTGCGTCTGCTAGTCACACAGTTCCAAGCATATCTCTAAGCAATTCCATTTCACATGTCAATTTTGTTTTGTTCTGACGTGAGTACCTTTAACTGGTATGAATGGACAATTTACCAAATGAGCCTTGGCCTTTGGGATATGATGTAGATATACAAAATAACTTGGTGCCCAAATGTAGTAGGTACACACATATAAAAAATGTGTTTCAACCAGAGTCCTTCACTCTTGCTCTTGGTTGATCCACTCCTTCAACATAATTCTGAGCCATTAATAAGTTAAGATGTGAGTCATTTCTTGTTCTTGAATGATGTTTGATTCTAAAACTGAATTAAAAGAAGTATTACACACCCTCACAGTACTCTGGAGTCAGAGGCAGCAGTACTGTGAGATTATGAATAGTCTGGACTATGATTTGAGACCAAGTTAATGGGAAGGGGAGAATTAAATTATCCATTTATTTTGTTACACACATGACACATAGGCCTCTACTTTCCTAATTTAATCATCTCTCATCTCCTATACTGTTAGACCTTGCATCCTATACATTCAGTTAGGATTTTAATACATGTATTTCTAAAAGGAGGGATTATTTCTTTCTTTGAGGAAAAAATAACTTAAAGGCAGGCATTCTGAAATACAAAGCAATATTTGTTGGCTTAGAGAAAGATCTGTACAGTCTTTTTGGTCTTGAACCCATGAGACCTAGGTGTTTTATCTGACTCTAAGCACTTTGCTTATTCTACTGTAGTTTCAACAATTTGTGTTATTGCTGATGTAGAATGAAGACTTTCATTGCCTATGATACACTTATCTGTCATTTATATTGAACAGTTAAGGTGAGCCTATAAACGGGGAAAAGAACAACAGAAATTTTTAAATAACAAAACAAGAAACTAAATAGTGTTACCCTAATTCATACACTACACTTTAGAGTTTTGCTAGTAGCAAGAATTTAGGGCCATTGTCTAGTTAACTAAATCAAGGCAGACAACAAAACAGGATAATTCAATTTTTAAAATCTACTTTGGTATTTATATTATCAAGTTTGGCCATCTGCTATGATCGGATTAGAATGATTGCTAACCCTTCCTCCTTTCTGTGTTGAGCACATACAAATGACACTGTTCTCCAGAGAATATTCAACTAAAAATATTCTGTGTTTAAACAAATAGACCAGTTCTGCATTGTGAATGATATGTTTTATAGTGTGATACAATTGTCCTAGAATATCCCATAAGATATGATTGAACATTTGGGGGCCATAAATCAGGTTCATCCCAGATAATACAGTGAATTAGAAATGTATTGGGCTAAAAATATAGAATAACATATGATCACCTCGTCTATTTGAATATGGGCTCTGTCAATTAAAGCAGAAATGAAAGTCTGGTACCCATCCCTGACTCTTCTCTAGTACTTGATGCTTTATAGTATTTTCGGGGGTTGTGGTGGTTATACTATTGCTTTAGACAATGTAATTCCTTGTGTATTTGGGGATGGAGATGTTCCTTTGAAGCTCCTAGTTGAGATGTGTGACGAGAAGCAGATGTAAAATCTTTGTGAGTTCTGCAGTGTTATTAAGCTCCACATTTCTCCATTGGTCTGATGCTGACATTCCAAGCACACAAGCAGTTATGCAAGAATCGATTTTTTGCCATGAATGGGGTGGGAAGTCTGAGCAAGCACCTTGGTCAACAACCAGCTCTGGAGGGGATGTGAAACCCATTATTGATCCAGGGCTGAGAAATCAGTGACTGTTGTATTATATAATTATTGATGGAGCCAGAAAATGCCACCGGCAAAGCACAACTTACTATTTGTTATGCTGGATGGTCTCTCCCTCGTCTGTGTCGGGCCACTGTGTTCTGCTCTTGTGTTCCCATACCATGTTTATTTATACTATGTGCAGTTAGCTTTCATATTTCTCTTGTGATTCCAGCCTGGAAAATGAACACTGGTTTTGTTCAGGGGCTGTAAAATAAATAAATTCTTTTCTGACACTCCACTGGGTTTAGGCTGAACATAGAAATCTGGACACGGGGATGATAAGATGCCAAGGAATATGGAAGAGTGAGAGAGTAAAAGTCAAGGGAATAGTCTGAATGACACTTATCCTGCCTTCCCTTTTCTCATTACATGTCCCGTGTTTGAAAGAAACAGTGACAGTAACAAACTTATAGTAGAAAACATACAACTGACCACCTTTGCATAATGTTGCATAGTAGGCTCTTAAGGAACTGGAAGGTGGGTTTGGGTCAGAAATCATATATTTGGTGAATTTGGGACTTTGTGATGCCTGAGTCTATTCCAACTAGTTTAGCAATACCACTAGCCTTCTCTTTTATCTCTTTTTTTTTAAGATCAGTATATATGCTATGGTTTGAACTCTCCTCTTAGCTCAGCTGGTGTAGACCATTTTTAATGAGATAATGATGAATTAGGACATTCATAAAGCTGTGTTCTCATACATGTAACATCATTACTACTATTACTGCAGGAACAGGACCATTATTTCAGGATCAGATCCATTATTTATACATATACACACACACATATGCATATATATATATATATATATATATATATATATATATATATATATTAAATTAAACCTCTACCTATTTCTTTTTGTATTGTCTTGTGCTTCTGCCATTTCACCTTATGGAGATGAAAAAGAAAAAAATGTTCTCTATAGATTCAAGCCCCCAATCCTTGAATTTTTCAGAACCAAGGACTGTAAGAACAGAACATCTTCTTTAAGTTACCCAGTTTTTGGTATCCTGTTATAGCATCATGTAGCTCACTAATACATCATGCTGCCACACACTCTGTAGCTGTATGTTAAGTTTGCTGACACATAATAAATGTCTACAGCAAATAAAGAGGATAATGAAGAAATCCTGGCTACCATCTGGCTTTTTCAATATATATAGCTTGGGCTACAGGTATGGGGACAGAAGAAGTGGACTTTGAAAGGCTAAACAACCTAGACATGTTGTAGTTAGCAGTCAACAACTTAGTTCTGTTAAGGTGTAATTAGAGATAATTCTACCACTATAGTTAAGGTCTCAGTTAAGAATGCCATTTAACTTGTAGGCACCAGTGAAATGCAGAAGACCCAATTAAACTAAAAACTATCTATTAAAACAATAACATATTGAATAACTTTGAGTCTGAAATTATTGAATAATATTGAAGCCTTGCACTAAATGGAAGAAAGTTGACATTAAAAACGGAGGAAGATTTTTTTCTCTCTACTTAATAACTGTGCTGCTGGCAATAGAGTTGTGCCATTCTGTGTAGGGGCTGGGGAAAGGGCACTAAATCCTGTGCCTTGTTATATGCATATGTAGAGATCCAAATAATTTGTGATCAAATATTGAAATAGTTTTGACATGAAATTTGGCAAATGCAATTTCCTTGATGTCTAGTTTAAAATGGTAATGTTCAGCTGTTTTACAATATTTTGGAACCAAACAAGTGTCAGTGTATATGGCTTGTAGATGGATAGCACAGCCAGGGTATGAATCCTGAGAAGACTCTTCTTCATTTAAATTTGAACTCTGTGTTTGCAACAAGATTGATGGGCTCTCGTGAGAATGTTTTCAGTTTAGAAAGCACTGAGTGACCTTCAACTTTTTTAATATTTAATTTGGATTTTAATATCTTTACATATTCAATTTATATCCTGCTCGTTGCCCACTCTCAAGCATCTCCTCTCACACTCCTTCACCTTCCCCAGTTCCTCTGACAGTTGGGGGCTCCCATAGGTACTCCACCCACCATGGCACTTCACATCCCTGCAGAGATAGGCACTTCCTCTCTCACTGAGGCCAGACAAGGCAGGCTAGTAGAATATAGCCCATGTGCAGGAAACAGATTTTGGGATAACCCTCACTCCAGTTGTTCAGGACCCATAGGAATTCCAAGATGCACATCTGATACATGTAAGTGGGCAGTTCTAGGTCAGGAACATGTTGTCATCTGAGAGGCTCCACCCAGAAGCTGAGTAAGACAGATGCAGACACCCACAGCCAAATGGTGGGTGGAGCTTGGGGACTCTTATGGAAGAATAGAAGGAAGGATTGCAGGCTCCAAAGGGAGCCCCACAGGAAGACCAACAGAGTCAACTAACCTGAACCTTCAACTTCTACTGTCTATATTTGACTATCTGCTTCAGGTCTTAGGAACACCACACATATCTTTCCTTACCTTTACTTCTTTCATTTGGATTTTTGTGCTAGTTCCTGAATCATTAACTTTTTTGGAGACATTTTGAAATTATATCATGTCACTAAAGCTTATTTTCAGCTAGTGCAAATGATTTTCTTTACCACATACACAGGAGAAGTTGGATTCAGGGACATGGTTAATCAAATTGAATATTTGAAAATATAAAGAAAGCTTTGAAAAGAAGACCTCTCACTGGAGCCAAAATGGACGCTTAGAACTGAGGACTCTAGCAGACAATTTTACATACTCACCTTCAGAAGTCAAACTCATACTTAAAGCATGAGTTACTTTCTTTAAAAAAAAAAACTAGCTATGTTATCATTTCCCAAAGTGTATACACAAGCTGAATAAATCAAAAATGGTTTTACTTATTTTCTCATTTTTTTGAACATTGCACAAATTCTCTCTCTCTCTCTCTCTCTCTCTCTCTCTCTCTCTCTCTGTGTGTGTGTGTGTGTGTGTGTGTGTGTGTGTGATGGGAAATCATGCAGGATTTGTTTGTGCCCAAAGAGAAATTCCCTGATTTTATTTATGTCCTACAGTTGACTTATTATTAAAACTAACCTAACACTCTTTTAAAAGAATGATATTTTATGTTTCTAAGCTTTATCAAATGCAAAAGGTAAAAATAATCAACATGTTGCAAAGCAATTGGTCAAAGTTATTAATGAGGCAATTCTTTCTACATAAGCTATCACTGAAAAAGTAATGAAAGAAAATGTGACAATAAATTATAGTCTACTTTAGATTGTGTGACATTTTTATTAATAAAAGAGTCAACCTCAATAGAAGACATCGACTTTCTATGCATGGCTAATACTAATTCCTTACTTTATTCATTTTTATCATGTGCTTCCTTTTTTCTTTTTCCTTTTTTTTAAAATTTGGGACAGGGTCTATTTTGTAGATCCCATGTCTTTTTACAATTCTCAGGCTTGCTTTGCAGAAGCAGTATAGAACAAAATCAGAACAGGGAAGTGGGAAGGGTTGGGTGGGAAAACAGGGGGAGGGAAGGGGACTGATGGGACTTTCAGAGAGTGGGGGTCCAGAAAAGGGGAAATCATTTGAAATGTAAATAAATATATCAATAAATTTAAAAAAAAGAATATAATACTGACAGTTAAAACACTGAACTTATTAGTGGGTTCCTTGAGACCCACCATGGTATTAGAAGAGATTTCTACTTGTGCCTTCACTCAAACCTAACCCTCATGAACTCCAAGACAAACCTGATTCTATTTTCAGTGGTTGAGTTAGATAATCAGAAGCCAGTTGTTCGTATCTAATCTAATTTTAGTGATTTTATCCATTAATTATGGATAAAATAATTCAATACCAATACCTGGTTGAGTTATGCATTCATTTTATTAGATGTGTTATTGTAGGGACTATACACACTTCAGTGACTTACTGCTATTAGATTTTACTAATAATTTACTAATAATTTACTAATAATTGGAGTACTGCATCAAACAAGAACCCACTCCCTGTAAGTGTCATATATCAAGGAATGGTGAGCAAGAAGCTCACAAGCATCTTTTCCAAATTCATAGATTTAAATTTTTAATCACAGAAACTGGACCAGGTGCAATATGAATATGTCTGAGATGGACTACATTCTCAGAGAGTCTATAAGACAAATGGATTTGGGCAAAGCTTATAAATAACACGAGAGAATTAGCATGCCTAAAGGGAGAAGCTTCCCTTTCTCTTCCTCTACATTACATCTTCTAATTTCAAATATCTTTTCTTCATACTTCCTCTGGGATCTTAGAAACATTTATGTTGAGCTGCAGCAAATTACACCAAGTTATAAAGAAACTTCCTGTAGGAAATTCTGAAATATGCTTCTTAGAGGAAATGTGTGCATTTTGTAAGTACGTTTTTATTTTCATAGCCCATGATAGTTTCACCAGAAAAAAAAGACTCTAAAGAGCAGCAATATTTAAATAAAAACAAATATTTCAGAAGGCCCCCACACAGCAGTCTTTCTTTCCATGAGGTGCCAGGGTCTCTGGTTTTGGAATAGATTCCTGCTTTGACCCAACCTGAGGAGGCAACTCATTATCACCTGGATTACAGAAGTTAAAGACACCCCAAAAATATTAACCAGAATTGCTCTTGTCTAAAGGAAATGAAGGGACAAATAGTGGAGCAGAGACTGAAGTAAAGGCCATTGAGATACTGCCTCTTCTAGGGATCCAACCCATCTGCAGACACCAAACCCAGACACTATTGCTGATGCCAAGAAACACTTGCTCACAGGAGTCTGGTATAGCTGTCTCCTAGAGGGTTTCCCAGAGCTTGACCAATACAGATGGTTGGCAGATACTCACAGCCAACTATTGGACTGAGCACAGGGACCCCCAATGGAGGAGTTAGGGGAAGGACTAAAGGAGCTGAAGGAGTTCGGAACCGTATAGGAAGAACAGCAATAGCAACCAACCAGACTCCCAGAGCTCCTAGGAACTAAACCACCAACCAAAGAGTACACATAGAGGGACCCATGTCTCAAGCTGCACATGTAGCAGAGGATTGCCTTATCTGGCATCAATGGGGGAGGAGACCCTTGATCCTGTGAAGGCTTGATGCCTCAGTGTAGGGGAATGCTAGGGTTGCAAGGCAGGAGTGGGTGGGTGGGTAGGTGAGCACTGTCACAGAAATAGGGGGAGGAGAGGGATAGAGGGTTTACAGAGTGGAAACCAGGAAAGGGGATAATATTTGAAATGCAAATAAATAAAATAACCAATAAAAAGAAAAATATTTGGAAAATGTAAAAATAAAGTCATAGGCAACATTTTTTAAATCTTTGACTTAAGATTCTGCAATTGATCCAGCTCTAGTCTTAACTCTGTGAACCTCAGACACTGGTGAGAGATGCAGGGTGCAAATGACAAACAAAGCAGAGGAGACAGCCACAAGACAGTAATCTAGCCATGCAATCTAACAGAATCTGCCATATGTAATGACCATTTCACATTTGGGTTTTAGATAAAACGGGAACACACTCCAGAGCTCAGGTGCATTGAATTTCCTTGGGAGGGAAAGCCTAGAAAAATAACTCATTCATGGAAGTGATTTTAAATATGGTTATTAATGGCTAGATTCTACCGATGACTTGAGAGATGTTGATATGTTCTTGATGTTTCCTTTTGCATATGTAGGTATAAGGACTAGCACCAGGAACTGGTTGCATCACCTTTAATGTAGAGGATAGACTTGAACCATACTTCTGTTACCTGTTCTAGCACAACTGACCAATGTTGTCCCAGATGTAAAATGATAGAATCAATGACACCGTATTCCCTTGAAGCAAAAGCTTTTGGACCTCAGGAGGGCAAATAATTATAAATGATAAAGTTAATGTGTTTTAGATCTTCATATTCAAGTCACTAACATTACAGGGTGCGCCTAGGGAACTAGGGTGAGCCTTCATTGGTTTATAGTACCAAAGAAGTAATCAGTGAAAAACAATATGGGTTTCAAGAAAGAGATTATGGTTTAGAAGGAAAATATCTGCCACACCACTTAAGCACCCTGTGACAATATAGCCAGGCACTTATTCAGGTTACAATTTTCTTCTGTGTAAAGGTGAATTAATGATCGATTTATAAGCTTAAATTTCAAATTAAGGTATTTGGAATTATGTTTGAGTGGTGGCACCAAGCATAGCAACAGATATTTTATATTAATTAATTTATAGCAATTAATTTAACAGACACTCTATAGTATTCTATTTAGGTACAATTTTAAAGGAGAGCTTTGGTATGATAAATGGTTATTAGATTGATATTCAGAGGGTTTATGTAACTTGCTATGTCACAGCATATAAAAATAAAAGGTGAAAAACCAGGCTCTAAATCAAGAGTGATGAACCACACTTAATTTAAGAGCTCTTGTGGACCCTGATTTATTCCCCCAAACCCATGTTGAATCACAGGTCGTGGTAGCTCTGTTCCAGTATATTCTCCTCTGGCTTCCATGGGTTCCTGCACACACATGGCATATATGCTCTCTTCCACCTTATGTTAAACCATATAAAATACATATTTGAAATATTAATCAATTCTTTCAATTAAAATTTGACAATTGGTTATCCTTGCCAGATTTTTAAGTTTCCAGAGAAACTAGTTACCACGTCTCAGGGTTCTTAGTGGCAAGTCCAGAAGAGAAGTTTTGTTGAGGAAGTGAGCTCTGAAAACGTTCATGTCTGATGAATATCACAAGACTTTAGTTGACAGAAAAACACAGCATTCATATATTGCTTCTATGAACATAATGGAGCATGTATCCTTATTACCTGTTGGAGCATCTTCTGGGTACATGCCCAGGAGTGGTATAGCTGGGTCCTCAGGCAGTACTATGTCCAATTTTCTGAGGAACTGCCAGACTGATTTCCAGAGTGGTTTTACCAGCTTGCAATCCCACCAGAAATGAAGGAGCGTTTCACTTTCTCGACATCCTTGCCAGTATCTGCTGTCACCTGAGTTCTTGATCTTAGCTATTATGATTGGTATGAGGTGGAATCTCAGGGTTGTTTTGATTTGCATTTCCCTGATACCTAAGGATGCTGAACATTTCTTTGGGTGCTTCTCATCCATTTGAGTTTCCTCTGGAATCTGACTTGTTGAGTTCTTTGCACATATGGTATTAGCCCTCTCACTTTCACCAAAAGTTCCAGTATTCTGAGTCTCAAAGTAATGTACTTATGCTTTGCCATTAATTGCTTTTTAAGGTTAGCATGAGGGGGATTAAGTCTAGCCATGTTTTCCACAATGACTTAAAAAGGGCTATAACAAGCACACTAGTCAGTGTAGCCTTGGATATGAAAGAAATATTGATATAAAATTTGTCTTAATGCCTTAAATATTTAAGGCTTTGAGTTAGCATTGTTACCAAGGTTCTGAATGTATTAGAAATAGTATGGATGACTTAGAGTGGAGGTCAGCTAGTAAATATATAGGCTTTGTGGATCCTATAATATCTGTAACATGTATTTTCCTCTGCTCTTGTAATAGAATAAGGCAGGCACAGACTTTATGAAAATGAAGGCATGGGTAGCTGCTTTCAATTCAATCTTTACTTATCATAGTATGATCTGTCTGGTCCATGAGCCTTTGCTTGCTTTTCCCTGTCCAATAGTCACCTGGAAATTGATCTGATCCTATCTTCTCAGTTTAGAGGTAAAAGAAATAATGTCCACTGAAAAGGGGAGTTTCTGGTGTAACTCAGTTTATTCTTGTAGAAAATGTGAATTCAAGTCTGTTTTTGTGATCCCAGATCAGCAGGGGTTCTACTATACCTAGCCATCTTGCATGTTATTTCTTTAATTAAATTTTCCTTAGGATTTTCTTTTCAAGTTTTCATCATATTGCTGCTGCTAGTGTTGCTAATGTTGGAAAGAAAGCTCTACACTTAATATTTATTGAAACCCTGAGGAACTTATTTATGAATTATATTTTGTTGTTGCAATTTTGCACAGACAATCCATTCTAAATTTCAGCAGCTAAATCATTCCGCTGAAACACAAGTTCTTAGGGGAAAAGATTTTGGAGGATATGTTTAAAACCTGTTTCTTTAAATGCTTTCAACCTATGACCAACTATCTAGATGATGATTTTTGTCTTAATTTAAATAACTATGATTCATGTTTATATTTTTGAAAAAAGTCAAAAATACCCAGAGTCATAGCTGAGTGTAATCTTCAGAGAATTTATGGAGCATGTATACATTCATATATCATAGTCTCTCTTTCCAATAAAGCAGAGAAATCTAAGTTAACTTTCCATTAATTTCCCTAATACAAACTGCTGTATTTAGACTCTACATTTGTACTTAGTAGTGTTGGTGTTTCTATGTTCCTATTCATCACAAAAGCACAATGAAGTGCTTCTCAGGGTATGAGTGCACAAAGGAATGCAGAGTGCATTTTTGGCCATTATCCAGTTGATTTGGTCAATGTAGATAGTCCATCTAGGTAATTGAGCACCTAAATTGGATTTCCTAGTCATAATTATTACTGTTTGTCTATATACATCCATCAAATTTATCACATAATTGTCACATAGTTTGATTTTGAGTTCTCCTGACTTAGGTTGGCTAAAAGGTAAAGAAAACGAGCCTGAGAAGGAACCTTTCAGGTTAGTGTGGATTTTGTCACTGAATGATCACTATGCATGTTTGTAAACATCTCAAGATCATTATTTTGCTGTTGTTGTTTTGTTTTGTTTTTGTTTGCTTGCTTTTGTTTTTTGTTTGATTGGTTCTTTTAATGGACTTGAACATCGAAGAGACTTATCCTGTGTAAATTTGCCTTTGGTTTTAATGAACTAGACTTAGATCAGCAGTGAATACATTCTTTCTCATCTGAATTTGAAAGTATTTAATACTTAAGCTCTATACTTAAACCCAATTAAGATAGTGAATTTTACTTCATGGGCATTTTACTTATTTTGTTTAAACTCACTTAGAGGATTATAGAACCGACCTATCAGTTCCAGAATGGATGATTTTATTCCATGGCTTTAATAGATGAAATGACTAAATGTCCATTGTTTTAGTCACGAAGATGACTAATTAAGATTGACCACTGGATATTGGATCTACTGTTTTTGACTTGACTATTATGACTTAGGCTAAGGCAACCTCAGAGATGATGACTGTTCATCAATCATCCCAGATGCTCAGTGAAGGGATAGACAGATTTCATTGAGATTCCTTGCAACTCATACGCTGGTACACAGCAAATCATGTCGTGAGTAATGAGCTAGCATTTTGTATTTTCTCCATGAGAAGGAGAAGGGGAAATTGACATGAACAAAATGAACTACTTCAAGACATCAGCATCCCAGGAAGCATAGAAAGGCTATAGACCCTGCATCCCCAGAAGTATAGTGAAGCTCAAGAAGTGTGGGTATGAAAGCATCTGTCCATTGCCAGCTTCTAGGAACTGGCTTTAACTTAAATCCTTGAGATCAGAATGTGCAATAGGGTTTCTAGAAAGCACAGTTTTGTCTATCTCTAAATTTTCCTGGTCCCTCCTATTTTTCATTTCACTTGGCTTCTGACCTTAGCAACTCAGACTACCTTGTTACTGCTCGTCATTTCTTTACTCTCTTAGCTCTCAAATCTGACTAGCTTTCCCCTGATTGCTTCATCTCTGCTTTTTACTGGCTGCCAGGCTCTAAAAGATACTGTTTCATTCTGCACTTTCCACCTTATGCAATTTTCTGCTCCAGCACTGTAAAATTTAAGGCCCAGTTATCTGTGCTTTGGAAATCATTCTCTCTTAGAGGGGGTAGGACTGTTTTCACGGGCCAATGGACATTCATTTGGCCAAGGGCAATTAGAAGAGAAGGATAGGAGAGAGAAAGTAAGTGTCGGGAGGTATACACACTGCTTTTCCGCTGCTTGGAATTAATACCTCCAAGAGGAGTGAGAATATCAGTCACATATGCAGATTTTTACCTCAACTCCACTGGAGGTATAAAAGCACCGGCCCCTTTTTCATTTCCATGTCACACAAAGCCTTCTGTATGCCTGAACGGTTAGTCTGATATTGAAATATCTTTACATTATCTTTCATTATTTTGTCAATATAAAACCTGATAGATATAGTTAAATACCAATGTTTGCTAGCTGTTGCTTAGCAGATAGACGTTTTGAGACATCTTCTTATAGCTAATCATTTAGAACATTTTGCTATCATTGTAATTAAACTACTAACAGCTGATTCCATAAACATTAATAGAAAGAAAAGATTCTTAATATTGCAGTAAGGAAAAATAACTAATTCGTTTGAATCAATAGGGATGATTACAGACTGAAATATTACAGTTAACTCAATTTTCCTGTGAACTCTGGGTTAATTTAATTTTTATAGGTAAATAGCCTGGAATAAATATGCCTCTGCTGAGAATTTGGGTGATGTTCCTTGTTAAAGTATAGGCTACTGAGCCAAATATCTTTTGTGCTTTGTGTTAAGGACGTATGAGATGGAATTAAAGAATTTTCATTTCTAAACATTTATTAGCAGCTGTTGATGGTAGTTTGAGACCCGCACTGGGAAAATTGCTATTCTAAAGCTTCACATATATTTTTCCTATTAGATAGTATTTTATAAGTATGTTTATATGTCAATTTACAAATATTTATAGTAATTTATTTAGAGGATCACGTGTTTTTTCTAATAATGTTCTCAGTTAAGAGCACTTACTATTGGGCAGAAATGACTTCATTAAGCTTGAAGAGTGACTGACACAGCCTACAGCTGAGAAAGGCTCAACTCACTTATTTGAATATCCATCCAAGTGTCCTTAAACTATTTTTCCAGCTATATTGAGGTAAATTTTTCTATAATTATAGTACACATTGTGATTCTCTGGTTACAATATGCATTATGAAATGATTGTCACAACTAATATATCAATTTCATCATCTAGTTATTTTTGGAAGGGTCTGAGACCATTTGAAATCTACTCTGAGCACATTTACTTATATAACACTATGTTAATAACTATATTTACTATGCTTTTTATTACAACTCCACGGAGATACTCTTAACTACTATCACCCATTTCACTGCTCCTCTATCCAGACTTAAATACAACAATTAAAGCAAGCTTTTATTCTTGTTGCTTAAAATGTTTGTTAAAGCACAGGACCAGATGGTTTCATTGCAGAATTCTATCAGACCTTCAAAGAAGACCTAACACCAATACTCTTCAAACTATTCCACAAAATAGAAACAGAAGGAACACTACCCAATTCCTTCTACGAAGCCACAATTACGCTGATACCAAAACCACACAAAGATCCAACAAAGAATGAGAACTTCAGACCAATTTCCCTTATGAGCATCGATGCAAAAATACTCAATAAAATTCTTGCCAACCGAATCCAAGAACACATCAAAACGATCATCCACCATGATCAAGTAGGCTTTATCCCAGGAATGCAGGGTTGGTTCAATATACGGAAATTCATCAATGCAATCCACTACATAAACAAACTCAAAGGAAAAAAAAAACACATGGTCATTTCATTGGTGCTGAAAAGGCATTTGACAAAATTCAGCATCCTTTCATGCTTAAAGTCTTGGAAAGAACAGGAATTCAAGGCCCATACCTAAACATAGTAAAAGCAATATACAGCAAACCGGTAGCCAGCATCAAACTAAATGGAGAGAAACTTGAAGCAATCCCACTAAAATCAGGGACTAGACAGGGCTGCCCCCTTTCTCCTTATCTTTTCAATATTGTACTTGAGGTCCTAGCTCGGGCAATTTGACAACATAAGGAGGTCAAAGGGATACAAATTGGAAAGGAAGAAGTCAAACTATCATTATTTGTAGATGACATGATAGTCTACCTAAGTGACCCAAAAAACTCCACTAGAGAGCTCCTACAGCTGATGAACAACTTCAGCAAAGTGGCAGGTTATAAAATCAACTCAAGCAAATCAGTGGCCTTCCTATACTCAAAGGATAAGCAGGCTGAGAAAGAAAGTAGGGAAATGACCCCCTTCACAATAGCCACAAACAGTATAAAGTATCTTGGGGTGACTTTTACCAAACATGTGAAAGATCTGTATGACAAGAACTTCAAGACTCTGAAGAAGGAAATGGAAGAAGACCTCAAAAAATGGGAAAAACCTCCCATGCTCATGGATGGGTAGAATCAATATAGTTAAAATGGCCATTTTGCCAAAAGCAACATACAGATTCAATGCAATACCCATCAAAATCCCAACTCAATTCTTCACAGAGTTAGAAAGAGCAATTATCAAATTCATCTGGAACAACAAAAAACCCAGGATAGCTAAAACTATTCTCAGCAACAAAAGAAATTCTGGGGGAATCACTATCCCTAACCTCAAGCAATACTACAGAGCAATAGTGTTAAAAACTGCATGGTATTGGTACAGTGACAGGCAGGAGGATCAATGGAACAGGATTGAAGATCCAGAAATGAACCCACACACCTATGGCCACTTGATCCTCGACAAAGAGGCTGAAAACATTCAATGGAAAAAAGATAGCCTTTTCAACAAATGGTGCTGGTTCAACTGGAGGTCAGCATGCAGAAGAATGCGAATTGATCCATCCTTGTCTCCTTGTACTAAGCTCAAATCCAAACGGATCAAGGACCTCCACATAAAGCCAGACACTCTGAAGCTAATAGAAAAGAAACTGGGGAAGACCTTTGAGGACATCGGTACAGGGAGAAAGTTTCTGAACAGAACACCAATAGCGTATGCTCTAAGATCAAGAATTGACAAATGGGACCTCATAAAATTACAAAGTTTCTGTAAGGCAAAGGACACCATCAAGAGGACAAATCAGCAACCAACAAATTGGGGAAAGATCTTTACCAATCCTACAGCAGATAGAGGGCTAATATCCAATTTATATAAAGAACTCAAGAAGTTAGACTCCAGAAAACCAAACAACCCTATTAAAAATGGGGTACAGAGTTAAACAAAGAATTCTCACCTGAAGAACTTCGGATGGGGGAGAAACATCTTTAAAAAAGCTTAACTTCATTAGTCATTAGGGAAATGCAAATCAAAACAACCCTGAGATTTCATCTTACACCAGTCAGAATGCCTAAGATTAAAAATTCAGGAGACAGCAGGTGTTGGAGAGGGTGTGGAGAAAGAGGAACACTCCTCCACTGCTGGTGGGGTTGCAAATTGGTACAACCACTCTGGAAATCAGTCTGGCGGTTCCTCCGAAAACTGGGCACCTCACTTCCAGAAGATCCTGCTATACCACTCCTGGGCATATACCCAGAGGATTCCCCACCATGTAATAAGGATACATGCTCTACTATGTTCATAGCAGCCCTATTTATAATTGCCAGATGGTGGAAAGAACCCAGGTATCCCTCAACAAAGAGTGGATGCAAAAAAATGTGGTATATCTACACAATGGAGTACTATTCAGCCATTAGAAACAATGAATTCATGAAATTCTTAGGCAAATGGATGGAGCTAGAGAACATCATACTAAGTGTGGTAACCCAGACTCAAAAGGTGAATCATGATATGCACTCACTAATAAGTGGTTATTAACCTAGAAATCTGGAATACACAAAACATAATCCACACATCAAATGAGGTACAAGAAGAAAGGAGGATTGGCCCCTGGTTCTGGAAAGACTCAGTGAAGCAGTATTCGGCAAAACCAGAATGGGGAAGTTGGAAAGGGTGGGTGGGAGGGCAGGGGGAGAGAAGGGGGCTTACGGGACTTTCGGGGAGTGGGGGGCTAGAAAAGGGGAAATCATTTGGAATGTAAATAAAAAATATATCGAATAAAAATAATATTAACTGAGTCACTAATAATATCTCAGTTGATACACTATATGTTAATGTGATTTGCTTGAATTCACCTTTGTAAGATAACAAATCCAGCTTTGTATGTTTTATCACAAATGAGACTCCTTGTTTTATTCCAGATTTATATAATAGTACTTCCTGAACTCACCCCCCCCATGTATGTATGTATCTCTAAATGCACAGTGACATAGCTTTGGAATAAAAGTCCCTTAATTCATAAATTTGATCAATCATAATAAATTTAGAAGTCCGTTCTTATGACTGATGAAACTTCCCAAAGACTACCTATACATGGATCAACACACATCCAATATGACTTATTTTCTGACTGCTAAACTTGATTTGTGTCTGCTTTCATCAACCCTCTTTCCTGAATACCACTTAATCAGGATTTTTGGGTGCTTACATAGATCCTTTCTTTTCTGTTTGAGTGGCTATGGAATGCAATGAACTGATTAGGAGTCACTTTTCTAGGTTGCCATAAATCAGATATGCACACAGAGTCTCAGAGAAATGCAAAATCTCCCAAAGAAATATGGTATTGGCCTCAGCCATATCTCTCAGAAATTGCAGAAAGCATAACAGTGTTGCCAGTTGTTGCTTGCAAAGCCCTTCTGGATCATCCACATTAAGCAATTGTGTTTGCTGCCATGGAACTGCCTGATTCAGTACAGTAAAGAACAATGCTTGATGAGGGAGGACACTCTACTTCTTGGACCAAACACATTGAAAATACTGTTTGTACATTAGAGAAGCTTGGGATGAAAGACACAGAGGTGCTTCCTGAACACGCAGCATCTGTATATATCCTTACCTTGCCACCTGTCTCTCTGGTAAACTTTGCAATCCACTATATTGTGTGATAACTGACCACTTTGCTTTGTGAGGAAAGAAGGGAGGCCTTGACTTACCATTCTGATTAGGCAAATGGTTCCTTTGTATCTGATGCCATTTCATTTTTAACAAATCTATTAGGACCAGGATAATGAATCATGAGGGTTATTGACAATGACTTTGCCCATAGGGAAAGAGAATAGTATGTTAGAAACAGGCTTATTTAAAGCTGAAATTAAATTGATCAAGTTAATCAAATGAAAAATTCAGAAGGTTAAGCTACTCAAACTCCTATTTATTTATAGACTAGAAACAAGAGCATTTCAATCCAGGAACCATTATCCTTTAACTTGGAATAAATTAATCCAAGGGAAAAACAACTTTCGATGCCTATTCAAGATGCAATTGTGATTTAATACTGTAACACTGCTTCAGTAGTCTCTTATGAATCTATTTGCTTAAGTGACTTCCATCAGTTCACTGATGTAATTTCTTTAGAAGCTCATTAGCAAACATATGTTTCTTGAATGGTTCATATCTTAGTCTTAAAATGTATTATAGTTTGTAGTTTAGGAGAGAAATTGTTTTACATTTGTAACACAACAAAGTCTTTGGTTGCAGTAAAAGATTGACCTAGTTATCGAAAATGATGTCAAGAGAATGAGTTAGCATGCACAACATTCAAGCAGATCTCTCAGCCAATCAGTGGCTAATCATGAATTCCAACTGGGTGTTCTACATTGGAAGTTTTGTTCTTTACTGTCAGACATATAGATTCATATTCCTGTATTATACAACCAAATGGGAAAGTAAGCAAGTCAAAATGAAAGACTTCAGCTTCATAGATACTATGATATAAATTATGTAAATGCACATGAACCAGTAAGTGTGTATACAAGAAAATGCAGTGTAGATTTATGCTACCCATAGATTTAGTCCATTTCTGATCCTAAGGGAAGCCGTGTTCTTTCTCTTTGAACATTAGTATGCATGTTTGCATATTTCAGTAAATCCTAAAATACTACTATTGTTTTGTTTTGTTTCATTCATTTCCCTTGTCTTCTTACCAGATCTTTGCCTTTCATACAGTTTTTGAGGATGCTTGGGTTCTTTATATTACTGACAAATCACTATTACATTATACTCCAACATCCACAATAACTAAAAGAAGTATTTAGCAAGTTAATAGTATGTACCGAAATTATTGTATATTTAAACTACTTTGCACAAAATTGATGTTGGCAATTAATATTTATTATTTACACACACAGAAAAATATACATATTTATTTCTGTTTAATCCTATCACTGTTTCATAAACATTGACTTAATCCGTCAATAATAAAACATGCACTCATTAATCCCAAAAAATAATTAGAAAACATTTATGATAATGATAATATTACTTTGTACAAATATTATACAAGCCCATTAAAACCTCAGGGAAGAAATCACAGCTAGTAAGAATATCAGGTACCCTGTCAGCTCTGAAATAAATAGTATACCTTTGATTCTATATTTAATGGAAAATTATGCTAAGTAAACAAACACTTTTAAAAAGCAGACATTTCTCACTTTGTCCTTAAATTTTACCTAAGATAGGTTACAAGAATGTTAAAGACATCTTTAACTTTCAATCTCAATTGATAAATTATCCTGTTTTCACTGATCCCTGTTGAACATCTCAGTTCCATACATTTTCATTGTTCTGCTCTGTGACATTTCATACTTGACAGTGTTTGCACTGATAGGTCAAGGTGTTTCTTTGAGAACTTTCTGCTTGCCTTTGTTGTCAGCTCATGAGTTCTGCTTCATTAAGTGGTTTCTTCTGATATCTCATAGAAAAGGTATAATCTTGCTTCATGTCATATTTTTTTAGTATGCTTCCACATATCTACTTAGTTAATGTGTAACTAACTGCCTCTGTGGATTGACTTAATACCAACAATTTAAAAATATTTACCAAATTCATTCAAAGACATGTAGTTTAAAGGGTAGGGAGATGTCTCAGTCTTTAGAGTGCTTGTTATAAAGTGTGAGGACCTGAGTTCAGATTGCCAGGATCTAATGAAAACCTGGGCTAGGTGGTGGTAAAATACTGAAAACCCAGCATGGTGTGAGTGGAAGACAGAAACAGATAAATTCCTAGACACTGCAACCCAGCCAATACGCAAGATACAAATTCGCTGAGAGTCCTCTCTAACAATGTGATGTGGAAGAGATTGAGAAAGGACATCCCAATAACATCCTCTGATCTACAGGTCTATTTTCATAGGTGAGAGCATTTATACAGGCATACATACACACCCCACACACACCCATACACAAAACTTCTTAGAGGTGATTGTGTATTAATAAACGAACAAGACGTGGTCAGAGAAAGAGTAATTGGTTTATATGTATGAATTTAAAATAAAGAAAACCCAACTCTATGGTAGTTCATAGAGCACGGAGCTTCTTTTGTAGTGAGTTATAGATGACATGTTTGAAACTAACAAAATCACAGATTTTATATTGCTAAAGATTATAGAATAGTTTGGATGTAATACTGTTAGTAATTCAGTTTAGTCAAATAATGCTCACAATTTCTTGGCCTCATGTGTAGAGTCCTTCCTTTTCATCTTGTACATCTTGTCCTTTCCTTCTGTATAATTGTGTTTGTTCTCCTCTTGCACCATGGTTCTTCTTGTGAAAAGGTTACTCATGTATGCATCTCTCTTAAGGCTAGAGTCTTACCTTCTTTATTGTATAGTGTCTTTCAAAGGCAAACCTTAGTGCCAAGTATCTAGTTTGTTTAAATTTAATTTTTAATTGATCTGCTTGGGTATTTCATATCCATTGGCCATGGCATCTACATGCCAGAGAAGATGCGTTCTCTTGTCTCACATCATGTGCTATAGAAATTTATGCTCTCCACATGCACATCTGTGCATATGTGGAGAAAAGGAAGGTAGAATTATGAAAGCATGCCCTTCGTACTGAACCCATCCCTCCCTGGGTGAGATTATGTATGGGCATCCTTTTTTCCTGTGAAAAGCACAATTTCTCGGCTGAGAAAATTAGGCAAAGAAATATCAATGTGAGAAATATTAAATCAAAAGCTGCAACTATGGCTAGAGAGATAACTTAGTGCTTAATGCTGTCTCTGCTTGCCAGGCAACCTGGTTTCAATTCTGAGAACCCACATGATAGGAGAACATCAACTGAAGCATGATTTATGTCCCTTGACTTCCATATGTTCATCATACCATACCACACACAAGCATGTGTGCGCGCACACACACACACACACACACACACACACACACACACAGAGAGAGAGAGAGAGAGAGAGAGAGAGAGAGAGAGAAAGGGAGAGAGAGAGAGAGCAGAAATTTATAACTTAAAGTAATTAAAAGTAAACTCTAGCAATGGGGATTAGGTATGTTGTATAGTTAGAGATGTGTGTAAGCAGGAGGAGCATAAAGGAATGCACAGTTTCAATCCACAGCAATATATACACTATATGTGGTAGCATAGGACCATAATCTCTGCAAATTCTAGGTGCAGATAAGAGGTGGGTGCATACATAGAGCTTGAGGCCAGAATAAGATACGCTATAGCCTTTACCAGAAAAAGAGAAGCAAATAGAAAAAGAAAAAGAAGCAAAAACAAAAAAAGAAAACAAAAAGCTACTAAGAAGAGTCAAAAATAGAGAAAAAGTACAGGATACAAAGGAAATAAGAGCAGCCTAGTATTGGACTTAGCCTCTGAAATGAAAAGGTCCAATGTCTGGGAAACATCACAAAACAGGGAACAAAACAGAACTGAACCATGTAGAATAAGGAATGTTGGGACCCTGAGCCTGAATCACAGAGCCCTGTGCTTTAGCGACCTCACTATATTGCCATCTAACCAAATAGCTTCATAAGATCCTTCATGTTTGCAGTGGGTTTAGCAATCAGGATCATGTTTTATTAATTAATCTTCACAGCTTTACTCTGAGCTACATCTGCATTATTAACTTCATCCACAGACAGAAGGCTAGTGTCCAATAACATTGGCATTCAAGATCTACAGTCAGGAGGCCAATGAAGGGTTCTAGTCAGAGAAGGCAACCAGAAATCTGCATTTTAACAACATGATAAATAAATTAAAACTGGTTTAGGATTTTTGCTTTTTTGCCTTCTTACGGTAAATTTCAGGATCACTTTGCTTTTTCTTTTTCTACTTGACTGCCTCTTTTGATACAGTGTGATAAAAATGGATAATCCCATTCTTATTAAATAACAGAAAAGGAAACATGCTACAAACCTGTCACGAGAATCCATTAATCATCCAAGCAATCAAATTGTGGGGCACTGAGATCAGAATTAGCTACTGATGTCCAAAACTATCCACTTAGGCTTGTCACAGGAGACACCTCAACCATCCTTTCTGTCATAGTAAAACATGCAGACAATTCTGTCCAAAGTAGAAAAGCCAGAGCCAGAGCCAGAGAAAGGAGTCATCTGTTAGGATGCTGGGGTTTTGAAGGACTCGGCATGAACTGATTTCTAGAAAACAGCATTGAGATATTTTTTTTAAAAAAATGAAATTAAATTAGCTGAAAATAGGCTATCTAACATTCTTACTTACCCAGTTAATGGCTTCAAATGACTGGTTGGATTCTTTTTGTGATAGCCAATACACATAAAGTACATTTTTTATATACTTCGTTATCTAAGCTATTTCTGCTCTTCCTTGAAAGTATAACTCAGAGCCCAGTACCATCAAGATACTGTTCTAATAAATGCGAGCCACTTTGGGTCCGCTCTTTTTACACTTATGATTGGACATAGGACTTTCCTAATTTGGTATTGTTATTTTGCTTCATTATTTAAATACCCATGTATGTCTTTGCTCCATCGTTAAACATATCTTCTTTGAGGTAGACTCTGCCACATATTATTTATAGTGTCAATGACAAATAGCACAAGATTGTCTCAATTTCATTGTTTTCCCTCTGGTTGTTTGAGCTTTGAAAATATCAGGGGCAGGGGGATGAAGGCATAACTCATCCTGTTCCATGCTTAAGCTTAAAGTGATAGCTTTTAGTCAGAAGGCTGGTGATGGGTAAATACATTACCAAAAAGAAGTAAGAGATAATAAATAGAGGAACACTCTAAAAATCTTCATTCATTTGTTTCCTTTGACAGAGTAGAGGATTATGACCACGTATGAATTAAAAATAAAAATATTAGGATGTTATGAAAAGAAAATTGTATGTCACTGAAATCTTTACTATTCCCTTAACAAAAGCACAGAACACAATATGGATGCTTGCCAAGGTCTCACAGGGGGGTGGAAGGGGGCTGCCATTGTCTGTCACACCTGAGAAAGAAACCTGTGCCAAGGCAACCAGAAGATGCATGGTTTTCAGGCTGTTGCCATCTTGACCATTCTTGTACCTTTGAACTCAGAGCAAATTGATGCATGCTGATGTGAGATGCATAGACCAACGTAAAAGCGATCCGAACTATGACCTGATGCTCCCTGTAATTCATCTCAAGTCCTTCCCTGTTTCAACAGGAACTTGGTCAGTCGTCTTGCATCAGACTTCCATGGTATTTCAAATTTTACCCTATTTGTCTTTTCTGTGCCAGAATCTCTGCTTGCTAGACTTCTTCACTAATTAAAAGAAACAGACACACTTTGCATTTTTTCTCTCTTTACTAAGTTATTGGCAGGGTTTCTAGTCATTCAGGTCAGAGTTTGTAGAGACAGTCACTGGATGACTGGCAGTTCAGATCACTCTGTGATGCTAAGCAGGCCACCATATGAACACTAACAGAGCTGCCACTTACGCAGTCAACACTGAATTTTTTATTCATGGGAACCAACAATTTCTTCTGTGTTTTGAACACCTTGTAAGGGGATCTCTTACAATTTGGGAGAAACAGACTGTGAGCCAGCTTTTTACCCTGCATAATTTGTCCTACGTAGCATTTGACACAAAGTAGATACAACAAAAATTACTTGAATTAAGTTGATTTCTTTTAAGCCTCTTGAGAATGTAAATTATATAAGGGATATTTGACTTCACCCTGGCCTAGTGAGCCTCAGGATGGGTTGGTTTGTTTTCTTTGATTCCTATACTTCTGAAATGTGATATGACCTTACTGAATGGGTTTCTCCTTTTTTTTTTTTTTGAGTCACTGTCATACTTGACTATTGGTAATGTTCCAGGCCATCTGTCTACCTCTCCTGGCTGTAGATAGTGACATCAGAGATTTTTCTGCCCACAGAGGTCACACTTACAGACGGAAGAAGGTCAGCTATTCCAGAACAGGCTCTGAGGAAATGTTGGATGTAGAACTGTGTAGGAAATTTTCCAAGGTAGAGACTTTTGAAGGGGAACTGAACAAAGTCATGGAAAGAACACAATGAAAGTCAGGAGAAGTGTATCAATGGCTATCAGAGAAGCGTCCCAGGACCCTTACCCAGAGGAATGAGCAGATGCCACAGAAAGACCCTGTTTGGCCTCTGTACTTGTGGTGACTGTATTAAAAAAGTGGTTCGTATTTTGTTGCATTTCCTGAATGGTAGCCATATTCACTCAGCTGTGATTTTTATATAGTTTTATGAGGAAAACTATTATTGTTTCATAATCCTCCCTTTAATAACACTATTATGATGTTAATCTTAATGTTTGTTACTGAAGGTCCCATTTGTCAGTAAATAAATCTTCTAATATTGCTGAAGCAAGGTAGTGTGAGAGTATGAGTGACTTGTTACTTCCCTTAGGCACATGTTAATCTCACAAGAAAAAACACAACAATGATTAAACCAAAGAGACAGGCTCCTGGTGGCACAATTCAAAGAGCCAACTATCGATTACCAGGAAGGTATTTTTATAGCCCAGGTCCTCCCATGACATTCATCCACCCTCAATACTAAAACTCTCCTGCCCTGTAAGGAAAGCTGATCTCATGAGAAAGGATTCAATGCTACACTTATGCTACTAGTCGGTATGTGTTAGGATATCATGTTGCATTAGTCCAATGTTTTAGACATAAAATTTGTAGGAATTTGTAGACTATTCTGCTCAACACTTAATTACATTTTCGTTAACTAAATTCTCACCTCATGTATAGCTTTTGGTACGTAGAGTGTTGGTCAAAGATATATTTGTTCAACAAGTAACATCAGTTGAGTAAAGCAGAGCTTACTCCATCATTTACTTTATTGTGGTCATAGACTATTGTATTTTATATTAATATGTGTTCCATGTAAATAATGTTCAATTTTAAAATATAAACTATTTAGGACTAATATTTTTAATATCAGATTCATAAACTATTCAGTATATTCTATAGATTCTCCTATATTATACAATTTCTGGTTAAGTTGTTAATAAGCAATGAATGATTCAAGCCATCAAAATAAATACGAATTGCACTGTTTTACTCTGCTATTAATATCAGGAAATACAGGTTATTGAATATTGAATATCCCTAGTCTAAATGCTTCCTAATGTATTTAATATTTTTGGTATTTTATTTGCTTTCTACCCTGCCAATATTCTTACTTTTTGTTACCATTTTGGTTTGTGCCATTTTCATGGCACTAGACTCTGTGAACTACGTTTTATGGAAAGTGTTTTAAATATCATCTGTTGGTAATGACTACTTTCTACTTGTGGCACAGATTAAAGCAACATGGTCTTACTCCTGATGAAGCACAATGACATAATAATGAGCACATAGTGTCTATTGAAAATGTCTGTAGCAAATATGAATACTGGAGTACATACTTTGCCCTAGCCTGGTAACTCTTGCTATGATCATACACTGAAAAAAGTAACTTCTGGAGGCAAAGGTTTCACATGACTTGCAGCTTGAGGTTACATGATTACAGTCTATCATATTGGGGAAACCAAGATTGCCAGAACTTGAGACAACTAGTCATATTCACATTCTAGATTAGGGCGCAAATGAATGCAGGCATGCCTACACATGCTCAGCTCACTCTAATATTTTACATATTCCAGAATACAAACACATGGAATAGTGCTGCCTGATTTGAGGTTGAGAATCCCCATATAAATTAATGTCATCATGACAACCCTGTACATACCTATAAAGAGAACACCTAGAACAACATAATCTAGGAAATCCCTCATTAAGACTCTTTTCTGAGGTGGTTTTAGATTATGTCAATTTGATGGCCCTCAGAGAAACAAGAAATTAGACTTTCTTATAAGATTTGTCAAATCCACACATACTAGAGCTACCTGGGAGAAGGAAACCTCAACAGGAGAATTACTTACATTGTATATATCTTTGCCCAATTTATAATGTTTTCTTTTTAAATTTGTCTTTGATATGGGATGTTCTAACCCCTGTTGGTGGAATCATACTTATGCAGGTGGGCCTGGATTGTGTGATAACACTATCTGAGCAATGCAGGGGAGGCAAACTCTAAAGAATGAACATATCTCAGCTTCAGTCTTATCTCCACATTTATGCCATAGGTTCTCAGGATAATGAAATAATACCTATAAGATAAAATAAGCCCTTTCCTCCATAAGTTGCTTTTGGTCATGACTTTATCCCAGCAATAGAAATCTAGTTGCAGCAGGTATGAATCATATAATCTAGTCTCAGTCTTTCTGGGAAACACTGAGGCACAGCCACACTGTCTCAAAATCTTCTATCTAGAGATCAGGAAACTGGCTACTTGTTCAAAGCTATACAACTTTTCTAAGTCATTAGCATCAACTCTCTTAGTACTTCTAGCCTGCCACATGGAGATCAAGAGAAAACTTTCATATAGAGATTTGTGTGGGTGTGCAGTAGAATAGTGCAGGCAGCTTTTGAAAAGGCATGCCCCAAATAAACATAGATTTGGCAATAACATATGGTACAATCATACACAGATAAAGGGAACTGGCTGTGGTAGTGACTTGGTGCTTTGATTACCCCTTACTTGAGTGCAGATGTTCTTTGTAGCTAATTATTTCAAATGGTCAGAAAAAAACCTACATTCTTGAACTATGTGTGATCACTTCATCAAGTAAATTCAGTTTATAATTTCTTTCATAACTTCATGATAGTTTTGTGTAATTACATTTTCGTGTAAGTGCACTGAATAAATAGAAATGCAAATCTGTTTTTGTATTGGGAGTACTGAGCAAAAATTTGTCAGTTCTCAGAGTGGTACCCTATATGTAGAAGGAAGAGCAAGGGTCTTGTTTGAATATAACAGGTGACTTGCACATTTCCCATAATACCAAGCTCTTCACATTGATGTTCCAGGTGTCATTTCGCATAATGTATACTTGAGAAGCAGAGAATTCTTACTTGTTTGTACTCTGCCCTATTATGGTCACATGCAGAGACTTTCTGTGAGCCTCTTAGCTTTCTACCTTCCACATACATCAGATGTGTCTTAGGTAGGCAAGCCAGCTTTTTATACACAGGCAGCAGATGTGATTAGAGGGAAATCTAATTTATCTGGAGCACTCTAGAAATGGAAGGAAATTACTTCACAGCAATATTTGCAAATGCATTCATCACAGACAGCCAGACATTCTAACACAAGCAGATGATGGTTTTGTGATCTCAATGTGGTATGTTTTGAACTGTTCTTCTAATAGGGTACATGAATTTATTCCCTTTTATGCTCCTCTGTTTTACTTAGATTATAAGAAAAATGTGTGGAGTAAGGAGAGTTTAGAGTGGTACAGACAGAGGCTTTTGTTTCTAATAGTCTTTTTAGGCTGTGTAGCAAAATTCCCTAGAATCCTTGTGAGGTTTGCCTAAGGATGGCTGTTTTTGGAAACACTATAGAGAATTCATTGCTACCTCTTTTCTCTTCTTGCAATTGGATTTAGATCTCATGTCACCTTGAATTTATCAATTTGTCCATTTCATCAAAATTCAAGACATTTGATCAAATGCTATATTAGGATGGAGACTGTGTATTCTCTGGATACTTAGTCACTGATAACTGTCTTGTGTCCTCAGGATGCTAAAGAAGAATCATGGTAAGAAACAATAGAAAAACAATGCTAATAAAATCTTAGTGATGCAGATAGGTATCATTTTGGTGTTAGAAGCAGAGAAAATAGAGGATAAAGTTAGATTTAAAAAACAAAATAGAAGGATAAAACCATTACTTAAAGAGGTTCTACTAAAAGCAGGATCACCTTGAGACACAGGCATTTGGTGTCAGCAATATAAAGCACTAGCTTTTTGGTTTTCGGTATGGGTATACCTCTGTGTAACGCATTAGGCAAATACTTCTCTGCTATTCCCTCATTTGAAAAGGAAATGTAGACATTACAAAGCTGCTCAGATGATCTGTAGTGATCTCAAGTTTTCTTAAAGTGCAAGTAGGTTTATACTTTGCTTATTTGTATATTCTCATTACATTTCTTTCTGGACTACAATAAGGCACAGGTTAGTAATGACATAATAAACTTGCTTTTCCTAGCTACTGCTAATTAATGGGACATAAAACATGATATACTATGAACCAAAATACTTGCATGTCAGGTATAATTACATGTAACAAAAATTTCACTTTATAAAGGAAAATGTATTACTGTTAATACATTGTGAGGCAGGAAATGAATATGAGTGATGGAGATCTATTTATAGCATCAAACTATAACCTGGTGTTATGTGTTTCATTTTTGCATTTCATCTTTCTTGCAGAAGTTTCCCGGAATGTTTTAGAATTGGAAATAAATGAATGCCTATAAAAATAATATCTCTAGGCAATTGCAATATCTGATGCAAAGAGTATCTACCATTTGTGAATGTTAACCACAGCTGGCTTCTTCTGAAAATATGTATAACAAAACCCAGAGGCACTTAAATCTGATCTACCCAATGGTTTGGGGACGAAATGGATAAATGCTTTCAAGTTTCATTTAATTAATACATAATAGATTTAGTGGTGCTCAATTTTACATTGGATGAGGTGGATCAAATCCAATTTTGATGTTTTCTTAACAATTTGAAAAGCTTTCTTTGCTGAAGCAAAAGTGAGAATACTAAATGGACATAGAAAAATTGCAGTGCTGTTGGTTTTCTTTATTTCCCTAGACAGCATCAGGTGGGATCTCCATATTTGAAATCATTACTTTCAAATACTATTAAGTAATAACAAACATGTTCATCTATAAATTGAAAACCAAACAAGATCCTTAATGTAAGGAACAAGTCATAGAAGGGTCAAAATATAATACAAGTTTTACATAGCTATAATAACTTAATAATAGACATATAAAATATATGATAAAAATAAAGGTACTTAAAATTAAATCATGTTATAACAATAGTTTACATATATTTATATTTTGTGTTCATAATATTGAATATTGAAACTAATAAAAAACAGATACTAAGAATTCTGCTCAATAATTTTTCATAGACTAATCAGGGAAAACAAAGTTATGTGTTTAAATATGAGATTATTGTCAAAAGACAATATGCACTGTCTCTATTTAGCACAGCTCCCACAGGACTGTAGATGAAGAGCTGGGACCTTACCCACAGGCAATTAGTAACTCTCCAAATAAATCCTTTGGATCCTGATCCCACTGATATCTGTCAGCTTAGAAATAGCTTAGCACATGGAGGAACAAGAAATGTTGTTCCTGTCAATAGAGAGACACTACTGTATACAGTAAATCAGGGGCAGATAAACACACAGAGAACCTGAGTTCATAATGCTAGAACTTCTGCTCCATGACTAGCCCAACTCTGTCTGAGACACTTACTGTCCCTTACACATTTTACAGAGGATATTGCATTGGAGATTCCCAGTGTCTCTGTTCTGTGCCACAATGGAGATCAGGAAACAGTTTTCATATGTTCTTTGTTTGTTAGTTTGTTAGTTTGTTTTTGTTAATATTTGTATAAACTCTGACATATAGTTATGACCTTGTATAAGCCACTACATTTTCATGTTACATAGTATTTTCAATAGAGCAAAAGATTAGAATATTTATCCTATTCTACAAGAGCACTAGGAAAATCAGACAACCTCATTCCTCCTCAGCCACTTGGGAATGAATATATGTTTATTTGTCAGAGGGGAAAATCACCTTCAATTTGCTATTTTGGGACTAGGTTTATTTCTAGCCTATTAACTGAACACTGTGTTTTTAGGAAAGGACTTTGGCCAGGACACTTCAGAAACTATTATCCAATGGATGTCAACTGAATCTTATGAATAGAGGTAAAACTGTGATGCTTGTTACATCCAAAGGAAGGAAAGTGATGACCTGAAGTCATCATGTGGTGACTATCCCCTACACTGTGTCCTAGAGCAAAGAACTGAGCCTTCAATAAGTGGTGTTAATTCTTTCTTTGATCCCTCCCTCTAACATATCCAGTCAAGGTGAAGGACACAAGCAAACCATTCAGAATTGTCCCAAGGATAGAGAGCCCTGCTGAAGGAAGGGAGAGAGAAGGAAGCTGTGGGAAGGCAGAGCATGGTACAGCTCAGTTGGTTTTTCCCTGCAGAGAGAGGGAAACTATAACTCAAGGATTATCAACCACGTGCTGAGTGCTGAGCAGAACATATGATTTGCAATCAAAATCAGACCTATCAGGCAACATGCTGTTCTCAAATGTCCAAGGCAGGGTTTCAGTTATTTTATTGAAGCTAAATCTGGAAATGTCAGGGAAAAAGGCAGGCTTCTTGTGTAAGAACCCTGGGACTTACCACTTGAGACAGAAAAAAAATTTATCAGTTTGCAATTGACCTTTCTGTGCTAGTCTAGCCTTGGCCCTTCAGGTCATTCCAGGGTTCTTACCGGTACACAATGAAGGTAGCAAAATGGAAAGAAGATAAGGGAGTGGAGGCTTGGATATGAAGTTTAAAGGCTGGTGAGAGTGTGTATGTGTAAACTCAAAATGTGGATCCAAGGTCGAAACCTGAATACTGAATAAAAATAAAAACAGGGTGAAAATGAAGGCCCTGGTTTGATTAGGGACAGCATTTGGCACAAGGCTGACACTGGTGGAAGGGTTGTATTCGCATGTGTAAGCAGACACCAAACTCCATTGAGATTATCCTTCTACTGTGTTTACATCTCCATATGGGAGGAGGTCATTTTCTATTCTTCATCACTGCCCTTTTTTATTTATTTTTTTCTTCCATTTTTTTCCAGTCAGTATGAAAGCCTAAGGTGCTTTGGTTCTAATGTAAGTGCTTTTGATTTATTGTCTGACGCTGGGCTTTCATGTTCCAGAGGCACTTGCTCTCTCCCACCCATTTAATATCTGGAATAGTAAGTTCACTATTTTGTGGATTTTTTTGTGTGTAGTTCCAGATGAATGACTTTGACCTCCTCTGTGCATTGCCAGAGAATTGGAAAATACAACCCAAATGGATTGGAAAAAAAGCACAGAGATCTTGGAACAAAAGCTGATGAGTGGGAAACACAATGCTGCCCACTGCAGAGGGAAGTCTGCACAGAACACAGACAGTTGTATACAGAGGGCTTGGTGTCAGCACCAACTACCCACGTCTGGGTAAAGATGATGTCATAGAGCAGTGCTTTAAGCCAGATGACATTTTACGTTCATGACAGGAAATGTTGCTATTTTCAAACAACTGGAGTTTATTGTGATAAGCCATATCAGGGCTGAGTATATCTGTGACACTGGCTTTCAGAAGACACATGTGGTATGTTCCATCAGCCTTTTAATTATGGAAAAGAGACGTGATCAAATCTTATGGACACCATAAAACTTATAATGAACTATTTCATTTCCTAGGATGTCTGAACTCCCCTAAATACATATTTTGGTAATTATTTGATCTAATTTTCCTTTTTCTTACGTATGCATTTTGCCATGTGGCATGCATAAATACATCATTATATCCTTAACACATAATGGCATAAGAATGGATCTAGGAGAGTACCAGGAACTATCTACCAACTGATCTGTATTAATAGCATAAACTCTAATGTAGCAAGTGTCTTAAAAATTATACCATACTATAAATAACATGTCTTTGTCTTTATTCGAGTCTGAGAGGTAGAAAGTACTTGATATTTATTGCTTGATATTGCTCAGGAGTTTACTCTTATAATTTCAATGATTATAACTCTGTACATTAGAGAAATAGAAACAAAACAGATTTAAAATAATTCAATTTTTCATCGAAGGACACAGTGCTAGTAAGTGCTGCTCTAGGTTTCAGGCAAGGTGAGTCTCATTCAGCAACACCTGTACTCAACTTTGGGGATAGCAGAAATGAGAGAGAATTACTGTTCCATTGTTGAGCAGAGGTGTTAAAGTATGGTAATTATACATTCTTTTTACTTTTATTTGTCAAGTACTTAAATAAATGTGACAATAGTGCTCAGATCAAAAATTCTTAAAATGCTTATGCAGAATTCAGAAAGTGTTGAAGAAACCAAAAGTACTTCTGATAACATTTTAAAGAACATATTCATAGTGTACTTACCTAAAACAATTTTATCACTAGCCGAGACATTTCTTCCATATTCAATTAATCACAGATTATGTTCTCTATACATATGCTCTGGTGACTATTCCCAGGAGAGCCAGTGTGGGAATACACATAACCACTATTTCAAATATGAGGTACTGCAAGGTCAGTGTGCCCTGGGAGAAGGCCAGCTGCCAAGAGACCTTGCAGGCCAGCATGTCCATGGTGAGTCCATCACAGCTGGAGTCCAGACCTCAGCATTGCAGGTACCAACACCTGGTCTGGTTAATGTCCAGAACTGATTATTCAAGGGGGTGACTTGTAAAACTCACAGAAGACACAAGCACATAAATTGGAAAGTCATTGTATTAATTTACAATGAAAAATATTACAGTTAACTAGACCAGACATTTGCATCAGTTCTGACCTGTGGATTACAGCTTTGTGGACAGGCTACAGAGGGACCCACATTAACAGAAGGTTGAAGGGGAAGAAAAGGATGCTTGTTTCAGACACTTGCCTCATCTGGTCCTAATGACTGCATCCATCTATCTCCATCTCCATGCCTGAGTGTGCTGAGGTCCTGGACATGAACAGCATAGTCTCTGTAACTTCATTTTCTCTGTGATGCTATGGCTAATCAAACCATTCTGAATTCTCATTAATTCTTTAAAAATTTGAAAGATCATAACAGTGCTTGGAATGGCCCATAATGTACCTGCCTCATCATGGCATATATAAAGGCCTTAACTGATTTGGTAGTTTAAAATTTTGGAAGGCATCTTTAATCCTGTGTTTTCAAATACTGCTGTGTGTGTCATGATCTACTTGTTTAGTATACACTTTGTCTAATGTCACCCCAGCATCATCTGCTTCAATCTATCTGTAATTTTCCCATCCATCTATGCAAATTAAATTCTACTCAATGAAACTCCTACTCTGCAAGGAAATCCATTAGGGCTGTGCCTTAGCTGTCATAACTGTCAATGTTGCCAAAATGTATCCACATAGGTTGATACTAGCTTCTATCAATATACTTAAAATGAAGCAAGTCTTAAGTGGTATATAATATAAAGACATATTTTAATGAGAATGATAAAAATTTATAGAATTATTAAAATTATCATAATTTGCTAATATTAACAATCTTAATAAGTCCTAACCACAATCTAGTCCTTAGCACACTAAATGTTCAGCAGGATATGTTTGTTCTAGCCATTTCTTGTCTGATTTAACTCCCTTCTCATGAAGTTCCTCTATAATAAATCACTGTGTGTTTGGGAACTATGGTACATAGTATATCCAGATCTTTGTCCTTAGACTTCCTTTGCCTTGAATGCTCTCATTCATGGCATTTGCCCAGGGATTCTGGTTCCGTTTTTTCACATCTGTTCTGAACTGACTCCGGTAGAGAGACTTTTCTGAACATAACATTAGTGATAACATCCACTTATACTCAATCCTCTCATCTTGCTTTAATTTAATTTTCTTTTCAGCAGTGTTCACTTTCTTATATGTGTGCACACAAACATACATACACAAACAGACACACACACACACACAGAGGGGAAGGGAAAGAGAGGCATATGGAGTTATCTTTCTAAACAGGAAAAGATCTGTATCCCGTGAACAACAGAACATCTGGTCTTGCTTGCTAGCTGGTGTGCAGCAGGTATGTAAGTTATAGTTTGAGGAAGAAACCATAGACTTGGTAATGCTCTTTTATTGTTGTTAGTTTTTCTATTCTTCTACACTGTGCCATTTTCCAGTCTTGCCTAGAGTGTTGTACAGTCCTAGAACTTCTCTCAACTTTGTGCAAGAGTATCGAATTCCACTTTCAGCAGCTGCATTCTTTACTCATCACTTAGTTCTAGCTAATCAATTGCTTTACAACTTGTGTATGCTCATATTTTTGAGTACAGAATACACACACACATACACACACACACACACACTTTGTTTGACCCATTTAAATATTCATCTATTCTTTTTCTTTTTCATAGTTCTTCTAATGAATTGTAAAAGTGGTACAGGTATACTTAAGACAATCTGTAGCCACTTAGATCACAATCATATCGTCTTTGCCCATGGCCCATTTCATGCTGTACCTTTGTCCTTCTTGCCACCATTTTTTTTTTGCTACAGATTATTTTATTTTACATCCTGAGACACCACAGCATGTGCTCTCTTTAGACTGGAAGTGTTATGATGTCTTTGTATGGATCACATTGAATATGGATGGATTTATAACACTAGTTCTCAACCTGGGGTTCATGACTCTTTTAGGGGTTGACCAACCTTTTCACAGGGGTCTCCTAAGATCCTCAGAAAACATAGATGTTTACATTATGATTCATAACAGTAGCAAGACTATAGCTATGAAGCACCAATAAAAATAAACTGATGGCCGGGGTTATGAAAATATGAAGAACTGTATTAACAGGTTGTAGTATTACCACAGTTGAGAACCACTGGTAGATTAGATTTCTGTGGTGTGTATGTAGTGTGGTATTGTGGTATGTGTGTGTATGTTTGCTTGTGGGTGGTTTCTGGTTTGTATGTGTGTGTATGGTGTGATATGGTGTATATAGGGTATGTGTGGGGTCTAGAGTGTGTATGTGGTGTATAGGGTCTGGGGTGTATAATAGGTGTGGGGTGAGGAATATGTGTAAGTTATGGATGTGTGTGTATGGTGCATATATGAGTGTGTATATGTATATGTTTTAATATTGTGTGGTGTGTGTGTTTATGGTGTGGTGTGTGTTGGGGAGGTGGAGTGTGAAGAAGTTGTGGATGTGAGTATGTGTGGTATCTATGTAAGAGTGTGCCTGTGGATTTTGTGTGTGTGTGTGAATGTGTATGTGTGCTGTGTGTGTGGTATGTGTATGTGCACTTGAGTGTTTCAGTGTGTTTGTATGGTATAGTGGTGTGAGGAGTGATGGTGGGTATGAATGTGTGTCTATGTATGAATGATTGTGGGGTGTTGGTGTGTGTCTATGGATTGTGTGTGTGTGTGTGTAGTGTGTATGTGTGTGTGTGTATGAGAGAGAGAGACAGAGAGAGAGACAGAGAGAGGGGGGAGGGAGGGAGAGAGGGAGGGAGGGAGAGATAATGTGTGTAAGTGTATGTGTGGTACGCTATGGTGTGTGTGTGTGTATGTGTATGTGTCTATGATGTGTGTGTATGTATGTGTGTTGAATGTGCCTGCATATTTCCATTTTTGTGTGAGCATGTGCATGAATGTGTGCATGTGTGTGTTTCTTAGGCCTCATACATGAATCTACTGCTGTTTGCCTTAATTATTTAATACAACTAACTGCCAGTTCTTCATGACTATAGCTCCTACCTGAACAGTCTAGACTCACTGCTACTGTTTGGCCTTTTTTGTTTGAATTACAGGCTGTACATTTAAAAATGAAACATTTTCTCTGAAATGACTTAAGCCAAGCAGTGCTATGTGCTGCTGTTGCAGCTTCTCAATGCTGTGCACAGGATTTTCTTGTTCTGGCCCTCTCTACCATTTGTGAGAATTGCATTCATTTTCTGCTTGCCTGGATGAAGGAAGCGGGATTGTAACAGGAACCACCTTCGTGCTGCTGTGTTCCCAGGTCTTTACTGATGCCCCTACCTTTCCTCTGGCACAATGTCTAGAGCTATTCAAGTTGAACCTCCAGATATGGAAGAAGTAGATTACCTGTGTGGAAAGCTGTTTTATTTGTAAATAATTGCCATCTGAACATCAGTGATCAGGAGATTCTACTTCCAGATACAGTTCTTAACATATAAGATCTGTGCACTCTTGGTAGTGTTTATGCATAAATGTGTTAGTGTGAGTGATATTATGATCATCATTTTGGAGATATCTGATGTCTGAGATCTGGCATGTAACGGATAGTCACAGAGAACCACTCTTCTTTCATAAATTTTGAGGAGGAAATTTCTATGTTACAATGATTAAATCAGTAAGAATCACCTGAAGATGTTGGGATAATTATATAACATTCACGGTATATTTTCTATTTAATCAGGTGAGATTAAAGGAGCACAAGAGTGAAGTGGTCATGACTATTATTATAATCCTATATTAAGTTGTAAAACAGGGTAGAAAAGATGAAACAGATTATGTTTATGCATATTTCCTCAATATAGGAAAATTCACATGCCTTTATTTGTATCAACTTCAATTAGTGAGACTATTCTCTTTGAGTTCTGCATAGTTCCAATCTATTGGCAATATCATGGCCACAGTGTGCTGTGGTTGCCACACCAACAATGAAACGGGTAGATGTTTACTCAGGAGTTACTATATGCCAAAGCGATAAGGCATGCATTCCTTCATGGTCTTCCAGTCAGAGCTATAACATTGTTGTTGTTTTTTTTATTCAATATATTTTTTATTTACATTTCAAATGATTTCCCCTTTTCTAGCCCCCCACTCCCCGAAAGTCCCATAAGCCCCCTTCTCTCCCCCTGTCCTCCCATCCACCCCTTCCCACTTCCCCATTCTGGTTTTGCCCTATACTGCTTCACTGAGTCTTTCCAGAACAAGGGGCCACTCCTCCTTTCTTCTTGTACCTCATTTGATGTATGGATTATGTTTGGGGTATTCCAGTTTTCTAGGTTAATATCCACTTATTAGTGAGTGCATACCATGAGTCACCTTTTGAGTCTGGGTTACCTCACTTAGTATGATGTTTTCTAGCTCCATCCATTTGCCTAAGAATTTCATGAATTCATTGTTTCTAATGTCTGAATAGTACTCCATTGTGTAGATATACCACATTTTTTTGCATCCACTCTTCTGTTGAGGGATACCTGGGTTCTTTCCAGCATCTGGCAATTATAAATAGGGCTGCTATGAACATAGTAGAGCATGTATCCTTATTATATGGTGGGGAATCCTCTGGGTATATGCCCAGGAGTGGTATAGCAGGATCTTCTGGAAGTGAGGTGCCCAGTTTTCTGAGGAACCGCCAGGCAACTTCATTAGTCATTAGGGAAATGCAAATCAAAACAACCCTGAGATTTCATCTTACACCAGTCAGAATGGCTAAGATTAAAAATTCAGGAGACAGCAGGTGTTGGAGAGGGTGTGGAGAAAAAGGAACACTCCTCCACTGCTGGTGGGGTTGCAAATTGGTACAACCACTCTGGAAATCAGTCTGGCGGTTCCTCAGCTATAACATTGCTAACAACTTTATTCTGCGTTTATTTCAGTGAAATAAAGTAATTTGCCACAAATGTTTCCATTATTCAGATCAGGTATCTGAGCTAAATTCTATCCAATTCTCAATGATATATTTTTAAAGATCACACAACAATCATTTGTTCAGACTATTTGAACTATTTAAGGATATTTTGATTGTTAAACAGAGAAGTTGCTGTGAACTAGTGGGAAGGTTAAAGTGGATTTGCTATTTATCCGGTATAAAGTTTCATTTATAAAAGATAATTAAATCTTAGATATTTGCAGTATCTTCTTTATAGTTAGTTGAACTGAAATTTTAAGAGATTATATCCTTGTTGAGTGTTATTTTTCTAAGAAAACAAATATATGTGAGTATTCTGCCAATAAAACCCAAGATTAATAAGTAACAGATGTTCTTGTGGAAACATGTATTGTCCACAACTGAATCGCAGATGCTTGAGAGAACCTTTCTATTCATTGAGACATAAACAGGAACAATGACATGCTTCATTAGCAAGTAACACTCGGTCCTTATAAACAATGTTCTGAAATTTAACAATCTACCGAAGCTCTGCTAAAACTTCCTATACTAAAAGTGACAATCAGAAAGCAGAATGTACAGAAGCAAAGGGCGAGGCAAGTGAAGAACTCTGGGAAAAGGACAAAGAAGGGGGCCAATATCAAGAATATAAATAAATAAAATAATTTAATGAGAAAATAATGCACTTGATACAGGTAAACATTTGTATGAATAGACAGTCACATAAGGTACATATGTCACTCAAAGAAATTTAGACTTTTAATGTGGGTACTTAGTGTCAAAAATGGGTCTTATTTAGTGCATGGACAAGATTGCACTGACAGTTGTGAAATTTTGCTATAGATCAAGGTGTATTGAACAGACTGAGGAGTGGGAAATTAGCAATGAGGAACTCATTAGCAAATTTCACAAACTTAAATCAGGTGAGAAAATGAAAAATTCAGGAGGTGAGAGAACCCTGGGGTGGCTATAGAAAACACAAGAAGCCCAGTTTAGGTTGGGATCGGCTAAAGGAGACAGTTGCATCACTGACAAATGATATGTGGTAACATTTAAATTGAAGAATCGCTCTGGGTGATGGCTACGACTTTGTAATCTGTTTCAAGGAAGGATAGCTACAGCCACATATGGATAAGATTATCTAATGAGGAAGGAAAAATAGAAGAAGAAATTAGGTGACTACAATGGGCAAAATACTCCATTTATGTTGTAAATTGGTAAAAGAATTTCTGAGAGGAAAGATACAAAATACAGGGAAAAAATCAAACTTAAGGAAAGGAAAGGAAGATTAGTCAGTCAATATATTCTAGCAGAGAGAGAAAATGGTAGGATTCGGCAGTCAAGGTAGGATTAAGGGTCTTTCTGGCCTGGATTATATGGAAGAGTATGGTAGAAACCAGGGCCCTAAATGTTAAAAAAAAAAAAAAAAGGAAAGAAGGAAGAGATTTGGGTCTTTCAGGACCTTATCTAGGCATTGAGGGGGAGGAAAGCAAGATAGACATACATAGTACAGAACTTGTCTTTGAGTGTTTACATATACAAATGGAATTGAACTCACTGAGAACACTCATCCATTACTACAGTGTAATTCAACAATACATGTAATACATGCAACATCCGGAATCCATTTCTTCTCTTTTGGAAAAGAATCTCTGTGAGGGTAGATGGCAAAGCCTATGTTTTTTTTTTTTTATGGTTTTATGTGAAAAAGAAGGGTGTGGTATTAAACTGTTCCTCAGAATTCTCTTTGGACTTATGTTGGTGATTTTGTTTTTCCTCACAAAATAGTCAGGGTGGATGGGATGAGACCCGGGAGCTGCATAGACATTTTAAAGCATTGCAAAGAAGACAAATGTCAATAAGATGGCAGAGTGGCACTCTCTCCCATTCATCCTCCCTGCAAGAATTTCAACTTAAAAATCTCCACTATAAAAATACATAAGGCATGACTGGGACTGTCACAGACTAGCTGGGAGTGAATCGGAAATATAATAATAATAATAACAAAACTGAAGGAGTCTTTATAGATCATTTGATGGCAAATGTTTCAAATCTTTATTTTGTAGTATTAAGAAACTCTTTTAGCAAAACAAGTATAGAATGCATAATTCTCCAGAGAATGTGTGCTCACATGTACAGGAGAACAAAGTAGAACCAAAAGATTTTAATCAAAACTATAAGAATATGAAATAAACATGGATTAGGTCAAAGAATATATAGGGAAAACATACCCCCTAATTACAGAAAAACAAGTAAACAAGTAAGAGATCAAACACACACAACCACGCCCACACCACACACACCCATTCCTGCCCATTCTCTCTCTCTCTCTCTCTCTCTCTCTCTCTCTCTCTCTCTCTCTCTCTCACACACACACACACACACACACACACACACACACACACACACACACACACTCCAAAAATGAGCACAATTCTAACTCAGCACATTACAATCTTAAGATGATGGGAAATGATTAAATTTGAGTATTGGGTCACATTTATAATTCTTAGAAGGGAGTTTTCTGTATGTTGCACATCTCCCTTGAGCTAAAAGCATTCAGAAGATCTATAGGCTGTATAACTCTCTTAACAGGTCTTCTAACCAACCTATGTGTTCGAACCAAAAAATGTGAAATCCTCACATTCTCAGAGTCTTATCAAGCACAATACCCTCCCTAAAAGGGACACTTCTTGTAAATAGGCATACTTCATGGTGTTCAATTTAAACACATGTTTATTCCTGACAAGTTGGAGATATTGACCCATTTAACAATGGAAAATGAAAGTCTTGTGGAAAATTAATCAGCTAACACATCAATATATGAATTTCTATTATGTAAATTCACTGTCCACCATCAATATATGAATGTCTGTTATGTAAATTCACTGACGCTTACTAAAATTATACTGAAAATTGTTCTCAAGCTTCTATGTTCACATGATAATAAAATGGTTTTCTATTCATGCTCCTTCACAAATATTATTTTGATATCACTATGGACATGTTTCTTAAGGTTCTATCATATTTTTAGAGATTTTACATTTTTTTCTGATAGTGATGAATCTTTGGATTATATATATAAAATCAGTGACCAGTAAGTACTGTTGTCAATGCATGTGAATATATGTATTGACATATGTGTTCTGCAAGCCTTGGTTATTCAGAATAATATTTCACCTTGGAGCTATACCCCAGATGATTCTAGATAGGACTTAATCTAGTCAAGGGGAAAATGTAGCTCAGGAAAAAAAGAGATTGAAAAAGAAACAAGAAAAGAATGGAAGAATAGGAGAGAAAGGGAAGCCACAGGGAAGAAATTAAACAAAGCAGAAGAAGGGAACAGTTGTATAGAATAAAACAACATGTTCTACAAATGATCTCTTTATGGAAGGGAAGGAAGACCGGGAGAGAAATGAGCTCTGAGAATGATGCTGACTTACAAACCCATCTCCTATCCTCTTCCAAGCCCAACTCACCATTCTGCAGAATCATGCAAATTCATATGTCACATAGTCCCTCTTCTAATATGAGTAACTGTAATACTTCTGAAGCAAGGTTTGTTTCCAGGAATCTGTATTATGTTTGCAAAACTCCAAAATTAGATTTGCTGCTGCCCTTTCACCTGCTCATTTTGCTGTAATTCCCCAGATGTCTGTGATAGAAGCCCTGGATCCTTGGCCTGAAACCAGCATGGTCCCTGGGGGGCTGCACACTGGGGCTGTATATAGCAGTATTTGAAATTTTTACTTACTAGCTCCTTCAACAAGACCGATGCTGAAAGGCTTTTGCTTCTGCTTTCAGCATTCATTACATTCCTTATAAATGAAACATGAATGTAATTCATATTTCTTCTAGGGAGAGAAGTTTTAGAGGCTTCATTTATTCATTCATTCAACAAATATTTATCGAGTCCTTTCTGCACTAAAATATCATGGCAGGCAGTGTGAGGGGTATACAGACACTTAGGCACAGCTTCTACCCATAGGAGTCTAGTCAACTATCAGCTCCTGTTAATTTTAATTCACAAACACCTCCTAAATCCATCTACTTCTCTTCTTCCTGGCCACAGAACATTCAATTCAAGAAGCCTTTATGCTCTTTCCAGGTTACTGGATCTTACAAAATTAATCAATTTATTCTTCAACATAAAGTAATGTAAAGCTGAATTTCTAAATACTCATTATAATCTCCAAGTGACTGGAGTACCTGTATTTAGTAAAGGCCCAGATAGTATCTTTTGCTTCTATAAACCCTAGTCACCTAAAATACCTTTCAGTACTTTGAAAGTTCACTGTCCTGTTTTTAATTATCAGAATTTTACATATGCTGTTTATTTTACCTCTAAGATTTTCCCAATCTCACATTACTTCCATCCTCCTAAATTTAATGACTACATTGCTAATTATTATCTAGGTTTCCAATTACATGAGACTTCGGTCATGAGATTTCCCCATCTAGGGACTGGAGGCTTGCTGTGTAAGCATGGAGATCTGGGCTGTAATGTCAGCACTTATATAAAATCTGAATGAGACTTCATATGCCTGTAAGCTCAGCATCGTAGGGGCTAGAGAGAGGAGAATAAGAAAGGATTGGTGGTTAAGGGAGGACCTGTGCTGAAGGTTAAAATAGAGCACAGTAAAGCAGGACATCTGACACCTTCCTCTGGACTCCAAACTTTTACACACAGCTAGGCACACTTACATGCATACACAACACACACACACACACACACACACACACACACACCACAAAACACACATACACAAAGAGGGGAGAGGGAGAGAAGGCCAAAGACACAGAGAGAGAGACAGAGACAAAGGCAGAGAGAAGGAGAGAGGAAACGAGAGGAGACACTGGGATTCCCTTCTCTCTTCCCGTATTTTTTCCATCCGTGGACCACATTTGGCCCATATTGGTGCTCTTTGTGTTCCTTCTTCTTATGTTGGATGTTCATGCCACTCATCATCCCTCCTGTGTGTTTACTTGCAAGTCCATACACCAAGTTATTAACATTCTGAAAGACAATTATTTTGTATAACCTATGATCTATTGTATGACTCTCATATAATTCCATTTAAGTTGACAGAGTAGTTTTATATTGGAACTATTTTAATTATTTGACTGCATTAGTGAATCTGCTAAATTCATTGGAGTCATGAAGAGCCTTTACATACAATACCAGTACTCTGTATGCCAAAGAAGTCATATGTTACTCATGGAGTAAGACTATGTGTGATGAAATGGTGGGTTCACAGGGAACATTACACACATGAGAGGCCAAAACAAGTCAAAGAGAATTGGAGTCAAAGAACACTGCATGCCCAAAGAAGGTGGCTGGGTGACATTTGAAAGCAAGGCAGAGTTTCATGTGTGAGGTAAGATAATGATGCATTTCAGACCGGGGCAAAAAAATTATTTAAAAATTTTGGAATGCATTTTGATTGGTAAAATAATATATTGAGAAATATTTTTTTTATTTTCTGCATTCTTTGTTTACATTCCAAATGATTTCCCCTTTCATGGTTCCCCCTCCTGATAAATCCCATAAACCCTCTTCCCTCCTCCTGTTCCCCAATCAACCCCTCCCACTTCTCTGTCCTGGTAATCCCCTACATTGCTGCAGCAAATACATGAGCAAAAAGGGTGCAAGGACACTGAGGGAAAGCAATGCTCTGGAAGGACAGGGACTCTAGGTTCCGAGGACAAGGACCCCTTAATAGCACATGCTGAACAAGTAACAAGAACGGTGTTGGAGTCCAGATGATCTGCAGTTTTTCTTTTCTCAAGTACAAACCCTGGCTTATTTGTGACCACATGATTCTAGAAAACTACAGTCAAGAGGTATGACTTTGGCAATAACATGTCCTCTGGGTAGGACACAAAGTCATCAGGGCAGGAATATGTGCAAGGAAGAACTCAGACAATGGTGTCAAAGGTACTGTTTGCTGAGGGTCTCCTTGCAGTGTTATCTCAGTATCTAGCTAAACAACAAATAAATGGCAGTAGGAAAATCAGACTTTTTCTAAGTGAACCTAGAGTCCTGTGTTTCAATCTACCATGACCTCCCTTCCCATATCTCTGTGATGTCATACCTGTGCTGGCTGAGACAGTATGGTTTGGATTCAAGGTAGAAAGAGGAAGTCATAGCTCTTGATAATTAGAATCAGAACCATAGTTGTACCAGTAGATAGATTAGGAAGAAAGCACGATATAATATTCAACTTGACATTGAAGATAAATTAAATGTCTAATTAAATAGTTTGTGAGTAAAATAATGAGTGCACAAGCATCATTTTCTCGAAAAATATGAAACTAATGAGCAGTTGACAAGAAGTGAGACATTAGAGCAGAGGCAACTAGGATTGAGGTTCAGTGAGTTATCTGAGAGCAATGCAGGCATGGACTGACAGATTAATTGCATCATAAAATTATTCTGTTTAAAGTAAGTTTGGAGGCTCATAGAAAATATGACATCACAGTATCATAAACATGATCTTAAAAATTAACATAAAAGTGGGCTTATCCTGGTGGTACATGCTCATAAACCCATCTCTCCAGAGACAGGGGAAACAAGATCATTGGAAATTTGAACCTGGTCCAGACTAGAGCCTCTTCCTCAGGAAAGATAAAGAGTGAAGTTTGAGATGGAAGTCTGATTATTACTGTATGTTTGGGAATCCTCTTTATAGGGCTGGCTGTGCGTTACTGAGTGCATGAGGATTCCTTGAAGAAGATGTTGCATGCTACCAAATGCTAAACTGATTGATGGCAGTTAAGACATATATTACTCAACTTATCTATAGTGGCTTGTTAAATATATAACTTTTGATTGGCAAGGAGTTTAGAAACAGATATGCATACTCTGGGGGATCTAATTTATTAAATAGAGGAGTACCCAAGGTTTGTGGTAAAATTAATTACTCAGTGGAAAAGAAGGAGTAGAAAAGTAGACCAATCCTCAAATTATACAGCAATGCTTAAAATATCTATAATATTTGCCCTTGTAGATGAAGATAATGTTAGCCACCTCTTGTGTTTTAAACACCATTGGTGCAGATCATGTCAAAGAAAACTGCAGAATGAAAAGTTGAAGAAGAAGAAAAGACAAGAAAACAAGGGGAAAGGTGTGTCTAGTGTTTGCCAGTGGCTTCCTGATTGTCCTTCTTTTACATCCCTCCCAACATCACTCTTTAATGATGTGCTACAGTCCAATTTTCTTCTTTTCAATGAAAGAATCAAAGTCCACAGATATGTAGGTACAGAGTGTTTACATGCAGGCGATGGCAAGGACAGGCTGACACTGATGGTCAGGAGTTCTCAGGGTCTCTAACCTGGAATAGAAGGATCAAAAGGCAATGTAAATAAAGCAAGGGAGGAGCACAAGTGGACGTTAAGACTCTGTCAGTCGTCATGCATGAGAACCTGAAGGTATTGGGCAAGAGAGAGAGAGAGAGAGAGACAGAGAGAGAGAGAGAGAGAGAGAGAGAGAGAGAGAGAGAGAGAGAGAGAGTTGTATTTGGTCAACAGGTTCCACATTCTCTGAATATCTTCTTTGCTCCCCAAGAACACTGGAAATCTGGCCAAAAAAGCAGTGAGACTCCAGTAAATGGGCTTAAGAAGGTCCCTAGCTATGAATCAGTGGCCATGATTCACGTGTGTCAGCTGCTCACAGGTGGCTTTTGAGAGGGAATTCAGACACCAACCTCTTACATGAAAAATAAAATTGCCCATGTAAGTTATATAGAAAGCAGTACCAGAGGAAACTACAGCAAGGACGTGACCCGGGTGTGAATACAGTGGGAGCTGATCATTTTCCCAGCCTGTGTGCTTCCTTTATCCCATGTGTGCAATGATGCAGTGGTCTGTCATAGAAAGTGCCACAGAAATGGGGACAGACACTTCTGCAGCCCCAGAGTGGCCTCATATTCATACCATGAATAGTGAACTCAGCTTATGGTCGGGAAATCTCCCTTGCTATCAGGGTGAGCACCAAATGATTTTTTTTTTTGCCTGCCAGAATCATATAACAGCAAACTTTGATATGCATGTGGCCATTTCTGAGTAACCGCTCCCCTTCTATGACATGCCACAATTGGACACTGCTGATCTACACTGCCACTGTGCTACACAAGGGCTGCCCCACACTAGCTTTTAATTAAATCCTCCTAAAGAATGGATAAATCGATCTGTCTTTGCTGCAAGAGTGGTTGTGATCCAGTGTTCTGAGTACACACTCCCTTGTGACTTTCTTCTTTCCCCAGAGGCTGTGTCTTTGCATCACTGATCAATGTCTCCCTCTCTCTGGCTTCAGAGAAGAAGCATGAAGAAGACAGAAAATGAATACTCAAGTCTGGTTTCCATAGCAACACTTTAGAGAGGAAAGAGTGGAAGAGGGAGAAAGGAGAGTGTAACTATGATTTGGGATCTACACATACATCGACAAGCTAGCGTAAAACCTAAAACTGTGGGTATATTAAGTATTCCATACCAGAGAGGACTTTTTCAATAGAACAAGTAATATCAGAGCTCCTTCAGTTTTGGTTTCTACCAGTAGGGGGTGAAAAAATGAAGCCTTTTGGGACTAGATGAATGAAAACACAGTTACATGCATGTTGACTCCTCAGTACTGCTACCCATGTGAAAGAGGACAGTGGATGAATGTTTACTGAATCGAATCCAGACCAATGGCCTAACATTGTAGAAAATAACTGAATTAGAAGATTTTTGTTATTGTAACATAATGCTTAAGATAATCAGTTTTATGATAATAAATGTTTTTTCTTTTCCTTTCTTCTTTTTTTTTCTTCCTTTGTGGCTGTTTTAGGTCATCATCATCTAGTCTTATTGCTCTGGACTTGTAGTGGCTCTGTGTATCCCTAGTGGGAAGATCATGGTGGAACTAAGCTTAGCAGAGAGGAGAATGCTTGTGGATAGGGAATAAGGTTCCATTATCCTGTTCAAGAGCATACCCACTGTTAGATTTACCATCTCACAATAGTTCCATAGCCTGGTACAAATCCTTTAATGTATAAGATTGGGAACACATTACTCAATCAAAACAGCAGCATAAAAAGTGTGTGGTTCAGTGAAACTCGAGTTAAAGAAACATTAGCATAAATGTTTTATTTTATTTATTTTCTAAAAATGCAACCATTTCTAAGATAAAAAAATATAGGTCATACACACCACACGAGTAAATTGCAACTCAAAAGCAAGTACTTAGTTCTATATACTGAAACACAGAAGGACTGAGTGGTGATAATTTGAAAACCTGAAGAAAAAAAGAGCAGATGGTTTCAGGAAAGAATAGAGATGCTTCTACCAAAATTTCTACCCCAGTAGTTTTAGGTAGAATATAAAGTTCATAAAAGAAGAAATCATTCCCTCCATAATGGGATGGATTTTCATCTCGACAATAAATGTTTATGGAAGGTGAAAAAAAAAGATTTCATAAAGCCAGCAGTATTTAAGGACAGAGAAATTCATACTTAGTTTGTAAGCTCATGTCAGGTTTTAAGATGCTCTCACACCATTCAAGATTCTTGAGTAGCAAGAATTTAAGAACAGTTTGTATAACAACTTATAGAATAAATACATTGGCTAGAAATAAGTTGTTGTTAAGGTCCCATGGAAGAATACCAAGAAAATTGGATTCACTTAGGTCTTCGTGAGGAAGATGAGCTATTAAATCAAGGAAAGTATTAAATGAATATCTCCTTAAAGATGAGATTTACATGTGCCTGGTTACCAGGCATCCTTTAGCGAGTGAGACCTTAAAATGAGAAAGTGATAGACTGAGCATATTCCATGTATTATTTACTGGTTGGTTTTGGGTCAACTTGGCACAAGCAAGAGTCATCAGATGGGAAGGATCCAGAGTTGAGGAAATGTTTCCATGAGAACCAGCTGTAGGGCATCTTATCAGTTAGTGACCAATTAGTGGGAAGGGCAAAGCTTATTGTGGGGGTGCTGTCCCAGGACTGGTGGTCCTGGGATCTGTAAGGAAGCAGGCTGAGCAAGCCATGGGAAGCAAGCCAGTAAGAAGTACTACTCTACAGCCTCTGAATCAGCTCCTTCCTTCAAGTTCCTGCTCTGCTTGAATTCCTGTCTTGACTTCCTTTGCTGGTGAACAGGGATATGGAAGTATAAGCAGCAGAAGCCCTGTCCTCCCCAACTTGCTTTTTGGTGGGTTCATTGCAGCAAAAGTAGCCCTAATTAATACAATTACATTTATGACTTGCAAATAGTCCTAATGGATTTTGTTATTCTCCCCATTTTACAGTAAGGAACTGAAACCCAAGTGGTTAAAGATTAAGTGTCAGTCAGATCTTCGTTTGTACCGTATTTCAAAGCTCAAGACTATTCCATTGTATCAGAATATGGGCAAGTCATATGTGTAGTAAGTTATAGGCCATGGAAAGAAGATAAATGGGCAAGCTTTGACAGTCAACAGACATGGATGGTAAAGGGAAAAATCCCAAGTAATGAGCACAATAAGAATTCCACTGAGAATGAGAGTAGTGTTTGTGGATGGGGCTTCCATATATATATATATATATATATATATATATATATATATATATATATATATATATATATATATATATATTTTACTTTGAGGAATTATGTCTCTATGGTTTTCACTGATTTCATTTTAACTAAAAGCAGCATGGGTAGTAATGTGGACCTTTTGATAAGCCTTCTACAGCTTGGACATATTCAGAAGCCCCATAGGGATGGACTATCCACATTAATGTACTCTCTGCACATGCTAATGTGTCGCCCAGGAGGCAGAAGAGGTTAGCCTGAACAGACTGGCAGATGGTGTTAGGATCAGTCTTTCTACCAGCCTTCAGCCAAATGCTCTTTTAACTGTTTTTAACCTTTATCTTGAGAAGGGGAAGCTTTTTTGGTTCAAAGTATGTTAGAACTTCCTTCTCTGTGTTCTCAGTCCTTAAATCTTAGTACACTTGTCTAAAATCCATGCAAGCCACAGCAACGAGTCATGTGAAGGAAAAATAATTTCATCTTCCTTTATCTTTTTCAGTTCTCTAATATTTATGCATTAATCAATTGTTTTGATATCTAATGCCATGGTTTCTTATTTTATACTTAATTTGTATGCAGATAATTTATAGTATGTTGACAGGTAGGCAAGAATAGAAAAAAAGGAAAAGAACAGAACAGAACAGATAGTGACCATCACATTTGGAAAACACAAGAATCTGCCTTAAATGTGATTTAATTATAAAACAGAAGTAAGATAGATTTATCCTAAAATTCAGCAATTCTGATAGTGCTGTTCCTTTACTCCCTAGAACAAAGCTGACATTTATTAGAACAGTGCTTGAAATTTGGGTTATATAAGTCCTCATCTATATTTCAGTTTGGGATTCAGGACTTCTGGGTTCTGGGATCCTTTGCAGGTTACATATTTCAACTTTTGTGTCCTCCTCTGATGAATGCAAAGAATATTTTCCATTTACAACCACCAGGTATTGTTCAGTGCCATAACCCTAAATGCATCTACAGTGTTTAGAAGAGGGCTTGTGTCACATCTGACTAGAAGGTGCTGCTGCCATTGAAAAGCATGTGTGGCTAGACTGTCACTAACCTGAAAACAGAAAAGAGCTCTAATCTGTTTCACAGCCATATAGACAATTTCAAAATGCAGAGACATGACTTTGGGCTAGATTAAAGTTGCAGAGACTTTAATTTTCTCAGAGAAAAAGAGACAGAGGACACAGGAGGTATGTTATATTCCAGGAATAATGTACCTAGTCCAATACTGACTATATATATATTCCCTGTCATTTCCAGTCTTGAGAGCATGTAACAGATAGATATGCATATGATCAGATAAATGGATATATATGTGGATAGATACACAGATAGACTCACATACACACACACACACACACACACACACACACACACACAAACAACGCTTTAGCCCATTTATATGACTAGCATATTTCTTAATTAATAGCAAAGTTGAAAATAAACAAAATTTTGAAAATAATAGCCCACTTATTTATAAGGGATTCTAGATATCATAACACTTTCACTACCTCATTTCTCTCTCATTTTTTAGCAAAAAATGCTACAGAATATATTCTTTTTTTTCTTTTTTAAATAATTTTTATTGAATATATTATTCATTTACATTTCTTTTTTTTGTTTTTTTTTATTCAATATATT